>NC_053039.3:345856734-346460026 GCF_002575655.3 Aegilops tauschii subsp. strangulata
TCGTCATCACTAGACTAAGCCTTGGCATCATTCACCTCTTTCTTCAGACTCTCGATAGTGGTCTACATCTCGGTAACCTTGACATCCAGACCATAGAATTTTGTCTCAATAATCCTCTCAAGACTCTTGTGGTTCTCTACGAGGCTGGCCAAACACCGCTTGATCCTCCGAGAAGCTTGAAGCAGGTAGTTCATCTTATCTGTCTTGGTCTTAAGCAATGGTGCGGTGGGAGCACTAGGCTCTCTGCAGTCCTAGCTAGTAGCCTCTTCTTCGGCCTATGCTACAACCGAGGTGGGATGGGATGGATCCATCGTCACAGTGTTATCCTCGAATTCCGGCTGTAGCGGCAAATGCTCACGGTCCGGCAGAAAAGACTTGTTTGCACCCTTTGAGTTGATAAGCATCTGAATATGTGGTGCAAAGCCACATGATCTCTTATCGTCTGCAGCAGTCCTCTTGACGGTTTCCACAGTGAGATCCATTACCTTGAAATTTCTGATATTGGTCAATATGATGCAACATGTTTATAGAATGACCTCGAATCATCTTCTCATCACCTGACTTGGGCATCAATGTATGCCTCATGATGGTATTGGAGGTAGCTAGACCTGCCAATAAGTGATATACGGAGCCAAGCTTATGAGACTCCTTGTACTTGTTATGAATCTGTGTGTACATGTTAGTCATGGAATTGTGATCCATCTTAGGCTTGGCATATACTCTATGTCATCCTCATCTGCCTCTGGAACACCCAACAGAGTAGAACACTCAAGCACAATTGACTGATGCCTGACTCCTTCAGTCATCCATACTATCCTGCCATTTGGGTAGAAGTGAGTTGTAGAACAGAATTGCATGATCATCTCATCATTCCATGTAGTTAGCTTCCTCCCAATGAACTCATCAACGCAACAGTCCTGAAATCCTCGTGCACATGGGGAAAATGGTCCTCATGCTTATCAATGTATTTCCAATCCACCCATCTCATCTCACTCACCATATGCTTCTTGTCTAGAAGCATTATCTTGTAGAAGTCCTGTTGCTCCTTGGTGTAGAAGCGGTAATCCACAACAGTCCTTCTCCTGATGGAATATGGGTCAGACTCCCTCCACTTCCTCAGACCTTTGTCCTTCCTTTCCTTCATGTTCTCTGCCACTGGATGTGTATCATCGTGTTCTGGCAGTCTAGCTCTCAGCTTCCTTAGCACTAGGGCTTCATCATCATCTTCTTCAGCTCTCTCAGGCACTAGGGCCTTGTTCTTCTCTACAGCTGAGATATTTCTGGTAGTCTTCCCCTTAGGCTCAGCAGTAGACTTGGAAGTAATGGCAGCTCTCTTGGGCATTGCATCTGTCATGAGCTTCTATTTCTTAGGAGGAGGCTCATCAGTTTCTGGTTCATCGTCTATCCTCATGGATGTGGGTTTGTACACCACATGAATTGTTTGCTTTCTCACCTTCGTCTTTCTGGCCGCTTTGGCCATTGACTTACCTGGAGCTGTCCTTGAGCTAGTTGCAGTGCCATATTCCTTGGCTAGCACTGTCTTCTCCTTCTTAGAAGTCAATTCCTCAATATCATCAGAGTTTCTCTTCTTCCTTGTTCTTGTTGCAGCAGGAGGCAGACTAGGAGAACTCCTCTCTCCCTCATGGTAACTCTCTTCTGCACTTGTTCCTGCATCAAGATCCACACTGACATCTCTAGACATATTCTGGCTATCACTGTTGTCTGACATACTGGCAACATACCCTGTGAATAGACTTGAGAAGGCAGAGTAGATGAGTATCACAAAATGCAGCTAGTTTTTGAAAGAAATTGAGTTCAAACTTTAGTTTTAGGTTTTCATAGAACATTTCGGAGTGACTGATTTGAAATTTTTGGTAGCACCAAGGCAACAACTGAAACTAGGGTTTGGAATTCGGTTGGACCGAAGCACATGATGTTGCTGAAATACAAACTTGGTGACACTGATACAGTGTCGTTCGGTTTCACCGAAGTGTACTATGTGCAATGGCCAAAGGCCAAATCGGTGACGTTGATCCGTTCAATTTCGGCCAGTCCGAGATGAGTTTTGCGCAAACCTAACCCTAAAATTTTCACTCAAATCTAATCTATGGAATTTCTTGATGGATAAGAAGTTGCCAACTTTGGCAATATCAGACGCAATCTCTAGTGCATAGAATCAGATTGGGAAGCACTAGGGGCTTGAATCTCACCCTAACTTGGTGGAGATCCTCTATGGCGGCAACGACGATGAAGATTCCCGTTGACGGCGACAGAATCCAACGGCGAGGGCGCGCTCGATAGAAAGGCGACGATTCGTAGACTAGGGCGACGACAACAAAGGGGTGCAGGGTGCTTGACATTTGAAGAATTTTTCAACGTACGGTCCGCGAGCATATATGTACCCTTTGGCTATCGGTAGTGCCGAGTGAAAATAATCGGTCTCAGCAAGATGCATATCTACCTCAGACAGAGTGGTTCAATGAAGCCGAGTTCTTCCAATTGGTCTTACCAAGGTGAAAATATGGATCAGTCTAAATGCAATCGGTGGGACCGAATGAGAGTTAATTGGTCTGACCGAAAAGCACTTAGAAGGTTTTGGAAGTCAGCCTCAATCAGATCGGTGGCTCCGAGTGCTCCTCACCCGGAGCAAATGACATAGTTCAAATTTTGTGATATGGCATGAGTAGAATTTTAGACGAGAAAAGATAGATAGCTAGAGAAGGTGCTTAGGCATTCTTGTACATCTAATTAGCCAAATAAAACCAAATCAATCAAACTACAATCGGATGTCCTCGAATGAGAAATATGCATAACAACATGCTCACACAATAAGATAGCAAATAAAATATGTGTCAAACATGCACAACAAACACTAGAAACTATCAAGCGATGGGCGATGACATAGTCATCTATATATGAGTGTATTGACTTAGGATACAAATGAGAACATTTGAGCATAAGTCATACTCATTGTTTAAGCACAAGTGGGGTTGCCACTTTTACATAAAGCATTAATGTGTTCACACCATTAGAGTTGCTTTGACTCAAGTCTTAGAGTAAAGCTCCCCCTAGATGTGATATCCCCCCAAAGAGGGATGAACTAACCTTGGGTTTTGTCGATGATGACTTCATGTAGATGTTGTAGTTGTGGATGCTCAATGTTAATGTAGAACATCAAGAATTGGGAGCAATCCTTTGAGTTATGCACTTTCAATACCTGCATGGGTTAGCCCCACAAGGAACAAACAAGGATACCATAGACATAGAGTGAAATGCACACAAGATGATGTCCATGAATGCATCGAATACCTTGTCCCTTGTCCCTTGTCTTAAAAACAAGAGGGTTTGTCACTCCATGAACTACTGCAAAATGTTGAAGTTGGTTGCACATGTCCTTGCCATAAATGAATATGAGTGAAGTTTGTTGCCGGACTCACCCTCAAGAACTCTCTAGTTCTTCTTGTTTGGGACCCACATCAACTTGATGGGAATCCTTGGAGTTGTAGTTGTACTTGACAAAGTCTTGGTGATGGTGCCATGGGCTAGGGGGTACCAACCCAGCCTGTCGGCACACTTCAAGCTGGGTCGTAGGGCCTTCATTCTTAGTGAGATAGGGGCCACACGTTGGGGAGGAGACCAAGACTACATCTACCAAAGACTCATCGTACACTCCAAGATCTGTTCCGCCGCCTCCATGCCGACCTTGTAACCCTAGATGCCCCGCCCGGCGTGTATATAAGATGAGGGATTTAGCTCATAGAAGGGACATCAACACAATCTTATTCTCCTAGCCCTAGAGTTAGATCACATCTATAGATCTCGAGGTAGATCAACTCTATACTTGTAAACATCTTCATCAGTATAAACCAGAGCAGGATGTAGGGTTTTACCTCCATTAAGAGGGCCCGAACCTGGGTAAACATCGTCTCCCCTGTTCTAGTTACCATCTATCTAAGATCCACAGCTCGGGACTAATACTTCTCCAACGTATCTATATTTTTGATTGTTCCACGCTGTTATATTATCAATCTTGGATGTTTTATACTCATTTTATAGCAACTTTATATCATTTTTCGGGACTAACCTATTGACATAGTGCCCAGTGCGAGTTGCTGTTTTTTGCTTGTTTTTCACTTCGTAGAATATCAGTACCAAACGAAGTCCAAATGCCACGAAACTTTTTCGAGATTTTTTTTCTACCCAGAAGACAACTTGGGAGCCAAGCAAGTGCCGGAGGGGAGGCCCATGGGGCCCACAAGGCACCAGGGCGCGCCCGAGGCCCCTAGCACGCCATGGTGGGTAATGGGGCCCACAGCCCCCCTCTCAACCGCCTCTTAGCTCTATAAATACCCAAATATTCTAGAAACCCTGGGGGAGTTGAGAGATCAGAGTTTCCACCGCCGCAAGTTCTAGAACCACGAGATGCAATCTAGGGCCCTTTTCTAGCACCTTACCGGAGGGGCAAACGATCATGGAGGGGTTCATCATCCAAATTGGTGCTCCTCCGATGATGCGTGAGTAGTTTACCACAGACCTACGGGTCCATAGGCAGTAGCTAGATGGCTTCTTCTCTCTTCTTGATCTTCAATACAATGTTCTCCTCTAAGATCTATTTGATGTAACCTTTTTGCGTGTGTTTGTTGGGATCCGATGAATTGTGAGTTTATGATCAGATCTATCTATGAATATTATTTGAGTCTTTGTTGAACTCTTATATGCATGACTGTTATAGCCTCGTATTTCTTCTCTGAAACATTGGTTTAGTTTAGCCAACTAGATTGATTTTTCTTGCCATGGGAAGAGGTGCTTTGTGATGGGTTCGATCTTGCGGTGCTCAATCGCAGTGACAGAAAGAGACATGACACGCATGTATTGTTGCCATTAAGGATAAAAAGATGGGGTCTATTCCTACATGAATAGATCTTATCTACATCATGTAATCGTTCTTATTGCATTACTCTGTTTCTTCATGAACTTAATACACTAGATGCATGCTGGATAGCGGTCGATGTGTGGAGTAATAGTAGTAGATGCAGGCAGGAGACGGTCTACAAATCTTGGACGTGATGCCTATATACATGATCATTGCCTTGGATATCATCATAATTATTTGCTTTTCTATCAATTTCCCAACGGTAATTTGTTTACTCACCGTATGCTATTTTCTCGAGAGAAGCCACTAGTGAAATCTACGGCCCCCAGGTCTATTTTCTATCATATTGCTTCAGATCTATTTATCCAAAAAACCAAAAATACCTTGCTGCACTTTCTATTTATTTATTTATTTTATTTTGTGTTTTCATCAGATCTATTTATCCAATCTTATATTATTTAATCTATCTCAATACCGAGGAGGGATTGACAACCCCTCTTACGCGTTGGGTTGCAAGTTTTTGTTATTTGTGTGAAGGTACTGCTTACATAGTTTTGTGGATCCTCCTACTGGATTGATACCTTGGTTTCGTAACTGAGGGAAATACTTACCGTTGTTGTGTTGCATCATGCTCACCTCTTCGGAGAAAATCCCAACACAGATACAAGCAACCAGGAAGAATTTTTGGCGCTGTTGCCGGGGAGGATCACGTCAAGATAGTCTCCTGTCAACTTACCAATTTCTGGTGCTGTTGCCAGGGAGGATCAAGTGCAGATCTATCAGGTACACAATCACAAATCTCATATCCTTATAATTTACTTTATTTGCCATTTGCCTCTCGTTTTCATCTCCCCCACTTCACAAAAATATTTGCCTTTTCATTTGCCTTCTTTTTCGTTCGCCTTTTTCTTGCCTGATCTCTTGTTTGCTCGTGATCTTGCTTGACTACTTCACCCCCATGGCTAGTTCTCGTCCTACTCCGTGTACCCGTGAGAACAAAGTTCTTAATTTTAAGCAAAGGGGGAGAGAGAATTTAAAAGATGCTTGGTATCGAATTTGTGATGCTCATAATAGATCTATTCGAAAGCAATCTTCTACGATTCTCCTTCGCAATTTTTATGTAGGCAGTACTACTTGGTATAGATTTGTTCTTGATACTATCACCGGAGGGAATTTCTTGATGTGCCCACCTTTTGATGCTTTTAATGCTATGGGAAATTTAGTGGGATCACCTCCTATCATTATCAATGAAACAGTTTTAACTCTTGAGCATGTTATGCAAAGACTAGATGCTATTGAAAAGAAAATGCTCATTGAAGAAGATGTTGGAAATTTGGATAAAAGGATCCACAATCTTGCTAATAAAATTGGGTCGAAGGTAAGAGATACCCTTAAAATGCTAAAAGAGAAAAAAACATAACTAACGAAAGGGTAGAGGAGAGTCCTGCCCGGATTGATAAATTGGAAGAAATTTTTATTAACTTGAGCTCAACTTTTTCTTCCATTAAACGTATTGGAAAAAACTCCTATAAAAATTGTAAGCCTACACATGTTCTCAAGAACAAGGGTGCCACTTCTAGTAGCAACAATGAAGATCTTAAAATGATTAGTATTCACCCCAATTTTTTGAAGTGCTAAAAACCCATACTTTCAAGAGTGAACTCTTTAGTTTTATTCCTAGGAGTGTGATTATTGAAAATATGCATGTTGGATCTAAGAGGAATTATGGTTGTCTGATTGAGGAGTTAAAAACTAAAGATGACAATACTTGAATCTATGCATTATGCCTAGCTAGGGGCATAAAACAATAGCGCTTATTGGGAGGCAACCCAATGAATAAAATTTACATTTTTATTTTTCTGTCTATTTTTTAGAGTTTGCACAATTATGCTACTGTTATGATTGTGTTTTTTCATGTTTTAATTAGTGTTTGTGCCAAGTAAAGCCTTTGGGGTCATGTTGGGTGATAGCTGATTTGATTTTGTTGAAAAACAAAAACTTTTGTGTCCAGTAGCAAATTTTTTGAAAATCACAGAAGCGACGAAAAATTCTGAATTTTTTACACAAGATTGATATACAAATTGCCTATGTTGTCCTAATTTTTCAGAATTTTTGGAGTTATAGAAGTATGGTCAAAGTCCAGATTACGACAGATTGTTCTGTTTTTGACAGGTTCTGTTTTTGTTGCATTGTGTGCTTATTTTGATAAATCTATGGATTGTATCGGGGGGGGGGGGTATAAGCCATGGTAAAGTTATATACAGTAGGTATAATGTAATAATAAAATATGAATGGGTTTGCAATAGTACTTAAAGTGGTGATTTGCTTTATTATACTAACGGATCTCATGAAGGTTTTTGTTGAGTTTTGTGTGATTGAAGTTTTCAAGTTTTGGGTGAGATCACGATGGATGAAGGAATAAGGAGTTAAAAGGGCCTAATCTTGGGGATGCCCATGGCACCCCAAGGGAATATTCAAGGAGAACCAAGCAACTAAGCTTGGGTATGCCCCGGAAGGCATCCCCTCTTTCTTCTAACGACCATCGGTAATTTTACTTGAAGCTATATTTTTATTCGTCACATATCATTAGTTTTGCTTGGAGTGTCTTGTATTATATGAGTCTTTGCTTGTTCTTATTTTTAGTTTTTCACAACCATCCTTACTGCTTTAGGTTTGAAATGTTCTGGACGAAGTTGGAGGGGTTCGACGACGCGGTCAGGGAGGCGTGGGTCTGCAACCCCATGATTGTTGACCCCTACAAGAGGCTGGATGCATTGCTCAAAAATACGGCTAACTTTCTGCAAGCATGGCATCAGCGCAAGATTGGTGACCAATGCCTAGTCGCGTGGGATGCAATCTGCCAGCCTAAATGCCATGGAGGGCTCGGAATCAAGAATTTGAAACTCCACTCATTAGCGCTCAGAGTTTGCTGGGAATGGCTCAGGAGGATAGAGCCAAACAAACCATGGCAAGGTCTGCCTATGATAGAGGATCCAGGAACTTGGGCTGTGTTTGACAGTCTGGTGCATATCGAGGTTGGCCAAGGTGACAGGATACTGTTCTGGAGAGACCGGTGGATTCACGGCTTCGCGGTTGCAGATATTGCGCCCATGGTACTAGCTACAGTACAAACTAGAGTGGTAAACACCAGAACGGTGCAGCAGGCTCTAATAGGCAACAACTGGATGGGTGACTGTCAGCCGGAGTCCTCATTCATGGCACAATTGCAGTGCATGCACTTGTGTCACGCTATCGCTACGGTCAGCCGAAACCCGGAGATGTCGGATACTATTACTTGGACATGCTCGGCATTGGGATGCTACTCTGCCCGTTCGGTGTACCACAACCTTTGCTCCAGCTTGCCAAGATCTCCAATGGCAGAGTGCATTTGGAGGAGCTGGGAACCCCTCAAATGCAAGATTTTTGCATGGCTTGCCATGCAATACAGGATATGGACGTTGGACCGGCGAGCCCGTCATGGTTTGCAGGAAGATCCCTCACCCCGCTACGTGTGTTTACAAGACGAGGACAATGCTGACCACATTCTTACTCCGTGTACATACGCCCATGAGGTCTGGTGCACGATATGGGACAAAATTCAACTCAACGTAAACGACTCGCTCAACACGGACACCACTCTCAAGTGGTGGTTGTGAGAAAGGGGGAGCTTCCACAGGGCGGAAAGGAGAGGTTTTGACACATTGGTCATTGCGCTCACATGGTCCTTACGGAAGCAAAGGAATGTGAGGGTTTTCAACCGGACCGAGCAGCAAATGAGGCCTAGGGAACTAGCTCATAGCATCCTACGGGAACTGGAAGAATGGAGGCAGTCGGTTGGTGGTGTCGGCGGATTGCAAAGATTTGTGAGAGGATAGTCCTAATGTGTTTGTAGGTGTTCGAATGGGGTGTCGTGTACACTCAAATGTATGCATTTGCGCTGCATATCTTGTAATACTTTTTCTATCTTCTATAAAAATATGGTACGCCATTGGCGTACTCTCGAAAAAAAAACAATCATCCTTGCTGGACACACCTATTTGAGAGAGCCATAATGATGCTATGGTTTGTTAGAATTGCTCGCTGTGCTTCACTAAATTTTTTTGAGCCATGGAATTGCTCTAGTGATTCACTTATATCTTTTTGAGCATGGTGGTGCTTTACTTTTTTTTTGAAGAAATACTGTCATGCTTCACTTAGATTAATGATACGTCCATTTTGCATCATGTTTTCCTACTGTTATTTACGATGTTTTTATCCATAATAATGCTTTTTGGAGTGATTCTAATGCCATTTCTCTCATAATATGCAAGGTACACACAAAAAGGGAGAATTCCAGCAGCTGGAAATCTGGACCTGAAAAAGCTACGTCAGGCTACCTATTTTGCACAACTCCAAACAAGCTGAAACTTCACGGAGAATTTTTATCAAATATATGATGAATATTGGAGCAAATAACTACCAGAGGGGGCCCACCAGGTGGGCACAACCCACCTGGGCGCGCCAGGGAGCCTAGGCTCGCCCTGGTGGGTTGTGCTCACCCAGGCCCACCTCCGGTGCCCATCTTCTGGTATATAGGTCATTTTGACCTAGAAAAAATAATGAGAGGACTTTCGGGACGGAGCGCCCCCGTCTCGAGGCGGAACTTGGGCAGGAGCACTTTTGCCCTCCGGCGGAGCGATTCCGCCGGGGGAACTTCCCTCCCGGAGGGGGAAATCATCGTCATCATCATCACCAACAACTCTCCCATCTTGGGAGGGCAATCTCCATCAACATCTTCAATAGCACCATCTCATCTCAAACCCTACTTCATCTCTTGTGTTCAATCTTGTTACCGGAATTATAGATTGGTGCTTGTGGGTCACTAGTAGCGTTGATTACATCTTGTAGTTGATTACTATATGGTTTATTTGGCGGAAGATTATATGTTCAGATCCAATATGCTATTTAATACCCCTATGATCTTGAGCATGATTATCATTTGTGAGTAGTCACTTTTGTTCTTGAGGTCACGGGAGAAATCATGTTGCAAGTAATCATGTGAACTTGATATGTGTTTGATATTTTGATAGTATGTATGTTGTGATTCCCTTAGTGGTGTCATGTGAACGTCGACTACTGTGACGCCCCCGATTCGACCGTACACTAATCATGCACGCAAATGTGTACGATCAAGATCAAGGACTCACGGTAAGATATCACAACACAACTCTACAACAAAAGTAAGTCATACAAGCATCATAATACAAGCCGGGGGCCTCGAGGGCTCGAATACAATTTCTCGATCATAGACGAGTCAGCGGAAGCAACAATATCTGAGTATAGACATAAGTTAAACAAGTTTGCCTTAAGAAGGCTAGCACAAAAGTAGCAACGATCGAAAAGGCAAGGCCTCCTGCCTGGGATCTCCTAACTACTCCTCGAAGCCGAACTCCATGTAGAATCATCCTCAGGATCTCTAGCTCCTGGACTCCAGCATCTGGTTGCGACAATCAGGTATAGAAAGGGGAAAAGAGGGAGAAAGGCAACCGTGAGTACTCATCCAAAGTACTCGCAAGCAAGGAGCTACACTACATATGCATGGATATATGTGTAAAGGGGCATATCCGTGGGCTGACTTGCAGAATGCCAGAATAAGAGGGGGATAGCTAATCCTGTCGAAGACTACGCTTCTGGCAGCCTTCATCTTGCAGCATTTAGAAGAGAGTAGATTGAAGTCCTCCATGTAGCATCGCATAGCGTAATCCTACCCGGCGATCCCCTCCTCGTCGCCCTGTTAGAGAGCGATCACCGGGTTATATCTAGCACTTGGAAGGGTGTGTTTTATTAAGTATCTAGTTCTAGTTGTCATAAGGTCAAGGTACAACTCCGGGTCGTCCTTTTACCGAGGGACACGGCTATTCGAATAGATAAACTTCCCTGCAGGGGTGCACCACATAACCCACCACGCTCGATCCCATTTGGCCGGACACACTTTTCTGGGTCATGCCCGGCCGCGGAAGATCAACACGTCGCAGCCCCACCTAGGCTCAACAAAGAGGTCAACACGCTGGTCTAAATCCTATGCGCGCAGGGGTCTGGGCCCATCGCCCATTGCACACCTGCACGTTGCGTACGCGGCCGGAAGCAGACCTAGCCCCCTTAATACAAGCGCGAGCTTACGGTCCAATGCGGCGCGCGCCACTCAGTCGCTGACGTCAAAAAGAGCTTCGGCTGATACCACGACGTCGAGTGCCCACAACTGTTCCCGCGTTGTTGGTTAGTGCGTATAGACCAAATGGCCAGACTCAGATCAAATACCAAGATCTCGTTAAGCGTGTTAAGTATCCGCGAACGCCGACCAGGGCCAGGCCCACCTCTCTCCTAGGTGGTCTCAACCTGCCCTGTCGCTCCGCCATAAAGTAACAGTCGGGGGCCGTCAGGAACCCAGGCCCACCTCTACCGGGATGGAGCCACCTGTCCTTTCAGCCCCCTCATCAGAATCACTTGCGGGTACTCAACAAGCCGACCCGACTTTAGTCACCACATGTATCAAGTATATAAGGTATATAGTATATACCCGTGATCACCTCCCGAAGTGATCACGGCCCAGTAGTATAGCATGGCAGACGGACAAGAGTGTAGGGCCACTGATGGAACACTAGCATCCTATACTAAGCAGTAGGATAGCAGGTAAGGGTAACAACTGTAGCAACAATGACAGGCTATGCATCAGGATAGGATTAACGGAAAGCAGTAACATGCTACACTACTCTAATGCAAGCAGTATAGAGAAGAATAGGCGATATCTAGTGATCAAGGGGGGCTTGCCTGGTTGCTCTGGCAAGAAGAAGGGGTCGTCGTCGATGTAATCGATCACAGGGGCATCGGCAGCGGTCTCGGGGTCTACCGGAAAGAAGTAACGGAGGGGGAACACAATAAATAACAGAGCAATCAAAGCATCACAAAGCATAATAGGGCAATACGCGGTGCTAGGTGAGCCCTAACGCGGTGGTAGGTGATACTGGCGAAGGGGGGAAACATCCGGGAAAGTATTCCCGGTGTTTCGCGTTTTCGGACAAACGGACCGGAGGGGGAAAGTTGCATGTTTGCTATGCTAGGAATGTGTGGCGGATGAATGGGCTGCGTATTTGGATTCGTCTCGTCATTCTGAGCAACTTTCATGTACAAAACTTTTTCATCGGAGCTACGGTATATTTTCTACGATTTTTCAAAGTTTTAACAATATTCTAGATTTTCTAAATTACTTTTAATGGGAGTTGATGCAGTGAGATGGGGCGTTTGGCTACGGCGGCTACGGCGGTGGATTGAGCGGTGAACAGGGGGAATCGGCGCAGCTCACCGAGAGGGAGGTCGGGGACGTGCTTGTGACGGCGGGGGTGGTGCGGTGGTGTACATCGACGTTGAGATGCCGCGGCCATGGCGGAGAAATCGGCTCGATCCCGAGCGTACGGTGCGGCTTGGCTCGGGTTCTTCGGTGGGGACGAAGGAGACGAGCGCGGGGAGGCTTCTGGACACCTTGGTGCAGCAAGGGGAGGCCAGCGGCTGCGATGACGACTATGGCGCGGCGCCGGAAGCTTTGGCTCCTCTTCTAGATCGAGTGCGAGGGGGAAACGAGGGAACTGGGCATCTAGGGTTTGTCCTGGGCTTGGGGATGGTCTTGTACGGGGACTCGCCGGATGGTCGACACGGCGGTCATGGAGGCGTGGATGTGCGCCACGCACAGGTCTCTGCCTCCTGTACAGAGAAGATGGAGAAGGCCCTGGTGGGCTTGGGCCGCCCTACTGTAGCACTAGGCTTCTAGTGCACAGTGTGCACTTGGCCCATTTTCTTTTTTAAGTTTTCTGCTTTATTAATTTCGTACTGTTTTCTACTTAATTGCCAAAGTAATTAAATTTAGTTCAACTTGAAAGTTGGCACATAATTAGTAGGCAATATTTTGAGACCACACACAATGTTTCACATCATTTGGAAAATTATAAATATTTGCTTATTTTGAAAAAGGCCAATTTAAATGAGTTTGGACCACTTATTAATTTCCTAGGAATTTATTTGTGAGTCAAACCAAGTTGGTTTCACATGACATTAAACAGGGAAATTGTATAGAACTATTCAAACATTTTAGTTTTATAGCTTGAGGAGAAATAATTTTGACTTGTCTTTTAAATTTGAATTTGAGGTCGCTTTGGGACAAGGTGATGATTAGCAAAATTTAATAATGATGATGTGGCACCATTAATAGGAGTTTACTGTAGCATGACACCCGGGGTGTTACAAATCTCCTCCACTACAAGAAATCACGTCCCGAGATTTTAAACGTGGAGTAAGGGGGAAAGTTCTGGTTACAATATTCTAACGGATCTTCTCGGTCTTGGTTGTCCTTCTCGAAGAAGTCGATTCATAACGTTGATGTCTTCATACCTTTGCTTCAGGTCATCATGATGAAGTCATCATCCTTCCTTCGGGATCTTCATCGTACTTACAAAAAGGATATTGGGGGGGGGGCAATAGGGAGAATGCTTGCAAGGACTTGTTCTCGGTAGTTATCTTAGGGAATAAGGTACAAGGTATCTCTGGGGTTGAAATTTCATAAAGTCATTGAGAGCAAGGTAAGAAGGTGCAATAAGAAATTTCAAGCAGACAGGCAATCATTCGTTGCCTGAAACGGAGTGTGAATGGGGTTCAGGGAATGGGAGTAAGTACTGTGTCTGATACCAGAATTGATGAACTCTCGAAAGGTGGCTCATGGATTACATACGAGGCCACGTGCGATGAATAACTTTGCGAACAGGGGTGTACATGAGATTCAGGTTTCAATCCCGCGAAACTATGGGTTATGGGCCCACCATGTGGGTTAGAGGTATAAAGGGCGCTAACATCTTGCACGATGTTGTAAGCAAGGCATGACAGAGAATAGCCTGGCAGTTATGTTGGCAACAACATCGATACCAAGGGCAAGGGACAAAGAGAACCATTTTCCTGCTCGTTGAACGAGGCAGACCAATCGGCAAGGTTCACGTCCATCGGTGGTTACCGGAATGTCATCAACAATAGTAACAGGGTCTCACTGACAGAGTGGTACAACGAGGTGCTCAACTAAGCAGGGAATTATCTCTGCTCAGCTAAGTCAGATTACAAGAAAGGTTAAACAAAACAATGGAAAGGAAAATATGATTATCAGAGTAAACAGAACAATGGAAAGGAAAATGTGTTTAAACACATATTTCAAGGGTATATCCTTCCCAAGGACAAGCAGAGCATGATATCCATGACAGGATATAATGTAGAAAACCCTTTAGGTAAGGGGAGAGAAATTTCATGACATTACCCATACAACGGTGTCTGGATAATTGAGCAGGAAACAATTAGCTTTGGGCTTCAAATGTTTTTATTGAAGATCGGAGTACCACAGACATGCTTCGAGATAGCATTGACATGGTCATTAGGTAAAGATCAGGCTATGGATACACAAAGGATCCATCAGGAACAACTTATGGAATAAGTCTTACAATTTCCTCATGGAAGAATGGCTAACCTTGGTAAGGAGGATACTATATCAATAGGTCATCCGGCCATGTGTGCTAGGCATGACATCATCTTACCGGGTTATATAAAGACCAATGTTATAACTCTTGGAATTACATTCCAACCATCATTTCTGACCAAGATTCAGATCAGATTGGTGTCAGGATACCTCAGACTCAGGATGCCTGAGAAGAAAGGTGCAACACAAATTGTCGAGGTGACATTGTATGATTCTCGGGAATTAAACCATGGAAGCAAGTTCCGGAACAAGAGTTCATCATTAAATCAAGGAGAGGATGAGGGGGTGGCTGATGGACTCAGCGACAATTCCTCGAGATTTCCAAAAAGATGGATTTCCACTATTATGTGAACAAGGAGATAACATTAGTCAGTGTAAATGATATAATGATGTATGCTCGAGGAAAACATACACAATTAAACATTGGTTGAAAGGTGCACCCGAAATATGGGCTGGGTTGCACGACCAACATCGGAATGGTGATTCAATAATCAATAGTCTAAGAATGAACGGCCGACCATTAACTTCAAAGGAATAAGGTTGCTAGAAGGGCAGAATCCAAACAACACAGTTCACCTGTTGGTATCCCGGTTAGAATCAACACATGAACCTGGAAATGAATGGAGATGGCGAGAAGTATTATTATATCAGGAATTCTTAAGAGGTGGGGCAATCCTCACAACATCCTTGACATGAAGGACAGTAATACTTCAATGTAGAACATAACATAAGCTAGATAGGAAAGAGCTCCATAACATGATCAAGTCTGACTTGGAGGGGGGGCAATAACGTTGCCGATGATAACACAAATCATCGAGGGGCAAGGATGGTATTTCTCATCCTGAATTTCGACTGATATCCTGGAAGAGCTCAAAATGTTGATGATGATCACGACATTTTGTTGTCGAGGGGATCCACGAAGAAGCAATTGATCAGTGACTGCATCAAGCAAAAGGACTGATGCAACAAAAGATTATTGGAGCCACGGATACTACACAAACTCGGGGCAAGTTTGTTGTTCGAGGTGAAACGATATGACGAGGAAAATTGACGTAAGCTTAGCTCATCGTCGAAAGTGGTGCTCCGGGAATAAGGACCAGGTAGCACAGTTAAAATCATCAAGATAATGATATAGCCAAACAGGCTAGGAATGACGCGATCGGGTACAAACTCGTAAGTAAGGAACATTACTAAAAGTTGTTGAACCGTAGTGCGGACTCGATTCAATTATCGGGGTACTCGAGTGATTAACCACTCAAAACCCAGGAAAAATAGTAATCCGTGAGAATGTAGTACTTGATGAAGAACGCATAAGAAGTTATGCGGTTTCCGTGATAATCTCGAGATACCAGGGGGCAATACTCGACGACAGATCAAAGTAGAGGGTGGATTGGGGTATTGCTCTATAGAAGACAATTACTTAAACTTGCATAGGAAATGGTATTTAAAGGAGAACATGGTCGGAACCACGATCGCAGAGGATCAATTCACCGATACCAGATGATATTATACCAGGGAAATAGTTATTATTATAAGAAGCTTCCATGATAGGATCTACATCGTGTCCATGGGCATGAACACAAAGGTTCAAGGTCGACTCCCACTTCTCCAATGCATAACCTTTCATTCACTTCTCATTTTTCAAAGAAGTTGTAGTGTTGAAATTTTATCTGGCAAAATACCAGAAGAGTATGACTCATGAAAACTTTTGAGTTCACACATATTATGAAAGGCATAGGTTCAACCCATCAAGGCATCTTAGGAACATATACCACAAACTTCGGAGTAAATATTACAAGCTCGAAAGAAGAGCATTGTTCAAAAACAGATGATACAATTTACCAAAGGCATTATATACCCATGGAAAGGCTCACAAGGTTATTCAATATGAAGGACACTGTCGGATAAAATCCAACAAAGGAACCGATGGTCCACAAGGGATCTGATGTGAGCATCGGTACTCAAGCAGAGGAAGAAGAATGCAAGGAGATATGATTATAGAAACAACTGACTAACTCAAAGTTCGAATGCAAAAGAATTATGATTTCCAAATCAGGGGGTCAGAAGCAACGCTCTGATCAAGGATGGATAAGTGAGTAGGCTTAGGGTACAATCGATGGCAATTTGGTAGGCCGAGATCCAGCTCACGTTTAAAATGAGGTCTGAGCCGGAAGAATGAATTCTAGGATATGATTGAGGATTGCGAGCATTCGCAACTAATTGAATCAACAGACTCAAAATGATAATGACAAGAGATGCGAATAAGATTACGAGACTTATTGGATTAACCATAATGCAAGCAAACAAGAATTTCAAGAGCAATAGGCTCCTGAGGATTTTCGGAAGATCGAATAGTATTTTGAAGACTATTGTGGAATACTTGAATCAACTGGGGATGAGCGGATACTCGGTAAGTGCGAGAATTATCCGTAGGGGTATTCAGGTGACAAAGAACAGCAAGGCAGTAAGCTCAAAGGATTCTCGGAACAACAGAGAGAATTTCGGGGTATCTTGTAATAACAAGATCAACTGGGAAACATTGTATGAGTGGCGAGTATACGTGGTTATCCATAGGAGTTTATCGATGAAAGGGAATTGCAAAAGCGATGAACACAAGTTCTCGGGTTATCAGCAGAGAGTATCTTCAGGGTCTTCACGGGCAGCAGACGATCATCAGTAATAAGGGGCTCTCCGGGTGAAAGTGATAACGAGATCTAATGTTAGATTTAGCAAAATTCACTTAACCCGAATAGAAGAGAGATCATAGTCCCAGAGTATAGACAAGGAGTAAAAGATCCTAATACCACCAAATGGCGACATGGGCCCGTAAGCCACACAGCCATGTTAGTAAAAGTTTTCCAATGACTAGACTCGACTTTGGCCAAGGAGTTGGAAAGGGGGATTCCTACAGGCATTTGGCTCTGATACCAACTTGTGACGCCCCCGATTCGACCGTACACTAATCATGCACGCAAATGTGTACGATCAAGATCAGGGACTCACGGTAAGATATCACAACACAACTCTACAACAAAAATAAGTCATACAAGCATCATAATACAAGCCAGGGGCCTCGAGGGCTCGAATACAATTGCTCGACCATAGACGAGTCAGCGGAAGCAACAATATCTGAGTATAGACATAAGTTAAACAAGTTTGCCTTAAGAAGGCTAGCACAAAACTAGCAACGATCGAAAAGGCAAGGCCTCCTGCCTGGGATCCCCTAACTACTCCTCGAAGCCGAACTCCATGAAGAATCATCCTCGGGATCTCTAGCTCCTGGACTCCAGCATCTGGTTGCGACAATCAGGTATAGAAAGGGGAAAAGAGGGAGAAAGGCAACCGTGAGTACTCATCCAAAGTACTCGCAAGCAAGGAGCTACACTACATATGCATGGGTATATGTGTAAAGGGGCATATCCGTGGGCTGACTTGCAGAATGCCAGAATAAGAGGGGGATAGCAAATCCCGTCGAAGACTACGCTTCTGGCAGCCTCCATCTTGCTGCATTTAGAAGAGAGTAGATTGAAGTCCTCCATGTAGCATCGCATAGCGTAATCCTACCCGGCGATCCCCTCCTCGTCGCCCTGTTAGAGAGCGATCACCGGGTTATATCTGGCACTTGGAAGGGTGTGTTTTATTAAGTATCTAGTTCTAGTTGTCATAAGGTCAAGGTACAACTCCGGGTCGTCCTTTTACCGAGGGACACGACTATTCGAATAGATAAACTTCCCTGCAGGGGTGCACCACATAACCCAACACGCTCGATCCCATTTGGCCGGACACACTTTTCTGGGTCATGCCCGGCCGCGGAAGATCAACACGTCGCAGCCCCACCTAGGCTCAACAAAGAGGTCAACACGCTGGTCTAAATCCTATGCGCGCAGGGGTCTGGGCCCATCGCCCATTGCACACCTGCACGTTGCGTACGCGGCCGGAAGCAGACCTAGCCCCCTTAATACAAGCGCGAGCTTACGGTCCAATGCGGCGCGCGCCACTCAGTCGCTGACGTCAAAAAGAGCTTCGGCTGATACCACGACGTCGAGTGCCCACAACTGTTCCCGCGTTGTTGGTTAGTGCGTATAGACCAAATGGCCAGACTCAGATCAAATACCAAGATCTCGTTAAGCGTGTTAAGTATCCGCGAACGCCGACCAGGGCCAGGCCCACCTCTCTCCTAGGTGGTCTCAACCTGCCCTGTCGCTCCGCCATAAAGTAACAGTCGGGGGCCGTCAGGAACCCAGGCCCACCTCTACCGGGATGGAGCCACCTGTCCTTTCAGCCCCCTCATCAGAATCACTTGCGGGTACTCAACAAGCCGACCCGACTTTAGTCACCACATGTATCAAGTATATAAGGTATATAGTATATACCCGTGATCACCTCCCGAAGTGATCACGGCCCAGTAGTATAGCATGGCAGACGGACAAGAGTGTAGGGCCACTGATGGAACACTAGCATCCTATACTAAGCAGTAGGATAGCAGGTAAGGGTAACAACTGTAGCAACAATGACAGGCTATGCATCAGGATAGGATTAACGGAAAGCAGTAACATGCTACACTACTCTAATGCAAGCAGTATAGAGAAGAATAGGCGATATCTGGTGATCAAGGGGGGCTTGCCTGGTTGCTCTGGCAAGAAGAAGGGGTCATCGTCGATGTAATCGATCACAGGGGCATCGGCAGCGGTCTCGGGGTCTACCGGAAAGAAGTAACGGAGGGGGAACACAATAAATAACAGAGCAATCAAAGCATCACAAAGCATAATAGGGCAATACGCGGTGCTAGGTGAGCCCTAACGCGGTGGTAGGTGATACTGGCGAAGGGGGGAAACATCCGGGAAAGTATTCCCGGTGTTTCGCGTTTTCGGACAAACGGACCGGAGGGGGAAAGTTGCATGTTTGCTATGCTAGGAATGTGTGGTGCACGAATGGGCTGCGTATTCGGATTCATCTCGTCATTCTGAGCAACTTTCATGTACAAAACTTTTTCATCGGAGCTACGGTATATTTTCTACGATTTTTCAAAGTTTTACCAATATTCTAGATTTTCTAAATTACTTTTAATGCGAGTTGACCAAGTCAACTTGATTGGTCAAAAGTGGAGGTGGTAGCCCACATGTCATAGACTATTTACCTAAACAAATAAATAAACCTGACTTATTTAATGGGGCCTACATGTCATCTACTACTAGACTAACTTAGCAATAATTAATACTAGCTACACCTAGTAGTACTAATCTAAGCAGAACTAATCTAATCAAGGGCTGGCCATTAGTGGACAGAGCCCAGCCGAGCCACTCACACACAAAACCGCACACACACCTACAGAACACACACACATAGTACGCAGCAGCTTAGCAGCAGAAAACAGGAGCGGGAGCAAGCAGCGACCGGAGCAAAGCGGCGGCGGCAGCATCAACTATGAGCGTAGCGAGCAGCCAGTAGCAGTTTAGCAGGAGCTAGCAAAGCAGCAGCTAAGCAGGCAACAACAAGCAAAGCAGTAGCAGGTAGCAGCGCTGCGCAGCAGCAAGGGCGCGGCCGCCGCGCGCAGAGGCGCGAACGGGCGTGGGCGGCGCTTGGGGAGGCACGGCCACGACGCGGCAGGGGAACCCATAGCGCGCACGGAGCAGCCGGGGCGCGGGGCCAGAGCGGCGCGGGCGCGGCAAAGTCGCGGTGAGCGCGTCCATGCAGTGAGATGGGGCGTTTGGCTACGGCGGCTACGGCGGTGGATTGAGCGGGGAACAGGGGGAATCGGCGCAGCTCACCGAGAGGGAGGTCGGGGACGTGCTTGTGACGGCGGGGGTGGTGCGGTGGTGTACATCGACGTTGAGATGCCGCGGCCATGGCGGAGAAGCCGGCTCGATCCCGAGCGTACGGTGCGGCTTGGCTCGGGTTCTTCGGTGGGGACGAAGGAGACGAGCGTGGGGAGGCTTCTGGACACCTTGGTGCAGCAAGGGGAGGCCAGCGGCCGCGATGACGACTATGGCGCAGCGCCGGAAGCTTCGGCTCCTCTTCCAGATCGAGTGCGAGGGGGAAACGAGGGAACTGGGCGTCTAGGGTTTGTCCTGGGCTTGGGGATGGTCTTGTACACCGCGGGGACTCGCCGGATGGTCGACACGGCGGTCATGGAGGCATGGATGTGCACCACGCACAGGTCTCTGCCTCCTGTACAGAGAAGATGGAGAAGGCCCTGGTGGGCTTGGGCCGCCCTACTGTAGCACTAGGCTTCTAGTGCACAGTGTGCACTTGGCCCATTTTCTTTTTTAAGTTTTCTGCTTTATTAATTTCGTACTGTTTTCTAATTAATTGCCAAAGTAATTAAATTTAGTTCAACTTGAAAGTTGGCACATAATTAGTAGGCAATATTTTGAGACCACACACAATGTTTCACATCATTTGGAAAATTATAAATATTTGCTTATTTTGAAAAAGGCCAATTTAAATGAGTTTGGACCACTTATTAATTTCCTAGGAATTTATTTGTGAGTCAAACCAAGTTGGTTTCACATGACATTGAACAGGGAAATTGTATAGAACTATTCAAACATTTTAGTTTTATAGCTTGAGGAGAAATAATTTTGACTTGTCTTCTAAATTTGAATTTGAGGTCGCTTTGGGACAAGGTGATGATTAGCAAAATTTAATAATGATGATGTGGCACCATTAATAGGAGTTTACTGTAGCATGACACCCGGGGTGTTACAACTACATGACACTTCAACATATTTGGGCCTAAGGGAATGCATTTTGGAGTAGTAATTAGATGATGGGTTGCGAGAATGACAGAAGCTTAAACCCCAGTTTATGCGCTATTCCGTAAGGGACCGGTTGGATCCAAAAGTTTAGTGCTATGGTTAGAATTTATTCTTAATACTTTTCTCGTATTTGCAGATGCTTGCGGGAGGGTTAATCATAAGTAGAAGGTTTGTTCAAGTAAGAACAACACCTAAGCACCGGTCCACCCACATATCAAATTATCAAAGTAGCGAACACAAATCAAACCAACATGGTGAAAGTGACTAGATGAAATTCCCATGTACCCTCAAGAACGCTTTGCTTATTATAAGAGACCGTTTTGGCCTGTCCTTTGCCTCAAAAGGATTGGGCTACCTTGCTACACTTTTTTTACTACTATCTTTACTTGCTCGTTACAAATTATCTTGCTATCAAACTACTCTGCTACTTACAATTTCAACACTTGCAGACATTACCTTGCTGAAAACAACTTGTCATTTCCTTCTGCTCCTCGTTGGGTTCGACACTCTTACTTATCGAAAAGAGCTACAACTGATCCCCTATACTTGTGGGTCACCAAGGCTATTTTCTGGCGCCGTTGCTGGGGAGTGAAGCGCCTTTGGTAAGTGGAATTTGGTAAGGAAACATTTATATAGTGTGCTGAAATTTATTGTCACTTGTTACTATGGAAAACAATCCTTTGAGGGGTTTGTTCGGGGTGTCTTCACCTCGTCCAGAACCAAAATTAGCTACCCCTCAACCTATTGCACCTGCTGAAAATATTGAATATGAAATTCCTTCGGGTATGGTAGAACAACTGCTAGCTAATCCTTATGCAGGAGATGGAACCGAACATCCTGATATGCACTTGATATATGTGGAACGAATTTGTGGATTGTTTAAGCTTGTAGGTTTACCCGGAGATGAAGTTATGAAAAATGTTTTCCCTTTATCTTCGAAGGGAAAAGCATTGGCATGGTATAGTCTATGCGATGATATTGGATCTTGGAATTGGAATCGATTGAAATTGGAGTTCCACCAAAAAATTTATCCTATGCATCTAGTTCATCGTGATCGGAATTACATATATAATTTTTGGCCTCGTGAAGGAGAAAGTATCGCTCTAGCTTGGGGGAGGCTGAAGTCAATGTTATATTCATGTCCCAACCATGAGCTCTCAAGAGAAATTATTATCCAGAACTTTTATGCTCGGCTTTCTCGTGATGATCAATCCATGCTTGATACTTCTTGTGCTGGTTCTTTTATGAAGAAGACTATTGAATTCCGGCGGGATCTTTTGGAAAGAATTAAACGCCACTCTGAAGATTGGGAACTCGATGAAGATAAGAGTCAGGTATTAAACTTAAATATGATTGTGTTAAATCTTTTATGAATACCAGTGCTTTTCAAAAGTTTAGCACTAAATATGGACTTGACTCTGAGATAGTAGCCTCCTTTTGTGAATCATTTGCTACTCATGTTGATCTCACTAAAAAGAAGTGGTTTAAAACTTTAAATATCACCCACCTATTAAAGAAGAAATTAAAGAACCGGTACCAATTAAAGAATAAACCATGATTTATAATGTTGATCCAGTTGTTCCTTCTGCTTATATTGAGAAGCCACCTTTCCCTGTTAGGATAAAGGAACATGCTAAAGTCTCAACTGTGGTTAACAAAAGTTATATTAGAACACCTAAACATGATGAACAAATCAAAGTAGAACCTAGTGTTGCTATGATTAAGGATCTCCTGGAAGAAAACGTAGATGGGCATGTTATTTACTTCTGTGAAGAAGTTGCTAGAATTGCCAAACCAGATAAAAAGGATAATCATAGACCTATTGTTGGCATGCCTGTTGTCTCAGTTAAAATAGGAGATCACTGTTATCATGGTTTATGTGACATAGGTGCTAGCGTGAGTGCTATTCCTTATCCTTTATATCAAGAAATTATGAATGACATAGCACCCGCAGAGATAGAAGACATAGATGTTACTATTAAACTTGCTAATAGAGACACTATATCACCAATTGGGATTGTTAGAGATGTTGAAGTCTTGTGTGGGAAAATAAAATACCCTACTGATTTTCTTGTTCTTGGTTCCCCACAAGATGACTTTTGTCCTATTATCTTTGGTAGACCTTTCTTGAACACCGTTAATGCTCAAATAGATTGTAAGAAACAAACTATCGGTGTTAGCTTTGGTGATGAGTCTCATGAGTTTATTTTTTCCAAGTTTAGTAGAAAGCTTCATGAAAAAGAATTTCCTAGTAAGGATGAAATAATTGGGAGTGCTTCTATTGTTGTACCACCTACTGATCCTTTAGAACAATATTTGCTAGACCATGATTTTTTTTTACATATATATGAAAGAAATGAAATAGATAAGATTTTCTTTGAACAACGTCCTCTCCTTAAACACAATTTGCCTATTGAAACTCTAGGAGGTCCTTCTCCACCTAAAGGTGATCCTGTGTTTGAATTAAAACAATTGCCAAACACTTTGAAATATGCTTATCTTGATGAAAAGAAGATATATCCTATTATTATTAGTGCTAACCTTTCAGAACATGAATAAGAAAGATTATTGAAAGTTCTAAGGAAGCACCGAGCTGCTATTGGATATACTCTTGATGATCTAAAGGGCATTAGTCCCAATCTATGCCAGCACAAGATTAATATGGAACCTGATGCTAAACCCATTTTTGATCACCAACGTCGGTGAAATCCAAAAATGAAGGAAGTTGTAAGAAGGGAAATCTTAAAACTTCTGGAAGCAGGTATAATCTATCCTATAGTTGATAGTAGATGGTTAAGTCCTGTTCATTGTGTCCCTAATAAAGGAGGTATTACTGTTGTTCCTAATGATAAAAATGAACTCATTCCACAAAGAATTGTTACGGGCTATAGAATGGTAATTGATTTTAGAAAATTAAACAAAGCAACTAGAAAAGATCATTACCCTCTGCCTTTTATTGATCAAATGCTAGAAAGATTATCTAAGCACACACATTTTTGCTTCCTTGATGGATATTCTGGTTTTTCACAAATACCTGTTTTTCAACCTGATCAAGAAAATACCACTTTCACTTGTCCCGTTGGAACTTATGCTTATAGACGTATGCCTTTTGGTTTATGCAATGCACCTGCTACCTTTCAAAGATGTATGACTATTATATTCTCTGACTTTTGTGAAAAGATTGTTGTGGTTTTCATGGATGACTTCTCTGTTTATGGGAAGTCTTTTGATGATTGTTTAAGCAATATTGGTCGAGTTTTGCAGAGATGTGAACAAACAAATCTTGTCTTGAATTGGGAGAAGTGCCACTTTATGGTTAATGAAGGTATTGTCTTGGGTCATAAAATTTGTGAAAGATGTATTGAAGTGGACAAAGCTAAGGTTGATGCAATTGATAAAATGCCATGTCCTAAAGATATCAAAGGTATTCGTAGTTTCCTAGGTCATGCTGGTTTCTATAGGTGATTTATCAAAGACTTATCTAAAATTTCTAGGCCTCTTACGAATCTTTTGCAAAAGGATGTTCCTTTGTTTTTGATGATGATTGTTTAGAAGCCTTTGAAACACTCAAGAAAGCCTTAATTTCTGCACCTATTGTTCAACCACCTGATTGGAACTTGCCTTTTGAAATTATGTGTGATGCTAGTGATTATGCTGTTGGTGATGTTCTAGGACAAAGAGTTGATAAGAAACTGAATGCTATTCATTATGCTAGTAAAACTCTAGACAGTGCTCAAAGAAATTATGCAACTACTGAAAAAGAATTCTTAGCAGTGGTGTTTGCTTGTGACAAATTTGGATATTATATTATTGATTCAAAAGTGATTGTTCACACTGATCATGCTGCTATTAAATATCTTATGGAAAAGAAAGATGCTAAACCTAGACTTATTCGATGGGTTCTCTTGCTACAAGAATTTGATTTACATATCACTGATAGAAAAGGAGCCGAGAAACCCGTAGCTGATAACTTGTCTAGGCTTGAAAATGTGCTTGATGACCCACTACCTATTGATGGTAGTTTTCGTGCTGAGCAGTTAGCTGCAATAAATGTTGCTCATAACACTCCTTGGTATGCTGACTATGCTAATTACAGTGTTGCTAAATATTTACCACCTAGCTTTTCATATCAACAAAAGAAAATATTCTTCTATGATTTAAGACACTACTTTTGGGATGACCCACTTCTTTATAAAGAAGGAGTAGATGGTATTATTAGATGTTGTGTACCTGAGCATGAACAAGGACAAATCCTACGGAAATGTCACTCCAAAGCTTATGGAGGGCATCATGCTGGAGATAGAACTGCTCACAAGGTATTCCAATCTGGATTTTATTGGCCTACTCTCTTCAAGGATGCCCGTAGGTTCGTCTTATCTTGTGATGAATGCCAAAGAATAGGTAATATCGGTAAGCGTCAAGAAATGCCTATGAATTATCCACTTCCTGTTGAACCATTTGATGTTTTGGGATTTGATTACATGGGACCTTTTACTTCCTCTAATGGGTATACACATATTTTGGTTGCTGTTGATTATGTTACTAAATGGGTAGAAGCTTTTCCAACCAGTAGTGCTGATCACAACACCTCTATTAAAATGCTTAAGGAAGTTATTTTCCCAAGGTTTGGAGTCCCTAGACATTTAATGACTGATGGTGGTTCATGCTTTATTCATGGTGCTTTCTGTAAAATGCTTGCCAAGTATGATGTTAACCATATAATTGCATCACCTTATCATCGTCAGTCTAGTGGTCAAGTTGAACTTAGCAATAGAGAAATAAAATTAATTTTGCAAAAGACTATCAATAGGTCCCAGAAGAATTGGTCTAAGAAATTAGATGATGCACTTTGGGCTTATAGAACATCATATAAAATCCTATGGGTATGTCTCCTTATAAAATGGTTTAAGGAAAAGCTTGTCATTTGCCTCTTGAGTTAGAACATAAAGCATATTGGGCAATCAAAGAACTCAACTATGATTTCAAACTTGCCGGTGAAAAGAGGTTATTTGATATTAGCTCATTAGATGAATGGAGAACCCAAGCTTATGAAAATGCAAAATTATTCAAAGAAAAGGTTAAAAGATGGCATGATAAAAAAATCCAAAAGCGTGAGTTTAAAGTCACAGAATATGTTCTTTTGTACAACTCTCGTTTCAGATTCTTTGCAGGAAATCGCCTCTCAAAATGGGAAGGCCCCTACGTCATCGAGGAGGTTTATCGGTTTGGAGCTATCAAAATAAATAACGCCGAAGGTACTAACCCGAAGGTTGTGAATGGGCAACGAATAAAACACTATATCTCAGGTACGACCATTAATGTTGAAAGTAATATTATCCAAACTTTGACACCGGAAGAGCACATAAAAGAGTCCTTTCGGAACACTCCAGAATCATGAAAATAAGGAGGTACGTGATACGGTAAGAAAACGGACTCCAAAAAATCCGCAAAAATATTTTTTGTCAGTTTTGGAATATTTAGAAAATTAGGAAACTAATAAACTTTCAGGAAGCGTACCCTGGTGGGCACAAGACACCAGGGCGCGCCCAGGTGGGTTGTGCCCACCCGGGACACCTTCTGGACTCCGTTTTTTCTTCCGTTTGCTTGTCTCCCAAGATAAAAGAAATCTTTATATACTCCTCGAACCTATTGATCACCATATCACGGAGAAATCATTTGTTTTCTTTTCTTTGCTATTTTTTGACAGATTCAGCTAGACCAACATCATGTCTTCCTCACCCTTCAATAATGGAGAAGAAGACACAAGGGTGGTTCAGGAGGATCTAGGGAGAGATGAAGGTGAAGAGGTTGCTATGGAGGAAGAGGAGGAAAATCCTTTTGGGGTTCACTCTCCGGCCTCCGAGAGAGGCACACTAGCTGGCATCTCTACTCACCCAATCCTCATCAAGCCATGGGATCTTCAAACAATCAAGTGAGCCTGGAAGTGCAAGAAGAACTCCCTCCGAGGAGGCCTTTACACATGTTACATCGTAACAATTTTTGCAATTTGCTTCACAATTATGGGTTCGAGAACACTCCTCGTAGGCACATACCGTCCAATTGGGACCTATCTCGGCCAAGAGAAAACAGTGCAGGAACAAAACCATGGGGCCCGGAGAATAAACACATAATGGCTGAGGTGAAGAAAAATAGTGAGTTACTTCATCAAGCCCTTCGGGAGATTCAAGGGTTGAAGGATCTACTCATGGTTATATTGGATAATACTATTTCATCACCACCACCATCCTCTTCTTAATCACCAAAGGAAAAGTATGGGAACTCCCCTTGGCTTTCGCCAAGCTTGGGGGATGTGCCCCGGTATTGTATCATCCCCACTATCTTTTTGCCTTTACTTGTCTTAGTTCGATCTTTTGCTTAGATGAATAAAAGTTTAGTTCGATCCTTTCTTTTCAAGAGTTTGCTTAGTGATCTATCCTTGTAATCGTGTGCAAGATATATAATAAAGTTTAGTCTGAGTTTTTGCTTTCTTTACTTTCTTGTTGCAATAAAAGGAAAAGATATAAATAAAAAGAAAGGAAATAAATCAAGAAGATCATATACTAATCTTATGGTAGGTGATGGCACCACATAAGGAAAAGTATAAGTAGAAAATTTTATTAGAGATTGACAAACATAGCATTAGTCAATGATGCAACTCATGAAATAATTAATAGGGATAATTGATTTTATACCCCTAGTTGGGTCACACTCGGCAGGTTTGCCCCTAGTTCTCAAAAACCCTCGGTCTTGCTCAAGTGCGGTTGGTTCTCTTGTGCTTTTGCCCTTCCGTCTCAATTCCGTCCAGTCAAAGGTGTTTGACCGTTAGAGGGATATTTATCTGGACTATTTTGCCCCTCCTTATAACTCCAGTAAAAATATGAAGAGAAAAAACATGACATTTACAAGTGGGTCCCAACCACATTGAAAAGAAAAAAAATACCAAATAGAAAATTAGTCTCTCTCTCCTCTCTTACTCTCTCTGTTGCTGGGCAAACAACAACAACGACGACAAGCAATTGCCGTTGAAAAGTCAGGGCAGGCCGGCAAGTTGGTGAGCTGGGACAGGGGCGCGAGGAGGCGTCGGGCGAGGTTAACTGCAAGGGGCGGCGACGGATGCAGGAGAGGACCGAATCAGCACGGGGCATGCAGGCGCGGTGGAGAGACGGGCGGATCCCGCCGCGTGAGGCTCGGGATGGACCGGATACGACCGAGATGGAGGTCGGGGAGGCGCTGGTGACCGGCGGCGAGGTAGATGGCAGTTGTTTTCGTCCCGGGGCTCAGGGTGCCATGGCCATGGTGGCTTGAACCTGCGGGAGAACGACAGCGCACTCAGACAGGAAGAAACAGAGGGGGAGGAAGGAGAAGGGCGACACGGTCCTGCTGCTTTTCTCCGGTGGTGGTCCAGCGGTGCGGGGGCCTGGGTAGGCGCCAGATCGACCAGTGCAGCGTGCATCCTTTGCTGGTGGCAGCGCTATCTGGAGGGAGCGAGGGATTGGCGCTGGCGGTGACGTTGTCAACAGCGCCGTGGCAGCCATCCGTATTGGACTACGGCGCTTAGTGGCCGCGCTGGGCATGGCGGGGCCGGACACTCCCCCGACGGACCGGGCGTGAGCGGGGAACGGGGCGGTGCCGGTTGTCAACAGTGACGAATTTCGGCAGGCGAGGTAGGATGGTCGGGGTCACGCAGATCCGGTGGTGGGGTCGACAGATCTGGCACGGCTGCTCGCGGTGGCGCTCAAAACGGACGGTGGCTGAGAACTACCAGGGCGCCGACGACCTCCTGTTTCTTGTAGAGAGGGAGAGGGGAGGCAGGCACGCAGAGAGAGAGAGAGAACGCATAAAGAGAGGAAGGGTAAAATGGTCCAGAAAAATGTCTAACTAACAGTCAAACGCCTTTGATCGGACGGAACTAGGACGGAAGGGCAAAAACATAAGGGGAACAAACGCACTTGGGCAAGACCAAGGGTTTTTTGAAATTAGGGGCAAAACTGTCGAGTGGGACACAACTAAGGGCACCAAATTAATTATCCCTAATTAATAAGGGAAGAGAAGATTCACATATAAATATAATATCCTAGAAATCTTTTGTGATTGTGAGCCCCCATCAAAATATTATATGCCAAAATTGTTGACGTTGGACAAGGAAGACAACTTAATGATTTATGTTTGTTCATATTCACATAGAAGTCATATTGTCATAGATCCTTGAACATGTGGTGCTTGCCCCCTATCTTTGCTAGCCAAAAATTCCGCATGAAGTAGAGATACTACTTGTGCATCCAAAACCCCTTAAACCCAAATCTTATTTTCAAGTGTCCACCATACCTACCTAGGGATTGAGCAAGATCCCTCAAGTAAGTTGTCATCGGTGCAAAAAGGCAACAAAAATTGCTTCTAAATGTGTTAGATCATTTAGTGTAAGAGAAAATTGAGTGTTGCACGAACTTGCGATGGTGAAGAATAAAAGCGCCAAACTGCATAATAAAGGTCGCTATCACAAGGGGCAATGCAATGTGACGTTCTTTTGCACTAAGGGGTTGAGCATACAAACAAATAAGCGCATGGCAACCTCTTCTTCCCTCTGCGAAGGGCCTATCTTTTACTTTTATGTATTTACTTTTATGCAAAGAGTCAAAGTTTTCTCTCTATTCCTTTGGCAAGCATCATGTGGTGAGGAAAGATCTAGGCACATATGTCCAGTTGAATATGGGTAGCATGAGTTATTATTGTTGACATCACCCTTGCGGTGAATACATTGGGAGGCAATACTATAAGCCCCTATCTTTCTATGTGTCCGGTTGAAACGTTTTGCTCATGTGTATGCGGTGAGTGTTAGCAATCATAGAAGACTATATGATGGTTGAGTATGTGGACTTGCCTAGAGACTCCGATACGTGACCCTTCCTGAAAAGATGATGAATTGTAGTTGCAAAGTTGACTGAGAACACAGTTTGTTGGTTTTTAATAGAGTTTTTGCTTTATACTTCGATTGTGTGATGAACTTTTACTTATTCATGAGAATTCTATGATAGAAGTTCTATGATAAGAGTCTTATGTTTAAGTTTGTTGCTTCTATAATAATGAACATGATGCTTCTATGTCTGTATTTTGTTTTTATTGACACCTCTCTCTCTCTAAGCATGTGGATATGTTTTTTGATTTCAGTTTTCGCTTGAGGACAAGTGAGGTCTAAGCTTGGGGGAGTTGATACGTCCATTTTGCATCATGTTTTCCTACTTTTATTTATGATATTGTTGTCCATAATAATGCTTTTTGGGTGATTCTAATGCCTTTTCTCTCATAATATTCAAGGTACACCCAAAGAGGGAGAATTCCGGTAGCTGTAAATCTGGACCTAAAAAAGCTACGTCAGGCTACCTATTCTGCACAACTCCAAACAATCTAAAACTTCATGGCGAATTTTTATCAAATATATGATGAATATTGGAGCAAATAACTATCAGAGGGGGCCCACCAGGTGGGCACAACCCACCTGGGCGCGCCAGGGAGCCCAGGCGCGCCCTGGTAGGTTGTGCTCACCCAGGCCCACCTCCGGTGCCCATCTTCTGGTATATAGGTCATTTTGACCTAGAAAAAAAATAAGGGAGGACTTTCGGGATGGAGCGCCGCCGTCTCGCGGTGGAACTTGGGCAGGAGCACTTTTGCCCTTCGGCGGAGCGATTCCGCTGGGGGAACTTCCCTCCCGGAGGAGGAAATCATTGTCATCATCATCACTAATAACTCTCCCATCTTGGGGAGGGAAATCTCCATCAACATATTCAACAACACCATCTCATCTCTAACCCTAGTTCATCTCTTGTGTTCAATCTTGTTACCGGAATTATAGATTGGTGCTTGTGGATGACTAGTAGTGTTGATTACATCTTGTAGTTGATTACTATATGGTTTACTTGGTGGAATATTATATGTCCAGATCAAATATTCTATTTAATACCCCTCTGATCTTGAGCATGATTATCATTTGTGAGTAGTCACTTTTGTTCTTGAGGTCACGAGAGAAATCATGTTGCAAGTAATCATGTGAACTTGATATGTGTTTAATATTTTGATAGTATGTATGTTGTGATTCCCTTAGTGGTGTCATGTGAACATCGACTACATGACACTTCACCATATTTGGGCCTAAGGGAATGCATTGTGGACTAGTAATTAGATGATGGGTTGCGAGAGTGATAGAAGCTTAAACCCCAGTTTATGCGCTATTCCGTAAGGGACCGATTGGATCCAAAAGTTTAATGCTATGGTTAAAATTTATTCTTAATACTTTTCTCGTAGTTGTGGATGCTTGCAGGAGGGTTAATCATAAGTAGGAGATTTGTTCAAGTAAGAACAGCACCTAAGCACCGGTCCACCCACATATCAAAGTAGCGAACACAAATCAAACCAACATGGTGAGAGTGACTAGATGAAATTCCCGTGTACCCTCAAGAAAGCTTTGCTTATTATAAGAGACCGTTTTGGCCTATACTTTGCCTCAAAAGGATTGGGCTACCTTGCTGCACTTTTGTTACTACTATCGTTACTTGCTCGTTACAAATTATCTTGCTATCAAACTACTCTGCTACTTACAATTTCGGCACTTGCAGACATTACCATGCTGAAAACCACTTGTCATTTCCTTCTGCTCCTAGTTAGGTTCGACACTCTTACTTATCAAAAAGAGCTACAATTTATCCCCTATACTTGTGGGTCACCAATTAATTTGAGAGTTAGTAAATTCTTGAAGAAATATTCTCATGCTTCACTTAGATTAATTTGAGAGTTGGTAAATTTTAAAGAAATATCCTCTCATGCTTCACTTATATTATTTTGAGAGATGAGAAAAAATATTTATACTCATGTTCTTCACTTTCATTTGTTCAAGAGCTTTTCTATAAGAAGTGGTAATTTATGAAACTAGTCCCAAAGTGATAGATATTCAAGGGGGGTGTAATAACAACTTTCATGAAGATCATTGGATATTATAAACTTGATTCCTTGTAATAGTTTTGAGATATGATGATAGTAATATGTGAGTCATGTTGGTGAGTAATTATTCTTTAGTAAGAATATTGGTGTTAAGGTTTGTGATTCCCTATGCAATCATGAAAGTCAATAGTTATGCAATGAAGTTACATCCTACTTGTGGTGCATTATTCGGTGTTAGTTATATTTAATGCTCTTTTATGATCGTTTTCGTTTCTTGGTCGGTCGCTTCTCAACCTATTTGCTAGCCTCCATTTGTATTAAGTGGGAATACTACTTGTGCATCCAAATCGTTAAACTCAAGTTGTGCCAAATGAGTCCACCATACCTAACTATATGTGGTATTTCCGCGTCGTTCCAAGTAAATTTGTATGTGCCAACTCTAATGTTCAAAATAAATTTCCTTTTTGTGTGTTCGTATCGGTCATGAAACGGTGGGGTTGGCCAATATTTCCATGCTAGATATTTTATTCTCAAGATCAATGTTTATTCACGTGTCATTGCATGAGAGTGTGACAAAGGTAATAGGGATGCCCAGTCCCGAAATGCAAAAAAAGTTATTATGTTGGTCAATAATAAATTCCTTGGAAAGTGTTGGTATGGAAGGCACCCGTGGATACGGCTAGCCATGGATTGTGAAAGAATGGTGGAAAAAGTAATAAACTTTATTTTCTGTTTGGGAACCACCTATGATTTATCTAGCATGGAAAGTATTGGGAATTCTCGGTCGTTTTCGTTGAAGGGAAAAGCATGCCACCCAAAATAAATTTATCTCTCAATTTAAGCTTTGAGCTCTGGCACCTCTACGAATCTCTTCTTCCCTCTGTGAAGGGCCTGTCCATTTACTATATGCAATTCTTTTATTTTTGTTGAGTCTCATCTTCTCTTATAAAGCACCAACTAGGGAACACTATTATCATACTTGTGCATTGAGCACAGTTAATATTTGAGAGTGTTTCATTAATGGATCAGTGATTGAGCATAATGGGCTAGGCATAGCTTTCTTTAGTGTTGATATTTTGAAAGACATGGTTTCTTGTTGATATGCTTGAGTATTGATGTGTTCATGTCAAATATAGACTATTGCTTTGAATCATCTAAAAGTCCAAATGTCCATGCTACAAAAGAAAAAAAATGAGATGAACATGTTAGGCAGCATTCCACATCAAAATTTCTGTTTTTATCATTTACCTACTCGAGGACGAGCAGGAATTAAGCTTGGGGATGCTGATACGTCTTCAACGTGTCTACAATTTTTTATTGTTCCATGCAGTTATATTATCAATCTTGGATGTTTTATACTCATTTTATAGCAACTTTATATCATTTTTTGGGACTAACCTATTGACATAGTGCCCAATGCTAGTTGTTGTTTTTGCTTGTTTTTTACTTCGCAGAATATCAGTACCAAACGAAGTCCAAATGCCACGAAACTTTTTGGAGATTTTTTCTGCCCAGAAGACAATTTGGGAGCCAAGGAAGTGTCGGAGGGGAGGCCCGTGGGGCCCACAAGGCACCAGGGCACTTGAGAGGCCCCTGGCGTGCCCTGGTGGGTAGTGGGTCCCACAAGCCCCTTCTCCACCGCCTCTCAGCTCTATAAATATCCAAATATTCCAGAAACCCTAAGGGAGTCAAGAGATCAGAGTTTCCACTGCCGCAAGTTCCAGAACGACGAGATCCAATCGAGAGCCCTTTTCTGGCACCTTGCCGGAGGGGGAAATGATCACGGAGGGGTTCATCATCCTCATTGGTGCTCCTCCGATGATGCGTGAGTAGTTTTCCACAGACCTACGGGTCCGTAGACAGTAGCTAGATGGCTTCTTCTCTCTTTTTGATCTTCAATACAATGTTCTCCTCGGAGATCTATTTGATGTAACCTTTTTGCGGTGTGTTTGTTGGGATCCGATGAATTGTGAGTTTATGATCAGATCTATCTATGAATATTATTTGAGTCTTTGTTGAACGCTTAAATGCATGATTGTTAGAGCCTCGTATTTCTTCTCCGAAAATTTGGTTTGGTTTGGACAACTAGATTGATTTTTCTTGCCATGGGAAGAGGTGCTTTGTGATGAGTTTTATCTTACGATGCTCAATCTCAGTGACAGAAAGAGACATGACTCGCATGTATCATTGCCATTAAGGATAAAAAGATGGGGTCTATTCCTACATGAATAGATCTTGTCTACATCATGTCATCGTTCTTATTGCATTACTTCATTTCTTCGTGAACTTAATACACTAGATGCATGCTCGATAGCGGTCGATGTGTGGAGTAATAGTAGTAGATGCAAGCAGGAGTCGGTCTACTAATCTTGGACGTGAGGCCTATATACATGATCATTGCCTTGGACATTGTCATAATTATTTGCTTTTCTATCAATTTCCGAACAGTAATTTCTTTACCCATCGTATATTATTTTCTCGAGAGAAGCCACTAGTGAAATGTACGGCCACCAGGTCTATTTCCTATCATATTGCTTTAGAACTATTTATCCAAAACCCCAAAAATACCTTGCTGCATGATACGTCTCCAACGCATCTCTAATTTTTTATTGTTCCATGCTATTATATTATCTATTTTGGATGTTTTGTATGCATTAATATGCTATTTTATATTATTTTTTGGATTAACCTATTAACCTAGAGCCCAGTACCAGTTTCTGTTTTTTTCCTTGTTTTTGAGCTTCGCAGAAAAGAAATACCAAACGGAGTCCAAACGGAATAAAAGTTCACGATGATTTTTCTTGGACCAGAAGACACCTAGGAGACTTGGAGTTCAAGTCAGAAGAGCCACGAGGCGGTGGCAAGGGTGGAGGGCGCGCCCCCTACCTTGTGTGCCTCTCGGTGACCCCCTGACCTAGTTCTTCCTCATATATATTCACATATATTCCTAAACCACCAGAAGCATCCACAAAAAAGACTTTCCCACCGCCGCAACCTTCGGTTTCCCGTGATATCCCATCTTGGGGCCTTTTTCAGCATCCTGCCGGAGAGGGATTCGATCACGGAGGGCATCTACATCAACCCTATTGCCCTTCCGATGAAGCGTGCGTAGTTTACCTTAGACCTACGGGTCCATAGCTAGTAGCTAGATGGCTTCTTCTCTCTCTTTAATTCTCAATACCATGTTCTCCTCAATGTTTTTGGAGATCTATCCGATGTAATCTTCTTTTGCGATGTGTTTGTCGAGATCCTATGAATTGTGGATTTATGATCAGCTTATCTATGAATATTATTTGAATCTTCTTTGAATTCTTATATGCATGATTTGATATCTTTGTATTTCTCTTCGAATTATCGGTTTGGTTTGGCCAACTAGATTGGTTTTTCTTGCAATGGGAGAGGTGCTTAGCTTTGGGTTCAATCTTGCGTGATTTCACCCAGTGACAAAGTAGGGGTAGCGAGACACGTATCTAATTGTTGCCATCAAGGATAAAAAGATGGGGTTTACATCATATTGCATGAGTTTATTCCTCTACATCATGTCATCTTACTTAAGGCGTTACTCTTAAAGAACTTAATACTCTAGATGCATGCTGGATAGCGGTTGATGTGTGGAGTAATAGTAGTAGATTCAGGCAGGAGTGGTTCTACTTGACAAGGATGTGATGCCTATATTTCATAAGCATTGCATTGGATATCGTCATAACTTTGCGCTTTTCTATCAATTGCTCGACCGTAATTTGTTCACCCACCATATTATTTGCCTTCAAGAGAGCAGCCTCTAGTGAAACCTATGGCCCCCGGGTCTATTTTCCATCATATTAGTTTTTGATCTACTATTTTGCAATCTTTTACTTTCAGATCTATAAACCAAAAAACCCAAAAATATTTTATCTTTTGTTTAGTTTTATTTATCTATCTCTACCAGATCTCACTTTTGTAAGTGACCGTGAAGGGATTGACAACCCCTTTATCGCGTTGGGTGCAAGTGTTTGATTGTTTGTGCAGGTATTGGTGATTTGCACGTTCTTCTCCTACTGGATTGATACCTTGGTTCTTAACTGAGGGAAATACTTATCTCTACTTTGCTGCATCACCCTTTCCTCTTCAAGGGAAAAACCAACGCAAGCTCAAGAAGTAGCACTGCACTTTTTATTTATTTATTTATTTATTTATTTATTTTGTGTTTTCAGCAGATCTATTTATCCAATCTTATAATAATTAATCTATCTCAATACCGAGGAGAGATTGACAACCCCTCTTACGCGTTGGGTTGCAAGTTTTTGTTATTTGTGTGAAGGTATTACTTACATAGTTTTGTGGATCCTCCTACTGGATTGATACCTTGGTTTCATAACTGAGGGAAATACTTACTGTTGATGTGCTGCATCATCCTCTCCTATTCGAGGAAAATACCAACGTAGATACAAGCAATCAGGGGCCCCTACCCCGAGGTCTGCCGGTTTTTAGACCGACACAGGTGCTTTCATTGAGAGTTCCGCTGTGAGATCGATAGAAAGATCGATGGCTCATCTATAGATCAACTGCGACAATGGCTGTGGAAACGTTTACATCCCCGGCCAACTTTTTGTGTTCGGCGGCATGACTTTCTGCGCTGAATCGGCTGGCCATCTGGCCTCCATGGAAAACTATGCCCCAAGTTAGATCGTGACCTTTGGGGGCCTAAAGTACACCAGGAATGCCTGTGGCGAGCTCATCTTGACAAAGTGGACCTCCATCCACGGGGCGGAGACTTCTGATGGTGGAACACCAACTTCAGGACCGATCGCCGTTGAGAACGCTGGGCCGGGGTCTATGGAGTTGTCGTGGAAGTGTCACGGCAGATGTCCTCATGGAAGGACTTAGTTGTGGAGCCATTGCGACGAGGTTAGCTTAAAGGGGTTAAACGGGACGAAGGACACGAGGAGTTTATACTGGTTCGGCCCCTTGCAGTGAAGGTAAAGGCCTAGTCAAGTTTGAGGTGGTATTGCTAGGGTTTCGATTACCAGGGAGCAAATACGCTTTGCGTGGCTCTTGATCTGTTGTTTCTTGGCCTAAGCCGCTGCCGAGTCGTCCCCTTATATACATGGGTTGACGCCGTGCGGCCTACAGAGTCCCGTCCGGCTCATACAAACGTGTCCGGCTTGGTGACTTGTCTTACATGCCTTACAATACAAGTTTACATATACATGGCGGTTTATACTCATGGGCCTTAAGCCGTCTCTTGGTTTGGGCCCTTTGACAGGTCTACTTCATGAACCGCCATCTGCAACATACTCATGGGCTTTGTCTTAGATGAACCGCCATCGGGATAACCCGACCCCTCCTGGGTGGGTCATATCCAATAGTCATATCCCCAACATTAGGCCCCAAGTTGATTTGAACTTGTTCATGTCAATCTTCAACACTTAGAAAAATCCTCCTTCATCTTCCTGTGAAATGCTTTAACCCGCCATGACATCATCTCTAGAGATTGCGGTAACCCGCCATGACGTCACATCTAATTAATACTACACAGAACCCAACATCTTAATAAATCTTTTTCTTTACTGCCCCTCCAAAAATCGAGGCGCCCTCGCCGTCACATATCCATTTTCCTCTCTCCTCGATTCCCGTGCATGCCACTTATCCTTCCACCCTTATAAATAGGGCCATGGGTTCACTTTTCATTCTTCCCCTTTCTTTCTCGCCTTCTTCTTCTCCTCGCGACGCTCCAGTGTGCCCGAGCTCCGCCGCCGTCGACCTTCGTCTCCTGCCTGGACTCTGGCCGCTGCATCACCCTGAACGGACCAGAACACCGCGGCGCCACTCTGCTGTCTCATCAGCATCAGTAAGTCTTTCCTTTCCTCGTAATAGATCTGTATTTAGGGTTTCATTGTTCATCGGTGTTCGTCGCCGCCCTTCCTTCTCCTTGCTTAGATTCATAGCTTAGATCCGAAAAACCACATAAATCTTACGCGGTAGCAGTTTTATCACTTGCTCTTTGATATCAGAATATATCACCATTGCAAATAGATCTCATCTGGACGTCCCCATTTTTCGGCCACCGCCACCTTGAACTTAGATTTTATTTCATTTTTCTGAACAGCTGCAGATCCAATCTTATAGCTTCAACCTGTGAAACCTATTTTTCCCAACACTTAATATAATTTGCTCCTGTTAGATCTTGAATATCCATGCTGGCCATGGCGGCTTATCTCACTGGCTTATAATTACTCATATATCATTAGTCCTCACTTAAGCCGCCATGCTGAATATATACTGTAAATGTTTAACTTGTGATCTCACCAACTGATTTGAATCGGCAAAATTTTCCCTTCCTTTAGGCTTTCTCTCTTTTACGATGCCGCCAAAGATAGTCTACACGTGCAATTGGGTCCCTTCCATCTTCACTGAGGGCACATTTAAAGACTTTGTCAAAGTCAGGTACTTGCCCGCAAAGAGTGTCATGCATTACCGTGCTCCTGAACCGGGCGAAGAAAGACCTCAGCCAAAGGATGGCGAAGTCATTGTATTCATTGATCACAGGAACCGGGGCTTCTCACCACCCGGCTCTAAGTTTTTCCGAGATGTTCTGCACTTCTTCCAACTCCATCCTCAAGACATCGGACCCAACTCCGTGTCAAATATTTGAACTTCCAAATCTTCTGTGAAGTATACCTTCAAGAGGAGCCCATCATCGACCTTTTTAGGGAATATTTTTATTTGAACCGCCAGAATGAGTTCACAAACGGGCCCAGTTTGGAACTTGGCGGAATCTCGATTCAGCGCAGAAGAGATGACATCTTCCCTTATGCATGCCTGCCGAGTAACCCCAAGGATTCGAACCAAAGGTGGTTTTACTGCAGGGATACCTCTTCGGCTGACGAGAATCCACTGCCGGGTTACCGTGCTGAGCGCCTGGACCCCAAGCACAATCTTCCTGAAAAACTTACCACTGCCGAATAGGCAAAACTTGCTCCTACCATTGCAAAGGTTAAATCCCTGCTAGGAAACAGGTTAACTGGCATTGATTTGGTCAGGTGCTGGGTTTCTTGGCGGATTATTCCGTTGAGTCGCTGCACCGGCTTAATGTGTACTTACACTTGTGGTGTAAAGGATCCACTGCGCCATAGTTCTGTGCCATTGACTGACGAGGAAATTCACGAAATGGTTAAGTCCCTTCTAAATGAAGATCCGGAGGATTGCGTTAAAGTGGGTCTGGCCCCTTTCTGCAAGCTTAACCCACCACCAGATGTGAGTCTCTGAGCTTACTTACCTTTACCTCATTAACTCAGCTTTTAATGACCTTTACAGGCTAAATCTGACTTTTGGAAAACGAAGTATGATCATGAAGCTGCCAAGAAGGTTAGGGCTGTCAAGAAAGCCGCTAAGAAAGCCGCAAGGAAGACCACCAAAAGAAAGAAGAAACCAAGCGCCTCTGACATGCTTAATCTGGATGACACCTCTGAGTCGGAGGTAGCCCTTGATTCTCTTGGCTTGTTTTTCAATCATCTTATTGACACTGACTATTATCAGGGTGACACGGGAGCCAGCCAAGCAGCTGAAGAAGAGGTAACTATTATTTCTTCCGGCTCAGAATCTTTGCCAAGACAGAAACTTCGACAAGTAACCCGGAAAGTAAGGTTTTCACACCCCTTGGCTTATTTAGATCTTCACTTTCTTTTGAAGCAACAACAACACGATAATCGACGTCAGACCCGGATCAATGGAGGTGAAGAATTGTTCTCCGGCTTACTGAACACTCTTTTTAACTTTAAACTCTTTTCACCTGCCGGCGGGTCTGATTTGCTTACCACTTAACTCTGTTGATTAAATTGACCAGGAGATTGCCCGTTCTTCCTTTGGCGACTCATCGCAAACCGAGTTGCCGGCTTTTAAAACTGCCCCTGGGTAACAATAATTACCTTATATTATGTATCTTTTTATACTCTTACACTTATACTGACTTGTCACCATCTATGCAGTGGACAAGCAAAGCCTAGCAAGAAAACAAGGGTTTCCAAGCCAGTTGAGGATCCTAAAGATATTGAACCGGAACAACAAGTCTCTGCACCTGATGCTTCTGAAAAACAACCAGATGACCCTGCCCCTGATGTTCTACCTGAGATTCGGATCTCTGTGTTGATGACATCACTATTAATCCTTCGAATCCTGCGCCATCCAGCTCACTTAAGCCGTCGGAGACTCGTACTGATGATGTGTTGATTACTGGCACCGGCTTTACAGAACCGGGAAATCCAATAGCTTTAGCCAAGCATACTGCCAAGCAAGAGGTTATTGGAAGGCGGAAGATGAAGTTTGACATCTCCCATTATGCACAACTGAGCAGCAGCAAGATACTCTCTGGTTATCTCAGCCAAGTACAATCCAGCCGCGATCTTGAAGTTGATATGGTGAAACAAATGCACCAAAAGTATGAGGTATAACTTCCTACTTTGAATAATATGTACATCCTACCAGCCCCCAAGTCTACTGGTTATGATAAGATCGAATAGGATGTAGACTTAAAATAATCCATAAGCTTCTGTAGTAGAATCCCTCCAAGGCCGGTTGTCATAGTTAAAATTAAACCGGATGCTTTAAACAATTTAGCCTTGCATCCGTAGTCCCCAAGGGCCGGTTTAATCAGCATGAATGAGCCGGTCCTATTTACCATTGCTTAAGAAAGGATAGCTTATTTGTGTAACCCCCATGAGTCGGCTGGGACTGTTTACAGCCTAACCAGCTCATCATTAAGAAGATACAAGCGATATGCATTAGCCCCCAAGTGCCAAGTAGTCTTGCTTGCAAAGTGCTTGGGACTTTATTTAAAAGAGCCATTTTACTTAAAGAATTTCTTTGACAGACATTAGCCCCCAAGTGCCGAGTGTTGTTGCTTGCAAAAGACTTGGGACTTATACTCTTGTAACCCGGATATAAATGTATTTGTAATTCTGCTTCATACGGGCTGCTACTGCTGAACTTGAGTCGCGGTTAAATGATGCAAAGACCCGGCTGGCGACTCAAGACTCCGAGACCAAGAGAGCTAAGTCAAAATTCCAATTTAGCATAGCTGAATCGGAAAAATTGAAGACCAGTTTTGAGGCGGAGAAAAGCACTTGGGCTGAAAAAAAGACTGCTTTAACGCAACGAGCTGAAAAAGCCGAGGCAGCTCTTCAAGAGGCGACCACTGAGCTCACCGGCTTAAAACACCGCGTGTCTCAGATGGTTTCCACTATCTTTGGTGAGTCGCTCTGCTTATCATCGAAAGTGAATCCTTGTCGTGATAATATAAGCCGCCATTTAACCAATCTGTGATTTTACCTAGGTCCTAGAAGCATCAACCTTAATCAGGACATGCTTGTAAAGCTGAAGGCGGTTTACACCCTTGTCGAACAACTGTATACTGGAGCTCTGCGTACACTGGCTACAATCTCTCCAACTAATCAAGCACCAACTCTATTGATAGATGTCTTGAAAACACTTTCTGTGCTACCCGCCAGGATTGATGAAATGAAGCGGTCGTCTGCAAGAGCCGGTGCTGTAATGGGGTTGAGCCGGGCCAAGGCATGGGTACTAGAGCTTGACCCGTCTGAGGTAGCTACTGGGTACCCAAGCTTAAAATAATATGGTACGTCGTTTGATCAGAAGGACTTCTCAGCTTGCGTGAAAGAGATACGTCCAATGGCAACTATGATTGCAAATGACTCAGACCTCTCAAAATACCATCCGGCTTACAACAAGGAGAATCAGAATATGCCAACCCCAGCGTATAGAGTGATGGGCTTAATCCCTCCAATCCGTAAGCACACATTTTCCCCTGAAGTTGAGCCGTCTGATCTTATAGATGACGAAGCTAGATTTCAAGCTTTATCTGGCATCGATTGGACATCACCAAATTTTCAGACGGCGGACGAGGACAAAGAACCGGAAAGGGATGACCCAGAAGCCTCAAGCCAGCAAGGTCAAGACGAGTGAACCGCCGGGCGGTTTATATATTTGATCCTTGGAAAAACACGTAATCCTCATTTGGCTCATGGAGCCATGTAATAGGGTAGTAAAACTTTGAATCTGTCGTGCCCTCGTGCATGTTTCTGTCTTGCGCAATACTCCTAATATGTCAGTTTGAAAGACAATCATTTTATCCTTATGACCATATTGATTTATGCAGATCACACTTGATTATTCTCCTGTAGTATATGCTTATACTGCCGGCTTATCAGCTTCGTGCAGTTAGAGGTGTTAGAGCTATAACTCTTAACATAAGATTCATTATATTCTGGCGACTTAGAGTTCTGCCCTCCTGACGGGTTGTAAAAACCCAAAATATGCTTCAAGTATGAGTCGTAAATAGGGCAGCTAGGCCCGACTTATAAAAAGCAGAGGGCAAAGAAAAAACCATATAAAGAATATAAAGAAAAAAACAAAAGAAATTCGAGGCTTTTGTAGGCTGCCAAGCCAAAGTGTCTTCTTCGATGAAACTAGCCTGAGCCACTGGAAGGTCCGTGCTTTTCGTGAGCCTGACTCACAGTACCCAATCGACATTTGAACCCAGATAAAGTCAGGTCTTGCTCAAAGAATTATCAGGAGTACGTGGGGTAAGAGTAACAACATACATCACGGGCCGATTTATCCAAGTTTCAAGGAAGGCGGCTTATGAAGCCTGGATCTATCCTGACCATCTGTAAACCGTGCTCTCGCATGACAAGCCATCGTTTGAACCTTAAGAAGCTCAGATCTTGGTCGAATACGCCATAAAGATTGGTCGTTAAGAGTTCGACGGGTCAATCGGGATTACCCGATGGAGTTGAAGCAGCTGGTATACAGGTAGGATGACCCGGAAAGGTTATGTTCTCTTTGGTGGAATACGCCTATGTTTGAACAAACATGGTCAAGAGGGTAGTAACGCCATGTTCTCTTTGGTCGAATACGCCTATGTTTGAACAGGAAGCCCCCAAGTGACATACTGACAAGTCGTGCTCATCAGGGACCTATGTTTGAGCTGTGCTGTGCATCCAACTCTCTTTGGTCCCTGAAGTTTGGGCGTCGAGCCTCTTAAATGAATATGATGATAAAGACTCAGCTTCGAGGAAGTGAAACGACAGAGGCCCTGAATTATCAGGGATGCCGGCTTTATTATACTGCTTATAATATATGCATCATGTGACTATGTACATCATGAGAGCCGGTGGCTCAAGTATAGTAGGGCCGAAGATGAGAAATATTCCACGGCCGATGGGTCTCCTCCTCCGACTTACGTGAATCCTTGTGGTCTCGAATGTCGATAAGATAGTATGACCCGTGATGCAGATTCTTGCTGACCACAAAAGGTCCTTCCCTACTGTAGCTCCGGCTTGGACGAGCGGTCGAATGAATCCGGTCACGACTATAGGAATAAGCCTGCTGCTGTACCAAAGCCGTTTGAAGAAGCTCCCTGGCCCTTCTGGTTTCAATCACCATTGGAGTCTCGCCCTCGACTGGCAGAGCCGCCAATCGCTTTGCTGCAGCAATCATGTTGTCTAGTGGGGTGGAGTCATGACCTGACAACGTCACTACATGCTGAGACAGGGTGTTATTCATAGGCGGAGAACCTGCTATGCGCGGCTGACCTGACGCTCCACCCCTGGCGCCTCAAGCGTCTGGTTTATCACCGACGGATTACTAGCCCCCGCTCCGGGTGTGTTGAAGAGATTCCTTGACTCATAAATCAAGGGCTGACGACTCTGGCATTTTCTCCTCAGGACTTCGTTTGAAGCATTCTGATCCACCATAAGCCGATATGAATCTGCTTGAATCCGCTGTGCCTGGGCGTTTAAGACGGCCCGCTCTACAGTCATCCTATCGTTTTCCGCTGCCAATTCGGCCTTAGCTTGCGCTATCTCATCACGCAACTTAGCCACATCCACCTTATGATGTTCCTAGTTGTCTGCGGATACCTTCACTCCCATTAGGGTCGCCAGATCGTCCAACAGATCTGTTAAAACTCGAGCCGGCGGGCGAGCTGACCCGCCAGCCCCAGCCGCTGTTACCGCCGCTGCGCTGGAAGTCATGGCCGCGGCGGCTATTGAACCGAGAACCAGCTGGGTGCCGGCCATGAAGATCGCCACTCTGTTCGGCGGCTCATGGGGGTCCGGAATACTATCGCCATTGGAACAGCCCCCAAGCCATCCGTCTTGTAGTTGATACATCGAATCGGTTTCGCCCGTGGACGACTCACCATCAGAGTAGATGGCCGTCTCACCACCAGACATAGAGCCTTCCAATTCGGCCCCGTGGATACATCCAACAAAGGCACGCTTCACGGCGGGTTGAACCCGGGCGGGTCGTGCATGCTGAGCCATCTCAATGATGTCGGTGCAGGTGTCCGGCTCAGGGCCCGGTTCGCCGATCTTGCCGATGAAGACATGAATTCCGCCGAAGGGGACCCGGTACCCATACTCAATTGAGCCGGCCTCGGGGCCCCAGCCTGCATCCTCAATGTAGAGCTTGCCATGACGACTCTTGGTCATCCGGCCCACAGCGTATCCCTTGATCCCTTCGAAGCTTCCCTTCAAGAACTCAAAACCACCATGTGCAGGCCCCACGGTGGGCGCCAACTATCGTGGAAGTGTCACGACAGATGTCCTCATGGAAGGACTTAATTGTGGAGCCATTGCGACGAGGTTAGCTTAAAGGGGTTAAATAGGACGAAGGACACGGGGAGTTTATACTGGTTCGGCCCCTTGCGGTGAAGGTAAAGGCCTAGTCCAGTTTGAGGTGGTATTGCTAGGGTTTCGACTACCAGGGAGCAAATACGCTTTGCGTGGCTCTTGATCTGTTGTTTCTTGCCCTAAGCCGCTCCTGAGTCGTCCCCTTATATACATGGGTTGACGCCCTGCAGCCTACAGAGTCCCGGCCGGCTCATACAAACGTGTCCGGCTCGGTGACTTGTCTTACGTGCCTTACAATACAAGTTTACATATACATGGCGGTTTATACTCATGGGCCTTAAGCCGTCTCTTGGTTTGGGCCCTTTGACAGGCCTACTTCATGAACCGCCATCTTCAACATACTCATGGGCTTTATCTTAGATGAACCGCCATCGGGATAACCCGGCCCCTCCTAGGCGGGTCATATCCAATAGTCATATCCCCAACAGGAGTTGCCGGAAGGCCCTGACGTCATGACCCCGGGTGATCTCTCCTCGGCCCTTGCGGTTATCATGCCCCTATCTTTGAAGCTACTTCAAGTTCAGAACCAACCCCAATGCTGGACCTAGAGCCGCCTGTGGGATTTCTCTGCACGGAAACACGCAAAGCTATACGCCGGTCGTACTTTGTGCCGGCCCCACCTATAGTCTGGCTATGAGTATCGAAGTGATGTCTCGCCTAAACGAGATGCTTGATCGCATCCAGAGCATGAAAACCTCGATGGCAAAACTTCGGTTTACGATAAGATTGGACTTAAAGCCGAGGAGCAGGAAATTTATATCCCACCACCCACCTAGTCGCCACCATCGATGATTTAACTGATGTACTAGACTATGATGATGCAACCGACATGGATGAAGATGTCGAAGGCCTTCTAGGACCTCATCGTTGAGAAATATCGGCAAATGGACCGGAACATCAACTTGCGATGTCTACATGGTCGACACCCCAAAATCCCCTCCAAGACATCGGCGGAGATGCAGAAGGGGTACCAATGGGGAACCCAACGGGAACAAAGCCACCGCCGATACGGCGATCAACAATGTAGAGCATCCCAAGGAGGCCGTCCAAGCCTCTCCCGATCTCCACGTCGACCCCGAGGGAATCCCCAGGAACTCAGATCCCGACGACCTCTTTGAAGTGGCCGATGATAACTACATGCCGGAATCCAAAGAGGACGTGAGCGTCGGAACCTAAGACTTCATCATTCCTGAAAATCCCGTTGATCAGGAACGCTTCCGGTGACGCCTAGTAGCCACCACCCGAAGAATGAAGCGGAAGAAGCAACAACTGCAGGCCAATGAAGATGCACTAAACAACAAGTGGGTCGAAATACTTTCAGCCGAACAAGACCCCGAGGAGCGGCGCCGTACAACGCCTAAATCCTACACATGCAAACGTCTACTGCCTGAGTTTGACAAAGAACTAACTGCTGATGTACATGACCACCCCCCTCGAGGACGAGACATGCCAGCACGGGAGGGTTTCCACACTCAGCCCGCTCCACGCCGTTACTGCAAGGAACCAGTGGATTTATTAGACCCCCATGACGTTCAAATTAAGACATATCGAGGCAAACTGAGGCCTCCTTGGTCCATCTATGGATCACAAGGACGTGCACCCGCCGGGCCGGATGGTTACAACGCCTCGTTAGACATGAACGACCGAGCCCGAGAACAAGCCTACTAATATGTCTCCAAAGTATGTATAATTTTTTATTGTTCCATGCTATTATATTATCCATGTTGGATGTTTTATATGCATTATTATGATATTTTATATCATTTTTTGGAGTAACCTATTAACCTAGTGCCCAGTGCGAGTTGATGTTTTTCCTTGTTTTTGTCTTTTACAAAAAAAAACAATATCAAATGGAGTCTAAACGTAAATACATTTTTTGATGATTTTTCTTGGACCACAAGACACCTAGGAAGCTTCGGGAGGAGGCCAGAAGAGCCACGGATGGGCCACAAGCTCACGAGGCGTGCCCTAGGGGGCGCCCCCTTAAGCTAGTGGGCCCACCGTGGCACCTCTAACCCTAATCTCAGCTCCATAAATATCCAAATATTCCCCGTATTCCAGAGGGGACACAAAAAATACTTTTCCACTGCCGCATGTTTTTGTCCTCGTGAGATCCCATCTGGAGACCTGTTCCGGTACTCCGCCGGAGGGGGATTCGATCATGGAGGGCATCTACATCAAACTTGTTGCCCTTCCGATGATGTGTGAGTAGTTTACCACTAGCTACGGGTCCATAGCTAGTAGCTACATGGCTTCTTCTCTCTCTTTGATCTTCAATACAATGTTCTCCTCGATGTTCTTGGAGATCTATTCGATGTAATCTTCTTTTGCAGAGTGTTTATTGAGATCCGATGAATTGTGGATTTATGATTATCTATGAATATTATTTGAGTCTTCTCTGAACTCTTTTATGCATGATTAAGATAGCTTTGTATTTGTCTCCGATCTATTGATTTGGTTTGGCCAAGTAGATTGATTTTTCTTCCAATGGGAGATGTGCTTTATAATGGGTTCAATCTTGCGGTGCTCAATCCCAGTGACAGAAAGGGACATGAGACATATTTGTATTGTTGCCATTAGGGATAAAATGGTGGGGTTTATTCATATTGATTGGATCTATCCCTCTACATCATGTCATCTTGCTTAAGGCGTTACTCCATTCATGTTAACTTAATACACTAGATGCAAGCTGGATAGCGGTCGATGTGTGGAGTAATAGTAGTAGATGCAGGCAGGAGTCGGTCTACTTGTCACGGACGTGATTCTTATATTCATGATCATTGCCTTAGATATTGTCATAACTTTGCGTTTTTTATCAATTGCTCAGCAGTAATTTGTTTACCCACCGTATGCATTCTTTCAAGAGAGAAGCCTCTAGTGAAAACTATGGCCCCCGGGTCTATCTTTTATCATATTATTTTCATATCTATAAAACAAAAAATCTAAAAATACCTTGTTGCAATTTATTTATCTTTACTTTATTTTGCACTTTTATTTATCTTCTATACCTATCTCTACCAGATCTCATCCTTGCAAGTAACTGTGAAGGGATTGACAACCCCTTTATCGTGTTGGTTGCAAGTATTAGTTTTTTTGTGTGTAGGTGCTATCATTGGAGGCTTGTGTGTTCCTCCTATTGGATTGATACCTTGGTTCTCAAACTAAGGGAAATACTTGTCTCTACTTTGCTGCATCACCCTTTCCTCTTCAAGGGAAAAAATAACGCAAGCTAAGAAGTAGCAGGAAGAATTTCTGGCGCCATTGCCGGGGAGGATCTACATCAAGCCTACCAAGTACCCATCATAAGCTCTCATCTCTTGCATTTACAGTATTCGCCATTTGCCTCTCGTTTCCATCTCCCCCACTTCTAAAACGTTCTTAGAGAAACGCAAAAATATTTGCTTTTTTATTTGCCTTCTTTCCGCTTGCCTTTATGTCTTACCTGGTTTGTTTGCTTGTTCGCTTGGCATAACTGTATGTTTATTGAAAATTAGAAAATGAATATCTTATGGATCCTCATCCACTTGCTAATCTTTTTAAAAGATCCAATTATGATGAACCAATTGCTAGTGAGTTGAGTGCACTAGATTATCTTTATGAAGTTTTGCTTGAAATTCGTGAATCTTAAAATTGTGATGAAGTACTAAAAGAGGAAATTTATGAAGCGATTCATGATAGCTTCTTTAATGAAAAGCATGATTGCAATGGTGTTATTATAAATTCTATTAATGTCGATTGTGCTAATAATATGCAAAACCACAAGATTTGGGATGCTAATTTTGATATGTCACTACTTATTGCAATGATCAAGATTGGGGAGATTCTTCTTATGATCTTGAAAATTTATTTAAGCCCCATGATGAATATGTTTGCGATAATATTGAAAGTGGGTTCGAATATTTCCAACTTTAGGTAATAATTATCCCAATACTTTGGAGAATGATCAATCTTATGAAATTTTTGATAAAAGTGGGCTTGGAGAGGTCATGAATTTATTTGATGACAATCCCACTATTTTGGAAGAGTGTCAACTTTGCATGCATGTGGATCATGAAGAGAATATTATATGTGATAGTTATATTGTTGAATTTGTTTATGATCCTACATGTTATTATTATGAGATAGGATAATATGGTTGTATAAAGTTTCTTGTGACCAAATCACGTCTCTTTACGTTGAAATTATTGATGCCTCCTTCTTCCTATTTGCATATGCTACAAATTGCTTGCCTTGATAAAAAATTCCCTATAAAATGCCTATGCGTAGGAAGTATGTTATGCCTAAACTTGTTTCTCACATGCTATATGATGCTCTCCTTGTGCTTCAGTTCTTGTCTTTCATGCGAGCATCATTAAATTTATCAATGCCTAGCTATAAGGCTTTAAAGAAAAGCGCTTGTTGGGAGACAACCCAATATTTTTCTTTTCTGTTTTTATGAGTTTTTACAATTATACTTTTGTTACGACTGTGTTTTAGTATTGTTAATTAGTTTCTGTGCCAAGTAAGACCTTTGGGATGATTTGGAAAAATTTTGATTTTATTTTGTGAAAAAATAGAAACTTTTGCGTCCAGTAGCAGGATTGTTAAAATTTGCTGGAGCGTGATAAAATTCCGAACTTTTTACAATTTATTGATATACAAATTGCCTAGGTTTTCCTAATTTTGCAGACTTTTTGGAGTTATAGAAGTTTGGCTAAAGTCCAGATTACTACAGACTGTTCTGTTTTTGATAGATTATGTTTTCATTGTGTTGTTTGCTTATTTTGATTAATCTATGGGTAGTATCGGGGGGTATGAACTATGGAGAAGTTAGAATACAGTATATATAATGTAAATATAAAATTGTAATGAGTTTACAATATTACCTAAAAGTGGTTATTTGCTTTGTTTCACTAACGGATCTCACGAGTTTTCTGTTGAGATTTTTGTTGTGAAGTTTTTAAGTTTTGGGTAAAGTTTCGATGGACTATGGAATAAGGAGTGGCAAGAGCCTAATCTTGGGGATGCCCAAGGCATCCCAAGGTAATATTCAAGGACAACCAAGCATCTGAGCTTGGGGATGCCCCGGATGGCATCCCCTCTTTTGTCTACGATCCATCGGTAATTACTTGAGGCTATATTTCTATTCACTACATGATATGTGTTTTGCTTGGAGCATCTTGTATTATTTGAGTATTTGGCTTTTAGTTTGCCACAATCATCCTTTCTGTACACACCTGTTAAGAGGGACACACATTAATCGTGAATTTATTAGAATACTCTATGTGCTTCACTTATATCTTTTGAGCTAGGTAGTTGCTCTAGTACTTCACTTATATCTTTTTAAAGCACGACGGTGGTTTTATTTTGAAGAAATTGATGAACTCTCATGCATCACTTATATTATTTTGAGAGTCTTATAAATAGTATGGCAAGTTGCTTGGGTTATGAATTTAGTCCTAATATGATGGGTGTTCAAGGGGGATATAATAAAAAAATTCATGAAGATCATTGAATAGATGAGAAGTTTGATACCTTGCATTTGTTTTGCGATATAAAGATGGTATTATTAGAGTCATGCTAGTGAGTAATTGTGGTTTAGTAAGAATATTTATGTTAAGGTTTGTGATTCCCGAAGCATGAACGTATGGTCTCTCGTTATGCGATGAAGTTGGAGCATGATTTTTTATTGTCTTCCTTATGAGTGGCTGTTGGGGACGAGCGATGGTCTTTTCCTACCAATCTATCCCCCTAGGAGCATGCATAGTAGTAATTTTCTTCGAGGGCTAATAAACTTTTGCAATAAGTATGAGTTCTTTATGACTAATGTTGAGTCCATGGATTATATGCACTCTCACCCTTCCACCATTGCTAGCCTCTTCGGTACCGTGCATTGCCCTTTCTCACCTTGAGAGTTAGTGCAAACTTCGCCGGTGCATCCAAACCCCGTGATAAGATATGCTCTTTCACACATAAGCCACCTTATATCTTCGTCAAAACACCCATCATACCTACCTATTATGGCATTTCCATAGCCATTCTGAGATATATTGCCATGCAACTTCCACCGTTCCGTTTTATGACATATACCATCATGTCATATTGCTTTGCATGATCATATAGTTGACATAGTATTTGTGGCTTGGTCACCGTTCATATTTTTTATACATGTCATGCTAGATCATTGCACACCTCGGTACACCGCCGGAGGCCTTCATATGGAGTCATATTTTTGTTCTAATATCGAGTTGTAAGTAAATAAAATTATGATGATAATCATTATTAGAGCATTGTCTCATGTGAGGAAAGGATGATGGATACTATGATTCCCCCACAATTCGAGACGAGACTCGGGACAAAAAATAAAAAGAGAGAAAAAATGAAAAAAAAAGGCCAAAGAGAAAGAAAAAAATGAGAAAATGAGAAAAAATGAGAGAAAAAGAGAGAAGGGACAATGCTACTATCCTTTTCTTGTGCTTCAAAATAGCACCATGTTCTTCATAATAGAGAGTCTCCTATTTTGTCACTTTCATATATTACTAGTGGGAATTTTTTCATTATAGAACTTGGCTTGTATATTCCAATGATGGGCTTCCTAGAAGTGCCCTAGGTCTTCGTGAGAAAGCAAGTTGGATGCACACCCACTTAGTTTTATTTTTGAGCTTTCATACACTTATAGCTCTAGTACATCTATTGCATGGCAACCCCAGCTCCTTGCATTGACATCAATTGATGGGCATCTCCATAGCCCATTGGCTAGCCTCGTCGATGTGAGACTTTCTCCTTTTTTGTCTTCTCCACACAACCCCCATCATCATATTCTATTCCACCTATAGTGCTATATTCATGGCTCACGCTCATGTATTGCGTGAGAGTTGAAAAAGCTAAAGCACATTAAAAAGTATGAACCAATTGCTTGGCTTCTCATCGGGGTTGTGCATGATAAATACTTTGTGTTAAGAAGATAGAGCATGACAAGATTATATGATTTTGTAGGGATAACTTTCTTTAGCCATGATATTTTGAGAAGACATGGTTGCTTTATTATTATGCTTGAAGTACAATTGTTTTTATGTCAATATTAAACTAATGTTTTGAATCCTATGGATCTGAATATTCATGCCACAATAAGAAAAATTACATGATAAACATGTTAGGTAGCATTCCACATCAAAAATAATGTTTTTTATCATTTAACTACTCGAGGACGAGCATGAATTAAGCTTGGGGATGCTTGATACGTCTCCAACGTATCTATAATTTTTGATTGTACCATGCTATTATATTATCCATCTTGGATGTTTTATATGCATTATTATGCTATTTTATATCATTTTTGGGACTAACCTATTAACCTAGTGCCCCGTGCTAGTTCCTATGTTTTCCTTGTTTTTGTCTTTTACAGAAAACCAATACCAAACAGAGTCCAAACGGAGTGAAACTTTTTGATGATTTTTCTTGGACCAGAAGACACCTAAGAAACTTCGGGAGGAGGCCAGAAGAGCCACGGATGGGCCACAAGGTCACCAGGCGTGCCCTATCCCGAGCTTGTGGGCCCATCATGGCACCTCTAACCCAAAACTCAACTCCTTAACTACCCAAATATTCCCCGTATACCAGAGGGCACAAAAAAATACTTTTCCGCTGCCACAAGTTTCTGTCCTCGTGAGATCCCATCTGGAGACCTATTCCGGTACTCTGCCGGAGGGGGGTTCGATCACGGAGGGCCTCTACATTAACTTTGTCGCCCTTCCGATGATGTGTGAGTAGTTTACCACAGACCTATGGGTCCATAGCTAGTATCTAGATGGCTTCTTCTCTCTATTTGATCTTCAATACAATGTTATCCTCGATGTTCTTGGAGATCTGTTCGATGTAATCTTATTTTGCGGTGCGTTTGTTGAGATCAGATGAATTGTGGATTTATTATCAGATTATCTATGAATATTATTGGAGTGTTCTCTGAACTCTTTTATGCATGATTAAGATAGCTTTCTATTTCTCTCTGATTTATTGATTCGGTTTGGCCAACTTGATTGATTTTTTCTTGCAATGGGAGAGGTGCTTTGTAATGGGTTCAATCTTGCGGTGCTCAATCCCAGTGACAGAAAGGGAATGAGACATATTTGTATTGTTAACATTAAGGATAAAAAAGGTGGGGTTTATTCATATTGATTGGATCTATCCCTCTACATCATGTCATCTTGCTTAAGGCGTTACTCCGTTCTTGTTAACTTAATACACTAGATGCATGTTGGATAGCGGTCGATGTGTGGAGTAATAGTAGTAGATGCAGGCAGGAGTCAGTCTACTTGTCATGGACGTGATGCCAATATTCATGATCATTGCCTTAGATATCGTCATAACTTTGCGTTTTTCTATCAATTGCTCAATAGTAATTCTTTTACCCACCGTATGCGTTCTTTCAAGAGAGAAGCCTCAAGTGAAAACTATGGCCCCCGGGTCTATCTTTTATCATATTATTTTTAGATCTATAAAACCAAAAACCCAAAAATACCTTGCTGCAATTTATTTATCTTTACTTTATTTTGCACTTCTATTTATCTTTTATACCCATCTCTATCAAATCTCATCCTTGCAAGTAACCGTGAAGGGATTGACAACCCCTTTATCGCGTTGGGTGCAAGTATTTGTTTTTTGTGTAGGTTCCATCATTGGATACTTGTGTGTTCCTCCTACTAGATTTATACCTTGGTTATCAAACCGAGGGAAATACTTATCTCTACTTTGCTTCATCACCCTTTCATCTTCAAGGGAAAAACCAACGCAAGCTCAAGAAGTAGCACCTACACACGGCTTTATCCCGACTTCCGATGGGATACTACTCGGCATCACAGACAGGGTGATGGAACATCAATTCCAGGAAAACATTGAATTGTACAATGGCACTACGGACCCAGCAGTATGGATTGAAGATTTTCTTCTCCATATTCACATGGCTAACGGAGATGACCTCCATGCCATCAAATATTTGCCGCTCAAGCTATAAGGGTCAGCAAGGCATTGGCTTAATAGTCTGTCTCCACACTCCATTAGCAGTTGGGCGGCCCTTGAAGACGCCTTTTGGGCGAACTTTCAAGGAACGTATGTCCGACCCCCGGATGCCGACGATCTTAGCCGTGTTACCCAATAGTCCGGTGAGTCAGCCCAATTTTTTTTGAATCGGTTCCTCACTAAAAAGAACCAGATCATAGACTGCTTGAATGCCGAGGCAACCGCAGGCTTCAAAAATAATATCCGAGATGAATGGATAGCACGTCAGCTCGGTCAGGATAAACCGAGGACCATGGCAACCCTCACCTCGCTAATGACCTGCTTTTGCATGGGAGAAGACAGTTGGCTAGCTCACAACACCCATAATGGTGAAGCAGGCACCTCAAAGACTCACAGCGCCAATGGTAAGCCCAAGCGCAACAAAAATAAGCACATGCATAGAAACAGCGGAAGCGACATAGAGAACGTCGCAATCAACGCAGGGTTCACCGGACCTAAATTCGGACCAAAAAGGAAACCCTTTAAAGGCAACCAAGATGGACCAAGCCAGCTCGACCAAATCCTTGATAGGCCTTGCGGAATTCATGGCACCACACATAAGCCAGCAACCCACACCAGTAGAAACTGGGGTCTTGAAGCAAGCTGGCAAGATAGCGACGGAGGGACGGAATAAAACCCAAAACCACAGTGAACACGAGGATGAACCTCGACGGCCCAATAAGGGGGGCACAAGAAATTTCCGAATGAGGTGATAGAAGTCAATATGATTTACGTCACTGAAAGTGCATGTAGTCCCCATGTGTGGTTTTGGTAATTAATGACAATCCTTATGACCTATGTTTGCATTGAGATATACATGTGAAGGAAATTTCCATTTGCAATGCATGAAGAATACTGGATGAATTGAAGGGTGAAATCCATCAATACAAATATATGCATTGAGACTTGATAATGAATTTCAATTCCTATGAAGAAACAATGGCATCAAGTTATATATGAAGGTTTGTTACTTGGGTGATGCAAGAAGGAGATTGAATGGACTCGGAATGAATGCCATATACATATAGTTGTGCATCAAGATTGAGCTCAATTATTGAACAAATATGATCAAGATAAATTCCATGTGACGAACAAGATGTGATCTATATGGAGTTCACTGAAGGATCTCGAAGGTTTTCATGCTTAGGCTTATGGGTTGAGCCATGATGGATCATGATCTTGAGAGAATGATTAAAGAGAAGAATTCTACATATGGCTTGAAAATAGGATCATGATGAGCTCATATGTTGAGTCATGGATATGTCTTGAAGCAAGTAATTCAGGTGAAGATTTTGTTGTGCCTCTCAAGAGATTGTGATGGAGCATGGAGAAGAAAGAATGATGACCAATATGATATTCATGGATAAACTCTATATGGTCATATGATAATTGAGATACGGGTAATCATGTCTTTAAGAAATGAAGCACAGTGAAGAATTCAATATGGCCTTCAAGACATCAAGTTTAAGCATGGAGTAAAGATAAAAGTTGACCAAGATAAAGATCAAAGAATCGAATTGTAAATGGTCAACACACAAGTGCAAATGATGCATCACATAGGATCTTGTGGTATGATAAGAAATTGTCAATTGCACTTTGTGTACTAACCCATGCTATGAGTTGTCTATGTTTATGAGGTTTAGGTTATTCTCATGGACTTGCATCGAGAGAAACATTCCAAGTGTCCATGAGAGGATGACATCAAGTGTTCATGATCATGGTTGACAAGGCAAGTTCAAGATAAACATCCCAAAGGATTACATGCTTCAAACTTGTGGAGGATCACCTGATGGACAAGCGAAGTAGAATACAAAGCAAAGCTTCCCACATTTGTGTATGGGAGAGCTACTTGAAGACTTCACCAATGTCTTGGCTTTAACTTGAGCCAAGAAGAAAAATCAACATCAAGCTCAAGTGAAAGGCTCGAGTCAAAGGTATTAGTTCCTTTGGCGTTAGTGTTGTGGATTGCTGATCATCGAAGAAACATATACACTCAAGAACGGATTCTTGCAAGCTATCTAGTATAGTTCTTTTATGCTTCCTGAGTTATAGAGATCCTGCACTATTAATAGTGTCGGCGTCCTGGGAACGGGGGTCCCCAGACTTGCCTGCCGACGGCCCACGACGTGGCTCCACCAGCGGCCCCGCACGACCCATCTTCACCAGCAAACACTCAAGACCCTTGCGAGGGGCCGAGCCTCGCGAGGCGGATGATGCAAGACCTCCTCGGGGCCAGCCTCACCAGGCTGGCTCGCAAGGGGCGGAGAGATCAAGGCAAGGGGTACCTCGCGAGGTTCCTGTGACGTAAGCCATGATGACCGGCACCAGGCGGGCGCCAGCGCACACAGTGTCCTCGTTTCCTCTTTGGTGCTAAAGAGGCAAGCGCAGTCGAGGAGTCCCGAGGCATCAGGAAAAGGTTTCCATATCGGTGCAACGAGACCAAGACCAGCAGGACGACAGGACGGAGGTCATCGTGGATCCCAAGACGGCGTCACCACCAGAGCCTTTAGCAGGCGAAGACCACCTTTAGTCAGGATAACTTGTACTAGTTGTCTCCCTTCAAATTTGGCCGTTGTGGGATCCCTTCCCGCCTAACATTTGGGAAGAGGTCCAGGGCCTCTATAAATAGGGCTAGCCACCACAGTAGAGAGGGAGGAAACCTTGAACTCATCTGGGGATCGAACCTTGAACTCATCTTGGGATGGATCATTCAGATCATCCTCATCCACACAACTCACCAAGCACAAGAGCACCTCCTCTCAGGAGGCTGTTCTTCCCATTGTACTAGTTCATCCTCAGCCCAAGAGGCAATCCAGCACACCACACTGGAGTAGGGTATTACACCACATCGGTGGCCCGAACCAGTATAAACCTTGTGTCTCTTGTTCTGTGGGCTCGACGCGCTGAGCCTTGAGATCGCGGTGAGGGTGAGAGCTAGAGGGAGGAGAGATCTTCGTGCGCACCCTAGTGTTCGAACCTCAAGGGTTTTGCCGGAACCCGAAATCCGACATTTGGCATGCCAGGTAGGGGTGCGCCGAAGCTTTCCTTCCGCTGATCCACGTCCCATCGCTTCGTCGCATCCATGGCGGACGCTCGTCGAGCCAGCGCTGAGCGCCGGGCCGCCCTCGCCGCCTGCGTCGCTCAGACAGCTCCTGTCGGCGGGCCTCCCCGTCGTTCCCCGTCGGCCGCCGCCAACGCCGCCACTGGCCCGGTGGGAAACGAGCAGCAAGCGTCCTCGCTGCACCCCTCGGTGCGGCGGGACGGCCGCTCGGCCACCCCGTCGCTGACTCCGGCCGGCTTTTCGTCCCATGCACCTCACGCACCTACAGACGCGCAGGCCGCGCTGCTCATGGCACGCGAGCTCCTGCGCTACCGCCCGGTCGATGACCTCTATGAGGACTGGCTGGACCGCATCGCTGAGCTCGTCAGCGCCGCAGGGGGCTCCCCCGCGCCATCCCTCTCACTGCCTTGCCCTCCGCCAGCCGCGGGCGACGTGGCTCACGGAGCGCCTCCACCACCTCTGCACCAAGACGACGCCCTTGCACCGAGGCGCGTGGCCCCCCGGCGCGACCCACCGCGTCGGGCACCCGCGCGAGAAGAAGGGAGCTGCCAAGAAGTTCCCCGGCCACAAGAGAATGCTCCCGTGCTCCCAGCGCCACCGCGACAATACCGCGTGCCGCCTGCAGTGGCGGTGCGCGGGCATCAAGGGCAGGCTCCGCATCAGCAAAGGGCCCCGGTGGCCATGGCAGGCTGCCGCGCCTTCACTCCTAAGCTGCGTAGCGTTGCTTGGCCAGGCAAGTGCAAGCCGGACCTGCTCCTCGCTACGACGGCACCCCCGACCCCGTGGAGTTCTTGCAGCTCTACGAGCTGAGCATCGAGGCGGCCAATGGCGACGAAAAAGTCATGGCGAACTGGTTCCCCATGGCTCTCAAGGATGGTGCTCGCTCGTGGCTCCTAAACCTGCCTCCAAGCTCGATCTCTTCCGGGGATGAGATGCGCGACCACTTCGTCGGCAACTTCCAGGGCACTCGCGACCGCCCTTCGGCGGCGGGTGACCTACGCCGTATCAAGCAGCAGCCAGGGGAGACCCTGCAGAAGTACATCCAGCGCTTCAACAGCATTCGTCTCAAGATCCCAAGGTGACGGACGAGGCCATCATTTTGGTGTTTTCTGATGGCGTCCGCGACGTCAAGATGAAGGAGGATCTCGCCATCCACGAGGAGCTATGCATGGCCTTGGAGCTGTTCAACTTGGCGACCAAGTGCGCAAGAGCTGAGGAGGGGCGCCTTTCCCTCCTCGAGCTTCCAGCTACCGACCCGGAGGAGAAGAAAGCCAAGGCCAAGGACGTGAAGCGCAAGGGAGTAGCTGTGCTCGAGGCAGAGCCAGATACGAAGCGCGGAAGGGATCATCCCAAGTCGTCCAAGAGCATCCGACCGTTCTGCGCCTTCCACAACGTACACAGCCACAACTCCAACGACTGTCAAGAGCTCAGGGCCATTCGAGATGGACGCTTCGGTCGACACCCCGAGCGCAACAACCGGGGCTACGGACGAGGAGGAGGACGAGGCGGAGGACGCTGGGACGATCGCGGCCCCCGCCGGGAGTGGCGCGACCGGCCTCGCGAGGACCACTGGCAGGACCAGCCTTGTGAGGGCGCCTGGAGGGATCAGCCTCGCGAGGACCGCCCTCAGGGCAACGCTGGACTTCCTCCGCTGCCGCCACCACCAAGAAGGAACGACTACCACCATCAGGACGAGGGGGCTGGGGGCTTCCAGGAACCGTGTGCTATCGCCTGCATCTTGGGCGGAGCTCAGGCCCCAGCCTCTCAGCGTATCTTCAAGCAGTTTGCTCGCGAGGTGAACGCAGCCCTTCCCAGGCTTGAGGCCACGCGCCTGCTCAGGTGGTCCAAGTGCACCATCACCTTCAGCTTGGCGGACCAACTCAAGTGCGCGGCCACTGCTGGCGCTCTCCCGATGCTCTTCTCACCCGTCATCAGCAACGTACAAGTCACCAAGACCCTCATTGACGGCGGCGCAGGGCTTAATGTCCTGTCCGTCGAGACATTCGACAGCCTGCAAGTGCCTTATGATCAGCTTCATCCCACCAAACCCTTCTCAGGAGTGACTGACGGCTCCACCACCCCGATAGGGCGGGTCCGCCTCCCTGTCACCTTCGAACAGCGCGACAACTACCGCACCGAGCTCATCGACTTTGACGTTGCTCACATCCGTCTGCAGTACAATGCCATCCTCGGGTATCCAGCCCTGGCCAAGTTCATGGCGGTGACCCACCACGGCTACAACATCCTCAAGATGCCAGGAAGCGGCGGGATCATCACAGTCCCCTGCGAAGAAAGAGATGCGGTGTGCTCCCTCGAGCGTGCCTTCCAAGCCGCAACAATCAAAGATCCCGACAACCAAGGCACCACATACCCTCCTGAGGCCATCCCCAAGAAGAAGAAGCAGCTACTCTGCACAGGGCCTCAGGAGGGCGGTGCCTCTAGCGGTGCCACATCGGGATCAACGCCCACGCCTTGGACGCCTCCCTCCCTCTCATAGGAAGGCGTACCCGGCGCCCTCCTCGGGCAGGCTCGGGGGCTCTCTTCTAGAGGGCCTCAGACCTAGCCAACATCACGAGGGAGGCGCTCGGGCACCACATGGAGGCGTGCTTTGTGGCACGTTTCCCCCAGGAGTTCATCACCAAGACCAACCAAGAGCTTTAGGAAGCAAGAGCCATGCGCGGCGACCGCTGCCCACCTCACGCAGCTCCCCATCCAGGCGAGGATGGTGGGTTGCGCGTCTGTATCAACATCCCAGGGCTCAACAGGGCCGCCTCTCAGGATCTCTTCTGGCCTTTGCTCGTGGGACGTTGCAAGGGCCCACCTCACAGATATGTTCGCATGCCGTTCGGCCTGCCGAGCATGGCGGCCGCCTACCAGCGCAACCTGCAGAGCATCCTGGCGACTCAGGAGGCCAGACATCACGCAGTCCTGGCAAAGATGGAGACGGTCCTCAAGGAACCGCCTGGACCCCCAGAGCCTCCTAAGGCTCAGGGCCCCGATGGCTCATGAGGAGCGACCCCTTCACCATGCATCTTCAGCTACCCCCAACATCCTTTCGACAACGGAACCAGGTGACATTTTCCAAGTTTATTTAGCTGGGAGCGCCCCCTGGGCTGCATCATTGCCTTCATCCTCTTGGAGCGACCAGTGGCAGACCGGCAATCGTAGTGGCAATCTGTGTCCCTCCTCGCGCTAACCTGCAGGGACCTCCTGAGGACAACAGCAGGCGGTACCACGGGCTCCCTCTTCTCCCATGCGATTCGCTTGTGCGTTAAAAGGGGGGCTCCCGAGCATCGCGACTCCGGAGCTCTTACTGGCTCTCCAGCCCTCACCCCCTGGCCTTGACCACGGCATCGCGACCTGGCATACCAGCGACGGCTGCAGCCTGCCTGGGGACCGGGAACTATTGGCATAGAGCACCAAGCCGCCGCGGGGTTGGAAAGGGGAGACCGGGCCGAAACAGGACATGCGCTCGCAAATTTTCATAATAAGGATAATATGAACAGAAGACATTACAAACCCTTTACACGCCCCCGCGGGGTCCATCTCGATTCCTCGCAGGGAACAATAGAAGGGAATTTCTAGGAGCCCCATCTACACGCGCCAACGCGGCTGACACTATCATCAACAGTGGGCCACGGGAGGCCGGCGCCAACCCCATCCAGATCAACAACGGCGGCGGCCGGACGCTGCGGCCTTGCTCCGGGCCCAGCGGGAGCCCGAGGGCACGTAGCTGTCATCGCTCGTCTCCGGAGTCTCGAAGGGCTCGGGAGTGTCACTGGACTCCCAAGCGCTGCCGCTACTGCCGCAGGAGCTGTTGGCGAAGCCAGCGGCAGGCTCGGCGATGGCCGCTGCGCCATCCCGACGACCCCCTCCAGGGCAGCACTCCAGGCAGCGGCCCTCCTCGTCAAGGACCTTGAAGAGCATGGTGGAGGCGCCATCATACTCAAAACGGATGGCGAGGGCACCTTCCGCACGGAAGATTCGAGCAACCTCGCCCCAGTCGCGGGTCATGAAGATCTTGCTCGGGGAGACGGCTTCAACCTCCGCTCTAGTCGTCGGGGCGTCGCAGTCGGCGTGCTACAGCCAAAGCTCGAGGGGGGCCCTCGGCGGCATCTCGGCGGAGAAGAACCGCGGAGAGCATATCCAAGTGCGCGGAGGCATCGCTGCCCACACCACGAGTTCGCGCGAGGAGTCCGCGGCATGGGCTCCTGGGGTGACGGCATGCATCACCATGGCGCGGCGACCACGGCCGCGGCATGGGTGACGCGGCTCGTCGCCTCTTCCTCCAGAGCCCTCGGCTTGGGCGTACAAAGGCAGCGGATACCCGAGAGGTGGCCGCTCACACCAAGGCCTCTACACCTCCGGCCTCACGGCTACATCGCGGCGGAGGGCTGGCCTCTTCTTCGACGGAAGTGGCCGGGGTCGTCGCGGGGGGTTTTCCCTTCTCTGCGGCCGAGAACTTCCGTATCGGCACCACGGGTGTCGCTACTACCAATAGAGCAAGGGAGAAGAAGCGAGCGGAGCAGGAAGAGATGAGCGACGGGGGCTCCGCCCCCTCCTCATTTATAGCAGGAGAAGGCCAACCAGCGATCCCCACGATCACATGTAATGATGATTTTTCTTTGCATGCAGCAGGGACTCGTCAAGTCGGACAGTTGCCAAGGCAGCGTGGGGAAGCGGAGACGCCCATGTCCAATCAATCGCCACGCGTCAAGAGGGGCCGCAGGCTGTTGGGGCCTGCGGCGCTCCGCACTTTCCCTTTGGCTTCGCCTCGAAGCCAATTCCGAGCGCGCCTTGGGTCCGGGGGCTACTGTCGGCGTCCTGGGAACGGGGGTCCCCAGACATGCCTGCCTGCAGCCCACAGCGTGGCTCCACCAGCGGCCCCGTACGGCCCATCTTCACCAGCAAACACTCAAGACCCTCGCGAGGGGCCGAGCCTCGCGAGGCGGACGACGCAAGACCTCCTCGGGGGCGGCCTCACCAGGCTGGCTCGCGAGGGGTGGAGAGATCAAGGCAAGGGGTACCTCACGAGGTTCCTGTGACGTAAGCCATGGCGACCGGCACCAGGCGGGCGCCAGCTCGCGCAGTGTCCTCGTTTCCTCTTTGGTGCTAAAGAGGCAAGCGTAGGCGAGGAGTCCCGAGGCATCAGGCAAAGGTTTCCATATTGGTGCAACGAGACCAAGACCAACAGGACGACAGGATGGAGGTCACCGTGGAGCCCAAGACGGCGTCACCACCAGAGCCTTTGGCAGGCGAAGACCACCTTTAGTCAGGATAACTTGTACTAGTTGTCTCCCTTCGAATTTGGCCGTTGTGGGATCCCTTCCCGCCTAACATTTGGGAAGAGGACCAGGGCCTCTATAAATAGGGCTAGCCACCACAGTAGAGAGGGAGGAAACCTTGAACTCATCTGGGGATCAAACCTTGAACTCATCTGGGGACGGATCATTCAGATCATCCTCATCCACACAACTCACCAAGCACAAGAGCACCTCCCCTCACGAGGCTGTTCTTCCCATTGTACTAGTTCATCCTCAGCCCAAGAGGCAATCCAGCACACCACACTGGAGTAGGGTATTACACCACATCGGTGGCCCGAACCAGTATAAACCTTGTGTCTCTTGTTCTGTGGGCTCGACGCGCGGAGCCTTGAGATCGCGGTGAGGGTGAGAGCTAGAGGGAGGAGAGATCTTCGTGCGCACCCTAGTGTTTGAACCTCAAGGGTTTTGCCGGAACCCGATATCCGACAAATAGGGGATCAATGGGTTTCATGATGGACTTGCTCAAGTCAATATCTCCTACACACAATTCCACTCCTATCCCATATACCAAATAAATCCATAGCCAACTAGGTTCCCCAAAGTATATGATCTTACCTTTTCCATAGCTTCAAAACGAGCCCAAGATCATCAAAATCAGAGTCTGTATGTGAAAGTTATGTATGTTTTACTTTTGGGGCGCCTGCAGTTTTTGTGTTGGCCGGATATCCGGGACTTGGCCCGGAAATCCGGCCGTAGATATCCAGAGAGCATGTTGAAATGCTGCTTGTGTCTCCCGGATGTCCGGAACTTGTCCGGATGTCCGGGGCCCCAACTTTGGCCAGATGTCCGGGCCCTGTACATTGGCTCTGTTTGTCTGTGTATGTGTGCACATTTCTCAGCCGCGGGATGTCCGGCCCTTGCCCGGATGTCTGGCCCGACGCAGCCACTTACAGTCCAATGGCCATATTTGCACTACCACTATATATAGCCTTCTTCCACCCCGGGAGAAGGTTGAGCAACACATTCATATGAACCCTAGAACACAAAAAGGCTTCCTCTCACTTCTCCTACACCAAATCTTAGATCCCGGAGAGATTCGGTAGAGTTCTTTAGAGATTTTTCCAATAAAGTGATAGATCCACTCCCTCTCCCTCTTGTGACCAAAGGAATTCGTGACTTGAGCAAGTCTTGAGCATTTCCCCCTTGATCTTGTTACTCTTTGAGGTTGGAGACTCCTAGACGGTAGGAGTGCTCCGGTGAGGAATCTACTTGAGATTTGCCCCCAGAAAGTTTGTGAAGGTTTGGAGGCCGCCTCAAGGTCTACCACTAGTGGTTGAGAAATGGCTTTGTGGTGTTGTCTCAAAGGAGAATAGGGTGATCCTTCGTGGCGTTAGTGTGCCTTCGTGGTAACATCCACCTCTCTAACGGTGACTAGCTTCCCTCCAAGAAAGTGAACATCGGGATACATCCTCGTCTCCGTGTCTTCGGTTATCTCTAACCCTAGCCACTACTTGTGGTTTACTTTTTCCCTTCACCTTGCATTCACTATATATTGGTGTCCTCATTATATTGTATTGGCTATTTCCTTGAAGAGATTATTTAGGCCTACACTTTATATCCCGCAATTCATACTTGCTACTATTGATATATCTTTTATTTAGTGTGAATTGCTAACTTGTGGCATATACTTACATATCTTATTTCCGCATTAATTAGGATAAAGCCAAATCCATAGAAGTTTTTAACACGCCTATTGACCCCCCTCTAGGCGACATCATGGTCCTTTCAATTGGTATCATAGCTAGGTCTCTCCTTATTAGGCTTCACCGCCTAGAGAGTATCGATGTCGACTAGTGTTTTAGTGCACAACAACACTTTTGATTTGGATGGCACAAATGATCACCTATGGAGAATTCGCATGCTTTGCCACTTTCGGGACATGGGTCCAAATGCTTTGCGCATTGTTCTTGTAGGAATTTCTATTGCAAAGGATGGGCTTTCTCCATCTATTGAGGATATGTATCTTGATTGTGATACTTCTCTTGCCATTCATCAATCTTTAAACTTTGAAGTGTATAAGGCAGTCACGACTTGCAATTCGGCTCATGAGACTTGGACCAAACTTGAAGATATATATGGTGGGTCAAATCTTGATGAAGATAATATTCTGTTGGGGGAGTTGATGGAGGAGTTCTCCACATTTTTAAATCATGAAGAGCTCTCTATTGCTTCCACCTCCGATTACTTGCACACTTCAATATCTTCCACTTCACCAACATGTGGCGTGCCACAAGGTAATGACATGGTGAGTGAAGAAATATCTTATAATGATAGTGTTAAGCTCATTATTGATGATCTTGCTTGTGTAGATTCTAGTGATGTATCTTCTATGGACTTGATCATAACTAGTAGAACAAATAGTATAAATTATTGTGTTGATAGTCCATGCATATCACCTACGAATTCCATGACAAATGTTTGTGATGATATGCTTTCTCTCCCGTGTTGCCATGATCAAAATGTTTTGGTTTCCTCTAGTTGTTCTATGACTAACCATGTAGAGGAAATCAAGAAAGATGAGGCATGCTTGATTGATGAAGAACCCTCTTCTCCACAAGAGTCATCATCAACCCCTTTGGTTCACATGTGCCTCATGGCAAGAGCGTCAATTTTGAAGGAGAATGTTGAGCTAAGGACTCAACTTGATTTGCTAACTAGAAATTATGGGAAATTGGAAGAAAGTCATGAAAAGCTCTCGGGCACTTATGAGGATCTTCTAATATCCCATGATGGGCTAAAGTGAGCTCATGAGGCTATGATCACCAAGGTAAAATCGTGTGAGTCTCATGTGTATATTAGCACATCTTCTATTCGAAATGCCTTATTGCCATGTGCTAGTCCTTGCAATTCCTATCTACATGATATTGGTACATCTCATGATGAATTGCTCACCTTGTCTTGTTGCTCTAACCATGAAGTTTCTACTTCCACTAATCCTCTTGTTTATAGTGTTAAAACTAACAATGTAAAGGAAATTAATGAGTTCAAGGCCCAAGTCACTAGTTTGAAGAAAGACTTGGAAAAGTGTGATGATGGACATATTTTTTACTCCAACAAGAAGAAGTCCAAGAACAAGAAAAGGGGACAAGAGCAAGCCAAGAATGGCTCCAACATTTCTTGCTTTAAGTGCAAAAAGATTGGACATCATGTGAGATCTCGTCCATTGAAGAAAAGGGCTTATAAAAAGAAGCTACATGGGAAGCGTGAAGGAAATATGCCCTAGAGGCAATAATAAAGTTGTTATTTATATTTCCTTATATCACAACAAATGTTTATTATTCATGCTAGCATTGTATTAACCGAAAACTTAGTACATGTGTGAATACATAGACAAAACTGAGTGTCCCTAGTATGCCTCTACTTGACTAGCTCGTTAATCAAAGATGGTTAAGTTTCCTAACCATAGACATGTGTTGTCATTTGATGAACGAGATCACATCATTAGAGAATGATGTGATGGACAAGACCCATCCGTTAGCTTAGCATAATGATCGTTTAGTTTTTCTGCTATTGCTTTCTTCATGACTTATACATGTTCCTTAGACTATGAGATTATGCAACTCCCGAATACCGGAGGAACACCTTGTGTGCTATCAAACGTCGCAACGTAACTGGGTGATTATAAAGATGCTCTACAGGTGTCTCCTATGGTGTTTGTTGAGTTGGCATAGATCGAGATTAGGATTTGTCACTCTGTGTATCAGAGAGGTATCTCTGGGCCCTCTTGGTAATGCACATCACTATGAGCCTTGCAAGCAATGTGACTAATGAGTTAGTCACGGGATGATGCATTACAGAACGAGTAAAGAGACTTGTCGGTAACGAGATTGAACTAGGTATGATGATACAGACGATGGAATCTCGGGCAAGTAACATACCGATGACAAAGGCAACAACGTATGTTGTTATGCGGTTTGACCGATAAAGATCTTCGTAGAATATGTAGGAACCAATATGAGCATCTAGGTTCCGCTATTGGTTATTGACCGGAGATGTGTCTCGGTCATGTCTACATAGTTCTCGAACCCATAGGGTCCGCATGCTTAACGTTCGATGACGATTTGTATTATGAGTTATGTGATTTGATGAACCAAAGTTTGTTCGGAGTCCCGAACGAGATCACGGACATGACGAGGAGTCTCAAAATGGTCGAGACATAATTATTGATATATTGGAAGGTTATGTTTGGACACCGGAATGGTTTCAGAAAGATTCGGACATTTTCCGGAGTACCGGGGGTTACCGGAACCCCCCCCCCCCCCCCGGAGAGTTAATGGGCCTTCATGGGCCCTAGTGGAGAGAGGAGGCGGCGGCCAGGTGGTGGCGCCCCCCCCAAGCGCAAACCGAATTGGACTAGGGTTGGGGGCGGCCCCCCTTTCCTTCTCTCCTCCTCCTCCTCCTCTCGTAGTGGGAATAGGAAAGGGGGGTGAATCCTACTTGGACTAGGAGTCCAAGTAGGACTCCCCCTGGCGCGCCCAACCTGGCCGGCCTCCTATCTCCATCCCTCCTTTATATATGTGACCAGGGGCACCCCAATAGCACAACAGACAATCTCTTAGCCGTGTGCGGTGCCCCCCCCCCCACAGTTCAACACCTCGGTCATATCGTCGTAGTGCTTAGGTGAAGCCCTGCGCCGGTAACTGAATCATCACTGTCGCCATGCCGTCGTGCTGACGTAACTCTCCCTCGTCCTCAACCAGATCAAGATCTCGAGGGACGTCATGGTGCTGAATGTGTGCTGAACACAGAGGTGCCATACGTTCGGTACTTGGATCGGTTGGATCGTGAAGACGTTCGACTACATCAACCGCGTTACTAAACGCTTCCGCTTTCGGTCTAGGAGGGTACTTGGACACACTCTCCCATCTCGTTGCTATGCATCTCCTAGATAGATCTTGCGTGATCGTAGGTAAATTTTTTGAAATACTGCATTCCCCAATAGTGGCATCCGAGCCAGGTCTATGCGTAGATGTTATATGCACGAGTAGAACACAATGAGTTGTGGGCAATAATAGTCATACTGCTTACCAGCAACGTCTTGCTTTGATTCGGCGGTATTGTTGGATGAAGCGGCCCGGACCAACATTACATGACCGCGTTCATGAGACCGGTTCTACTGACGTGCTTCGCACACAGGTGGCTGGCGAGTGTCTGTTTCTCCAACTTTAGTTGAATCGAGTTTGACTACGCCCGGTCCTTGTTGAAGGTTAAAACAACACACTTGACGAAAAATCATTGTGGTTTTGATGCGTAGGTAAGAACGGTTCTTGGTAGAAGCCCGTAGCAGCCACGTAAAACTTGCAACAACAAAGTAGAGGACGTTTAACTTGTTTTTGCAGGGATGTTGTGATGTGATATGGTCAAGACGTGATGAGATATAAATTGTTGTATGAGATGATCATGTTTTGTAAAAGTTATCGGCAACTGGCATGAGCCTTACGGTTGTCGCTTTATTGTATGAAATGCAAACACCATGTAATTGCTTTACTTTATCACTAAGCGGTAGCGATAGTCATAGAAGCAATAGTTGGCGAGACGACAACGATGCTACGATGGAGATCAAGGTGTCAAGCTGATGACGATGGAGACCATGACGGTGCTTTGGAGATGGAGATCAAAGGTACAAGATGATGATGGCCATATCATGTCATATATTTTGATTGCATCTGATGTTTATCCTTTATGCATCTTATTTTGCTTAGTGCGATGGTAGCATTATAAGATGATCCCTCACTAAATTTCAAGGTATAAGTGTTCTCCCTGAGTATGCACCGTTGCTACAGTTCGTCGTGCCGAGACACCACGTGATGATCGGGTGTGATAAGCTCTACGTTCACATACAACAGGTGCAAGCCAGTTTTGCACGTGCAGAATACTCGGGTTAAACTTGACGAGCCTAGCATCTGCAGAGATGGCCTCGGAACACTGAGACCGAAAGGTGGAACGTGAATCATATAGTAGATATGATCAACATAGAGATGTTCACCATTGAAAACTACTCCATCTTACGTGATGATCGGACATGGTTTAGTTGATAGGGATCACATGATCATTTAGATGACTCGAGGGATGTCTATCTAAGTGGGAGTTCTTAAGTAATATGATTAATTGAACTTAAATTTATCATGAACTTAGTCTTGATAGTATTTGCATATCTATGTTGTAGATCAATAGCTTGCGATGTAGCTCCCCGTTTATTTTTGATATGTTCCTAGAGAAAACTAAGTTGAAAGATGATAGTAGCAATGATGCGGACTGGGTCCGTGATCTGAGGACTATCCTCATTGCTGCACAGAAGAATTATGTCCTTGATGCACCACTAGGTGACGAACCTATTGCAGGAGCAGATGCAGATGTTATGAACGTTTTGCCAGCTCGGTATGATGACTACTTGATAGTTTAGTGCACCATGCTTTACGGCTTAGAACCGGGACTTCAAAAACGTTTTGAATGCCATGGAGCATATGAGATGTTCCAAGAGTTGAAATTAATATTTCAGACTCATGCCCGTGTCGAGACGTGTGAGACCTCTGACAAGTACTTTGCCTACAAGATGGAGGAGAATAGCTCAACCAGTGAGCATGTGCTCAGAATGTCTGAGTAATACAATCACTTGAATCAAGTGGGAGTTAATCTTCGAGATATGATAGTGATTGACAGAGTTCTCTAGTCAGTGTCACCAAGTTACTGGAACTTCCTGACGAACTATAATATGCAAGGGATGACGAAACGATTCCCAAGCTCTTTGCGATGCTAAAATCAGCGAAGGTAGAAATCAAGAAAGAGCATCAAGTGTTGATGGTTAACAAGATCACTAGTTTCAAGATAAGGGGCAAAGGAAAAGAAGGGAAATTCGAGAAAGAATGGCAAGCAAGTTGCCACACCCGTGAAGAAACCCAAAGCTAAACCTAAGCCTAAAACTGAGTGCTTCTACTGCAAAGGGAATGGTCACTGGAAGCGGAGCTACCCCAAATATTTGGCGGATAAGAAGGATGGCAAAGTGAACAAAAGTATATTTGATATACAAGTTTTTGATGTGTAGTTTACTAGTGTTTATAGCAACCCCTCGGTATTTGATACTGGTTCAGTTGCTAAGAGTAGTAACTCAAAAACAGGAGTTGCAAAACGAACAGAGACTAGTTGAGGGTGAGGCAACGATGTGTGTTGGAAGTAATTCCAAGGTTGATAATATCACCATCGCATACTCCCTCTACCCTCGGGATTAGTATTGGACATAAATAAATGTAATTTGGTGTTTGCCTTGAGCATGAATATGAATGGATCATGTTTATTGCGATACGGTTATTCATTTAAGTCAGAGAATAATTGTTGTTTTGTTTACATGAATAAAACCTTCTATGGTCTTACATCCAATGTAAAAGGTTTACTGAATCTCGATCGAGTGATACACATATTGATAATATTGATGCCAAAAGACGCAAAGTTAATAATGATAGTGCAACATGTTTGTGGCACTACCGTTTAGGTCATATTGGTGTAAAGCGCATGAAGAAACTCCATGCTGATGGGCTTTTGGAATCACTTTATTATGAATCACTTGATGCTTGCGAATCATGCCTCATGGGCAAGATGACTAAAACTCCGTTCTCCAGAACAATGGAGCGAGCCAATGACTTATTGGAAATAATACATACCGATGTATGCGGTCCAATGAGTGTTGAGGCTCGCGGCGGGTATCATTATTTTCTGACCTTCACAGATTATTTGAGCAGATATGAGTATATCTACTTAATGAAACACAAGTCTGAAACGTTTGAAAAGTTCAAAGAATTTCAGAGTGAAGTGGAGAATCATTGTAACAAGAAAATAAAGTTTATACGATCTGATCGCAGAGGCGAATATTTGAGTTATGAGTTTGGCCTTCATTTAAAACAATGTGGAATAGTTTCACAACTCACGCCACCAGGAACACCACAGCATAATGGTGTGTCCGAATGTCGTAGACGTACTTTATTAGATATGGTGTGATGTATGATGTCTCTTACCGATTTACCACTATCGTTTTGGGGTTATGCATTAGAGACAGCTGCATTCACGTTAAATAGGGCACCATCTAAATCCGTTGAGACGACACCGTATGAACTATCGTTTGGCAAGAAACCTAAGATGCCGTTTCTTAAAATTTGGGGCTGTGATGCTTATGTGAAAAAGCTTCAACCTGATAAGCTCGAACCCAAATCGGAGAAGTGCGTCTTTATAGGATACCCAAAATAAATTGTTGCACCTTCTATCACAGATCCGAAGGCAAGACATTTGTTGCTAAGAATGGATCCTTTCTAGAGAAGGAGTTTCTCTCGAAAGAAGTGAGTGGGAGGAAAGTAGATCTTATGAGGTAGTTGTACCTTCTCTCGAATTGGAAAATGGTTCATCACAGAAATCAGTTCCAGTGGTGCCTACACCAATTAGTTAGGAAGTTAATGATGATGATCATGAAACTTCAGATCAAGTTACTACCAAACCTCGTAGGTCAACCAGAGTACAGTCCGCACTAGAGTGGTACGATAATCCAGTTCTGGAAGTCATGTTACTAGACCACGACGAACCTACGAACTATGAGGAAGCGATGATGAGCCCAGATTCCGCAAAATGACTTGAGGCCATGAAATCTGAGATGGGATCCATGTATGATAAGAAAGTGTGGACTTTGGTTGACTTGCCTGATGATCGGCAAGCCATAGAGAATAAATGGATCTTCAAGAAGAAGACTGACGCTGACAGTAATGTTAGTGTCATAAATCTCAACTTGTTGCCAAAGGTTTTCGACAAGTTCAAGGAGTTGACTACGATGAGACCTTCTCACCCGTAGCGATGCTTAAGTCTGTCCGAATCATGTTAGCAATTGCCGCGTTTTATGAAATCTGGCAAATGGATGTCAAAACTGCATTCCTTAATGGATTTATTAAAGAAGAGTTGTATATGATGCAACCAGAAGGTTTTGTCGATCCTAAAGGTGCTAACAAAGTGTGCAAGCTCCAGCGATCCATTTATGGACTGGTGCAAGCATCTCAGAGTTGGAATATACGCTTTGATGAGTTGATCAAAGCATATAGTTTTATAAACACTTGCGGTGAAGCCTATATTTACAAGAAAGTGAGTGGGAGCACTACAGCCTTTCTGACAAGTATATGTGAATGACATATTATTGATCGGAAATGATGTAGAATTTTCTGGAAAGCATAAAGGAGTGTTTGGAAGGAGTTTTTTCAAAGAAAGTCCTCGGTGAAGCTACTTACATATTGGGCATCAAGATCTATAAAGATAGATCAAGATGCTTGATAAGACTTTCGGTGAGTACATACCTTGATAAGATTTTGAATGAGTTCAAAATGGATCAGTCAAAGAAGGAGTTCTTGCCTGAGTTGTAAGGTATGAAGTTGAGTAAGAATCAAAACCCGACCACGTCAGAAGATAGAGAGAGAATGAAAGTCATTCCCTATGCCTCAACCATAGGTTCTATAAAGTATGACATGTTGTATACCAGATCTATTGTGTACCTTGCCATGAGTTTGGCAAAGGGGTACAATAGTGATCCAGGAGTAGATCACTGGACAACGGTCAAAATTATCCTTAGAGGACTACGGAAATATTTCTCGGTTTTGGAGGTGATAAAAAGTTCATCGTAAAGAGTTACGTCGATGCAAGCTTTAACACCGATCTAGATGACTTTGAGTCTCAATCAAGATACATATCGAAAGTGGGAGCAATTATCTAGAGTAGATCCATGCAAAGCATTGTAGACATAGAAATTTGCAAAATACATACGGATCTGAATGTGGTAGACCCGTTGACTAAACTTCTCTCACAAGCAAAACATGATCACACCTTAGTACTCTTTGGGTGTTAATCACATGGTGATGTGAACTAGAATATTGACTCTAGTAAACCCTTTGGGTGTTGGTCACATGGCGATGTAAACTATGGGTGTTAATCACATGGTGATGTGAACTATTGGTGTTGAATCACATGGCGATGTGAACTAGATTATTGACTCTAGTGCAAGTGGGAGACTGAAGGAAATATGCCCTAGAGACAATAATAAAGTTGTTATTTATATTTCCTTACATCATGATAAATGTTTATTATTCATGCTAGAATTGTATTAACCGGAAATTTAGTACATGTGTGAATACATAGACAAAACTGAGTGTCCCTAGTATGCCTCTACTTGACTAGCTCGTTAATCGAAGATGGTTAAGTTTCCTAACCATGGACATGTGTTGTCATTTGATGAACGGGATCACATCATTATATAATGATGTGATGGACAAGACCCATCCGTTAGCTTAGCATAATGATCGTTTAGTTTTTCTGCTATTACTTTCTTCATGACTTATACACGTTACTCAGACTATGAGATTATGCAACTCCCGAATACCGGAGGAACAACTTGTGTGCTATCAAATGTCACAACGTAACTGGGTGATTATAAAGATGCTCTACAGGTGTCTCCGATGGTGTTTGTTGAGTTGGCATAGATCGAGATTAGGATTTGTCACTCCGTGTATCGGAGAGGTATCTCTGGGCCCTCTCGGTAATGCACATCACTATGAGCCTTGCAAGCAATGTGACTAATGAGTTAGTCACGGGATGATGCATTACGGAACGAGTAAAGAGACTTGCCGGTGACGAGATTGAACTAGGTATGATGATACCAACGATCGAATCTCGGGCAAGTAACATACCGATGACAAAGGGAACAACGTATGTTGTTATGCGGTTTGACCGATAAAGGTCTTCGTAGAATATGTAGGAACCAATATGAGCATCCAGGTTCCGCTATTGGTTATTGACTGGAGATGTGTCTCGGTCATGTCTACATAGTTCTCGAACCAGTAGGGTCCGCACGCTTAACGTTCGATGACGATTTGTATTATGAGTTATGGGATTTGATGAACCGAAGTTTGTTTGCAGTCCCGAATGAGATCACGGACATGACGAGGAGTCTCGAAATGGTCAAGACATAAAGATTGATATATTGGAAGGTTATGTTTGTACACCGGAATGATTTCGGAAAGATTCAGACATTTCCCGGAGTACCGGGGGTTACCGGAACCCCCCAGAGAGTTAATGGGCCTTCATGGGCCCTAGTGGAGAGAGGAGGCGGCGGCCAGGTGGTGCCCCCCCCCCCCAAGCCCAAACCGAATTGGAGTAGGGTTGGGGGCGGTCCCCCTTTCCTTCTCTCCTCCATCTCCTTCCCTCCTTCTCCTAGTGGGAATAGGAGTCCAAGTAGGACTCCCCCTGGCGCGCCCAACCTGGCCAGCCTCCTCTCTCCCTCCCTCCTTTATATACGTGGCCAGGGGGCACCCCAATAGCACAACATACAATCTCTTAGCCGTGTACGGTGCCCCCTCCGTAGTTCAACACCTCGGTAACTGAATCATTACTGTCGCCACGCCGTCATGCTGACGGAACTCTCCCTCGTCCTCAATCGGATCAAGAGCTCGAGGGACGTCATCGTGTTGAACGTGTGCTGAACACGGAGGTGCCGTGCGTTCGGTACTTGGATCGGTTGGATCGTGAAGACGTTCGACTGAATCAACTGAGTTATTAAAAGCTTCCGCTTTCAGGCTACGAGGGTACGTGGACACACTCTCCCGTATCGTTACTATGCATCTCCTAGATAGGTCTTGCATGATCGTAGGTAATTTTTTTGAAATACTACGTTCCCCAACAATGCGGCCTCAAGCTCAATCTCAAGTTGAAGAACGACCACTATCCATGATGAACCATGTTATTGCTCCCCAAGTTGAGAAAATAAAGAAGAAGAGAAAAGGGAGGAAATGTTGCTATGTTTGTCATGAAAAGGGACACATAGCTTCATCATGCCCCAATGGTAACATATCTAAGCCTCCTATAGTCAATAATCATTATTCGCTAAGGAAGGATATTGTTGGCAATGTGTTTGCCAAGTTTGTGGGTACCCAGTGGTTTGGAAGTGGATAAGACCATTTGGGTTGCGAAGCCTTTTGTTACTAACTCCTTAGGACCCAACTTGGTTGGGGACCATCAAGCTCAAACTTGATCAATAGGTGTGGAGGGCATTGGAGACTTGGCTAGTTCATGAAGAAAAATGATTTTTGCCTTTTATTATGGTTCAAGCCAAGTCAAGAAGATTATCATCATATTGTCATTCCAATGCCTCTCTTGGCGTAACTTTTATATATTGTCTACATTGAAAGTTACTAGCCCCTCTCATGTTTAGGTTTTGTACCTAGCATGTGTTTGTATATGTTGTGCCTCCTAGTATGCTTGAATTGTGTTATCTAGCATGTGTAGGTTGCTATGCACGTCATATAGTGTGTGTATTTTCGAGCCTTTATTGCTTCAGTAGTTGAATCTTTTGTGGCTCTTTTGAGATATTTATGGAACATCACATTATGGGGAAGTGCTATGTTTTACGCATATCAAAAACCTTAAATGTGTATATATGTGGGATACCACCTAGTCTGGTTAGTGCAATACTATCTAGTTACTAAGTGGTATGTAAAGCTCATTTGAAACTCAAATTCTCATTCATTAATTATCCTTAGTTGGGTTTCATTTGCCTCTTCTGGACAATACATGGATTATCACATTATGGGGGAGTGATATGCTTTGTGCATACCGCAATCCTTGTATATGTGAATAATTGAGGAATGCCACTTAGAATTTATATTTGAGATTATCTTATATCTCTGTGGCATGCAATGCTTTGTTTGAGGGTGATATTCTTGTGCGGTGTTATCCATGGTTTATCTTATAGACCATACTTGGAAAATGTTTGATTGAAGCCATTCCAATTGTTGATTTACATGATCACCTACCTAATTGGAATGTTAAGAATATGTTATCCAAGCATTGTGTTGATTGCTAAACTCTCATGGCAATGCTTGTGTGAGTATAAATCATCATGTACTTATTTGTTTTCTACACCGAATGATAACTCGAAATACCATTTTGTTCGAGTTTATCTTATTGGTTTGTATGGAGTTATGGGAGTTTGTTATCTCATTGTTTATAGTGTCCTATATCTAGTTGAGTGAGATATTCCTATGAGTATGTGTGTAATGCATATCTTATATGCTCATTGGTTTTGCTTGGTTCATGTGTTGAACTTTGTGTGCTATCATATGTTGATTTGTCACTTTGATTCATTTTGGACAACATGAATGATTAGTGATGTTATTGGAAGTATTAACAGTCATGTGTTCATTTGTCCAAATTTGTATCTCTTTAGATTTTGGTAGGCTTATGCATGCATATTAACTATGTGTAAATTTTCGTGCCTTGTTTGCTTTAATTGATCCAATATATATGGTATATCCATCAAATTCCTAATATCTAGGATGTGCATGAAATTCAAACTCATATCGATATGCACATATTTAAGTGGTTTTATCCTATGTTTTGTAGTTATGCTAACTACTTCGGACCCAATAAGTTTGGGCACCATATTGTACTTAAATTGTTTTAGGTACATTTGAGAAGCATTGGGTGCTTGGCTTATTCATGAAGGTGGTGGCACAATGAGGAAATTCGAACCAAGCTTGGACATTTTATTGATCTAAGACTTCAAACCAATGCTATCTCGGTAACAAGTATTTACTTCATGCATATATATAGAAATGGGGTCAGCCTTGTTTAGGTTGCATCATGGCATGATTAGTACTTATTAAAAGTTGTGCTTCTTGCATGTTCTTAAAAGGTCACTTTATTGCAATTGTGGGACATTTGAAAAGAAGCATATTGTGGGGATCTATAAAATTAGATTCATGATTCACTTATCCCAAAATATGCCAATTAATCAATTTATTGCATATCAATTCCTAAATTGTACTCTCATGTGTAATTTTGATAAAATTACAAAAACACTCTATTTGCTTGTGGTGTTTGCTATCTTACTTTGTAATTCATTGTTATGCAAATGAGATCAATTTGTGCCATGTGCTTTGTGTCATGTGCCTTGCTCTTAAGCTAGGATCATAGTTGTATAATAATGGATTCACTTGTGGATATCAAGTCCTTATCAATTGAGTCTTTTGTGTTTGCAAGGTTCTTTGTGGATACGTATCATGTTTATTATTGGCCTCTTAGATATTTTATACATATGGAAGTTCATATCTTTCCCTGATATCATTTATTCCTTGCCGACCACTTTGTTTGTTTCATTTTATTCTTATGGTGGCTTCGGTAAGAGGTTGTGGTGTGAGTGCGTGTATGTTTTCCATATAATCTTGCGCACTCATGTGTTTTGAATGTATTTTGGACCCATTCTTATGATGATGATAAAATTGGGTATTCATATTATATCTTGTCCAAAATATGTTCTTTCGATCTTTTCAAAAGTTTTTTCTCACATGTAGAATGCTTATTTTCATATCATAATATCTTGTTGCATTCTATAGGTCCCGATCTCCTCAATTTTTCATCATTTAATATGTGCATTGAGTTTTCACTCACATTTTGTAATATGCAGACATTAAGGAGGAACTCATAATATATTGGCTTATAGATTTTTTCCATTTTGGCATTTGTTGCCAATGGGGGAGAAGTTTAGAGGGTTTAAAGATAAGTGTTCTCAGTGTGTTTGTTGTCATTCATGCTTACCTACCCTTGTTGTATACGTGTGATGCATGTATGAGTATTGTATATAGAGAAAACTTCACCTTGTTTATGTCAACCAATATATGCAATGACATTCAAAGTTCACTCACACATGCATATAGTGTGGGGGAGTTTGCTCTATATATTGTGGTTGTGCTATCTTCAAATGCTTGTGTAGTATTTGACGCTAGTAAAGTCAGTTTTGATAATCAAGTATCTTTGTGACACTTGATGTTGTCAAAACCACCTCAAGTACACAATTTATCCTTGTATGAATTGCATACTTGTTTCTAAAATTCAATATATAAACTCTCTTGTTGAGATTGTCCTTAACTATCAAAATGGGGGAGATTGAAAGTGCATGTAGTCCCCATGTGTAGTTTTGGTAATTAATGAAAATCCATATGGACTACAGTTTGCATTGAGATATACATGTGAAGGAAATTTCCATTTGCAATGCATGAAGAATACTAGATGAATTGAAGGGTGAAATCCATCAACACAAATATATACATTGAGACTTGATAATGAATTTCAATTCCTATGAAGAAACAATGGCATCAAGTTATATATGAAGGTTTGTTCCTTGGGTGATGCAAGAAGGAGATTGAATGGATTCGGAATGAATGCCATATACATATAGTTGTGCATCAAGATTGAGCTCAATAATTGAATCAAATATGATCAAGATGAATTCCATGTGATGAACAAGATGTGATCTATATGGAGTTCACTGAAGGATCTCAGAGGTTCTCATGCTTAGGCTTATGGGGTGAGCCATGGTGGATCATGATCTTGAGAGAATGATTAAAGAGAAGAATTCTACATATGGCTTGAAAATAGGATCATGATGAGCTCATATGTTGAGTCATGGATATGCCTTGAAGCAAGTAATTCATGTGAAGATTTTGTTGTGCCTCTCAAGAGATTGTGATGGAGCATGAAGAAGAATAAATGATGACCAATATGATATTCATGGATAAACTATATATGGTCATATGATAATTGAGATACGGGTAATCATGTCTTGAAGAAATGAAGCATAGTGAAGAATTAAATATGGCCTTCAAGACATTAAGTTTAAGCATGGAGTAAAGATAAAGGTTGACCAAGATAAAGATCAAAGAATCGAACTCTAAATGGTCAACACACAAGCGCAAACGATGCATCACATAGGATCTTGTGGTATGATAAGAAATTGTCAATTGCACTTTGTGTACTAACCCATGCTATGTGTTGTCTATGTTTATGAGGGTTAGGTTATTCTCATGGGCTTGCATCGAGAGAAGCATTCCAAGTATCCATGAGAGGATGACATCAAGTGTTCATGATCACGGTTGACAAGGCAAGTTCAAGATAACCATCCCAAAGGATTACATGCTTGAAGCTTGTGGAGGATCACATGATGGACAAGTGAAGTTGAATACAAAGCAAAGCTTCCCACATTTGTGTATGGGAGAGCTACTTGAAGACTTCACCAATGTCTTGCCTTTAACTTGGGCCAAGGAAAAACATCAACATCAAGCTCAAGTGAAAGGCTCGAGTCAAAGGTATTAGTTCCTTTGGCGTTAGTGTTGTGGATTGATGATCATCGAAGAAACATATACACTCAAGAATGGATCCTTGCAAGCTATCTAGTATAGTTCTTTTATGCTTCTTGAGTTACAGAGATCCCGCACTATTAAGAGGGGATCAATAGGTTTTGTGATGGACTTGCTCAAGTCAATATCTCCTACACACAATTCCACTCCTATCCCATATACCAAATAAATCCATAGCCAACTAGGTTCCCCAAAGTATATGATCTTACCTTTGCATACTTTTCACCCTCCATTTAGGTTTCTCTTGGGTGGTTCTCTATATGAGGACCTGGAGCTTTTCCATGGCTTCAAAACGAGCCCAAGATCATCAAAATCGGAGTCCGGATGTGAATGTTATGTATGTTTTATTTTTGGGGCGCCTGCAGTTTTTGTGTTGGCCGGATATCCGGGACTTGGCCCGAAAATCCGGCCCTAGATATCCATAGAGCATGTTGAAATGCTGCTTGTGTCTCCCGAATGTCCGGCACTTCTTCGGATGTCCGGGGGGCCAACTTTGGCCAGATGTCCGTGCCCTGTACATTGGCTCTGTTTTTCTGTGTACGTGTGCACATTTCTCAGCCGCCGGATGTCCGGCCCGACACAGCCACTTACACTCCAACGGGCATATTTGCACTACCACTATATATAGCCTTCTTCCACCCCGGGAGAAGGTTGAGCAACACATTCATATGAAACCTAGAACACAAAAGGCTCCCTCTCACTTCTCCTACACCAAATCTTAGATCCCGGAGAGGTTCGTGAGAGTTCTTGAGAGATTTCCCAATCAAGTGATAGATCCACTCCCTCTCCCTCTTGTGACCAAAGGAATTCATGATTTGAGCAAGTCATGAGCGTTTCCCCCTTGATCTTGTTACTCTTGGAGGTTGGAGACTCCTAGGCGGTAGGAGTGCTCCGGTGAGGAATCAACTTATGATTTGCCCCCGGAAAGTTTGTGAAGATTTGGAGGCCGCCTCAAGGTCTACCACTAGTGGTTGAGAAACGCCTTCGTGATGTTGTCTCAAAGGGAGAATAGGATGAGCCTTCGTGGCGTTGGTGTGCCTTCGTGGTAACATCCACCTCTCTAACGATGACTAGCTTCCCTCCAAGGAAGTGAACATCAGGATTCATCCTCGTCTCCGTGTATTCGGTTATCTCTAACCGTAGTGACTACTTGTGGTTTACTTTTGTCCCTTGACCTTGCATATACTATATATTGGTGTCCTCATTATATTGTGTTGGCTATTTCCTTGAAGAGATTATTTAGGCCTACACTTTATATCCCGCAATTCATACTTGCTACTATTGATATATCTTGTATTTAGTGTGAATTGCTAACTTGTGGCATATACTTACATATCTTGTGATATTGCTCAAGTAAGTTTGTGTAACTTACTTGTGCTTGTTCGTATCCTTGTTGTGCTCACCTCGTTTACATTAAGTTGTTGGTGCACTTAGTTGAGCCTAGTATATTTAGGATTTGTGCTTGAAAAGTATCCGTTTAGTTTATTTCCGCATTAGGATAAAGCCAAATCCGTAGAAGTTTTCAAAACGCCTATTCACCCCCCTCTAGACATCGTGGTCCTTTCAGTCACCCACATCCCTAAAAAGGAGCGGAAGCGCGTACTTTGGTACATCTATGCGTTAAAGCCACTAGCCTCGAAGTTCAACCCATGGTCGGCTTACCCGGTCACATTCGATAAGCATGACCATCCAACCAGCATTAGGCATGGTGGGACTGCGGCCCTTGTCCTGGACCCAATTGTTCGATGACTTCCACTTGACATGCATCCTTATGAACGAAAGAAGTAGCCTCAACCTCATCTACGAGGACACGGTTAGGAAGATGGGTATCGACTCATCTCGGATCAAGCCGAGCAACAACACCTTTAAAGGTGTCATCCCAGGTGTTGAAGCCCACTGCACCAGAACAGTGACACTGGAGGTAGTCTTCGGGTCACCCGAAAACTTTAGGAGCGAGGAGCTAATCTTCGACGTAGTTGTTAGAAATATGCCCTAGAGGCAATAATAAATGGTTATTATTATATTTCTTTGTTCATGGTAATTGTCTATTGTTCATGCTATAATTGTATTGTCCGGAAATCGTAATACATGTGTGAATACATAGACCACAACATGTCCCTAGTAAGCCTCTAGTTGACTAGCTCGTTGATCAACAGATAGTCATGGTTTCCTGACTATGGACATTGGATGTCATTGATGACGGGATCACATCATTAGGAGAATGATGTGATGGACAAGACCCAATCCTAAGCATAGCATAAAAGATCGTGTAGTTTCGTTTGCTAGAGCTTTTCCAATGTCAAGTATCTTTTCCTTAGACCATGAGATCGTGCAACTCCCGGATACCGTAGGAGTGCTTTTGGTGTGCCAAACGTCACAACGTAACTGGGTGACTATAAAGGTGCACTACGGGTATCTCCGAAAGTGTCTGTTCGGTTGGCACGGATCGAGACTGGGATTTGTCACTCCGTGTGACGGAGAGGTATCTCTGGGCCCACTCGGTAATGCATCATCATAATGAGCTCAATGTGACTAAGGCGTTAGTCACGGGATCATGCATTGCGGTACGAGTAAAGAGACTTGCCGGTAACGAGATTGAACAAGGTATTGGGATACCGACGATCGAATCTCGGGCAAGTAACATACCGATTGACAAAGGGAATTGTATACGGGATTGATTGAATCCTCGACATCGTGGTTCATCCGATGAGATCATTGTGGAACATGTGGGAGCCAACATGGGTATCCAGATCCCGCTGTTGGTTATTGACCGGAGAGGCGTCTCGGTCATGTCTGCATGTCTACCGAACCCGTAGGGTCTACACACTTAAGGTTCGGTGACGCTAGGGTTGTAGAGATATGTGTATGCGGAAACCCGAAAGTTGTTCGGAGTCCCGGATGAGATCCCGGACGTCACGAGGAGTTCCGGAATGGTCCGGAGGTAAAGAATTATATATAGGAAGTCAAGTTTCGGCCACCGGGAAAGTTTCGGGGGTTACCGGTATTGTACCGGGACCACCGGAAGGGTCCCGGGGGTCCACCGGGTGGGGCCACCTATCCCGGAGGGCCCCGTGGGCTGAAGTGGGAAGGGAACCAGCCCCTAGTGGGCTGGGCGCCCCCCCATGGGCCTCCCCCCTGCGCCTAGGGTTGGGAACCCTAGGGTGGGGGGCTTCCCACTTGCCTTGGGGGGCAAGGCACCCCCCTGGCCGCCGCCCCCACCCTAGATGGGTTCTGGCCGGCGCCCCCCCCTCCCAGGGGGCCTATATAAAGGGGGGAGGGAGGGCAGTATTATTACAGCCTTGGGCGCCTCCCTCTCCCCCTGCAACACCTCTCTCTCTCGTATATGCTCGGCGAAGCCCTGTCGGCATCCCGCTACATCCACCACCACGCCGTCGTGCTACTGGATCTCCATCAACCTCTCCTTCCCCCTTGATGGATCAAGAAGGAGGAGACGTCGCTGCACCGTACGTGTTTTGAACGCGGAGGTGCCGTCCGTTCGGCACTCGGTCATCGGTGATTTGAATCACGGCAAGTACGACTCCGTCATCCACGTTCATTGGAACGCTTCCGCTCGCGATCTACAAGGGTATGTAGATGCACTCCTTTCCCCTCGTTGCTAGTATACTCCATAGATGCATCTTGGTGAACGTAGGAAAATAATAAAATTATGCTACGATTCCCAACAGTGGCATCATGAGCCAGGCCTATGCGTAGTTACTATGCACGAGTAGAACACAAAGAAGTTGTGGGCGTTGATGTTGCCAATTCTTCTTGCCGCTACAAGTCGTTTCTTGTTTCGGCGGCATTGTAGGATGAAGCGGCCCGAACCGACCTTACACGTACGCTTACGTGAGACAGGTTCCACCGACTGACATGCACTAGTTGCATAAGGTGGCTAGCGGGTGTCTGTCTCTCCGACTTTAGTCGGAACGGATTCGATGAAAAGGGTCCTTATGAAGGGTAAATAGAAATTGGCAAATCACGTTGTGGTCATACGTAGGTAAGAAAACGTTCTTGCTAGAAACCTACAAACCACGTAAAAACTTGCAACAACAATTAGAAGACGTCTAACTTGTTTTTGCAGCATGTGTTATGTGATGTGATATGGCCAGAAGATGTGATGAATGATATATGTGATGTATGAGATTGATCATATTCTTGTAATAGGAATCACGACTTGCATGTCGATGAGTATGACAACCGGCAGAAGCCAAGGAGTTGTCTTTATTATTTTGCATGACCTGCGTGTCATTGAATAACGCCATGTAAATTACTTTACTTTGTTGCTAAACGCGTTAGCCATAGAAGTAGAAGTAATCGTTGGCGTGACGACTTCATGAAGACACGATGATGGAGATCATGATGATGGAGATCATGGTGTCATGCCGGTGACGAAGATGATCATGGTGCCCCGAAGATGGAGATCAAAGGAGCATAATGATATTGGCCATATCATGTCACTATTTGATTGCATGTGATGTTTATCATGTTTTTGCATCTTATTTGCTTAGAACGACGGTAGTAAGTAAGATGATCCCTTATGATAATTTCAAGAAAGTGTTCACCCTAACTGTGCACCATTGCGAAGGTTCGTTGTTTCGAAGCACCACGTGATGATTGGGTGTGATAGATTCTAACGTTCGCATACAACGGGTGTTGACGAGCCTAGCATGTACAGACATGGCCTCGGAACACACGCAATACACTTAGGTTGACTTGACGAGCCTAGCATGTACAGACATGGCCTCGGAACACGGAGGACCGAAAGTTCGAGCATGAGTCGTATAGAAGGTACGATCAACATGGAGATGTTCACCAATCTTGACTAGTCCGTCTCACGTGATGATCGGACACGGCCTAGTTAACTCGGATCATGTTTCACTTAGATGACTAGAGGGATGTCTATCTGAGTGGGAGTTCATTGAGTAATTTGATTAAATGAACTTAATTATCATGAACTTAGTCTAAAATCTTTACACTATGTCTTGTAGATCAAATGGCCCACGTTGTCCTCAATTTCAACGCGTTCCTAGAGAAAACCAAGCTGAAAGATGATGGCAGCAACTATACGGACTGGGTCCGGAACCTGAGGATCATCCTCATAGTAGCCAAGAAAGATTATGTCTTAGAAGCACCGCTAGGTGATGCACCAATCCCAGAAAACCAAGACGTTATGAACGCTTGCCAGCAGCGTGCTGATGATTACTCCCTCGTTCAGTGCGGCATGCTTTACAGCTTAGAACCGGGTCTCCAAAAGCGTTTTGAGAAACATGGAGCATATGAGATATTCGAGGAGCTGAAATTAGTTTCCAAGCTCATGCCCGGGTCGAGAGATATGAAGTCTCCGACAAGTTCTTCAGCTGTAAAATGGAGGAGAATAGTTCTGTTAGTGAGCACATACTCAGAATGTCTGGGTTGCACAACCGCTTGTCTCAGCTGGGAGTTAATCTCCCGGATGATGCGGTCATGTGACGCCCCCGATTTGACTGTACACTAATCATGCACGCAAATGTGTACGATCAAGATCAGGGACTCACGGGAAGATATCACAACACAACTCTAAAACATAAATAAGTCATACAAGCATCATAATACAAGCCAGGGGCCTCGAGGGCTCGAATACAAGTGCTCGATCATAGACGAGTCAGCGGAAGCATCAATATCTGAGTACAGACACAAGTTAAACAAGTTTGCCTTAAGAAGGCTAGCACAAACTGGGATACAGATCGAACGAGGCGCAGGCCTCCTGCCTGGGATCCTCCTAACTACTCCTGATCGTCGTCAGCGGGCTGCACGTAGTAGTAGGCACCTCCAGTGTCGTAGGTGTCTTCGTCGACGATGGCGTCTGGCTCCTGGACTCCAACATCTGGTTGCGACAACCAGATAGAAAGGAAAAGGGGGAAAAGAGGGAGAGAAGCAACCGTGAGTACTCATCCAAAGTACTCGCAAGCAAGGAGCTAGACTACATATGCATGGGTATATGTGTAAAGGGGCATATCAGTGGACTGAACTGCAGAATGCCAGAATAAAAGGGGGATAGCTAGTCCTGTCGAAGACTACGCTTCTGGACATCTCCATCTGGCAGCATGTAGAAGAGAGTAGATTGAAGTCCTCCAAGTAGCATCGCATAGCATAATCCTACCCGGCGATCCCCTCCTCGTCGCCCTGTTAGAGAGCGATCACCGGGTTGTATCTGGCACTTGGAAGGGTGTATTTTATTCAGTATCCAGTTCTAGTTGTCATAAGGTCAAGGTACAACTCCGGGTCGTCCTTTTACCGAGGGACACGGCTATTCGAATAGATAAACTACCCTGCAGGTGTGCACCACATAACCCAACACGCTCGATCCCATTTGGCCGGACACACTTTTCTGGGTCATGCCCGGCCTCGTAAGATCAACACGTCGCAGCCCCACCTAGGCTCAACAGAGAGGTCAGCACGCCGGTCTAAACCTATGCGCGCAGGGGTCTGGGCCCATCGCCCTATGCACACCTGCACGTTGCGTACGCGGCCGGAAGCAGACCTAGCCCCCTTAATACAAGCGCGAGCTTACGGTCCAATGCGGCGCGCGCCACTCAGTTGCTGACGTCAAAAGAGCTTCGGCTGATACCACGACGTCGGGATACCCATAACTACTCCCGCGTAGATGGTTAGTGCGTATAGACCAAATGGCCAGACTCAGATCAAATACCAAGATCTCGTTAAGCGTGTTAAGTAACCGCGAACGCCGACCAGGGCCAGGCCCACCTCTCTCCTAGGTGGTCTCAACCTGCCTGTCGCTCCGCCACAAAGTAACAGTCGGGGGCCGTCAGGAACCCAGGCCCACCTCTACCGGGATGGAGCCACCTGTCCTTTCAGCCCCCTCATCAGAATCACTTGCGGGTACTCAACGAGCCGACCCGACTTTAGTCACCACATGTGTCATGTATATAATGTATATAGTATATACCCGTGATCACCTCCCGAAGTGATCACGGCCCCGTAGTATAGCAAGGCAGACGGACAAGAGTGTAGGGCCACTGATGTAACACTAGCATCCTATACTAAGCAGTAGGATAGCAGGTAAGGGTAACAATTGTAGTAACAAAGACAGGCTATGCATCAGGATAGGATTAACGAAAAGCAGTAACATGCTACACTACTCTAATGCAAGCAGTATAGAGAATAATAGGCGATATCTGGTGATCAAGGGGGGGCTTGCCTGGTTGCTCTGGCAAGTAGGAGGGGTCGTCAACTCCGTAGTCGAACTGGGCAGCAGCAGTGTCGGTCTCGTAGTCTACCGGAGAGAAGAGGGGGAAGAAACAGTAAATACAATGCAAACATAAACATGACGATGCGTGACATGACAATGAGCAGTGCTAGGTGTGTCCTAACGCGACAGTAGGTGGTACCGGCGAAGGGGGGAAACGTCTGGGAAAGTATTCCCGATGTTTTGCGTTTTCGGACAGATGGACCGGAGGGGGAAAGTTGCTAGTTCGATAGGTTAGGGAGGTGTGGTGGACGAACGGACTGCGTATTCGGATTCGTCTCGTCTTTCTGAGCAACTTTCATATAGAAAACATTTTCATCCGAGTTACGGTTTAAAAGATATGAATTTTTGAAGATTATTTGAATTTCTGGAATTATTTGAATTTAGCAAAAATGAATTATGACGTCAGCATGAGGTAATGCTGACGTCAGCAGGTCAACAGGTCGGCTGACCAGTCAAACCAGACAGGTGGGTCCTACCTCTCATAGACAGTGGACTAATCAGAAGATTAAATTAACTAAAATTAGATTAATTAACTACTGGACCCCACCTGTCAGTGCCTAATTAGATTAATTAATTAGTTTTATTTATAAAAACATTTTTTTTGTTAATTATGCGGCGGGGCCCGCATGTCAGTGGCTGGGCCTGCCCAGTCAGCAGTTGACTGGGGTCAACCCAGTCAACAGGGCCCAAGGGCCCACACGTCAGCCTCATAGGGGAGGCCACGCGGCACCACGTCGGCCACTGGCCGGAGACGCGCCGGAGTTGACTCCGACAAGCCAAACGCGGCGGCGCGGCTCGGGAGGGGCGCGGGTTTCGCGCACAGGGGGTCTGCGGAGTTGTGGCTGGGCGCGTTCAACGCGGCTCGGCGTCGCGCGTCCAACGGTGGTGGCCGGAGTGGCTGGAACGGACGGGGGCGAGCGCTTCGATCTCGCCGGCGGCGAGGTGCTTCGGGCGAGCAACGGGAACGGTGGTACGGCGCGAGATCGGGCAATCCAGAGAGCGGGGCGAGGCCTACGTGCACGCGCGAGCAAGATGGGCGCTAGCTAAAGACCAAAAGGTCGCCGGAACGACGCCGGCGACGCGCTAGGCGGCGGAGGGTGCGGCCTAACGTGGCGCGGTGGCTACGGCGAGCTAGCTAGCTAATGGAGAGGGGGAGGAGGTAGAGGAGCTCACCGCGCGGCACACGGTGGCCGGTGAGGGGCTTAGTAGCAGCAGCAGTCGCCGGAGTCGAAGAAGACGGCGGCGACCCGAGGAAGAAGGCGACGGCGTTGGGGGGTGATGTAGGGGGTCCCGGCTCGAGCAGGTGGTCGGGGAGGACGGGCTCGACGCGGCGGAGCTCGTGGACACGTCGGGGAGGGGAACGGGGCTCGGTGGCCGCGTGAACGATGGAGAACGGCGGCGGCCGCGTCGGGCGTGGGGAAGGAGGGAGCGGCGTGGATCTGGGGGGGGGGAAGGGAGAGGCGCAGAGGCCGAGAGGGTGAGCGGGGGCGAGTGGGAGAGGGGCCCGAGGAGGCGGGGGGGCGCTGGCGTCCTTATCCTCCCCCGTCGCCGGCGAGGGGGTGCGGCGGGGACCTGCCCCTGTTCCGACCCCGGTCGGGGGAACAGGGAAGGGGAGGGCGAGTGGGAGAGGTGGGCTAGGCCGGCTGGGCCTGGGGTCGGCCCAGTTGGGCCAGGGGTCCAGTGGGGGGGGCCTTCTCCTTTTTTTTTGTTCTGTTTTCTTTTGTATTTTCTTTTTATTTATTTATTTATTTTCTTTTCTGTTTTATTTCATTTAAAAGTACTTAGGCATTTTATAAAAATGTGTTTTCTCCACAATAATTATCAGTGCAATATCTGGCATGGCCCGAACATTTTTGTTTAAATTTTGAAAACTTTTATTTTCCACTTTAAATTTAATTGAAGTTTGAATTAGGAGTTTGAAAAGAAATGTGATTCAAATGTGATCAGGCCCTGTTTAGCAACATGATTAGCTTAATCACAGAGAGTTACTGTAGCATGATTCTCGGGGTGTTACAGGTCATTGACAGAATCCTTCAGTCGCTTCCACCAAGCTACAAGAGCTTTGTGATGAACTACAATATGCAGGGGATGGAAAAGACCATTCCTGAGGTATATTCAATGCTGAAATCAACGGAAGGGGAGATCAGAAAAGAACATCAAGTGTTGATGGTGAATAAAACCACTAAGTTCAAGAAGGGCAAGGGTAAGAAGAACTTCAAGAAGGACGGCAAGGGAGTTGCCGCACCCGGTAAGCCAGTTACTGGGAAGAAGTCGAAGAATGGACCTAAGCCTGAAACTGAGTGCTTTTATTGCAAGGGAAGTGGTCACTGGAAGCGGAACTGCCCCAAATACCTAGCGGACAAGAAGGCCGGCAACACCAAAGGTATATGTGATATACATGTAATTGATGTGTACCTTATCAGTACTCGTAGTAGCTCCTGGGTATTTGATACCGGTGCGGTTGCTCATATTTGTAACTCAAAACAGGAACTACGGAATAAACGGAGACTGGCGAAGGACGAGGTGATGATGCGCGTCGGGAATGGTTCCAAGGTCGATGTGATCGCCGTCGGCACGCTACCTCTGCATCTACCCACGGGATTAGTTTTAAACCTCAATAATTGTTATTTAGTGCCAGCTTTGAGCATGAACATTGTATCTGGATCTCGTTTAATTCGAGATGGCTACTCATTTAAATCCGAGAATAATGGTTGTTCTATTTATTTGAGAGATATGTTTTATGGTCATGCCCCGCTGGTTAATGGTTTATTCTTGATGAATCTCGAACGTGATGTTACACATATTCATAGTGTGAATACCAAAAGATGTAAAGTTGATAACGATAGTCCCACATACTTATGGCACTGCCGCCTTGGTCACATTGGTGTCAAGCGCATGAAGAAGCTCCATGCAGATGGACTTTTGGAGTCTCTTGATTACGAATCATTTGACACGTGCGAACCATGCCTCATGGGTAAGATGACCAAGACTCTGTTCTCCGGAACAATGGAGCGAGCAACCAACTTATTGGAAATCATACATACCGATGTGTGCGGTCCAATGAGTGTTGAGGCTCGCGGAGGATATCGTTATGTTCTCACTCTCACTGATGACTTAAGTAGATATGGGTATGTCTACCTAATGAAACACAAGTCTGAAACCTTTGAAAAGTTCAAGGAATTTCAGAGTGAGGTTGAGAATCAACGTGACAGGAGAATAAAATTCTTACGATCAGATCGTGGTGGAGAATATTTAAGTCACGAATTTGGTGCACACTTAAGGAAATGTGGAATAGTTTCACAACTCACGCCGCCTGGAACACCTCAGAGAAATGGTGTGTCCGAACGTCGTAATCGCACTCTATTGGATATGGTGCGATCTATGATGTCTCTTACCGATTTACGGCTCTCATTTTGGGGCTATGCTTTAGAGACTGCCGCATTCACTTTAAATAGGGCTCCGTCGAAATCCGTTGAGACGACACCGTATGAATTATGGTTTGGGAAGAAACCTAAGCTGTCGTTTCTAAAAGTTTGGGGATGCGATGCTTATGTCAAGAAACTTCAACCTGAAAAGCTCGAACCCAAGTCGGAGAAATGCGTCTTCATAGGATACCCTAAGGAAACTATTGGGTATACCTTCTACCTCAGATCCGAAGGCAAGATCTTCGTTGCCAAGAACGGGTCCTTTCTAGAGAAGGAGTTTCTCTCGAAAGAATTGAGTGGGAGGAAAGTGGAACTTGATGAGGTGATAGTCACCCCTTCCGAACCGGAAAGTAGCGCAGCGCGGGAAAATGTTCCTGTGGTGCCTACACCGACTGGGGAGGAAGTTAATGATGATGATCATGAAGCTTCGGATCAAGTTACTACTGAACTTCGTAGGTCCACAAGGACACGTTCCGCACCAGAGTGGTACGGCAACCCTGTCCTGGAAATCATGTTGTTAGACAACGGTGAACCTTCGAACTATGAAGAAGCGATGGCGGGCCCGGATTCCGACAAATGGCTAGAAGCCATGAAATCCGAGATAGGATCCATGTATGAAAACGAAGTATGGACTTTGACTGACTTGCCCGATGATCGGCGAGCCATAGAAAACAAATGGATCTTTAAGAAGAAGACGGACGTGGATGGTAATGTGACCATCTATAAGGCTCGACTCGTCGCTAAGGGTTATCGACAAGTTCAAGGGGTTGACTACGATGAGACTTTCTCACCCGTAGCGAAGTTGAAGTCCGTCCGAATCATGTTAGCAATTGCCGCATACTATGATTATGAGATATGGCAGATGGACGTCAAAACGGCATTCCTTAACGGCTTCCTTAAGGAAGAGTTGTATATGATGCAGCCGGAAGGTTTTGTCGATCCTAAGAATGCTAACAAAGTATGCAAGCTCCAGCGCTCAATCTATGGGCTGGTGCAAGCATCTCGGAGTTGGAACATTCGCTTTGATGAGATGATCAAAGCGTTTGGGTTTACACAGACTTATGGAGAAGCCTGTGTTTACAAGAAAGTGAGTGGGAGCTCTGTAGCATTTCTCATATTATATGTGGATGACATACTATTGATGGGAAATGATATAGAATTCTTGGAAAGTATAAAGGCCTATTTGAATAAGTGTTTTTCAATGAAGGACCTTGGAGAAGCTGCTTATATATTAGGCATCAAGATCTATAGAGATAGATCGAGACGCCTCATTGGTCTTTCACAGAGTACATACCTTGACAAGATATTGAAGAAGTTCAATATGGATCAGTCCAAGAAGGGGTTCTTGCCTGTATTGCAAGGTGTGCAATTGAGCACGGCTCAATGCCCGACCATGGCAGAAGATATAGAAAAGATGAGTGTCATCCCCTATGCCTTGGCCATAGGGTCTATTATGTATGCCATGCTGTGTACCAGACCCGATGTAAACCTTGCCGTAAGTTTGGTAGGAAGGTACCAAAGTAATCCCGGCATGGAACACTGGACAGCGGTCAAGAATATCCTAAAGTACCTGAAAAGGACCAACGATATGTTTCTCGTTTATGGAGGTGACGAAGAGCTCGTCGTAAAGGGTTACGTCGACGCTAGCTTCGACACAGATCTGGATGACTCAAAGTCACAAACCGGATACGTGTATATTTTGAATGGAGGAGCAGTAAGCTGGTGCAGTTGCAAGCAAAGCGTCGTGGCGGGATCTACATGTGAAGCGGAGTACATGGCAGCCTCGGAGGCAGCACAGGAAGCAGTCTGGATGAAGGAGTTCGTTACCGATCTAGGGGTGATTCCCAATGCGTCGGGCCCGATGACTCTCTTCTGTGACAACACTGGAGCTATTGCCCTTGCGAAGGAGCCCAGATTTCACAGGAAGACCAGGCATATCAAGCGTCGCTTCAACTCCATTCGTGAAAGTGTTAAAAATGGAGACATAGATATTTGTAAAGTACATACGGACCTGAATGTAGCAGATCCGTTGACTAAACCTCTCCCTAGAGCAAAACATGACCAACACCAGGACGCAATGGGTGTTCGATTCATCACAGTGTAACTAGATTATTGACTCTAGTGCAAGTAGGAGACTGTTAGAAATATGCCCTAGAGGCAATAATAAATGGTTATTATTATATTTCTTTGTTCATGGTAATTGTCTATTGTTCATGCTATAATTGTATTGTCCGGAAATCGTAATACATGTGTGAATACATAGACCACAACATGTCCCTAGTAAGCCTCTAGTTGACTAGCTCGTTGATCAACAGATAGTCATGGTTTCCTGACTATGGACAATGGATGTCATTGATGACGGGATCACATCATTAGGAGAATGATGTGATGGACAAGACCCAATCCTAAGCATAGCATAAAAGATCGTGTAGTTTCGTTTGCTAGAGCTTTTCCAATGTCAAGTATCTTTTCCTTAGACCATGAGATCGTGCAACTCCCGGATACCGTAGGAGTGCTTTGGGTGTGCCAAACGTCACAACGTAACTGGGTGACTATAAAGGTGCACTACGGGTATCTCCGAAAGTGTCTGCTGGGTTGGCACGGATCGAGACTGGGATTTGTCACTCCGTGTGACGGAGAGGTATCTCGGGGCCCACTCGGTAATGCATCATCATAATGAGATCAATGTGACTAAGGCGTTAGTCACGGGATCATGCATTGCGGTACGAGTAAAGAGACTTGCCGGTAACGAGATTGAACAAGGTATTGGAATACCGACGATCGAATCTCGGGCAAGTAACATACCGATTGACAAAGGGAATTGTATACGGGATTGATTGAATCCTCGACATCGTGGTTCATCCGATGAGATCATCGTGGAACATGTGGGAGCCAACATGGGTATCCAGATCCCGCTGTTGGTTATTGACCGGAGAGGCGTCTTGGTCATGTCTGCATGTCTACCGAACCCGTAGGGTCTACACACTTAAGGTTCGGTGACGCTAGGGTTGTAGAGATATGTGTATGCGGAAACCCGAATGTTGTTCGGAGTCCCGGATGAGATCCCGGACGTCACGAGGAGTTCCGGAATGGTCCGGAGGTAAAGAATTATATATAGGAAGTCAACTTTCGGCCACCGGGAAAGTTTCGGGGGTTACCGGTATTGTACCGGGACCACCGGAAAGGTCCCGGGGGTCCACCGGGTGGGGCCACCTATCCCGGAGGGCCCCGTGGGCTGAAGTGGGAAGGGAACCAGCCCCTAGTGGGCTGGGCGCCCCCCCATGGGCCTCCCCCCCTGCGCCTAGGGTTGGGAACCCTAGGGTGGGGGGCTTCCCACTTGCCTTGGGGGGCAAGGCACCCCCCCGGCCGCCGCCCCCACCCTAGATGGGTTCTGGCCGGCGCCCCCCCCCCCCCTCCCAGGGGGCCTATATAAAGGGGGGGAGGGAGGGCAGTATTATTACAGCCTTGGGCGCCTCCCTCTCCCCCTGCAACACCTCTCTCTCTCTCTCGTATATGCTCGGCGAAGCCCTGCCGGCATCCCGCTACATCCACCACCACGCCGTCGTGCTGCTGGATCTCCATCAACCTCTCCTTCCCCCTTGCTGGATCAAGAAGGAGGAGACGTCGCTGCACCGTACGTGTGTTGAACGCGGAGGTGCCATCCGTTCGGCACTCGGTCATCGGTGATTTGAATCACGGCGAGTACGACTCCGTCATCCACGTTCATTGGAACGCTTCCGCTCGCGATCTACAAGGGTATGTAGATGCACTCCTTTCCCCTCGTTGCTAGTATACTCCATAGATGCATCTTGGTGAACGTAGGAAAATAATAAAATTATGCTACGATTCTCAACAGTAGTCCCATTCCGAAGTGGATATCACGCGATCCTAGGGTGCACAATGTTTGCTCGTTCCAATGCGGTCCCGCATTACGCTTACCTTAAGCTCAAAATGCAAGGACCCAATGGGGTTATCACCGTCGATGGTAACACGGAGCGCTCACTCCGAAGGGAGGAGCAACCAGCAGCTTTTGGAGCCGAAGTGCAGGCGTCCGAGGAAGCGGCCCGCAAAGACAGACGCTCCATCAGCTCTTCAAAGCATACATGTGCCGCGCCTATTGACCTCAGACACAGGACTCCATACTTCGGGACATCTACGCGTTAGAGCCAGTAGCCCTGAAGCTACCTTGATTCCCTCATTGGGCTAAAAATTGATATGCGAGATGATCCTTACAAAGGTAAATCAATTATATGGTATGTTAAACCATTCAAATCCTCAATGTCGGTACAAAATGTTCATTGGATCCCGCCTGCTACTGGTTGGGTAGACTGAGCTCATACGGGTCATATGATGAACATGGTCCTGCTGGTGCCAACATGGTCTTGGGAGATGGCAAAGGTGCTATCATTTTCTCTTCGCGTAGAACATTGTTTTCATGTCGTGAAGCGTTGGAAGCGGAGCTTTGCGCTTGTATGGAAGGCCTTTCACTTTCAATCCACAGAAGCGACCTTCCAATCTTGGTGGAGAGTGGATTTCATTGTTATTATGAAATTAGTTCAGTCACATGAATTTGATAGATTGGCTTACTCTGCTATTGTTAGAGAGATTAGGCCCTTGATGAGAATATGTAGAACTTGCTTTGCTCATGTTAACTGCACTCAGAATAATATTAGTGATAGTGTAGCTAAGTTTGCGAGAGTTGAAGGTAGGACTATGACTTGGACCGGTTTTGCTCCTCCAGCTTCTTTAGAGCTAGCTCAAGCGGATTGTACTCGACGTACGGGGTATGTGCCAACAAGACTTAGGATCGCCTTCACGCACAATGCACCAACGAACAAGCCCTCTTCACTCACCAGCTCGGCTGCTTCTCAGCTCATGTGGTGTTCTCCACTCAACCAGCCGATGGCGCCGCAACGGACAACCTCGAGCCCTCGACGCCATCCGGCCTTTGTTGAGGATACGATGACAAGCTTAGGAAGAGCTCTGTGTTTGGAACGGTGGCGACGACATTATAAAGTGTTTTTTTTTCTGTGATAACGCTACAATTTTCTCTCTTAGTTGGTTAGTGGTTGATTGAATTGGAGTATACACATTATAAAGTGTTTTTTACAAAACAAACACGAGATCTAAAAAAACATGGACACTTATTTGTTACTTAAACATATTGATTAAGGCTATGTTTGATAGTAAAGTATTGTAAAAACCAAAGTATCAGAAAACTACAGTAATTTACCCTGTAAGTATCAAATACCGTGGTTTTAATATAACACAATATTTTAGAGTATTCTCAATACTGAGAACCTGTTTGGTGCAGCGACCTTGTAAAAAAGACTGGCTAGCCGTTGGCTAAGCAGACTCGTCTGTTTTACCAACGGGGCTAGCAGTTGCGTGCACCAACAGATCAGCCCAAGAACGGCCATGTACATGGCGATAGAGCACGGTTTTTCTCCTAGCTAGCTAGCGTTGCCATGCAGCATAAGACCGGAAGCTTGCACAAAGTGGCTGCGCTCAGGGCTTATAGGTTACCAAAAGAGGACACTTGGCACCATGGCGTAGCCGGTGTCAACTTTACCGGGTCATAGAGGTGCGCGTGAACTGGAACCATGCAGTCAAGCTCAATGCAGCGCACTGGATCCTTGCAATGTCGTTCTTTCCAGCTGCTCAGTTTTTTAAAAAGAGGTATGAGGTTCTTTTTTTTATGCAGAGAAAAACTACAGTTTTGCCAATACTAAAGTATTAAAATCACTGTTTTTAGGGGCAACCAAACAGCTCATTGCAAATAAAACTATAATAATCTAAAAAACAGTAGTATTCTTAAAATACTTAAAAAAATACTTTGCTACCAAACAGGGCCTAAGTGTGTGATTTTCTCCAAATGCATAAACATTTTGTAAAAATATGTGGACACTTTCAAATAAATGCATGAACACTTTACAGATTGCATAGGCGTTTTCTAAAAAAGTTTATCGTGTATTTAAAAGTTCCATACTGTATTAAAAACAATTCCTTGAGTATTTCAAAAATGTTCATCGTCTATTTTAACATTATTATTTTTCGATAAAGGGGCCACACGGCCCCATTTTCATTGTGAAAATGGAGTCATGTTACAAGCATAAGAGCATCTACACCCGGGCATCCCAAACCTGTGTCAAACGCCCAAGCGGGTGGATCGGTCACAAAAATCGACCCAACCGGGCGCCTCAAACCGGCATCAAATGCCGGTCTGTCCGTCGCCACTCATATCCAACTCAAATGTAGGGTGGATATGGGGCGACTCGGGCATGCCCGGGCGCGTCCGCCTGACAGGCTCGGCACACCACCGACCCCAACATTGTCCCACAAAAAACCCAAGTATGACTCCTTGCTCGGAACCCTAGCTCACACGCTTTCCTCTCTCACTCCGTCCTCTTCTCTTCCTTCTCCGATTTTGATCCAATCCGGCGACCATGTCGAGCTCTGACAACCGCTCTGACTCCGACCTGGATGTTGACGAGGAGTTGGCCCTCTGCATTGCCTTGGAGCGGTCCAAGGTGGACACCGGGGGCATCTCCAGATCTGCAGTGTCGCCGAAGCTCCCCCCGCAGGCGCAGCGCGGACGCCGGTGCTGGCCCCTTCGAGCCCACACGCAGATCCGCGAGGGTTGTGCAGTCCGTACCTTCCCTACACCGTCCCCTCCCCCGCCGGCTGCTGCTGCCCCACGTGGGCAGTGGAGGGTGCTTGTGCCCGCCCCGCCATCCCAGACGCGCACGCCGGAATCAAAGGAACACGCCGCCCATCGCGGGAGGCAACAGGCAAAGGAGAGGGACGCAGCGGAGCAGTCCGTGTGCTGCCGCCGTGGGATGCAGGTGGAGCCCGACGAGGATGAGCTGCTCCTAGCTTGGGTCTATCGTCGGTCCCTTACGACTGCAGAGACGGATGCTCAGCGTTCCACCAGAACTGGAAGAACGCCAAGGCGCTCTGCATTGCCATTGAGTCCGAGAGCAAGGTGGCAGAGGCGGTTCGGCTGGCGAAGCTCAAGCGGCAGCAGGACAGGGCCGTCCGACCGCTCAAAGGGCTCATCATCCTCTCCGGCTCCTCCTCCGACGATGACGGTGATGACCATGGTGCCTCGTCTGACGACTCGGACGATCCTCCACCAACCGCCGATGCCTACAGCAGCGCGGACGAACGGAAGGGGAAACGGAAGGGGAAAGGGTCGGTGAGGAAGTGGTGAAGATCCACCTTCTCCATTTTAATTTCAAGTTTATAGATGTAGTTTAAACTTGTCTGTCGTATGATGTTGAAGATCTAACTCTAATCTTTTGGTGAACAGATTGTGCATTTGTATGTCTGTTTCCATCTCCACATGATCTACATTGTATTTATCGACGTTGCATGGTCTAGTATGAATACAGGGGATCGAATATGAGATACGTGGATGTGTACAATGCAATTTGAGTAGTGACCGGCCAATGCCCGTAGATGCACCTGGACGCGTCCGCGTGTGTTTCAGGGGCCAGATTTGGATTTGCCATGTCCGGCTGTAGATGCTCTAACATCCTAATTCTCAATGCACGATGCACCAAAAGCAAAGACCATATATCCCTTGATATTTTTGCCACATCTAAGGGATGTCAGCGGCGACTACATAATCTAGACTAGCACATGAACCAAACAAACACAACTATCATCTCGACACAATGGTGACCTATCAAAACTAATAGAGTCGTCGGACAGGAGGGCTCCATGCATGCACACATTTGAAGACTTGGCTCGCCACTTGCTAGTCTTTTAGACACCTCACTAAGCAAGCCTTGTAGTCATATTTTCTTCAGCACGGCCGAGGATTATAGCGACGAACATAGAATAAATATCACATTAGTAGGATCTTTAGGACAACACTTGAAAACAAGATGTATTCCTTATTTTTCAAATAATCCAAAGTAAAGCAGCAGAACCAATGGAAACAATAGCATGGTGTTTGGCCGTATAGGCCGACAACCAATTATGGCACAAATCAAAAAACGGAAGAGGTGTCTTGTGATTATCTAGCTCACCTCCAACAACATTCTACAAGAATCTTGCAAAAGAGCAAGCAAAGAATAGATGATCAATTCTCCTGTCTGCACCAAAGAACTCACAGTTCTTTGGGCCTTTCCACCCTTTCTTACTGAAATATATTTGGTCAGATCCTACTTTTGATCTCTAACCACACAGATGATTTAACTTTCAGCGGCATTTTCACCCGCCAAAGTAACTTGAAAGGAAACACAACATCTCTAGCAGTAATGAACTAATAGAGAGACTTAACAAAGAAAGAACCAGATCTAGTTAACAACCACTTACCTTTGTCAGGTTCCTCTGATAAGGAATGAAGGAAACATGACTACACATGTCCAGTCACTCGTTCCACATAGTAAGTTTTTTTTTAAACGTGGGCTCGAGAAGAGCCGGTTTTGAATTAACAAAGCCATCACCCGACCAGGAATTACAACCACATACAAACCTCATCGGCATAACGATACATAGGAACTCTCTTGGAAGCTTACAACTCAACGGAGCGAACAAGCTCGGAAAAATGTAGAAAAGAAAAGATCATTGTTTGCCCTAACCGAAGACTACAAGCAAACAAACATCTAGGAAAGCAGCAAGCATGAGAACGACAAGGTCCTGCGAAAACAGTGTAACTATGAACCCGGCTAAACCCCAGGGTGAAGAACTCCAGGCAACCTCCTCTCTCGCCACAGAGGGACCCTTCCCTCTCGCCCTTGCATCGCACGCCAGCCCGTCGAACCTGAGAGGCGCTCACCCTAGAGCAGGAGAGGTGCCAGCTTCAAAACCTGGAGTGGCCACAACACACATCCATCTTGAACAATTGAGCACTTCGTGTCTGACGCACCGCCACTTCCTAGGACACCAGAAAGCTACAGGAAAGCCACCGGGCGCAGCTACCGAAGAAATGGCAACAAGGACATCAAGTAGAACCAGTAGGTCGCCGAGGAACATTGCCAGGCTGCCGTAGAAGAGGAGAACCAAGGTTTCGCAGCCTGAGGGTGTTGGTACTGCCGGAAGGGGAACCCTATCCCCTACCATTGGATCGAGGCGCCGCATCGCCGGAAGTGGCCAAACATGTCGCCGCCAGAGAACACCACTCATGAGGGATACGGCGACGCCTTCAGCCATGCGAAAACCCACCGACACCGCCGTCACCGAACTACCTGAGCCACCCAAAGCTCCAACCTTTGCCGCCCTCACCTGAGCGCAGCCCTCCCCAGGAGGCGCCTCCAAGGTGGATACGACGCGCAGTGCGCTGTCGCTGCCCAATCCGAACCAGATTTGGGGCTTTCACCAAGGAGGAGGAACAGGGGTGGAGAGGGCAAGAGTCTCGGCTACACCTCCAAGGATGAAGCACGACGTCATGGATGTCGCTGCCGCCGGGCCGAACGGGCCGACCAACTGTTTCCCGTGGCCCCAAACCACACCACCGGCCGCCCACCAGCACAAGATCTAGCACCCGAAGGGCTCGGTCAGGTGGACGCGCGCGCGGGGGGTGGGGAGATAGGGGCGAAGGGAAGCGGGCCAAACCTCAGATCTGATGAGAAGGAACAACTCCGCACCGCCGCCACCACCCGCATGGTCGAGCCCGTCAACCAGAGACACCTGCGGACGCCAGCCGAGATGGTGCCGCCGCCTCGTCATCTGGGGTCCACCGCGAGGAACGGAGTGACCGAGGCCTCGCAGCCACCGTCACCGGCGTCCGCGCGAGCTCCGACGAACTTCTCGCGTCGCGGCGAGGACGGGAGGAGGAGGGAGAGGCAGCGCGGTTGGGAAACCCTAGTCGCCACCCGTGTCGCCCAAGCGGACCACGCGGAGGATAGGCCGGCCACCTCTCCTTCACATAGTAAGGGTTTCACCATACAAGCATCTTCTAAACCTAATGCCATTGAAATCTTGGCTAATGACTTTGGCAACAATAATGTTTTGATAGAAAGTAAATTTTTTTTGCGGGACAGAAAGTAAAATTTTACAGTCGAAGAATTATTAAAATAAAAAATAAAAAAAAGAAAATGAACTGGAATAAAACAACAAAAATAGGAAAACGAGCTTGGGCAACAAATAGGAAAAACCGGCCCACTGGCCCTAACCGGAGAGGTCCGACACGGAGGCCTTGGTGCCATCTCATGGGCCAGACCAACAAGGAACGCTCTCTATCTGGGGCGTACGCGGTGGTCTTCCGCGCAATCGACCGCAGCCAACTCGCCGCGCTTCGATTTTAAAAACACAATGACGTCCAACACTGCCTTCCAGAGGGATCGATGTGGTCACAGCCGGACCCACGTTCCCGTCAGCAGCGCGAGGGGCATAGCTGGCGCCCGTCGCTTCTGGACCGGCGCGCGAGCCGTCCTCCCGGTCCCCGCGGCGTTCGCGCACAGGCTCGCTTTCCGTCCTCCCCCGCTTCCTTCACTTCTTCCCCTTTTTGACCGGACCAATCTGTTTTCTAAAACTCCCATAAACCTGTTGGTTAATGCTGCCTCGCATACATGAACAGCATCAACCTGAAACACATGGACTAAAATTGATATGTCTGTGATGTTGGATCATTTGCATAACTATAATGAATTGAAATCAGGGCTCATACTTATCTGTTTTGGTGCAGCCCAATCCACAAGAGAGTGCAGCGATGTATATAATCCTGCACCGCATGTTCCACTTCGGCTCCTTCCGGTCTACAACGGTGGTCAAAATATTAGTAGTATAATCAGTGAATGTGGCATGCATAACAAAATATAGAATTTTTCAAGGTAGCTTTTGAAATGATAAGTACATTGCTATCCTAGCGAGGAAACATGATACCAGTGTGGATATAAATAAATAAAGGTAAAATGGGACAGTCGTAAAAAATTAAAGGAATGAATAATGGCGGTATCCAACTAGGAGAATAAAAAAGATTTCTGAACCAGGCACTTCAGTGTGAACATTCCAACGTACAGTAACAACATTGTATAAAGGTTTGGAAACATCTAAAGGTTGAAGAATGAATCATTCCCTTCCACTCGTAAATGGCGGACGGGGGAAACTCGTCCCCTCCACACTCCGTCGTGAGTTTGTGGATTCCCCTCCCCTTCGCCTACAACTCAAGCGGACAATGGTGGAGAGGAGAATCATGGTGCCTCGGATCCGAATAGTAGTTTAGGTTCGGATTTTTTAGTCCTTGCAGATGCGGCGCTAGGACGGACAACGATGCTTCTTCGTCGAACTCATCTTTTGGTCTAGGCGGGATCGGCGGACCAACATAGATTCCTTAAGGTGGCGTGGTTAGGATTTCTCGTCGTGCGTGCACGATGGCGAGATTTGATGACATGCGCTTTAGACTGACCGAATGGTTCAATGGTGATGACTGTATCTCCATGCCTCTAGTTCTTAGGGGCACGCGCAGGACTACTTCTTGGCTATCATCGATATGGTCAAGTCGGCTCTGGTAAGGGAGTGGCGACAATGGCGCGTCGACGGCTCGTTTTGTCGATGGTAGTGGTCGTTCGGTGGTTCAAGAATCCTTATATAATTTTTTATTACGTTTGTGGTGCTTTGTACTTCTCATAAACTTTTATAATAAATTGGATCCTTCTTGCGAAAAATGGGGTTAAAGTATGAAACACTCGGAACAAGTAAAGCTCCAAAAGTGCCCCGAAGGTATTCTAGTACATAACACACACTAATATCCTAGCACAACAAGACATTTGAGAATACCCCTAGCGCTCCTCCCCAAATGCTCCTCGTTCCGGCTGCCACTCCGGCACCAGCGGCCACCCCCCTCATGCGGCCATGGCCAGCCAGCTCCGATTCTCGGACTCTGATGCCTCCAGCTCCTATCGTCATCCGGCTTCGCGAGCCCTCGTCTCCTGCAGCTCTGCGGGCTTTCCCTGTTCGTGCCTTGATGGCTCTATTTATACACATTTTTGGAGCTCATTTGTTACATATTATCTCCGTATATCATGTCCCACTGAACCAAGTACATGTCCATTATGCGTGATTTCCAATTTTTACCCTTTTCATTGTAAGCATTCATACTTCGTAGTTTTTGTTAGTTCCTTTGTTTTGTTGTGTCTACAGGTGCTTTGGAGCAACCATAGACTAAGCACGATGAAAAGTCCAAGTTTGGGTCAATATGGAGGACTGCCTAGCACCAGACATATATAGTCATTTTGAAGTGTCAAATATCATATTTTTAGAGTGCTCAATCAACACCCCAGGTGCATCAATGCCATTCATATGAATCCAAAGAGTCCACGAATGTCAACAAAAATTGTATGAAGAAATGACGGCGAACTTACTAAAGGGGTCTAGAGCAAAAGACGGTGTTCGGTATGACCAACGGTCATACTAGGCCCAAAAAGCTGTGAAATCGCCCAGATCGCACGCGAAACTTCATGGATTTCGTCCCTATTTGTTCCTCGACTTATTTGGACACCAAGGGAGGTATTAGGATAGGATTTTGCTCATCTAGAGCCCTTGGATCAAAAGAAAAGAGATGCATCTACGGAGGAGGCTTTGGGAGAGCTCCAATATATACACCCTCAACCCTGGCAGCCGGCAACCAACCATTGTCATCCAAGATCAATATCCATTGCTTCTCCAAGACCAACTCCATATAATAAGGGTCAAGACAAGAATAAGGAATAGGAGGCTCTGCCAGCGCGTTGCACCGGCCTTCGGGCTGGTACCATTTCCACCGGCGCCACCACCACAGGCGCCGCCATGCCTATCTCCTTCTCAGACTCGGTGTCATCTTGTATCATCCCTTTCTTTGATGTTATCCTTTACATGTTTGAGTAGTTGCATTATTTCTTGAGAATATGGATGAACCCTTGCATGATTAGAACTGAATGCCTATAAGCGATTTGCTCATCCTCTTTTTATGTGTTGTGTTGATTTTCTGATGGTGTTGTGAAGCTCGACCACTCATCATTAGTCACTTTTGGACTTGAGGAAATTACTACTGGTATGATGGTAAGATCTTGGAGGTTTGTAGTGACAATACCTATCTCCCTCCTTCCCGATCATTGCAATTGGGAGTAACAAAGAACCCTGAAGTTTTATGTCGTGTTCATGGGGAAACCATTCATCACCATTGCAACTGGTGTGGGGAAGCAAAGATTGTCTGGCGCGCGTGATATGTGGTTGTAGCCTTTGATGTAGCTATTGTTATGCCATGCTGACATAATTTATATACATCAAGTAGAACCATTATTTTTATTTATGGACTAACCCGTACACACCACCTCCCTTGAGCTTTACTATTTCTATGATGTTAACATCATTATGGATGACATCACCATCACAATCAACTGGGAGCGTTTTAGAATCAAACTTGGGGATGCCCACTTCAATTCTAAGAAGACCCAAAATTTGAAGCTTGGGGATGCCTTGGGCATCCCTATTCTACATCAACAACCATTTTTATGACCCCTCTTGAACCTTTTCATCTAGTTTTGCTTTGTTTGCATAACTTTGGATCATCTTTTTTATTTTTTATTTTGAACAAATGTAATCATCACATCTCGTAATTTGCCTAATTATATATATAGAGAGTGCTTGGTTTGATTACTTTACTCTACACTTTTATCCGCTATAGTAATGGAAGTGGTGTTTTGCGGTTATAACTTTCTATGATTCACTTATATTTTGTTAGAAGGTTACAGGACTTGGTTGACACATTTTCTAATGATATATCTTGAGGTTATTATCTTGAGTTTATACTGGACATTAAGTATTGCATGCTTAGGATGGTAATTAACTTGATGGAAACTCAGAAATAAGAGTCTATTTCAATAGTTGTGGATTTTTTGGCTTCAATTTTGAGAAATTCTTATCACTATGGATTTGTATGAAAAGGAGCTACTATTATTTAGAGATAGGATAATGTACTTAAGTTAAAAAAACTTCGCCTTTCTTTGACCTAATAATAAAAAATTGAGGATTCTAATGAGAAGCTAACCACTTAGTTTTATTTGCATCCAATCATCATAGATTTTGCCCGGAGCGAACGATGGTTTTAAACCTACCAATCAATTCTCATGGGATACTTGGCTTGTTGTAATATGCTCTAGTAATGCCATGAGGCACTTATTTGGTTGATGTGTTCTTTGTGATTAATGCAAGTCTTTGAGCTCTAAGCTTCCACCCCATAAATTGTTTATTTGCTAGCCTCTTCGGTACTGAGCATTTCCCAATCTCATATTGAGACATAGTGCATCATTCTCTAGTACATACAACCCCTCTAAAGGACTTCCTCTTGTTCTCCTACACATGAAGTCAAACATCTCATCAAAACAGTCACCATACCACCTACTTATGGCATTTCCGTAGGCATTCCGAGTAATTGACATGCACTACCATTTATGTTACACTAATAGAAATATGTTGTCATTGTCATATGCTTCGCATGATCATTATAGCTAGCTTTGTTTTCTTATGGCTAGGCTATTTGCTAGATCATTGCACATCCTGGTACACTCCTAGAGGCATCATATAGAGAGATCTTTTCATGTTCATAGTAAGAGATATGTTTGCATTCAGATGAAGTTTAGAAAGTGTCATCATTGTAAGTTGTTGCTTCTTCCTTGAAAGAAAATAAAATATGCACCACGGAGGTGCCAAATAAAAAGAAAAGGAAAAAAGATGCACAAAGGAGGAGCCAAATAAAAGAAGAGCTGTCAAGCAGGCGCCAATAAAGTGAAAGAGAGAATGAGCAATGCCGTTATCCTCTTTAGAGTACACATGTAAAGTGCCTGAAAGTAGCACTAAGTTTTCATGATAGAAAATTACCATAAGTGCTTCAAAGTAGCGCAACTTCATTGCATTTTGATAACACAAGTATAGGGGATCGCAACAGTTTTCGAGGGTAGAGTATTCAACTCAAATTTATTGATTCGACACAAGGGGAGCCAAAGAATATTCTCAAGTATTAGCAGTTGAGTTGTCAATTCAACCACACCTGGAGAACTTAGTATCTGCAGCAAAGTATTTAGTAGCAAAGTAGTATGGAAGTAACGGTGACGGTGGCAAAAGTAACAGTGATAGTTTTGTAGTGATTGTAACAGTGGCAACGGAAAAGTAAATAAGCGAAGAACAATATGTGATAAGCTCGTAGGCATTGGATCGGTGATGGAGAATTATGCCGGATGCTATTCCTCATGCAATAGTTATTACATAGGGTGACACAGAACTAGCTCCAATTCATTAATGTAATGTAGGCATGTATTCCGAATATAGTCATACGTGCTTATGGAAAAGAACTTGCATGACATCTTTTGTCCTACCCTCCCGTGGTAGCGGGGTCCTAATGGAAACTAAGGGATATTAAGGCCTCCTTTCAATAGAGTACCGGACCAAAGCATTAACACTTAGTGAATACATGAACTCCTCAAACTACGGTCATCACCGGTAATGGTCCCGATTATTGTCACTTCGGGGTTAACGGATCATAACACATAATAGGTGACTATAGACTTGCAAGATAGGATCAAGAACTCACATATATTCATGAAAACATAACAGGTCAGATCTGAAATCATGGCACTCGGGCCCTAGTGACAAGCATTAAGCATAGCAAAGTCATAGCAACATCAATCTCAGAACATAATGGATACTAGGGATCAAACCCTAACAAAACTAACTCGATTACATGGTAAATCTCATCCAACCCATCACCGTCCAGCAAGCCTACGATGGAATTACTCACGCACGGCGGTGAGCATCATGAAATTGGTGATGGAGGAAGGTTGACGATGACAATGGCGACGGATTCCCCTCTCCGGAGCCCCGAACGGACTCCGGATCAGCCCTCCCGAGAGAGATTAGGGCTTGGCGGCAGCTACGTATCGTAAAACGCGATGAATCCTTCTCTTTGATTTTTTCTCCCCGAACGTGAATATATAGAGTTGGAGTTGAGGTCGGTGGAGCACCAGGGGGCCCACGAGGCAGGGGGCGCGCCCGGGGGGTAGGCGCGCCCCCCACCCTCGTGGACAGGGTGTGGGCCCCCTGGCCTTGATTCTTTTGCAAGTATTTTTTATTAACTCCAAAAATAATCTCCGTTGATTTTCAGGTAATTCCGAGAACTTTTATTTCTGCACAAAAATAACACCATGGCAATTCTGCTGAAAACAGCGTCAGTCCGGGTTAGTTCCATTCAAATCATGCAAGTTAGAGTCCAAAACAAGGGCAAAAGTGTTTGAAAAAGTAGATACGACGGAGACGTATCAACTCCCCCAAGCTTAAACCTTTGCTTGTCCTCAAGCAATTCAGTTGATAAACTGAAAGTGATAAACAAAAAAATTTACAAACTATGTTTGCTCTTGTTGTTGTAAATATGTAATGCCAACATTCAAGTTTTCAGCAAAGACTATGAACTAACCATATTCACAATAACACTTAGGTCTCATGTTTACTCATATCAATGGCATAATCAACTAGCGAGCAATAATAATAAATCTCGGATGACAACACTTTCTCAAAACAATCATAATATGATATAACAAGATGGTATCTCGCTAGCCCTTTCTGAGACTGCAAAACATAAATGCAGAGCACCTTTGAAGATCAAGGACTGACTAAACATTGTAATTCATGGTAAAAGAGATCAAGTCATAGTCATACCCAATATAAATTAATAGTAATGGATGCAAATGACAGCGGTGCTCTCCCGCCGGTGCTTTTTAATAAGAGGGTGATGACTCAACATAAAAGTAAATAGATAGGCCCTTCACAGAGGGAAGCAGGGATTTGTAGAGGTGCCAGAGCTCGATTTTGAAATAGAGATGAATAATATTTTGAGCGCCATACTTTCATTATCAACATAACAATCGAGAGATCTCGATATCTTCCATGCTACATACATTATAGGCATCAATCCATGGTAAAGTTTATACTCCCCCTCCACCAACAAGCATCAATCCATGGCTGGCTCGAAACAACGAGTGCCTCCAACTAATAAGATTCCCGGGGGAGTTTTGTTTGCAATTATTTCGATTTGAGTTGCATAGAGCATGGGACTTGGCATCCCGGTGACCAGCCATTTTCTCGTGAGTGAGGAGCGGGGTCCACTCCTCTTGAGAATAACCCACCTAGCATGGAAGATACAGACAGCCCTAGTTGATACATGAGCTATTCGAGTATGCATAACAGAATTTTTTGAAGGTTTAGAGTTTGGCACATACAAATTTACTTGGAACGGCAGGTAGATACCACATATATAGGAAGGTATGGTGGACTCATGTGGAATTACTTTGGGGTTTATAGAAGTGGATGCACAAGCAGTATTCCCGCTTAGTACAAGTGAAGGCTAGAAAAAGACTGGGAAGCGACCAACTAGAGAGCGACAACAGTCATGAACAAGCATTAAAATTAAGAAACATTGTGTGCAAGCATGAGTAGGATATAATCCACCATGAACATAAATATCGTGAAGGCTATGTTGATTTTGTTTCAACTACATGCGTGAACATGTGCCAAGTCAAGTCACTTGAATCATTCAAAGGAGGATAGCATGTTGGCACGCAAGGTAAACCATTATAAACTCCTAGCAAATTAAGAATGGCATAAGCAACTATAATCTCTAATTGTCATTGTAAACATGTTTCATTCATAATAGGCTGAATCAGGAACGATGAACTAATCATATTTACAAAAACAAGAGAGGTCGAGTTCATACCAGCTTCTCCCATCTCAATCAGTCCATCATATATCGTCATTATTGCCTTTCACTTGCACGACCGAACGGTGTGTATAATAATAATAGTGCACGTGCATTGGACTAAGCTGGAATCTGCAAGCATCTGACACACAGGAGAAGACAAGATAATATGGGCTCTTGGTTAAATCAAAAATAATGCATATAAGAGCCACTTCAACATTTTCATTATGGTCTTCTCCTCTCGACCCCCAAAGAAAAGAAAAGAAATAAAACTATTTACACGGGAAAGCTCCCAACAAGCAAAAAGAAGAACGAGAAATCTTTTTGGGTTTTCTTTTTAATTATTACTACTACAAGCATGGAAAATAAACTAGCTAAAAGCTACAACTAATTTTTTTGTTTTTCTTAAGGTTTATCAAACACACAAGAAGAAAGCGAGAAAAAGAAAATAAACTAGCATGGATAGTACAATCAAAAAGTATGACCACCGACAACTAGAATGAGTGTGTGAGCATGAATGTAATGTCGGTGAGAAATACGTACTCCCCCAAGCTTAGGCTTTTGGCCTAAGTTGGTCCATGCCCATGGATCAAAGTTGTAGTTGGGGTCGTACTGAGAAGGAGCCTCGGGTTGCCACTGGTTGGCAATCTCCTCTAGATACCACTGGTAAACAGACTGTCGTGAAGGATCAAATTGTGGTTCCGGCTCTGGCTCTGTAGCTGGTGCGGGGTTCTGGTAGGCATGAAATGCCTCCGGCTGAACAAGGTACTTGCATGTAGATAAGTCAAACAAAGAAGGAGCAGGCAAAGTAATAGTCTCAGGGCGATTTTTATCAAATATTAGTTTGTACTTAAGCATCTTTTCCTTATTCTGAACGATAAAATCATGTGCTACCATACTCTTATAGTCTAGAAAAATAGGAGGCAGCAACTTTTCTTCTTTCTCATAATGCCTAATAGGTATGTTAAAGTGTGCAGCGAGGCGCGAGGCGAAGATACCTCCCAAGATGGGACCCTTCGTGGGGTTAAGACTTAACCGTTTGGCAACGATAGCGCCTAGGCTAAAAGAGTTATCACGAAACAAGGCATGGCCCAAAATAACAATATCAGGGGCGCTAAGGTTTCCACAGTTCCCGCGACCAATTAAACATCTACTAGCAAATATCGCAAAGTAACGCAGAACCGGAAAATGTATGCTAGTAATTCTTGCATCGGAAACTTTCCTTGTTTCCCCTACAGCAATCATATCAATAAACCTGTCCACATCATTACGATGTGGTTCCTCTATGCTGCCAGTGAGGGGTATCTTACAAACCCGACAGAAATCAGAAAGGGACATCTCCTTATGCTCATCATATAAATAAAATTCCACTGAAGGTGGTGATCTCCTAGCATGGAAATGAAAATTTTGCACGAAAATATTAGTGAGTAAGAGATACTGTTCGCGCTGGTCGCGGAGGAAGTCGGTGAGGCCCGCATTCTCAACCAAAGAATAGAAATCATCATGAATCTCGGCTGCTGTTAAGAACTCATCACAAGGCCATTCACACGGCTGAACCTCCGCGGTGCGAGGGAGATTATATTTGGGCCTCTTATCCTCTTCACTTTGCTTATCCCTCGAGCTTCGGCTCGAAGAGCCCCTCAAAAATCTCTTCATCTATTCTTGAAAATTTCTGAAATTTTTAGTAACTCAAAATAAAAGTGAACCAAACTCAACAAAATTGATAGCAACTACTCCCACAAGTGCCTAGCGACTATATCACGCATTAGAACTACTTGGGACCATATAAATTTGACATGCAAGCTCAAGAAGAGGGTCACCTAGGCAGCAAAATTTTGCAATGAATAAAGCACTAGAACAAAAACTAATTGGATCATTGGAGGAGTCATATACCAAAGAACAATCCCCTAAAGCAGTTTTGTGAGTGGAGCTTTGAGCTAGGAGATCGAAAATCGCAGCAAAATGAGCTAGAACTCGTGCTTGAGCTGGTTGGTGATTTTTTTGGGAGGAAGAAGGAGTGTGTGGTGGCTGGAATAAGTGGAGGGGAGCCACCAGGGGCCCATGAGGCAGGGGGCGCGCCCAGGGGGTGGGCGCGCCCTGGACCCTCGTGGCCAGGTGCTTGCTCCCCCTGATGTGTTCTCAGTGCCATATATTCTCAAATATTCCAGAAATAATTGTATTGCATTTTCAGGGCATTTGGAGAACTTTTATTTTCGGGGTATTTTTTTATTGCACGGATAATTCAGAAAACAGACAGAAAATACTATTTTTGCTTTATTTTATCTAAACAGAAAGTAAAAGGAGGGTACAGAAGGTTGTGCTTTCTAACTTCATCCATCTCATGCTCATCAAAAGGAATCCACTAACAAGGTTGATCAAGTCTTGTTAACAAACTCATTCCGAATAACATGGAACCGGAGAAATTTCAAATAACACTATGTTACCTCAACGGGGATATGCACATCCCCAACAATAATAATATCATATTTCTTCTTGACAGTAGGTAGAGGAAATTCAAGACCTCCAATAGTAATCGTTGAAATTTTTCCAATAGAATTGATACTATGGACTTGAGGTTGTTTCCTCGGAAAGTGTACCATATGCTCATTTCCATTAACATGAAAAGTGACATTGCCTTTGTTGCAATCAATAACAGCCCCTGCAGTATTCAAAAAGGGTCTACCAAGGATAATCGACATACTATCGTCCTCGGGAATATCAAGAATAACAAACTCCGTTAAAATAGTAACGTTTGTAACCACAACAGGCACATCCTCACAAGTACCGACAGGTATAGCAGTTGATTTATCGACCATTTGCAAAGATATTTCAGTAGGTGTCAACTTATTCAAATCAAGTCTATGATATAAAGAGAGAGGCGTAACACTAACACCAGCTCCAAGATCACATAAAGCAGTCCTAACATAGTTTCTTTTAATGGAGCATGGTATAGTGGGTACTCCTGAATCTCCTAGTTTCTTAAGTATTCCACCCTTAAAAGTATAATTAGCAAGCATGGTGGAAATTTTAGCTTCCGGTATCTTTCTCTTATTTGTAACAATATCCTTCATATACTTAGCATAAGGATTCATTTTAAGCATATCAGTAAAACGCATACGCAAGAAGATAGGTCTAATCATTTCAGCAAAGCGCTCAAAATCCTCATCATCCTTTTTCTTGGATGGTTTGGGAGGAAAGGGCATGGGTTTCTCAACCCATGGTTCCCTTTCTTTACCGTGCTTCCTAGCAACAAAGTCTCTCTTATCATAACGTTGATTCTTTGATTGTGGGTTATCAAGATCAACAGCAGGTTCAATCTCTACATCATTGTTATTACTAGGTTGAGCATCAACATGAACATCATCATTAACATTATCACTAGATTCATGTTCATCACCAGATTGTGTTTCAGTATCAGAAATAGAAATATCATTGGGATTCTCAGGTGTGTCTACAACAGGTTCACTAGAAGCATGCAAAGTCCTATCATTTTTCTTTTTCTTCTTTTTAGAAGGACTAGGTGCATCAACATTAGTTCTCTGAGAATCCTGCTCAATTCTCTTAGGGTGACCTTCAGGATACAAAGGTTCCTGAGTCATTTTACCCCCTCTAGTCATAACTCTAACAGCATTATCATTCTTCTTATTATTTAATTCACTGAGAAAATCATTTTGAGCTTTAAGCACTTGTTCTACTTGAGTGGTAACCATAGAAGCATGTTTACTAATGAGTTTAAGTTCACCTTTAACACTAGCCATATAATCACTCAAATGTTCAAGCATATCAGCATTGTGTTTCAATTGTCTACCAACATAAGCATTGAAGTTTTCTTGTTTAACCATAAAGTCATCAAACTCATCCAAGCATTGACTAGCAAACTTAGTAAACGGGATTTCAACTTTATCATATCTATAGAGAGAATTTACCTTTACTACCTGTGTCGGGTTATCAAGACCATGTATTTCTTCAACAGGCGGCAAATTAAGACCATGTATTTCTTCAACAGGCGGCAAATTAAGACCATGTATTTCTTCAATAGGAGGTAAATTCTTAACATCTTCAGCTTTAATACCTTTTTCTTTCATAGATTTCTTTGCCTCTTGCATATCTTCAGGACCGAGAAATAGAATACCCGTTTTCTTCGGAGTTGGCTTAGGAGTTGGTTCAGGAAGTGTCCAATTATTTGCATTAGTCAACATATTATTCAATAGCAATTCAGCTTGATCAACTGTTCTTTCCCTGAAAACACAACCAGCACAACTATCCAGGTGGTCTCTGGAAGTATCGGTTAGTCCATTATAAAAGATATCAAGTATTTCATTTTTCTTGAGAGGATGATCAAGCAAAGCATTAAGTAATTGGAGAAGCCTCCCCCAAGCTTGTGGGAGACTCTCTTCTTCAATTTGCGCAAAATTATATATTTCCCTGAAAGCAGCTTGTTTCTTATGAGCGGGGAAATGTTTAGCAGAGAAGTAATAAATCATATCCTGGGGACTACACACACAACCAGGATCAAGAGAATTAAATCATGTCTTAGCATCACCCTTTAATGAGAACGGAAATAATTTAAGGATATAGTAGTAGCGAGTTTTCTCATCATTAGTGAACAGGGTGGCTATATCATTTAATTTAGTAAGATGTGCCACAACAGTTTTGGATTCATAGCCATAAAAAGGATCAGATTCAACCAAAGTAATTATCTCAGTATCAACAGAGAAATCATAATCCTTATCAGTAACAAACATAGGTGAAGTAGCAAAAGCAGGGTCATATTTCATTCTAGCATTCAGAGATTTTTCTTTTAGCTTAGCTAATAATTTCTTAAGATCACTCCTATCATTGCAAGCAAGAAAGTCTCTAGCAGTTTCTTCATCCATAACATAACCCTCAGGAACAACAGGCAATTCATATCTAGGGGGAGAATCTTCATCATCAGTTTCATCAATATTATCAGTTTCAATAATTTCATCAAGAAATTCACCTAGTGGCACAATAGTATCAAGCATAGAAGTAGTTTCATCATAAGTATCATGCATAGCAGAAGTGGCATCATTAATAACATGCGACATATCAGAATTAATAGCAGAAGCAGGTTTAGGTGTCGCAAGCTTACTCAAAACACAAGGTGAATCAAGTGCACAGCTGGATGGCAGTTCCTTACCTCCCCTCGTAGTTGAGGGAAAAATCTTAGTTCTTTCATCTTTCAAGTTCTTCATAGTGACCAGCAGATATAAATCCCAAGTGACTCAAAGAATAGAGCTATGCTCCCCGGCAACGGCGCCAGAAAATAGTCTTGATAACCCACAAGTACAGGGGATCGCAACAGTTTTCGAGGGTAGAGTATTCAACCAAGATTTATTGATTCGACACAAGGGGAGCCAAAGAATATTCTCAAGTATTAGCAGTTGAGTTGTCAATTCAACCACACCTGGATAACTTAGTATCCGCAGCAAAGTATTTAGTAGCAAAGTAGTATGGAAGTAACGGTAACGGTGGCAAAAGTAACAGTGATAGTTTTGTAGTGATTGTAACAGTGGCAACGGAAAAGTAAATAAGCGAAGAACAATATGTGAAAAGCTCGTAGGCATTGGATCGGTGATGCAGAATTATGTCGGATGCTATTCCTCATGCAATAGTTATAACATAGGGTGACATAGAACTAGCTCCAATTCATCAATTTAATGTAGGCATGTATTCCGAATATAGTCATACGTGCTTATGGAAAAGAACTTGCATGACATCTTTTGTCCTACCTCCCATGGCAGTGGGGTCCTAATGGAAACTAAGGGATATTAAGGCCTCCTTTTAATAGAGTACCGGACCAAAGCATTAACACTTAGTGAATACATGAACTCCTCAAACTACGGTCATCACCGGTAATGGTCCCGATTATTGTCACTTCGGGGTTAACGGATCATAACACATAATAGGTGACTATAGACTTGCAAGATAGGATCAAGAACTCACATATATTCATGAAAACATAATAGGTTCAGAACTGAAATCATGGCACTCGAGCCCTAGTGACAAGCATTAAGCATAGCAAAGTCATAGCAACATCAATCTCAGAACATAATGGACACTAGGGATCAAACCCTAACAAAACTAACTCGATTACATGGTAAATATCATCCAACCCATCACCGTCCATCAAGCATACGATGGAATTACTCACGCACGGCGGTGAGCATCATGAAATTGGTGATGGAGGAAGGTTGATGATGACGATGGCGACGGATTCCCCTCTCCGGAGCCCTGAACGGACTCCGGATCAGCCCTCCCGAGAGAGATTAGGGCTTGCCGATGGCTCCGTATCGTAAAACGCGATGAATCCTTCTCTCTGATTTTTTTCTCCCTGAACGTGAATATATAGAGTTGGAGTTGAGGTCGGTGGAGCACCAGGGGGCCCACGAGGCAGGGGCGCACCCAGGGGGGTAGGCGTGCCCCCACCCTCGTGGATAGGGTGCGGGCCCCTGGCCTTGATTCTTTTGCAAGTATTTTTTATTAATTCCAAAAATAATCTCCGTTGATTTTCAGGTAATTCCGAGAACTTTTATTTCTGCACAAAAATAACACCATGGCAATTCTGCTGAAAACAACGTCAGTCCGGGTTAGTTCCATTCAAATCATGCAAGTTAGAGTCCAAAACAAGGGCAAAAGTGTTTGGAAAAGTAGATACGACGGAGACGTATCACTTTTCATTCTGAGAGTTCACAAGTTTCATGTATACTAATGGGGAATTTCACATTATAGAACTTGGCTTGTATATTTAAAGAATGAGCCTCCTCAAATGTGCTTTAGGTCTTCATGATCAAGCAAGTTGGATGCACCCCCATTAGTCCATAGGAGATCTTTCATAGACAGATAGCTCTATCTGCACCCTAGTTGCATGGCAATTCTACTCCTTCCACAATATCGGTCATAAGGTCTTCCTCTTGTCCTAATGTTTAGATACGTTGTTGCAAGAATTTCCTGTTTTGCACTTCTTTCAACCCCCCGTCCACAACATTATGTTCTATTTTCCTTGATTAGGTCATAAACTTATATTTGCGCTCGAATTTTTAATTTCTGAAGATTGCAAAAAAGAGCAAACATACAACAAGTGATTTATTCAGTCTAGTATCTTGGGTTAGCCTAGAGGTGATTGCCATATTAATATACTTTGCATGAGTGATTACCAATGTGCGAATAAACTTGACATTCTTTCTAAACCTTTGGCATTGAAGATTTTGACTTGATGCATTTATTATAAAAAGTATGTGATAATTTCTTTTGTATGCGTTGAGATAGTTGAATATTATTAATATATCTCTGCCAAACATTTATTGTATTGCTTTACACTCATCGTAAGCATTACATCCGTTGATCAAGAGCATGATTGGTAGCATTCATATTCAAAAGTTATCCTTTGTTATCATCTACATGCTCGAGGATGAGCATGGATTAAGTCTCGGATGTTGGTACGTATCAAACATATCGATAATTTTTGTATGATTCATGTTATATTGCTATCAATTACATATAATTTACTATGAGTATAGATTGTAATAACTAATGGAAGAGGTGTGCATTACATGGGTTCAATCTTGCAAGTAATTTACCACAGTAACAGGAAGTGGAAAAGGCTTGTACTGAATTGTTGTCACTGAGTACATGATTCATAGTCCCCTAAGCATATTACTATGTTATCTTGCTAAATGCAATTACCTGTGTTTACACTTAAAGTCCAGATGGTGCAGAGAGGATCTCGATCTATGGACATGCTACTTAGCTATTAGATGTAGAGACGGTCTTCGTTTAATAGTATTTGGACATATTGCATACGTAAAACTTACACATTCATTAATCTGGCATGCGCATAAGATTTTCACTTCTCCACATGATTATGTTACTTACCACACTTTTATGCCTTGGAGAGTTACACTTGTTGAACCTATGAACAACCAGTCTAATTTTTGTCATAAGAATCGTCTTCCAACAACTTTTACATGTTGTATTTGAAGGAAATATGCCCTAGAGTCAATAATAAAGTTGTTATTTTATATTTCCTTATATCATGATAAATGTTTATTATTCATACTAGAATTGTATTAACCGGAAACTTGATACATGTGTGGATACATAGACAAAACACCGTGTCCCTAGTAATCCTCTACTAGACTAGCTCGTTAATCAAAGATGGTTAAGTTTCCTAACCATAGACATGTGTTGTCATTTGATGAATGGATTCACATCATTAGGAGAATGATGTGATGGACAAGACCCATGCGTTAGCTTAGCATAATGATTGTTTAGTTTTATTGCTATAGCTTTCTTCATGTCATATACATATTCCTTTGACTATGAGATTATGCAACTCCCGGATACCGGAGGAATGCCTTGTGTGCTATCAAATGTCACAACATAACTGGGTGATTATAAATATGCTCTACAGGTATCTCCGAAGGTGTTTGTTGGGTTGGCATAGATCGAGATTAGGATTTGTCACTCCGAGTATCGGAGAGGTATCTCTGGGCCCTCTCGGTAATGCACATCCTAATAAGCCTTGCAAGCAATGTGACTAATGAGTTAGTTGCGGGATGATGCATTATGGAACGAGTAAAGAGACTTTCCGGTAACGAGATTGAACTATGTATGAAGATACCCACGATCAAATCTCGGGCAAGTAACATACCGATGACAAAGGGAATAACGTATGTTGTCATTACGGTACGGCCGATAAAGATCTTTGTAGAATATGTGGGAACCAATATGAGCATCCAGGTTCCGTTGTTGATTATTGACTGGAGAGGTGTCTCGGTCATGTCTACATAGTTCTCGAACCCATAGGGTCCGCACGCTTAACGTTCGATGACGATTTTGTATTATATGAGTTATGTGATTTGGTGTCCGAATGTTTTTCGGAGTCCCGGATGAGATCACGGACATGGTGAGGAGTCACAAAATGGTCGAGAGGTAAAGATTCATATATAGGACGATAGTATTCGGACACCGGAAGTGTTCCGGGGGTACCGGGTACGTATCGGGTCACCGGAAGGGGTTCCGGGCACCCCCCCCCCCCCGGCAAAGATATGGGCCTTACTGGGCCAAGGGCGGGACAGACCAGCCCCTTGTGGGTTGGTGCGCCCCCATATGGGCCGATCTAAGTGGAGAAAGGAAAAGGAGAGGAGGAAAGGAAATAGAGGGAATAGGATTCCCCCTTCATTTTCCTCTCCTCTGTTTCCTTGCCCCCTCCGGAGATAAGGAAAGGGGGAGGCCGAATTGGAGGAGGCCCCCAAGTAGGATTCCTCCTACTTGGTGCGCCCCAAGGCTGCTCCCCTCCCACTCCCACCTATATATACATGGGGAGGGGGCGCCTAGAAGACACACCAACAATTGTTAGCCATGTGCAACGCCCCCCTCCACAGTTTACACCTCCGGTCATATTCACGTAGTTCTTAGGCAAAGCCCTGCGCGGATTACTTCACCATCACCGTCACCACGCCGTCGTGCTGACGGAACTCTCCCTCGACACTTTGTTGGATAAAGAGTTCGAGGGACGTCATTGAGCTGAACGTGTGCAGAACTCAGAGGTGTGGTATGTTCGGTGCTTGATCAGTTGGAACAAGAAGAAGTTCGACTTCATCAACCACGTTAACAAACGCTTCCGCTTTCGGTCTATGAGGGTACGTGGACACACTATCCCCCTCTCGCTGCTATGCATCTCCTAGATAGATCTTGCGTGAGCGTAAGAATTTTTTTGAAATTGCATGCTACATTTCCCAACAGTGGTATCAGAGCCAGGTCTATGCGTAGATGATATGCACGAGTAGAACACAAAGAGTTGTGGGCGGTGATAGTCATACTGCTTACCACCAACGTCTTATTTTGATTCGGCGGTATTTTTGGATGAAGCGGCCCAGACCAACCTTACAAGACCACGTTCATGAGACCGGTTCCACCAATAGACATGCAACTAGTTTTGCATAAAGGTGGCTCGCGGGTGTCTGTTTCTCCAACTTTAGTTGAATCGAATTTGATTATGACCGGTCCTTGTTGAAGGTTAAAACAGCAAACTTGATGAAACACCGTTGTGGTTTTGATGCGTAGGTAAGAATGGTTCTTACTAGAAGCCCGTAGCAGCCACGTAAAACTTGCAACAACAAAGTAGAGGACGTCTAACTTGTTTTTGCAGGGCATGTTGTGATGTGATAAGGTCAAGAAATGATGTGATATACGAGCTGATCATGTTTTGTAAAAGTTATCGGCAACCGGCAGGAGCCTTATGGTTGTCGCTTTATTGTATGAAATGCAAACGCTATGTAATTGCTTTACTTTATCACTATGCGTTAGCGATAGTTGTAGAAGCAATAGTTGGCGAGACGACAACGACGCTATGATGGAGATCAAGGTATCAAGCCGGTGACGATGGAAATCATGGCGATGCTTCGGAGATGGAGATCAAAGGCACAAGATGATGATGGCCATATCATGTCACATATTTTGATTGCATTTGATGTTTATCTCTTATGCATCTTATTTTGCTTAGTATATGGCGGTAGCATTATAAGATGATCCCTCACTAAAATTTCAAGGTATAAGTGTTCTCCCTGAGTATGCACCATTGCGACAGATCGTCGTGCCGAGACACCACGTGATGATCGGGTGTGATAAGCTCTACGATCACATACAACGGGTGCAAGATAGTTTTGCACATGCGGAATACTCGGGTTAAACTTGACGAGCCTAGCATGTACACACATGGCCTCGGAACACTGGGGACCGAAAGGTCGAACGTGAATTATATAGTAGATATGTTCAACATAGAGATGTTCACCATTGAAAACTACTCCATCTCACGTGATGATCATACATGGTTTAGTTGATATGGATCACGTGATCATTTGGATGACTCGAGGATTGTCTATCTAAGTGGGAGTTCTTAAGTAATATGATTAATTGAACTTAATTTATCATGAACTTAGTCCTGGTAGTATTTGCATATCTATGTTGTAGATCAATAGCTCGCGTATAGCTCCCCTGTTTTATTTTTGATATGTTCCTAGAGAAAACTAAGTTGAAAGATGATAGTAGCAATGATGCGGACTAGGTCCGTGATCTGAGGATTATCCTCATTGCTGCACAGAAGAATTATGTCCTTGATGCACCGCTAAGTGACAAATCTATTGCAGGAGCAGAAGCAGACGTTATGAATGTTTGACAAGCTCGGTATGATGACTACTTGATAGTTTAATGCCCCATGCTTAACGGTGATACGTCTCCAACGTATCTATAATTTTTTATTGTTCCATGCTATATTATATTCTGTTTTGGACATTATTGGGCTTTATTATACACTTTTATATTATTTTTGGGACTAACCTATTAACCGGCGGCCCAGCCCAGAATTGCTGTTTTTTGCCTATTTCAGAGTTTCGCAGAAAAAGAATATCAAACGGAGTCCAAACGGAATGAAACCTTCGGGAACGTGATTTTCGGAACGAACGTGATCCAGAGGACTTGGACCCTACGTCAAGACATCAACCAGGAAGGCACGAGGTAGGGGGCGCGCCTACCCCCCAGGGCGCGCCCTCCACCCTCGTGGGCCCCACGTTGCTCCACCGACGTACTTCTTCCTCCTATATATACCTACGTACCCCCAAACTACCAGATACGGAGCCAAAAACCTAATTCCACCGCCGCAACCTTCAGTACCCGTGAGATCCCATTTTGGGGCCTTTTCCGGAGCTCCGTCGGAGGGGGTATCGATCACGGAGGGCTTCTACATCAACAGCATGGCCTCTCCGATGATGTGTGAGTAGTTTACCTCAGACCTTCGGGTCCATAGTTATTAGCTAGATGGCTTCTTCTCTCTTTTTGGATCTCAATACAATGTTCTCCCCCTCTCTTGTGGAGATCTATTCGATGTAATCTTCTTTTGCGGTGTGTTTATTGAGACCGATGAATTGTGGGTTTATGATCAAGTTTATCTATGAACAATATTTGAATCTTCTCTGAATTCTTTTATGTATGATTGGCTATATTTGCAAGTCTCTTCGAATTATCAGTTTGGTTTGGCATACTAGATTGATCTTTCTTGCAATGGGAGAAGTGCTTAGCTTTGGGTTCAATTTTGCGGTGTCCTTTCCCAGTGACAGTAGGGGCAGCAAGGCACGTATTGTATTGTTGCCATCGAGGATAACAAGACGGGGTTTATACCATATTGCATGAGTTTATCCCTCTACATCATATCATCTTACTTAAAGCGTTACTTTGTTCTTATGAACTTAATACTCTAGATGCATGCTGGATAGCCGTCGATGTGTGGAGTAATAGTAGTAGATGCAGGCAGGAGTCGGTCTACTTGTCTCGGACGTGATGCCTATATACATGATCATACCTAGATATTCTCATAACTATGCTCAATTCTGTCAATTGCTCAACAGTAATTTGTTCACCCACCGTAATACTTATGCTCATGAGAGAAGCCACTAGTGAAACCTATGGCCCCCGGGTCTATTTTTGATCATATTAATCTTCCAACACTTAGCTATTTTTATTGCCTTTTATTTTACTTTGCATGTTTATCATAAAAATGCCAAAAATATTATCTTATCATATCTATCAGATCTCACTCTCGTAAGTGACGGTGAAGGGATTGACAACCCCTTTATTGCGTTGGTTTCGAGGATTTATTTGTTTGTGTAGGTGCGAGGGACTTGTGCGTGGCCTCCTACTGGATTGATACCTTGGTTCTCAAAAACTGAGGGAAATACTTACGCTACTTTGCTGCATCACCCTTTCCTCTTCAAGGGAAAACCAACGCAGTGCTCAAGAGGTAGCAAGAAGGATTTCTGGCGCCGTTGCCGGGGAGTCTACGCAAAAGTCAACATACCAAGTACCCATCACAAACCCTTATCTCCCGCATTACATTATTTGCCATTTGCCTCTAGTTTTCCTCTTCCCCACTTCACCCTTGCCGTTTTATTCGCCCTCTCTTTTCCGTTCGCCTCTTTTTCGCTTGCTTGTCGTTATGGCTAGTCCTCTATCAACTCCGTTGTCTCCTGAGTTTGAAGTTTTTCACTTCAAACAAAAACAAGGGCAAAACTTAAAAGATTCTTGGTTTAGAATGATGGAGTCTTACCGTAATTGTACCTTTGAAGTGAACCTTAGATTTTTGCTTCGCAATTTTTATGTTGGACTAAATATGTCTCATAGACAACTCTTGGATTGCATTGCCAAAGTCAATTTTATTGAAATTGATCCCAGTATTGCGCATGAAGTTATAGAAGGTATAGTGGGAACACTACCTCAACAAAAGGGGCCTCATCATACCCAGGAAGAAACACAAGTTTTTGAGAAAATTTGCGAAGTAACGAAAATTTTACAAAAAGCTCTTGAACCCCTTAAGGGTGTTAGTGGAAATCTTCACCGCATGAACATGTTGATTACTCTTTGCAATAAGCGGTTGGATTCTTTAGATCTGAAAATATCGGAATATGAGGGGAAGCTTAAAGAACCTCCCGGATTCGAGCATAACTCCGCTAAGAAATTAAAAACCCAAGATGGCAATACCTAGATCTATCCTTGCATTTATGCCTAGCTAGGGGCGTTAAACGATAGCGCTTGTTGGGAGGCAACCCAATTTTATTTTTAGTTTTTTTGCTTTTTGCTTCTGTTTAGGAATAAATATTTGATCTAGCCTCTGGTTAGATGTGTTTTTATGTTTTAATTAGTGTTTGTGCCAAGTTAAACCTATAGGATCTTCTTGGATGATAGTTATTTGATCTTGCTGAAAATTCCAGAAACTTTCTGTTCATGAAAATAATTGTTAAAAATCACCATAACGTGATAAAATATTGATTCCAATTGCTGCTGATCAATAAACAAATTGTCTAGGTCGTCCTATTTTGGCTGAATTTTTTGAGTTCCAGAAGTTTGCGTTAGTTGCAGATTACTACAGACTGTTCTGTTTTTGACAGATTCTGTTTTTCGTGTGTTGTTTGGTTATTTTGATGAATCTATGGCTAGTAAAATAGTTTATAACCCATAGAGAAGTTGGTATACAGTAGGTTTAACACCAATATAAATAAAGAATGAGTTCATTACAGTACCTTGAAGTGGTGTTTTGTTTTCTTTCGCTAACGGAGCTCACGAGATTTTCTGTTAAGTTTTGTGTTGTGAAGTTTTCAAGTTTTGGGTAAAAGATTTGATGGATTATGGAACAAGGAGTGGCAAGAGCCTAAGCTTGGGGATTCCCATGGCACCCCAAGATAATCTAAGGACACCTAAAAGCCAAAGCTTGGGGATGCCCCGGAAGGCATCCCCTCTTTTGTCTACTTCCATCGGTAACTTACTTGGAGCTATATTTTTATTCACCACATGATATGTGTTTTGCTTGGAGCGTCTTGTATGATTTGAGTCTTTGCTTTTTAGTTTACCAAATTCATCTTTGCTGTACACACCTTTTGATGAGAGACATACATGATTCGGAATTTATTAGAATACTCTATATGCTTCACTTATATCTTTTGAGCTATATAGTTTTTGCTCTAGTACTTCACTTATATCTTTTAGAGCACGGCGGTGGTTTTGTTTTATAGAAACTATTATTCTCTCATGCTTCACTTATATTATTTTGAGAGTCTTAAACAGCATGGTAATTTGCTTAAATTGGTGAATTGATCCTAATATGTTAGGTATGCAAGACTAGTAATTTTTTTTCTTATGAGTGTGTTGAATACTAAGAGAAGTTTCATGCTTGATGATTGTTTTGAGATATGGAGGTAGTGATATTAAAGTTGTGCTAGTTGAGTAGTTGTGAATTTGAGAAATACTTGTGTTGAAGTTTGCAAGTCCCGTAGCATGCACGTATGGTAAACGTTATGTAACAAATTTGAAACATAAGGTGTTCTTTGATTGTCCTCCTTATGAGTGGCGGTCGGGGACGAGCGATGGTCTTTTCCTACCAATCTATCTCCCTAGGAGCATGCGCGCAGTGCTTGGTTTTTTATGACTTGTAGATTTTTGCAATAAGTATGTGAGTTCTTTATGACTAATGTTGAGTCCATGGATTATACGCACTCTTACCTTTCCATCATTGCTAGCCTCTTCGGTACCGTGCATTGCCCTTTATCACATTGAGAGTTGGTGCAAACTTCGCTGGTGCATCCAAACCCCGTGATATGATACGCTCTTTCACACATAAACCTCCTTATATCCTCCTCAAAACAGCCACCATACCTACCTATTATGGCATTTCCATAGCCATTCTGAGATATATTGCCATGCAACTTTCCACCGTTCCGTTTATCATGACACGTTCATCATTGTCATATTGCTTTGCATGATCATGTAGTTGACATCATATTTGTGGCAAAGCCACCATTCATAATTCTTTCATACATGTCACTCTTGATTCATTGCATATCCCGGTACACCGCCGGAGGCATTCATATAGAGTCATACTTTGTTCTAGTATCCAGTTGTAATCATTGAGTTGTAAATAAATAGAAGTGTGATGATCATCATTTTTTAGAACATTGTCCCAAGTGAGGAAAGGATGATGGAGACTATGATTCCCCCACAAGTCGGGATGAGACTCCGGACTAAATAAAAAAAGAGAAAGGCCATAAAAAAAGAAGAAGGCCCAAAAAATGAGAGAAAAAGAGAGAAGGGACAATGTTACTATCCTTTTACCACACTTGTGCTTCAAAGTAGCACCATGATCTTCATGATAGAGAGTCTCTTGTTTTGTCACTTTCATATGCTAGTGGGAATTTTTCATTATAGAACTTGGCTTGTATATTCCAACAATGGGCATCCTCAAATGCCCTAGGTCTTCGTGAGCAAGCAAGTTGGATGCACACCCACTTAGTTTCTTTTTGTTGAGCTTTCATACATTTATAGCTCTAGTGCATCCGTTGCATGGCAATCCCTACTCCTTGCATTAACATCAATCAATGGGCATCTCCATAGCTCATTGATTAGCCGCGTTAATGTGAGACTTTCTCCTTTTTGTCTTCTCCACATAACCTCCATCATTATATTCTATTCCACCCATAGTGCTATATCCATGGCTCACGCTCATGTATTGCGAGAAAGTTGAAAAAGTTTGAGATTACTAAAGTATGAAACAATTGCTTGGCTTGTCATCGGGGTTGTGCATGATGAGAGCATTCCTGTGTGATGAAAATGGAGCATGACTAAACTATATGATTTTGTAGGGATGAACTTTCTTTGGCCATGTTATTTTGAGAGGACATAATTGCTTAGTTAGTATGCTTGAAGTATTATTATTTTTATGTCAATATTGAACTATTATCTTGAATCTTTTAAATCTGAATATTCATACCACAATTAAGAAGAATTACATTGAAATTATGCTAAGTAGCATTCCACATCAAAAATTCTGTTTTTATCATTTACCTACTCGAGGACGAGCAGGAATTAAGATTGGGGATGCTTGATACGTCTCCAACGTATCTATAATTTTTGATTGTTCCATGCTATATTATATTATGTTTTGGACATTATTGGGCTTTATTATACACTTTTATATTATTTTTGGGACTAACCTATTAACCGGAGGCCCAGCCCAGAATTGCTGTTTTTTGCCTATTTCAGAGTTTCGCAGAAAAAGAATATCAAACGGAGTCCAAACGGAATGAAACCTTCGGGAACGTGATTTTCGGAACGAACGTGATCCAGAGGACTTGGACCCTACATCAAGACATCAACCAGGAAGGCACGAGGTAGGGGGCGCGCCTACCCCCCAGGGCGCGCCCTCCACCCTCGTGGGCCCCACGTTGCTCCACCGACGTACTTCTTCCTCCTATATATACCTACGTACCCCCAAACTACTAGATACGGAGCCAAAAACCTAATTCCACCGCCGCAACCTTCTGTACCCGTGAGATCCCATTTTGGGGCCTTTTCCGGAGCTCCGTCGGAGGGGGCATCGATCACGGAGGGCTTCTACATCAACAGCATGGCCTCTCCGATGATGTGTGAGTAGTTTACCTCAGACCTTCGGGTCCATAGTTATTAGCTAGATGGCTTCTTCTCTCTTTTTGGATCTCAATACAATGTTCTCCCCCTCTCTTGTGGAGATCTATTCGATGTAATCTTCTTTTGCGGTGTGTTTGTTGAGACCGATGAATTGTGGGTTTATGATCAAGTTTATCTATGAACAATATTTGAATCTTCTCTGAATTCTTTTATGTATGATTGGTTATATTTGCAAGTCTCTTCGAATTATCAGTTTGGTTTGGCCTACTAGATTGATCTTTCTTGCAATGGGAGAAGTGCTTAGCTTTGGGTTCAATTTTGCGGTGTCCTTTCCCAGTGACAGTAGGGCCAGCAAGGCACGTATTGTATTGTTGCCATCGAGGATAATAAGATGGGGCTTATATCATATTGCATGAGTTTATCCCTCTACATCATGTCATCTTACTTAAAGCGTTACTCTGTTCTTATGAACTTAATACTCTAGATGCATGCTGGATAGCGGTCGATGTGTGGAGTAATAGTAGTAGATGCAGGCAGGAGTCGGTCTACTTGTCTCGGACAGAATTCTCTAGTCACGATCACCAAGTTACTAGAACTTCGTGATGAACTATAATAGGCAAGGGATAATGAAAATGATTCCCAAGCTCTTCGCGAAGCTGAAATCGGCGAAGGTAGAAATCAAGAAATAGCATCAAGTGTAGATGGTTAACAAGACCACTAGTTTCAAGAAAAAGGGCAAGGGAAAGAAAGGGAACTTCAAGAAGAATGGCAAGCAAGTTGCCACTCCCGTGAAGAAGCCCAAAGCTAGACCCAAACCTGAAACTGAGTGTTTCTACTGCAAAGGAAATGGTCACTGGAAGCGGAACTGCCCCAAAAACTTGGCGGATAAGAAGGATGGCAGAGTGAACAAAGGTATATTTGATATATAGATATTGTGTACCTTACTAATGTTCGTAGTAGCCCCTGGGTATTTGATACTAGTTCAGTTGCTAAGATTAGTAACTCGAAACATGAGTTACAAAATGAACAGAGACTAGTTAAGGGCGAAGTGACCATGTGTGTTGGAAGTGATTCCAAGGTTGATAAGATCGCCATCACACAGTCCCTCTACCTTCGGTATTAGTGTTGAGCCTAAATAAATGTTATTTGGTGTTTGCGTTGAGCATGAATATGATTGAATCATGTTTATTGCAATATGGTTATTCATTTAAGTCACAGAATAATTGTTGTTCTATTTACATGAATAAAACCTTCTATGGTCATACACCCAATGTAAATGGTTTATTGAATCTCGATCGTAGTGATACCATTATTGATAATATTGATTCCAAAAGATGGAAAGTTGATAATGATAGTGCAACATATTTGTGCCACTGCCGTTTAGGTCATATTGGTGTAAAGCGCATGAAGAAACTCCATGTAGATGGATTTTTGGAATCACTTGATTATGAATCATTTGATGCTTGCGAACCATGCCTCATGGGCAAGATGACTAAGACTCTGTTCTCTGGAACAATGGAGCACACCACTGACTTATTGGAAATAATACATACAGATGTATGTGGTCCGATGAGTCTTGAGGCTCGCAGCGGGTATCGTTGTTTTCTAACCTTCACAGATGATTTGAGCAGATATGGGTATATCTACTTAATGAAACACAAGTCTGAAACATTTGAAAAGTTCAAAGAATTTTAGAGTGAAGTGGAGAATCATCGTAACAAGAAAATAAAGTTTCTACGATCTGATCGCGGAGGCGAATATTTGAGTTACGAGTTTGGCCTTCATTTAAAACAATGTGGAATAGTTTCAGAACTCACGCCACCTGGAACACCACAGCATAATGGTGTGTCCGAACATCGTAACCGCACTTTATTAGATATGGTGCGATCTATGATGTCTCTTACCGATTTACCGCTATCGTTTTGGGGTTATACATTAGAGACAGCTACATTCACGTTAAATAGGGCACCAACTAAATCCGTTGAGACGACACCTTATGTACTGTGGTTTGGCAAGAAACCTAAGCTGACGTTTCTTAAAGTTTGGGGTTGCGATGCTTATGTGAAAAGGCTTCCGCCTGATAAGCTCAAACCCAAATCGGAGAAGTGTGTCTTCCTAGGATACCCAAAAGAAACTGTTGGGTACACCTTCTATCACAGATCCGAAGGCAGGATCATCGTTGCTAAGAATGGATCCTTTCTAGAGAAGTAGTTTCTCTCGAAAGAAGTGAGTGGGAGGAAAGTAGAACTTGATGAGGTAATTGTACCTTCTCTCGAATTGGAAAGTAGCTCATCACAGAAAACTGTTTCCCGTGATGCCTGCACCAACTAGTGAGGAAGCTAATGGTAATAATCATGAAACTTCGGATCATGTTACTACCGAACCTCATAGGTCAACCAGAGCATGTTCCGCACCAGAGTGGTACAGTAATCCTGTTCTGGAAGTCATGTTACTAGACCATGACGAACCTACGAACTATGAGGAAGCGATGATGAGCCCAGATTCCGCAAAATGGCTTGAGGCCATGAAATCTGAGATAGGATCCATGTATGAGAACAAAGTATGGACTTTGGTTGACTTGCCCGATGATCGGCAAGCCATTGAGAATAAATGGAATTTCAAGAGGAAGACGGACGCTGATGGTAGTGTTACTATCTACAAAGCTCGAATTGTCGCAAAAAGGTTTTTCGACAAGTTCAAGGTGTTGACTACAATGAGATTTTCTCACTCGTATCGATGCTTAAGTCTGTCCGAATCATGTTTCCAATTGCCGCATTTTATGAAATCTGGCAAATGGATGTCAAAACTGCATTCCTTAATGGATTTATTAAAGAAGAGTTGTATATGATGCAACCAGAAGGTTTTGTCGATCCTAAAGGTGCTAACAAAGTGTGCATGCTCCAGCGATCCATCTATGGACTGGTGCAAGCATCTCGGAGTTGGAATATACGCTTTGATGAGTTGATCAAAGCATATAGTTTTATACAGACTTGCAGTGAAGCCTGTATTTACAAGAAAGTGAGTGGGAGCACTAGAGCCTTTCTGATAAGTATATGTGAATGACATATTGTTGATCGGAAATGATGTAGAATTTTCTTGAAAGCATAAAGGAGTGTTTGAAAGGAGTTTTTCAAAGAAAGACCTCAGTGAAGCTGCTTACATATTGGGCATCAAGATCTATAGAGATAGATCAAGACGCTTAATAAGATTTTTCAATGAGTACATACCTCGACAAGATTTTGAAGTAGTTCAAAATGGAACAGTCAAAGAAGGAGTTCTTGCCTGTATTGCAAGGTATAAAGTTGAGTAAGACCCAAAACCCGACCACGACAGAAGATATAAAGAGAATGAAAGTCATTCCCTCTGCCTCAGCCATAGGTTCTATAAAGTATGCCATGTTGTATACCAGACCTATTGTGTACCTTGACATGAGTTTGGCAAGGGGATACAATAGTGATCCAGGAGTAGATCGCTGGACAACGGTCAAAATTATCCTTATGTACCTAAAGAGTACTAAGGAAATGTTTCTCAGTTATGCAAGTGACAAAGAGTTCGTCGTAAAGGGTTACTCGATGCAAGCTTTGACACTGATCCAGATGAATCCGAGTCTCAATCTGGATACCTATTGAAAGTGGGAGCAATTAGCTAGAGTAGCTCCATACAGAGCATTGTAGGCATAGAAATTTGCAAAAGACACACAGATCTGAATGTGGCAGACCCGTTGACTAAACCTCTCTCACAAGCAAAACATGATCACACCTTAGTACTCTTTGGTTGTTAATCACATGGCGATGTGAACTAGATTACTGACTCTAGTAAACCCTTTGGGTTTGGTCACATGGCGATGCGAACTATGGGTTTTAATCACATGGTGATGTGAACTATTGGTGTTAAATCACATGGCGATGTGATCTAGATTATTGACTCTAGTGCAAGTGGAAGACTGAAGGAAATACGCCCTAGAGGCAATAATAAGGTTGTTATTTTATATTTCCTTATATCATGATAAATATTTATTATTCATGCTAGAATTGTATTAACCGGAAACTTCATACATGTGTGGATACATAGACAAAACACCATGTCCCTAGTAAGCCTCTACTAGACTAGCTCGTTAATCAAAGATGGTTAAGTTTCCTAACCATAAACATGTGTTGTCATTTGATGAACGGGATCACATCATTAGGAGAATGATGTGATGAACAAGACCCATCCGTTAGCTTAGCATAATGATCGTTCAGTTTTATTGCTATAGCTTTCTTCATGTCATATACATATTCCTTTGACTATGAGATTATGCAACTCCCGGATACCAGAGGAATGCCTTGTGTGTTATCAAATGTCACAACGTAACTGGGTGATTATAAAGATGCTCTATAGGTATCTCCGAAGGTGTTTGTTGGGTTGGCATAGATCGAGATTAGGATTTGTCACTCCGAGTATCGGAGAGGTATCTCTGGGCCCTCTCGGTAATGCACATCATAATAAGCCTTGCAAGCAATGTGATTAATGAGTTAGTTGCGGGATGATGCATTACGGAACGAGTAAAGATACTTGCCGGTAACGAGATTGAACTAGGTATGAAGATACCCGCGATCGAATCTCCGGCAAGTAACATATCGATGACAAAGGGAATAACGTGTCTTGTCATTACGGTACGATCGATAAAGATCTTCATAGAATATGTGGGAACCAATATGAGCATCCAGGTTCCGCTGTTGGTTATTGGCCGGAGAGGTGTCTCGGTCATGTCTACATAGTGCTCGAACCCATAGGGTCCGCACGCTTAACGTTCGATGATGATTTTGTATTATATGAGTTATGTGATTTGGTGACCGAATGTTGTTCGGAGTCCCGGATGAGATCACGGACATGACGAGGAGTCTCGAAATGGTCGAGGGGTAAAGATTCATATATAGGACGATAGTATTCGGACACCGGAAGTGTTCCGGGGGTACCGGGTACGTATCGGGTCACCGGAAGGGGTTCCGGGCACCCCCCCCCCCCCGGGCAAAGATATGGGCCTTATTGGGCCAAGGGTGGGACAGACCAGCCCCTTGTGGGCTGGTGTGCCCCTATATGGGCCGATCTAAGTGGAGAAAGGAAAAGGGGAGGAGGAAAGGAAATAGAGGGAATAGGATTCCCCCTTCCTTTCCCGTCTCCTCTCTTTCCTTCCCCCCTCCGGAGATAAGGAAAGAGGAGGCCGAATTTGAGGAGGCCCCCAAGTAGGATTCCTCCTACTTGGGGCGCCCCAAGGCTGCTCCTCTCCCTCTCCCGCCTATATATACATGGGGAGGGGCGCCTAGAACACACACCAACAATTGTTGGCCGTGTGCGGTGCCCCCCTCCACAGTTTATGCATCCGGTCATATTCATGTAGTGCTTAGGCGAAGCCCTGCGTGGATTACTTCACCATCACCATCACCACGCTGTTGTGCTAACGGAACTCTCCTTCGACACTTTGCTGGATCAAGAGTTCGAGGGACGTCATCGAGCTGAACGTGTATAGAACTCGGAGGTGCCGTACGTTCGGTGCTTGATCGGTCGGAACGAGAAGAAGTTCGACTACATCAACCACGTTAACAAACTCTTCCACTTTCGGTCTACGAGGGTACATGGACACACTCTCCCCCTCTCGTTGATATGCATCTCCTAGATAGATCTTGCGTGAGCGTAGGATTTTTTTTGAAATTGCATGCTACGTTTCCCAACAGTATTGTTTTCAATTTTGTGTCATTCCATAAATATCCATCACACATTGCCTTTTTATTGCTTAGTGTAATTAGTAAGACTAGCAAGGTTGGCACATTTGTTAGAACTGTTGGGGACACAAGTGAAGTTTTATTTGTGTTAGAGAGCATTCAATTGTCGCATGATAACGGTAACTCCCGGGATTGATATCTTGGTTTCTCACTGAGGAAAAAAACTTGTTGCATACTGCAAACTCCTACAATGGGGATCCCAACAAAGGCAATTTGTCGTAGTGTAACACGAAATTTAAACTACATTGCATAAACTACTCGATTTTTTAAGGAAATAAAAACTAAAAGGACTAATCCTTCTCGTCCCCAAGCTCATTGACGGTGTCCTGGACTAGGGGCTACTCACCACATCGTCTCCCGATCAGTTGGATTGGGCCGAGGACCCCCATGGCCGTTTACTCATGGGCCAGTTCGGACAGCCGAAGTATACATGAGGAAGATTCCACAAGACTTGGCGATCAAGACAAGGACTCCTCTCCACCGGCGTATTCGACTAGGACTCTTGTTATCCTAGGCCTCTGGTACATTATATAAGCCGAGGCCGGACTAGTCGATAGGGACATGCTAGATCATCATGACATTATTCATCATACCTCTAGGGTTTAGACCACAACATATGATCTCGAGGTAGATCAACTCTTGTAACCCCTATACTCATTAAAGTCAATCAAGCAGCATGTAGGGTATTATCTCTTCAAGAGAGCCCGAAGTTGGGTAAAATCCCGTTTCATGTTACCATCGATCCTAAGACGCACAGCTTGGGACCACCTACCCGAGATCTGCCGGTTTTGACACCGACACTCATCCCATTCATGTCGTCCTCGTCGAACCCAGACCCGGAGTCGCTGGATCAAAGGTCAATGACCACCCCACCGATGGTCCGGTCTCGTCGGTAGCCTCTTCTTGTATGGCTCGAGCCGTCGGCTCTCCTCGGCGACGAGCTCCAGATTATTCTCACGGATCTTGGCAATGTACTCCTCATTGGCACGTGGCTCGTCGAGCCGGTCGAAGGCCTCCTAGTTCTCTCGCACCTTCTGGCGAGTGACCACTTAATGGTCGATGACAACAAACTCCGGGACCTCGTGGCTGTCGAGTGGGAAGTTGATCTCCACCCAGCTGTCGTAGATGCCCATCGCCTTCAAGTCGCAGGCCCTCTCCGCCAAGTCCATCGAAGGAGCCAATACGGTACTAGTGGCCGGTGTGCTGGTTCTTTATTTCCGAAACCCTCGTTCCCACGGTCGCTGGCGCACGCCATGGTACCTCCTCTTCGACGAAGGAGGCAGAGGCACGTCGGTGAAGGATCTGGAGGGGTACTCTGTTGCATGCTCGAGTCGGCTGCGCACCTCGAGGCGGATCCGCGCTTCAAATCGGCGGCATCGGCCTACGATGGCTTGATTCCACCATTTTGGGGCAATCAGGGGCGGCACTAGTCGATTGGTAGTGCCCGTGGGGGTGCGGGGTGGCTACGATGCGGGCAGGAGTGGTAGTGGGGGTTGCGGATGGATTCAGGCAACACCAGCATCGATGCAGTGCAAGCGAGCGAGAGGGGCGGCACAAAGGGGAAGGGCAAAATGAATCCTAAGATTGAGCTATGGCCAAGTAAATATAAGCAACGGCCAACGCGAGGAGTAAACTTTTTGAGAAGTTAAACCAGATGACAAATCGGTTAGGTCTAGTTTTTATTTAACTACTCAAAACACCCCGCAAAAAAACTACTCAAAACAAAATTTTATTTCTTTAACTGGTTTTGAGGGATCTGCTAGAGATGCCCTTAGAACGTCAGATTGATTCTTCCTGAGCACCGCACACGTAGTTGCAAAGATAACTCACAAACATACAAGCCGATTGATTGATTTCTTGCCTTGACCATACATGCACATTCAAAAGACTTCATCGTCATCAAGGTCCTCCTTCCAAGGGGCGTCGTATCATTAAAATTAACTTAACCGGTCAAGCCATGATCCAAACTTGCCCGCTGTCGTGCACGAGGTTGCCGCTTCTTTCGTGCGCACATGCAAGGCCCACGCCTGCCCAAACTAAGGCCGGAGAAGGGGAAAAGTTTATCTCTGCTTAGGGCAATACAATGCAGGCGATTAGGCATGTGTGTTAGGGATTAAGGGGTTGTTTGGATGGAGGCCTATCAGGCAGCTCCTCAGTCAGTTGCAGATCTCAACCTCAGGCCTCCAAAATCGAACGCCTGAGATTCGTGTCTGACTCAAGATGGTTTTGTGGAAGCGAAGCAAACAACCCCTAAATCCCAGTTGTTTTGGTAGTTTTCGAGTGATTCCTATTTCTTTTCCTAGCATCGATGCATCATGAAGAGCCAGATGTTTAACAAACCTGCACAAAATATTGTAGTTAGCGATCAGATGCTTCTGCATGCGCTCGTGTCTAGGAACTTAAGTGCTCCTGCGTTGGAGATGTCCTTACATTAAACAAACAACACCCGACAATTAACTGCATCAACAAACGAATCAATGGAAAAACAGGAAGCCCCTATATGACGCTCCTGGCGTCAAAATGGCCCAGTTTGCACAGGCATGAGCGAATTGGGACGACCATTAATTCATCGGTGTTGGATAACTTTTTTCCTTCGGATGACTATAGTGTGATTTTGAAGCACTATAGTGAACCGAAACATTTTTTCAAACCAAAAACATTGTAGCACGTGTTTTCCTGGTCAAATAACTTTTGAAAATGGGAACATTCTAGGAAACATGAACACACTTTCCAAAATTTGAAAAAAAATTATGTACATGCAAAAAATTATTAAAAAGAGAAAATTTATTTAAATGCGAACATTTCTTTATTTTTTTGATTTTTTGGAAAAATGATTTTTTTTAAATTTACATTTTTCAAAACACGGATTTAAAAATATATAAAATATTTTTAAGTATTTTTCAAATGATAATATTACTTGGAAACTCATTTTTTAAATGATAGACTTTAAATTATTTGATATTTTTTTGAAAACGGAAACACGGATATGTTTCCAAATTTATGAATATATTTGAAAAACAGGGATATTTTTTTAAAGTACGAACAACTTCTGGAAACAAGAATATTTTTAAAATTTGTGAAGAGATTTTGGAAATAAAACATTTTGTAAAGTTCACAAAGAATTTTGAATATGTGAAAAATATTTGGAAATTGGAACATTTGTTTTCTTTCCGGAGAACATGAGGAAACACAGACATTTTAAAAAATATATAAAAAATGAAAAACGAATATTATTTTAAAAGTTTGAATAGTATTTTATCATTTTAAATGGGAGTTTTTTGAGAAAAAACTAAAATTAGAAAATAAACCAGTAAATGAAAAATTAAAGATAAACAAACAAAATCAGTAAAGAAAAACAGAAGTAAAAAAAGAGACAGAAAAAACCGCTCAGGAACCTACTGTAGTGTATTCTTTACATGCACACTATGAGCATGATTGGTTTGATGCCAAAAGTTGGCATGCCAATATTTGGCAAATGCCAAATGTTGGCTAGTGATTGGTTGGCTACCAACTTTTCTTCTCAACCTCACAAAAAGTTGCCAACATTTGGCAAATTTTGATTTTGCCAAATGTTGGCTTGCCAAATATTGACAATGCCAATTGTTGGCATCAAACCAATTATGTTCTACCTATTCAGATGGGCCGACCCTTCCCGGTTCGCTCAAGCGCTTGCCATGTGCGAAGAGCTGGCAGTTTGCCGCATAATACGGCAAAAAGGGAATTCCAGACAAATGAACAGTTTTCTTCAAAGAGCAGCATCAAAAGTTGGACGTGCCTATATCTGGCCATGGGCCGGGCCGGGCTTGGGCCGGGCCTGAAAAAGCCCACGGCAGAAAACTGAGGCCCAGGCCCTCCCAGGCCCTACCATCGGGCCTACTTTTCAAGCCCAAGCTCGGCCCATCTGGTAAAAAACGTTAAGAACAATGCCTCTATGAGTATGAATAAAGTTATAGGTGTTTCTAAAAAAAACTAAGCCTCTCTAATAAAGAACTGTGTCCGTTTACTACTGCCAAGTTTATTGAAAAATTCCTAAGGGAGATGGGGGACATGGAGTGTCCGCGAGCTGCTTGAGTTGGTCATCCTGTGATGCCGTCGAGGTGGATTTCACCAACTGAGGGAGCAGCCAAAGCAAATGTTCATGGTGCAATTTCGTTTCAGAATAACAGGTGTGCTGCAGCAGCGATATTAAGAACCGAAGGTGGAGTCTTTTTGGGTGTTTCAGTCCAGGTGATCAATGGTGTGATAGACCCATCACGTCAGAAGCTATATCTTGTAGGGAGGCATTGTTCTTAGCGTGGGATATTAATGTCCAGCGTGCAGATGTGGCATCAGATTGCGTGGATGTTGTACGTACTATGGAGAAAGGGAGCAGAGGCGGGAATTCCATGATCATTAAGGAGGTTACGAGTTTGAGTGCTGAACTAGGAGATTTTAAGTTTTTTTTTCTCGAATACGATTTTAAGTTTGAATTTGAGAGGAGAGAAGACAATGTTGATGCTCATAACATTGCTAAGAACTCTTTACATCTTGCGCCAGGCCGTCATGTTTGGCTTTTGGAGCCCCCAGGCTATGTAAAACTTTCCATTTGATGAATAAATAGGCTCAGGTGTTTCGCTCAAAAAAAAAACTGTGCTGTTATCGGAGACTGGTTTAATAGACTGTCGAGCGTACGAGCGATCCTTTGCTTAACATCCTTATGCTGAAAATAGTGGCTTTACCAGATGATTGGCAGAAAACATGCTTCCAAAATAAGGCTTCCCTTTCCTCAAAAAAAAAAAAGACGTCCCTAATTGAATATGTGATTCTGTTAGACACTGGCGCACTGCATCTACGGTGCAGTGTTATCTCCAACAGCAGAAGAAAGCCTGAAAACATTAAGAAACCTACCCAGATATTATTCACTCATTAAGAAAACTACTGGATATTATTCATACAGCACTACGGAAACTGATAACAGATACGGTCGTTCTTTTCTCTCATGGAAGTTGGTTTTGTTAACACAGAGGGCCCGCGCAAAGCCCATGAAAGCAGTATTAGTATATATGAGAGTGGGCAAAAGGATAAGAGACCATGCAACCTTAGAAAACAAAGGATAAGAGATCATGCAAAATACTCTTTAAGTAAAACATGGTCCTACTATACAAGTCTGCAACTCCTTCATCTTAGCTTTCTAATAAAGCTTGGGTCTCTGCCTTTGGTCTAACATTTGTAAAATTACATGCATGCGGTTCTGTAATTTGAACGATGCCCAATTAATAAATCTCGAGGTGGACTTCGGTAAACACACACACACACAACCCCCCCCCCCCCCCCCCCCCCCCCCACCACCACAAAAAAACGTATAAAGGGTAGGGCGGTCATTTCACACGCCGTATTAAAATACCCGCCCGCCGTACGCGCGCCCGCGTCGCCGTACGGCGCTGTCACGTACGCCCGCCCATCCGCGCCCACGCCCGGTGTACGCCCGCCCCGCTGCGTACGCCCGAGTGATTTATAAAAAAACGATCGGACGAACCCTATCTTCACGTCGCCTCAGGCGCCGCCGCCGCCATCTCCGGCAGTACCTGGCCGCCGGAAAAAAAAAACCTACGTGTTGTGCGCTACCGGCCGCCGACAACCGCCCGTCGTCAGCTCGGCGTGCTGTTCGCCCTCGCGTTGTGTGTGACTAGACGCCGACAACCGCCTCGGTCGGGCAGACGCCTCCGCCGCCGTCAGCTTGTAGCTGTTCGCCGTCAAGTCTCCGGCGAATCCCAACACTATTCTCATGTCTAACGAAGGCAACGAGGTACGCGAGGCGTTGGCATAGTGATTTAAAAACGGATTTTAATTGCGAAGATGTTACGTGATGTTTGAATGGATCTTTGATTATATATGAATGTGTATAGATTGAGGCTGAAATAGGATATGACGGTGATGATGGCGGTAGCGAGGACGGTTCATTGTCATTGGATGAAGACGAACATGGCGGCGAAAATTATATGAGTTTAGATGAGTCTTACAGTGGCAATGTAAGTGGTCTGCATGTTGTCAACCATGTTAAATACAAGCATCCGCGATGACAATAACATGTTTGACTTTGCACAGATAGGAGGGGATGATGACAATGAGGATATGTATGTAGATGATTCATATGCTGAAAGCGGAAGCCATGTAGGTTTAGATTTATGTATTGTAGGTTATTTTAAAGTGACATGAAAAATGCATCAAATCTTACATATCATATTTACAATTTGCGCAGATGGAAGTGGAAGGGTATTATGAGTGGAATTTTTTCGATGATGCCAATGACGAAAACGATATCGATGCATCTTATAATGACAGCTCAAGCAAAGTAAGTAGTGGAAAGTGAATACATATGATATTCCTTATACAACTAGTTACTGACATATAACGTTGTTTGTATTTTTTTCCAGGGAGAGGTTGGTGGCGCGTGCGAAAACGATGATGATGCCGATGGTGATGAGTGCAATTTTGACACTGGGTACGATGAATACCAGCAAGAATCACTTGACAGGCATTGGACGGTGATGTCCACGACGTTCAGGACAGACGAGGAGGCATATGATTTCTATAACGATTATGCGAAAAAGTGTGGCTTCAGCATTAGGAAGGACAACTTGAAATATGCAAAGGGTATCGACGCACGTAGGCGCTTGAGGAGGTTTCTGTGTTCAAGGGCTGGGAAACGACAGGCCAAGTTTTGTACCATGGAAGGGAAGAAGCGCAGGCTGAGAGCGGAGACTCGGTGCTATTGCGAGGCCCATATAACTGTGAAGCTTGACAGAGAGCGCTCCATTTGGTATGTCAGCAGTTTCAGCGACGATCATAGTCACACTCTTGCTAGACCGGATGAAGTTATATATCTTCGATCTCATAATCAGATAAAGGAATACCAGAAGCTCGAGATCTTAGCAATGACAGGTGCTGGGCTCAAAAAACATTGGATTTATGACAACTTCGTTAGTAGGTATGGACCATATGCACGGGCTGGTTTCGGGAGGAGGAAGCTTTATAACATGTGTTATAGGGAGAAAATGAAGTTGCTAGCAAAGGGTGATGCGGACACTGCGATTGGTATCATGATGACGAGAAAGGCAAGGGATCCAGACTTTTTCTTTGAGCACACTGTTGACGCAGAAGGCAAGCTGAAGAACATGTTCTGGTGTGATTCTCAGTCACGTCGGGATTACCTTGACTTTGGTGATGTAATCATCTTCGACAGCACTTACAAGATGAATAGGTACGGAATGCCATTCATACCTTTTGTTGGTCTAAACAATCATCGTTGCACCACTGTGTTCGGTTGTGCTGTTGTGTCAGGTGAGACGGAGGATACATATGTTTGGGTGTTGCAGACCTTTTTGAGAGCTCATTGTCAGAAGAAGTCGAGGTCTGTAATTACAGACGGAGACGCAGCCATGATAAGGGCCATCAGGAAGGTCCTTACTGACGTGTGGCATCGACTTCGTTCGTGGCATATAAAGAAAAACATGCAGAAACACCTCCACCACAAGTCCCTTAAGGAGTTCAGGTCTCTTATTTACTATGCTACTACACATGATGAGTTTGAGGTGAGATGGGCAGCTTTTAGAGCTAAATGGGAGTCGGAGAAAACTGAAACATGGTTGAGTAGGATGTACAGGAAGAAAAGGCTTTGGGCTGCGTCATATCTCACCGGTGGGTTCTTCCTTGGTATGCAGAGTAACCAGAGGAGCGAGAGTCTGAACTCTTGCCTTCATATGCATCTTGACTCTGGCATGACAATTGTTGATATGGTTGTGCATTATGAGAACTGCATTGTTCGGCTCCGTGAGAACGAGTCACACGACGACTGCATGTCCACACAGACACTCCCTGTACCAGTACTCGACGAGTTCAAATGCATTGAAAAAGCCGCTGCCCGTGACTTCACTGCGGTGAACTTTTACCTCTTGCAGAAAGAAATGAAGAAGGCAGCGGATCTTGAGATCATAGATATACTCAGTGGAGCCGTCAGTAGAAGATTCGTAGTGGCATGGAAAAATAACAGGCAACTGAGATTCAAAGTGGACTATACACCTACTAATTCAGAAGAAACAGTGAAGTGCAGTTGTGATAGTATGAAACGTAAAGGTCTTCCATGCAAGCATGTTCTTTATGTTTTAGCCAGGTTGAACGTGAAGGACTTACCTAAGTGCTTAGTGCTGCGAAGATTCACTAAGAATGCTAGAGGTGGACTGCCCGTGAAACGCACTAGCGATCTCTTCGCATGGGGATGGGCAGGTACTGAGGAGAGAACTAAGTACAGTGAGTTGACTATTTTGTCTGCGGAAGCAAATCATGCGGCATGTCATAGACCATTCCTATTTGATAAACTGAAGGCTGCTCTAGAGGATGTGATAGCAAACAAGGACGTTGAGGAGGAAGATTATGTGAGACGGCATACGGTTGCACATGACGATGCTTTTGTGCCGGATCAAGATCATGTTTTTGTTGGTGATCCAGAGAAAATCAATACGAAGGGAGCACCGAAAGGGCAGAATAACAAAGGCCGTAGTAAGGGTTTATGCAGAATAAAAGGTCATTTAAAAAACAATTGTCCTCAGAATCCTAAGTATGTGCACACCTTTTTATTAACGTTTTTTTTTCTTGTTTAGTTTATTCTTTACAAAATTTTGACGTACATTATGATCTTTCTATGCAGGAACATGGCATGATGATCATAGCAAGGACTGTTTGAATAAGAAGAACAACTTCTGAATAGAGTTGACGATTTATTTGGTTGTATTAAAGAATAGTACTTATATATTTGTTTCAGTACATCGACCAGGGAGACTTGTAATAGGTGTTTATTTATGTCATATTTGTTGGCACTATACTCGTTGTTCTTAATATGATATGCGACACACACATTTTACATTATAATATATATTTCTTGACGCTATAGGCATTGTTTTTAATACGATATATGATGTATACATTATTTTCATAGAAATATATGATTTTGTATATAAAACATGCATGTTGGGCGATCGGAGGCGTTGTACAGCCGCCGGTTGCTTTAATTTAAAATAAAAACGTTAACAGCCGCTGAGCCGCGAGTGGCGCCAGCGGGCGCAAAGGGGCGCTACGTACGAGGACGATTCTGGTGCCGCCGCAGATGGCGATCCCGAGGCAGACGCCGCCCTCGGGCACAGAGGGGCGCACGCAGGCTGACGGGGGGAATCAACCTCGGGGGCGGCACAGGCCAACCCTGGAGCGACGCGCGGCGCGGGCCGGCTGGCCAGATGACGCAGCCCACGTTTGCCATCTCGCGCTGAACACGTGGTGCGGCGCGGGCGACGCTCGGCTCGTGCGGCGCGGGCGACGCTCGCCTCTGATACGTCAACATGATGTATCAACTGGGTATTTTAAAGCCCCAACATCATACATTCGCGAGAACACTCATTCAACACAAAATATAAATTAAATTTTAAAATATCAAATGATTACAATGTACTTTAAATAAGTTTGTCAGTCTACATAATCTGGACATGTGAAAAATATTTGGAATCACATAAAAAAAATAAAAGCATCCACACACAATCCTCACTCATGAACACATCATGTTTCGAAAACCACTTAGAATTCTCGTATGAGATTTTTATTTTTGTTTCCTCTTCGCAAGTCGAATTACTTTGTTCTTCACTTTTGTAAGCTCATTTTCTGGAGACAAAATAATTCCAGCTATCATTCTTTCTCTCGAACTATCAATAGATTCCTGAAAAGGAATAAAAATAATTTTAATTTCATCACTTATATATAATATGACGAACTAATTTTTCATACTAAAAATGTACCCACCTGAGAAATAGCAGTAATAAATTTTTCTCCGTCCCAGTATTGAAAACAGCGAAGGACGAACAGCCCACATGAATTCCTGTGTTCGAAAATCATAAGTGCAATTTTGAAAGCACGTTAAGTAAGATAGCACTGAATCAATTAATGTATTTCAAAAGCACGTGCAACATGTAACTCACCCATCTTCTTGTTGAGGCATGTTGTACGGGACTATAGGCCATGCGGACACATCCGGAAACGACATAATTGCACTATCATTTGCATCTTGGATATCTCCTGCAAGTTGCTCTCTCTGACAAAAAAATATAAACACGTTGACTACATATGGTAAACAAATTATATGGTTAATTGTACACACATGAATATGAAACTTACAAAATTTTCAACAAATTTCCTGGTAGCTTCAGAGATATTTTCGCCCCCCCTCAAAGAATCAAGCTCTTTCTTTCTACTGTGCATAACACACGTAATCCAATGGTCTTTATCCTTATTTAAAGCAAAATAAGCCTATTTCACAACTTAAATATTGTTACTAAGCTCGCCTTTCACATATGATAGTAATGAAAATACAATTCTGCAATACAAACGGTACCTTCGGTTTTGCAAAATATTCTGCCATGCATCTGTTGAGAGGTTCATTTGCATGTGCTAAACCTTCTGGGTCGTCTACCGACTTCCCTCGTTTTACTAACTTTGGACGAGTGTTCAATAACCAGTAAGACCTATGTGTGGGTACAAGATACCTGTCCTTGACGATACTTGAATCCGATATGTACGTCGCATAAGCATCAATTACCTGAAATAGATGAGTAAATTTAACATGGATGCAATATACTTAACACATGAAATAAGCATGACAATAAAAAGTACATACATCACCGGATAACAATGCATGGTTAAGTATCTGGCAAACTCTTGCCGCAGAAAGTCCTTCATCTTTACCGTTGTTGAATATTTCATGGTTCTTATGTTTTGGTGAGTGCTCGTACGCTTTCACGTACTGCACAGTGGCACGCACCATATCATCCACAGAATGATCAAACTGAGGGGTTGTTTCATTAAACAGTTCTACAACACAAGTCAATATAGTTATAGTACAAATTTGTAATATATAATTATCAAAAATATATTCATACCATGTTTAACTTACTCGCTTTCGCGGAACGTTTCGCACGTTTTCTCGGAGTCTTTTTAACATAAGGAGATTTCTGGTACTTTGACGCACTCCGCTTTCGCTTCGCTGGAATCACCTCCTTCTTCTCTTCTATCTCGCTATTACCATTTGACACGCCCTGTGACACTTCTTGCTCATTTTGTTGCACTTGCCATCTTGTTGCTTCTATTTCATCGGTTTTTAGAGATGATGCTTCTTTTTTTTCGACTGCTCTGGGACATCTATAGGACATCCTTCTCACCTTTATAGCTACTCAAGTGACCAGTACTGAATTTGAACGAATCCCCTCCTTCAGAATCCAAATCATAATGCCCACTGCCATTTCGGCCATTAGGTGTGTGTATGTCATCATACTGAAATTCTTTTTTAGGATACTTGTTTTCATACCTGGACTCACTATTCTGTCCAAACAGATTTTCTTCCTCCTCTGCCATTGTGCCTGGTTTGTACCGTACACCTGTTTTATTCATTTTCTCTAACAATCTCTGCAAAAGTAAGCCCAGTTACATGTTATATCTTTTTGTCAATTTATCGAATTTAATAGAGTGCATACCAGAATTGCTACATTTTTACCTGTGCGCATAACTACGGCATACGAAACAATTCCTTACGAATTTCCTTCATATCATTCATAACCCGGTCCATAAAAGGCTTTAGGTTAGCAGGGACCTCGGACACACAGTCCACTTTTTTCTTTCCCGTAACGGATGACTTTCGACTACTATGTTTCTTACTGCTTTCAGCTTGTTCATCCGCAAGTTTTTTCATTCTATACTCTTTCGTAATGCAGTCATCTATCTGCAAAGTGAGTATGCAATGAAAACATGAGTACATAACATTCTCAATGGATAATCAATGTATTGTTAAATAAACATTACAATATTACCAATCCATGACCACGACCATTTTCCAGGTCGTACTTGTCTCGTTTCTCCGCTTTAGATTCACTCCAGTTTTTCATTAGGGGAACTTGCAATGACAACGGGTCATTTTTCGGGCCGGTGGTTGGCTGCACCTTCTCCCAATACAAGTACTACAAAACAAATGACAAAATAAATTACGAACGCATAACATGAAGGAATATTAAATAGCATTAATTAATACCATACCTGGAGTAGGGCTAGGTTGCCACATGGCCATTGCCTCACACGGCCGTCCTGCTTGAGTTTACCAATCTCCGTCAAACAAGTTCGCAAAGTGAACACGTTAAAATTCAACGTGCTTATCCGCTTCACGTCATGCACCAACGCGCAGTACTCCTTTGGTATGGAGACAGCCAACATCGGTGCAATAATAGTCCCCAACAAAACAAGAACAGCCATCCGAAGAAAATCATCGTCGGCGAATTTATTCCTCACAATTTTTTGAATCAAGTCATCTATCACTATCTGACCATTTTTTGTGTGAACGTAAATAGGAATTTTCTTTATTAACTCTTTTCCTTCCGTAGCAAGAATGCCAAAAACATCCTCACCTTCATTCTTAAACCCAAATATTGAAAACACGTCGTCCGGTCTAAGTGAAATAAGGCCTTTACTGCCACTGTCTTCTTGACCATGATTTTTTTGCTGTTTGGATTATAACCTAACATCATAAAATGCAGCAAAAAATCACTCATTTGTACTGACGGAATGATCAACATCTCTTGCAAGTTTGTTTCGTAGAACCTAAATCGCTGAGCGGTTGTTAATTTCTCAACGAGACTTATCCACTTCTCTATGGAACATGGAATCACACCATCGATGTCCATACTGCATGTTAATTTTTTCCTATTAATAAATATAATTACGCAATAGCATCCGAAGAAATTGTACGAGACGGGAAAACGTGACCTTGATCCGGGCGACAGCCGCCGAACAATGGCTGTGGCGGAGGGAAAGTAGGTAGCCGAGCGTCAGCGATCTACGCCGGCGGACTTGGGACGGCCTAACACCCAATGCGGCAACGTGCGCTGTTGACGGTCGACGGCGATGGACGGCGCTGCACACGCGGTGACGGCGCTGCGCGCGTGGGGCGATAGTGGTAGGGCGACTTGGGGGGCACGGGGCGGCGTACGGGGGCGAGTGGTGGGGTTGGGTAGGGTTCCGCCGTGCGTGGCGGTATACGGCGATGGAGAGGAAAAACGTTTTTTAGCGCCGACTGGGCCAGGCCCGATACCGCCCAACCTATCCGTGTGACGGCGGCCACCGCCTAACCTGCTAATCTTTAGTCCCACATTGCTTCTCGTCATGCTTATTCACTTGTTTAAATACCGTCCTCTGTCTGCAATGTTAAGTCCCTGATTGTGTTGGTCTTCCTTAAGTAGGTTAATGTATATTCTGCTCTGGCACTCCAAAATCATGGAGTATCACATCAATAATTTACATTAATCTTCTTAAGTAAATCCATCCACACTACGGGATTTTTTATATTTTATATTTTATTTATTTTTTATGTTTCCATGAAACGTCACCATTTATTTTCACACGATACAGTTTTTCACACGTTACAATTTTTTATGTTTCGCCTTGAGTGGCACACAAGCACGCCTGCAAGATTTGGGTGCGTTTCGGCACTCGATGCATTTACTATGATTTTCTCAGTGAAAATACCCAGAAAAGGTCTTCAGACATGACGCAACTTCCGTTTGTACTCCGATTCCGTCGAAATTTGGCGTGGGAGACCGTGGGGGTCACTCACATGCGCACGCAAAATTTGGGTGTGTTTCGTCAATGTTGACATGTAGTCACAGTACAAACCTCAGATATCGGTTTGGGGTGACATGCATCCAGTAGGTGTTCCCTTTCGCAAAGCCATGAAACGTCGCCATTTTTTTTCACATGCTACAGTGTGGCACACAAGCACGACTGCAAAATTTGGGTGCGTTTTGGCACTCGATGCATTTGCTATGATTTTCTCCGTGAAAATACCTAGAAAAGGTCTCCCGACGTGACGCAACTTCCGTTTGTACTCCGATTCCGTCGAAATTTGGCGTGGGAAACCGTGGGGGACACTCACACGCGCACGCAGAAGTTGGGTGCGTTTCGTCAATGTTGACACGTAGTCACAGTACAAACCTCAGATATCGGTTTGAGGTGACATGCATCCAGTAGGTGTTCCCTTTCGCAAAGCCATGAAACATCGCCATTTTTTTCACACGCTACAGTGTGGCACACAAGCACGCCTACAAAATTTGGGTGCGTTTCGACACTCGATGCATTTACTATGATTTTCTCCGTGAAAATACCCAGAAAAGGTCTCCCGACGTGACGCAACTTCCGTTCGTACTCCGATTCCGTCGAAATTTGGCGTGGGAGACCGTGGGGGATACTCACACGCGCACGCAAAAGTTGGGTGCGTTTCGTCAATGTTGACATGTAGTCACAGTACAAATCTCAGATATCGGTTTGGGGTGACATGCATCCAGTAGGTGTTCCCTTTCGCAAAGCCATGAAACGTCGCCATTTTTTTCACACGCTACAGTGTGGCACACAAGCACGGCTGCAAAATTTGGGTGCGTTTCGACACTCGATGCATTTACTACGATTTTATCCGTGAAAATACCCAGAAAAGGTCTCCCGACGTGACGCAACTTCCGTTCGTACTCCGATTCCGTCGAAATTTGGCGTGGGAGACCGTGGGGACACTCACACGCGCACGCAGAAGTTGGATGCGTTTCGTCAATGTTGACATGTAGTCACAGTACAAACCTCAGATATCGGTTTGGGGTGACATGCATCCAGTAGGTGTTTCCTTTCGCAAAGCCATGAAACATCGCCATTTTTTTTCACACGCTACAGTGTGGCACACAAGCACGCATGCAAAATTTGGGTGCGTTTCGACACTCGATGCATTTACTACGATTTCCTCCGTGAAAATACCCAGAAAAGGTCTCCCGACGTGACGCAACTTCCGTTCGTACTCCGATTCCGTCGAAATTTGGCGTGGGAGACCGTGGGGGACACTCACACGCGCACGCAAAAGTTGGATGCATTTCGTCAATGTTGACATGTAGTCATAGTACAAACCTCAGATATCGGTTTGGGGTAACATGCATCCAGTAGGTGTTCCTTTCGCAAAGCCATGAAACGTCGTCTTTTTTTCACACGCTACAGTGTGGCACACAAGCACGCCTGTAAAATTTGGGTGCGTTTCGACACTCGATGCATTTACTATGATTTTATCCGTGAAAATACCCAGAAAAGGTCTCCCGACGTGACGCAACTTCCGTTCGTACTCCGATTCCGTCGAAATTTGGCGTGGGAGACCATGAGGGACACTCACACGCGCACGCAAAAGTTGGATGCGTTTCGTCATTAGATTTTTTAAATATGAATTAGTGCATGAAAAATACAAAAAATGCAATGATTTATTTTTTTAACAGCCGGCGCGCGGCGCAAACTGCCGGGCTAGGAAGGCGACCCACGGCGGCCACTTGGGCGCCGTTTGCGGCGCACACGTGAGGGCCCATGAAAGCCAAAAATCCACGGCGGCCACCACCCAACCTGCTAATTGTTTAGTCCCACATTGCTTTTGGACACGCTTATTCACCTGTTTAAATATCGTCATCTGCGTACAGTGTTAACTCCTTGAGTATTGCGGTCTTTCCTCATTAGGATAATGTGAATGATGCTCTGGCACTCCATAATCATGGAGTGTCACAGCAAAAATTCACATTAATCTTGTGAGGTAAATCTGTCAACACTACAGGAGTTTTTTATTCTGTTTTTTCATATTTACAAATACAGTACTCTTCGGACACATTATTTTTATATTTATAAAAATAATAAAAAGTTCTCCTACAGTGGACATAATAGGCGCGAGGGGGCGACCCACGGCACGCACGGACCAAAGCAAGGGCGGCCCACGGTGCACACGGGCCAAGATGGGGCGGCCGGCCGTGTGTGCGCCGCTAGGGGCGCCAACTGCCCACAGTGCTGTATTTTTAGTCCCACATTGCTAGTTTTCACGGCTAATAACGTGTTTAAATAGCTTCATCCGTCTACAGCATCAAATCTTTAATCGTGGTGGCCATACCTCACTATGCTTATGCAGGTTCTGCTCTGTCACTCCATAATTATTGTGGACTGATATAGCATGACCTGTATAAGTGTTTTAAGGAATGACTATCCGCGCTTAAAGATTTTTTTGTACGTCCTGACGGAGATTTTTTTACATCCTTCAAATTGTGTAGGGTTATTTGCATGACCTGGGCGTGACAGAACGTGCGTTTAGTGTCTGAATTCGTTGAAATCTTGCGTAGGATCCAAAATTAAAAAAAAATCATTATCATTGTTGACAGAAATAGCAATAGTAAAGTTTATATTAAGTAGTGTTTTTAATATAACTACTTAATAAATTATATCATAAGTATTGTTTTTAATATAAGTACTTAATAAATTATCACTGTGACTAAATAAATTTTATATTAAGTAGTGTTTTTAATGTAGCAAATAACTCATTATAATTTTTTAATAAACTGAAAAATGTTAGGCATTAACAAAAAAATCATAAACAATTATGACAAATAACTCATTATTTTTACTTATAAATTATAATAAACAACTCATTATTCTTACTTATAAAGTAAATAATGAACATTACATAAATATAATAAATCTAGTACTATTTTTGAAACAAAAATAGTAAAAAACCGTCGACAGCGCGCGTTGGCCGGCCCAATGACTGTGCGCGACGGCGCGCGTGGGCCGGCCCATTCACTGTTCGGCGGTGCAGGGGCAGGTTCGGCGGGGGCCAGGACTAAAGTTTAGTCCCACCTCGCCCACCGAACGACGCCGTGACCGCCTTATATACCCGCCTCCTACGCCCCTTTCGAACGCCTTTGAATACCGCCCTCTCCCGCCACTGCCCGTTGTGACCGCCCTGCAGGCCGTAGCTGGGACGAAAGGGCGGCCCTTTCGCCTCTGTCTTGATCGGGCCGGACCGATTATGCGCAGTAGCGGCCTACAAGGATGGTTGGACTTTTTTTTTGCTTCATTTTTTTCTCTCTTGTGAGTCACGGCGTGGGGGAAGGTGGGAGGGGCGCTTGTTTAGTCCCACCTCGCGCGCCGAGAGATGGCGGGACCGGCTTATATAGCCGCGTTTGTGCTCTTTGTTAGATAAAATAGCTATTACTAAAGAGATTTGACCTTACATAACTGCCGGGGCAGGCAACCGCCCTGGCAGTTATGTAAAGTCAAATCGCTTTATTACCTAGCTATCTTATTTTTTTTGTATCATTTTGTCCCTTCCGTGCACTTTTTAACTGGCATTTATTATTATTTTCGGTCGAAACACCTAACACACTAACCGGACGTGACGCAACGTGCTCTTGGGATCGAAACACGATCAATTTTTGGATTCCGTGTGGGAGTGGGCATACTAACTCACATGCAAAATTTCAGGCCATTCTGAAGATGTCAAAAACTTGACCTCGTTCTCCGTAGACCGTTCGGGTAGGAGCAAAGGCCCTGTCCGAAAACGAGTTTTTTTTGACATCCTTCAAATGAACCCAAATTTTTTCCATAGTGTTGTACCATCATGACTAGGATGCATAACAAGTTTCATCACTTTTTGCCACTTTATGAATTTTCTATAATTTTTTCGGTCGAAACACCTAAAACACTGACCGGACGTGACGCAACGTGCTCTTGGTATAAAAAACGATCAATTTTTGGATTCCGTGTGGGAGTGGGCATGCTAACTCACATGCAAAATTTCAGGCCATTCTGAAAATGTCAAAAAATTGACCTCGTTCTCCGTAGACCGTTCGGGTAGGAGCAAAGGCCCTGTCCGAAACGAGTTTTTTTCGACATCCTTCAAATGAGCCCAAATTTTTTCCATAGTGTTGTACCATCATGACTAGGATGCATGACAAGTTTCGTGGGTTTTTGCCACTTTATGAATTTTCTATAATTTTTTCGGTCGAAACACCTAAAACACTGACCGGACGTGACCCAACGTGCTTTTGGTATCGAAAAACGATCAATTTTTGGATTCCGTGTGGGAGTGGGCATACTAACTCACATGCAAAATTTCAGGCCATTCTGAAGATGTCAAAAAATTGACCTCATTCTCCGTAGACCGTTCGGGTAGGAGCAAAGGCCCTGTCCGAAAACGAGTTTTTTTCGACATCCTTCAAATGAACCCAAATTTTTTCCATAGTGTTGTACCATCATGACTAGCATGCATGACAAGTTTCATCACTTTTTGCCACTTTATGAATTTTCTATAATTTTTCGGTCGAAACACCTAAAACACTGACCGGACGTGACGCAACGTGCTCTTGGTATCAAAAACGATCAATTTTTGGATTCCGTGTGGGAGTGGGCATGCTAACTCACATGCAAAATTTCAGGCCATTCTGAAGATGTCAAAAAATTGACCTCGTTCTCCGTAGACCGTTCGGGTAGGAGCAAAGGCCCTCTCCGAAACGAGTTTTTTTCGACATTCTTCACATGAACCCAACTTTTTTGCATAGTGTTGTACCATCATGACTAGGATGCATAACAAGTTTCGTGGCTTTTTGCCACTATGAATTTTCCATATTTTTTTCGGTCGAAACACCTAAAACACTGACCGGACGTGACGCAACGTGCTCTTGGTATCGAAAACGATCAATTTTTGGATTCTGTGTGGGAGTGGGCATACTAACTCACATGCAAAATTTCAGGCCATTCTGAAGATGTCAAAAAAATTGACCTCGTTCTCCAAAAACTGTTCAGGTACTAAAAATGTCATTTAAATCAGGTGTGAGAAATATTACAAAAATTTAGGTATTAATGAAACAAACTTGCGTAAAGTGCTAAACTATCAAAAATATCAAAAGTAAGATAGATAGTAATGATATGATCTGAGTTTACAATGCGCTAGCAGCACTCCCGCAGCTGCCCGGACAGTGTAACACTGTCCGGGCAGCTGCGGCAGAGCTGCCCGGGCAGTGCAAAGTCAAATCACATTATTACTAACTATCTTATCTGCCAGGGTGCATGAATCCGCCTATTTAAGCCGGTCGGGACGTCCTTCGGCGGGCGAGGTGGGACTAAAAAATGCGCCTCCACCGTATCGGACACCGCCCCTGCGCCCTAGACCGCTCGCGTGCACGCCTTCCACGCGGCCCACTTGGCCCACTGAAATCGGCCCACCTCGGCGGTCCTCGCAGCGCCGTGGGAGGCGAGGTCTAAATTTAGTCCCACCTCGCCCGCCGAAGCGCGCCCGCACCGGCTTAAATAGCACGCCCCGCCCTACCCTGCCTTACTCCAAAAAAACAATAGCACGCCCCCGCCCTAGCCGGTCTGTTTGGGCCCGTGGGCCTTGCAGGGCCGAAAAGCGGTCCCTTTCGCCGACGGCTTGATTGGGTACGACTTAGTACGCCTCGCTCGGCTCCGGGCCAGCGATCTTTTTTTTTAAACAATTTTTTGTTTTGTTTTTGCTAATATTATGTAATTTTTTTATTGTTTCATTTTTATTTACTTTTCTAATTTTTATAATTTTTTCAATTCAAGTTTAGTTCTGTTGTAATTTTAATTTTTTTACAAGAGAACAATTTCAAATAATGGTATGTGTTCGAAGTTTAATACAAAATTTTTTATTTTCATTCTTTTTTGTAGTATTTTTTATTTTCCTTTCCTAATTTTCATAGTTTTTTTTGCATTCAAAGTTTAACTCATTTCTGTTTTAAAATTTATTTTCATTGTTTTTTGCTAATATTATTTATTACTCCATTTTTTCTTTTTTTCATTCTGTTTCCTATTTTCATACTTTTTTTGCACTTCAAGTTTAACTTTTTCTTTTTTAATTTTTTTTACAATAATTTTATACAATATAACAATTTTAAATAATAGTATGAATTCAAACACTCAATTTGTAAACAATATTTTAAAACCATGCATTCAAACACACTCGATATTTCATTATATTTTTCATAAATATTTAACATAATACAAGAAATTTAACTTAACTAAGCTAAAAAACATTATGAAAATAATTAAACATACTAAACGTTATTTCGAAAGTAACCTAAAGTAAACTACTCGTCCTCGACGCCGCCGAAGTCCGCCTCGTCATAGAGGCCGTCGCCGTCGTCACTGTCGTTGCTGCTGCAGTCGTCGTCCAGGGGCACCACCGGCGAGGCCGGCGCAGCCATCGAGTCGGCCACCGCGGCGTGGTAACCGAGGAAGTCCGGTGGGTCCTCTGGGTGGACGGCGACCGGGGCGACCTGCATGTACGCCTGGACGAGGGGCGGCGGCATCGGGACGTTCTCCGACTCCCGGATCGCCGTCAGGTAGCCCGACATGTCCTCCAGGTCGCCGGCCTCCGCCGCCAGCCGCCTGTACTCGGCCAGCAACGCCGGCTCTGGTTCCTGCGCCGACTCGTGTGGAGGGGTGCGGCTGGACCCGGCGCCGTCCCATGCGTGCATGCGATGATCGCCGCTGCCGAGGCAGACAGAGTCGCGGTCACCAGCGAGGGGCCCGCGCGGGGCCGCGTGCGTGCCGAGCTTCATCCGCGCGCCCATGGTCATGGTTTCACGGGTGGACCGCGCCTCGCCGCGGCGGAAGAGCACGTAGCCGTAGCTCGTCGGGGCGGGCACGACGCCGGCGACCGCCTGGGCGCGGTGTGGGGCGACGACGTCCTCGAAGGAGCGCCCGTCCTAGAGGTGGTGCCGCGCCGCGCGGTTGTGCTTGACGGGTGGGCGGGGGCCGGCGTAGGCATGGAGGCGGCGGTCGTGGTCGTCGGCGAGCCGGGCCGCCCAGCCGGGGTGGTCGGGGGCGTACTGCGGGTCCGCCCGCTCCTCCGGCGAGAGCCGCGCCCAGTACAGACCAACGGCGCGGGCGAAGTTCGGCGTGCCGACGTCGGGCACCGGCGCGACAGGCACACCGTCGACGCTGAGACGCCACCTCGACGGCAGGCGGACGTCGGGCGCGGCGGGGATGGAGAAGTCGGCGAGCTCCTCCGCCTCCTCCAGGGTCAGATTCGGGCGGGCCATCGCCGGCGGCAGAGAGAGAGGGCGCGAGAGGCGATGGTGGGTGCCGGCGAGTGGGGGAGGCGATAACGGGGTGCCACCGACGGCGGGACGGGCCGGCTTTTATAGGGGCGGGGAGGGGGCGGGGTGGGTGCCGGCGATTAATGCCAGCAGGCAAGGGGGCGGCGTGCGCAGGCGGTCAAAGCGGTGGCGTGGACAGGCGGCGAGCGCAAGCGTCAGCGTGGGAATCGACGCCGCGCGCGGGCCGTCGCCAGCAATTAGACTCCACACTGCGGCGATTCGACGGGGCGCTGCGCGGCGTAAATGGCCACCGCAATCCGCGCCGGATTAATGTGGGGGGCGGCGGCGGTGGACTAAGTACGTGTGGGCCGCCCCTCACGCGGGCGTACACCGCCACGTACGGCGTATAGCGGAACATACATCCGCGCGCCGCGGTACGCCGCGTTACGCCGCGCCCCCCTGAAATTTCCATTCTACCCCTCCTCACTTATCATACCAAAGAGGTATCTTCTAATCATCCAGGGGTTGTACCGAAGAAGTGATAAATCTCTGCCGACCCCACGAAAGAAATAAATAAATAAGTGAACCGGTCCCTGTCTTTTAGGCTGCTCCCTCTTTGCAGATCTTCGATCTTATGGCTGCTTCTCATTTTGTTAGTCGTTTTCTAGCTCCAGAGAAGATTCCATTCCGGTGCCATCTGTGTTCCCCATCAAGCTGCTAGATGCCACAGCATCATTCTATCCCTTGCTTCCTCTTGGCATCAAATTCTAGCACCTTGAGATTTACGTACGACTAACTTGTGTTCAGGATTACACCACGAGTTTAACACTTGATCACAAATACAGTATTTTGCAGCATCATGCCACCAAATTTTCGTGTGCCGATTATTCCTTTTTTTTTTTACTTTCTCCCATCTAGAGTTAACCGGATGTGCACATATTAACAGGCGGCCAGGAGCAGATTACATTTGTTGCATCATGACTACAGATCTGAACTAACCAGCCTGAAGAAAAAAACATGCGCCCTGCTTCAACGTCTCTCTACCATATTCATACCATCTCAAGATTCTCACCCTCACCTCGCATATTGGTTTTCTTGATTTGCCCCTCGATTACTTGTAATTAACTTTCCAGCATCATAGGTTCTTGATCGATTTGTTCATGGATCTCATGTTCGTGCATGCTTTATTATGCAATAATCAGGCTAGGCTACCGCCAGTAATCTCCTTGGCGCGCCCCGGATCGCCACCGGCGGCGACGGCCGTGGCCCGTGGTGGTGACGACGGTGAGCCAGAGTTCGACGCTCCTTGCTGACCATGGCCTCGTGCTCTCTGGCCTCGTCCGACAAGATCTGCTGCCGCCGGCACTCCTCGCTGCAGAACCCCTGGTCACCCCTGCAAGCACAACACTAGTATCAGTCATGCGCCAAGCGGCCAACCACGAAGCCTTCCGATCGATGCTGCCTCAGCCTCAGCGGTTAAGAATTTCAGATCACGAGCTTTGCACGTAGGCTGCAGCAGTACCTATACATGTACACGTCTTTGTCGGGACTGAGCTCCCTCCGGCACAGGAAGCAGGCCCCCGAGAAGCTGCCAGAAAGGCGGCGGCGGGCCGGAGGCGAGCTGACCATCTGCTTGAGGACGACATGACACGGTTGCGGGTGGTGCTGGACGAGGATCTGCAGCCCGACGACGACGTCGGAGGCGGCGTCTCCCCCTACTCGCCGCAGCCGGCGGCCGTGGGTGTGTCCCCCGAGGCCCCGCTGGATGTCAACGATGTTATCTCCACGCTGATCATCAGCGCTGCGGTGGCCATCGCCACCCTCCTCCCCGAGGTGGAAGATGCTTTTCTGGATCCTGGGAAGCATGGTGGTCGTGGAGCCGAGGAGGAGGTGACCACCTCAGTCCAAGGACCTGTGTAGTGGTGAGAGGTGAGGGTGGAGAGGAGTGATGGGTATATAAAGACGCTTGGCGTCCACAGAGTGGCCGTAGTAGAATTGGAAGATCGCCCTTAAGGCCAACTCCACCGCGCCACCCCATTCCGCCCCCGTTCGTTTAAGGTAAAACGGACAAACCAGACGGCCCAACGCGCGGGCGCAAACGGACTTTTGTTCGTTTTGTGTCCGCTTTCGACCCATCCCCGGACCAAGTTTGCGCCGGTTTGGGGGTGAAACAGACAGCACGCGGACGGGCGGGACGCGCGCGCTTGTCCTCCCCTAGCCCGTCTGTCGGTGGGAGAAACCAAAATCCCCCACGCCCCATTTGGTGCCATTTCCCCAAACCCTCCCACGTCCCTCCCGCCGCCCCCTCTCTCCCCCCGTTCATGGCCGACGCCCAGCCGAATTCCGGCGGCCTGGCCGACGACCCGCCGAGAAAGGTGAAGAAGAAGGCGGCCAAGGCGCCAAGGAAGCCGCGGTCGGAGTGCACGCCGGAGGAGATCGCCAAGTTGGACGCGGAATCGGCGAAGAGGAGGGGCCGGAGAGCGGCCGTCAAGGTCAATGCCGCCGCGGCCAAGTTCGCCGCCGAGCGCAATGCGATGGAGGCCGCGCAGCGCAAGGCCGCGGTCAACGAGAAGGAGGACATCGTCAACAAAGCGCACGCCCTCCTCATGCTTGGCATGGTCCGGCCGGCCGGTTTCCCTGCAGCGGCCGTCGGCCCGACGAGCACAGGCTCGTCGGTCGCCCGGCCTCCGCACTGCCAGTCGCCGACGTCGCGGACCGCGCCCATGTCGCCCGGCTTTCCTCCGCCAAGGCACGACGGCCAAACCCGTTTCTCAGGGTCGCCGGACGTTGGCTTGTTCGCGCCGTCCACACCGCGCCCCGCGGCTGTCATCAACCTCAACGTCACGCCTGGGTCAAGCAGCGGCGGCCGGCCGTCCGTCGAGATGCAAAGAAAGCAAGCACGGGCGCCGTTCACGGGCACCATGCCGGCCCCTCGCGTCTTGTTTGACGGAATGCCACCACCAACGCCAACGGTCGACGACCCCTTCTACAACCAGTACATGGAGGACGTGATCTTCGAGGGTGGGCAGGGCCGTGCCTACGACCCCGACGAGACCCAAAGTTAGGATGGACGCGCCCAGTACGTCCCTGATGAAGAAGAGGCCGACGACCGTGCTGACTACGACCATGGTGACTCGTGGCATGAAGACGATGACATCTATGTCGAAGGTGATGGTGATGAAGAAGAAGTCAATGACGTTGATATTAGTGGCGAGCCATTGTTCATCGACAAGCTCACCCAAAGAGCGGAAGCACAAAAGAAGATGAAGAGCATTCGCACGGGTTCATATACATAAGATGAGGACAAGTTGATTTGACAAGCTTGGATGGAGATTAGCCAAGACCCGAGGACCGGCGCGCAACAAAAGGGCCTTGTTGTTTGGACGAGAGTCCACAAAACATTCCATGAAAGGAAGATGTTTGAGCCCTACCAATTTACAAGCAACTGTGGCATCGGCTCGATTCAAAAGAGGTGGTTGTTCATCCAACAAGAGTGCAACAAGTATTGCGCCGAGCGTTGAAGCACGGCCCGTGAATGGCGTTGGGGACATGGTATGCTCCCCTCTTCCTAGTCCTTTCCTTGCTACGGTCATGAGACTTCGGCCTTGTATATGTTTGCATGTTCAATTGTTGTTGATCATGTGGTGTAGGCATTTCAATCTTTGGAGGCATTCAAGCCCGGCACAATGACAAGCCATTCACTCTTACAAATTGTTGGACGATCATCAACAATTGCCCTAAGTTCAAGGACCAATACCGTGAACTTCAAAGGAAGAGAGGCTTCAAGACGGCCAAGTTCGCCGGAGGTGGAGATGGCGAGGCGTTGAAGAGGCCGAGGGGCAAGACCAACTCCAAGGTTGACTATATACCATGGCATTGCATGACACTTTGCATGGCATGATGTCTCAAAAGGATGTGATGGACAAGAAGAAGCGGCAAAGCAAGGACGAGCAAATGAAGCAATACCTAGACCTTCAAAGAAAGAAGCTTGAGATGGAGGAGGCGTCCAAGAGGAGGAAGATCGACATGGAGGAGGCGGCCCGGCAAAGGCAGCCCGACATGGAGGAGGCGGCCCGGCAAAGGCAGCTCGACATCGAGGCCGACAACGTCAAGGCCAGGCAGAGACAGCTCGACATTGAAGCCACCAATGCCGCCACCAAAGCGAAGGAGGTGGCCCTGACGATCATGAGCGTGGACTTGTCGAAGATGAGCGAGAAGACGAGGGCCTGGTTCGAGGCCAGGCAGAAGGAGATGCTCGACGCCGAAGGCCTGAACTAGGTCGTCCGATCGGCCGTGGCCGTTCTTTTTGGAGGCTGGCATGGGTGCCGCCCGCCCGCTGGGCCGCTGGCTGTGTGTCGGCGAGAAAACCATTCATTTTGGAGGCCGGCTGTGTTGCCGGCCGCTGGCTGTGTTGCCGACGAGGACAACTATTCGTTTTGGAGGCTGGCTGTGTTGCCGGCCGCTGGCTGATGCCGGCGATGGACGTGTAGGCCTCTAGCTCTGTTGCCGGCGTGATGAACTGGGGCCGCTGGCCTTATGAACTAGGGCTTGGCATTTGAAACGTTTCTTTTTTTTTAAATAGACGCGGACAGAATGGGGCAAATGAATGCGTCCGCGCGCTGGGCGCACGGCCACCGCATCTCAGGACACGCCCGCACGACCTCAATTCTCTACTCAAACGGACAGAATCCGAATAAAATGGACATTCGTTTGGAGTCGCGCGGTGGAGTTGGCCTAAGAACTGTAGAACATACTACTTGCATAGAGTACACCTGTGTCGACCACCAACGGGAGTAACGGCGATGTGCTGAGCACGGGCTGGGGCAGGTGATAATGACGTGGTGATGCTGCTGGTGATTTGACAGCAATTAATATTGAGATGTGCCAGGTGGTGAGCGATCGATAAATAACTGCACTGATGAATAGAGTTAGTAAAATACAGGAAGAAACAGCAGATGGGTGAGCAGAGCACAGGTTAACACTCGTCAGAACCATTGCAACACAACAAGTGTAGATTCGAACCTTGCTTCCACAGCAAACCCCCCTTGAAGCAGATAACTAATGTAAGTGCGTTGCAACTCGAGTATCAAGAGTCCCTGCCATCATTGTCACGCATAATCTAGAATTTTCTCCCCAAAGTGGTGCGCATTTGCTTTCCTACACACAGACATGATAGGAAGAACCCGAACTTTCTCTGCAATTTATTCATGATTTAATAACTACCCCTCAGTAAACTAATATAAAAGCATTTAGATTACTAAAATAGTGATCTAAACACTTTTATATTAGTTTACGGAGGGAGTACTAATCTGTGGGCTATTTTCTATTCATGATTTAACACATGTAGCGGTAGGAGAAACTACGAATCTGTGGGCTATTTTCTATTCATGATTTAATTAACACATGTAGCGGTGGGAATAACTATCTGCTCCGAGCTCAAATACACCCGTGTGAACAGTAAATTCTAAAAAAATAGTAAATAAAATCTGAAAATAAATCATCGATGAACATCAACAAATTTTCTAGCATCCTGCAAAATTTGACCTTGAATGACATTTGTGGAGGCCTGTACAGATTCAAATCTCGAGGCTTAAAAAGACGCATTTTGGAGTAATTATTTTTTATTTTTTGGAACACACCTCTACAGATGTCTTTTCATGGAGAAATTTTGCAGGACGTTAGAACACTTTTTGGTGTTCATCCAAAAGAAAAATCAGATTTTTTTATTTTATTTTACTATTTTTCAGAATTTACACTTCATGCGGGTGTTTTTTGTTGAGAAACACCTATAATTGTATTCATACTAGTAATAATTACAGGTATACTGATTTGGATCTAAGATCCCAAAAAAATATAAACTAGCTCCTATGACTAATAATTACAGTGAAATCTCTTCGAAACACCTTCTTCGCGGTATTAAACTCTGCTAGATGAAATAGTCCAAAGACTTCGGTAGAGAGGCTGCAATTGGACTGAAGCAACGATGTTGTCACTCTTTCACCCACACGAACATTACAAATAATGGTTTTCGAAAGCGCCTTGAGTCGCCCATCCACAAAGATGGGAAGTCTTGATCGACGAACGTACTTGGGCTGGGAATGATCCCCTAGAAGTGCAGGCCGATAGATCACAATATCTTCATCATGGTATCGATGAAAGATTTCAACTTCACAAATAATCAAACCAACAAAAAAAATTTGACACACAAACGTAAACTCATCAGATCCGATTATTCGGATCTGCAAGGACACAAAATCCTCTAACCTCATGGCACCGCCAAAAAAAGGGGAATATATTTATCCTCACAAAATACGATGATCACTAGATGATGACGAAAAATATAGAACTCTTGAAGATGCAAAGTCCCCCACCTCTCAGCGCCCAGATGGCAGCCAAAGACGAGGGGACTAAATATTCCCTTGCGGCGGCAGCGGCAACCCTAACAAAACCGTCGCGAAGCAATTGAGCACATCCATATGTGAAGACTATGTGAGTGCCGAGTACGCGAGAAAAGGACGGGGAGGAAGGGGCCTCCTGCGGGTGCATTTGGGCTCTAGATCAGACTAACACTTTTCGCTAATCTATAGGCTATTCGGGAGACTAGTAGCACTTGATGCATTCAGTAAGAAGAAAGGATGGGCGCCCGTCATCCTGCAGATTGTTGGCTGAAGGCGAATGTGACATCCTGACTTAATTAATAGAAATAATAGACTACTCATATCAACAACGAGTTCCTTCTTTTTCGGAAGGTCATTCACAGGGAACCTCAAATTTAACTGTGTTTATCTTGAAGGAATTAGAGATGCGCGAGCGACATGGAACTGGATCCCAGATGCACACGACTAAAGACAAAGTGCACAGGAAAAACTAGTGTTGGTATGTGGGCCGGTCTATATCCCGCTAGGTGTCTGGTTGTGGACGGGCTTTGCAAATGGTATCAGGGCCGACCCTCGCGATTACACACACGTGTGCGGGTCAGTGGCACAGACATGTACATGACATGTGAGTCTTATCTTGGCACATGACATGGACACATGTGGATGCTGCCACTGACGCTCATAGATGTGTGCTAAGGGGGAACGTTCCAGCAGTGTCGGCGAGGACATCTATTTCTTTGAATGGGTGTGTATATGATATCTTGGATTAATAGGAATGATAGACTCGTATCGACAAGGATTCCTTCTTTTTTGGTAGTTCATTTGCAAAGAACCTCAAAGTGTGTAGAAAAGACTAATATTTGTCTATAGGGTCAGTCTAGATATGACTATGGCCGGGGCGTTATAGCGAGCTAGCAAGAATAATTAGATGTCTCTTACTATTACATCGTCATAGATATCTTTTGCTGCTCGCCTCATCCTCGTTTCGATCATTCGATGATGGCTATGGCCGGGCGTTACAGCAAGCTAGCAAGTTTTTGTAGTGTTTGGTGTAGTGGTCTTTGTTAAGAAGTCAATTTGCATTTGGTAGCGTTGTGTTCTATTGTTGGATGAGGCGAACAGCAGAAGATTGGTCGTTATGCTTGTAATAAGTCTACCCTGGAAACCTATGGTATAAAAGGTCCTTTACTATCTTGTATTATTAGTTTCAAAAATGAAATTGGGGGAAGACCCCTTAATTCGAAAGAAAAAAAACATGCAGTATTTTCTGAGGTTCTATACTCTCACGCCCAAACTAATGTTTTGGTGATCCTTACGTTTAAGAAAGCGCCCGGTGAAGATTTGAACTGTCAACTATAAAACAATTCATATTAAAAATTGAACAATACATAAAGCACTTCCTATTAGATACATGAAACTTTTAAAACTTACTAGCTTGAACCCCTTGCCCTAGTATACCGCTTCGGGTAATTTTTCCCCCATGCGCCCATGACCTACAAACAGGACGACGGTTGATCTACCTCTTCCCTAGGGAGATTGCGGGCCCCCATCTCCCTTTGTATGTCGCTTCGACGATTGGAAGGGTGAAGACCCCGGTGCTTCGTCCTGTTGGTGGCAGGGTTAGGAATAAACTTAGGGTTTGGTCACCAATCGGGGGCGGCAGGACGAAGACGTCAACATAGGCGTGGAATAAATTCTCCCGCCTCACCCTTGTTTCGATGGTGCCTCTTTGTATCATCGAGAGGCGTGTGGAGGACAATGCATTCTCAGATCTAGTTCTTTGGTTCTGGCTTTTTCTTCATGTTTTTCTTGATGCCTCTATCCTACGGGGCAAACAACATGGTTGTGCGTGTTGATCCTCCTACTCCAGTTTCAACCAACAGAGGTTGATCAGTGTCGACCTTGTTGGAGAAAGTGGGATTTTTGTGGAGGAGGAGATTCGGGTGGAAGCTTATCCTTGACTTTTGGTTGGCGCCGGTCATGGTGGTGCCTTCACGAGTTGTTTCCCTACTTGGAGTTGTTGTGATTGGTTCGGTCGACGCACTCTAGAGGGGGCAATCTAAAGTTATGTCGGCCTAGCGACCATGGATGTGTGGTGCAACAGTCATCGTCTGTGGGGAGTGTCATGTGGAGCATGGGTTGTGAGTGTCAGAGTGGCGACCCTGGAAGATTATCTTGTGGACCTCTCATGGAGTGATGGAGTGGAGGGAAGACGAGATGGCAGCTCCAAGTTTCAGGCAGATTTTTTTTCAAAGAAAGATTGTAAGGGAGGGCCCTACAATATAATTGGTGCCACAAACCCAAATGTCAAGTGCCATGCCTTGAACCTAGGTGGGTGGAAAGGCATTAGCCGCTTTCCACCACTAGGCTATGCCTTAGTATGTGTGTTCAGGCGGCATTGACAGTGTCTAGCCTTGTGTTGTATGGTCCATGAAGTTTCCCTCGGTGCTGATCACCGGTGCGTCCGGTTGTTGGGGAATGTAGTATTTCAAAAAAAAATCCTACGATCACGCAAGATCTATCTAGGAGAAGCATAGCAACGAGCGGGGAGAGTGTGTCCACGTACCCTCGTAGACCGAAAGCGGAAGCGTAAGTAATGCGGTTCATGTAGTCGAACGTCTTCGCGATCCAACCGATCCAAGTACCGAACGTACGGCACCTCCGCGTTCAGCACACGTTCAGCTCGATGACGTCCCTCGAGCTCTTGATCCAGTTGAGGCCGAGGGAGAGTTCTGTCAGCACGACGGCGTGGCAACGGTGATGATGAAGTTACCGGCGCAGGGCTTCGCCTAAGCACTACGACGATATGATCGAGGTGTGTAACTGTGGAGGGGGGCATCGCACACGGCTAAGAGAAACTTGTGTTGTCCTTTGGGGTGCCCCCCTCCCACATATATAAAGGAGGGGAGGACGAGGAGGCCGGCCAAGGGGGGCGCGCGCCATGGAGAGTCCAACTAGGATTCCTAATCCTAGTTGGAGTCCCCTTCCATCCAAGAGAGGGAGAAGGAGGGAAGGAGGAGGAGGGGAGAAGGAAAGAGGGGGCGCCGCCCCCTCCCTAGTCCAATTCGGACTGGCCATGGGGGGGCGCGGCCTCCCTTGTGGCCCTCCTCTCCTTTCCACTAAGTCCCATGAAGGCCCATGAACTTCCCGGGGGGGTTCTGGTAACCCCCGGTACTCAAAACTTATCCGAAACGACCTGAACCATTCCGGTGTCCGAATATAACCTTCCAATATATGAATCTTTATGTCTCGACCATTTCGAGACTCCTCGTCATGTCCGTGATCTCATCCGGGACTCCTAACAAACTTCGGTCATCAAATCACATAACTCATAATACAGATCGTCATTGAACGTTAAGCGTGCGGACCCTACTGGTTCGAGAACTATGTAGACATGACCGAGACACATTTCCGGTCAATAACCAATAGCGGAACCTGGATGCTCATATTGGCTCCTACATATTCTACGAAGACTTTATCGGTCAAACCGCATAACAACATACGTTGTTCCCTTTGTCGTTGGTATGTTACTTGCCCGAGATTCAATCGTCGGTATCTTCATACCTAGTTCAATCTCGTTACCAAAAAGTCTCTTTTACTCGTTTCGTAATGCATCATCCCGCAACTAACACATTAGTCACATTGTTTGCCAGGCTTATTGTGATGTCCATTACCGAGAGGGCCCAGAGATACCTCTCCGATACACGGAGTGACAAATCCTAATCTCGATATATGCCAACTCAACAAACACCATCGGAGACACCTGTAGACCATCTTTATAATCACCCAGTTACGTTGTGACGTTTGATAGAACACTAAGTGTTCCTCCGGTATTCAGGAGTTGCATAATCTCATAGTCACAGGAACATGTATAAGTCATGAAGAAAGCAATAGCAATAAACTAAACGGTCATAGTGCTAAGCTAATGGATGGGTCTTGTCCATCACATCAATCTTCAATGATGTGATCCCGTTCATCAAATGACAACACATGTCTATGGCTAGGAAACTTAACCATCTTTGATTGACGAGCTATATAGTCAAGTAGAGGCATACTAGGGACACTCTGTTTGTCTATGTATTCACACATTTACTAAGTTTCCGGTTAATACAATTCTAGCATGAATAATAAACATTTATCATGATATAAGGAAATATAAATAACAACTTTATTATTGCCTCTAGGGCATATTTCCTTCACCCGTATCACATTCGGCATAGGGTATTCCCGGGTCTGCTTCCCTCCGGCAATGATAGGAGGTCTCCTTGGGTCACTTCTGGTTTGTGTTTATGTGGTTGGCGTCTTTATGTGCCCTTCTCCACTCCATTGGTGAAAGTGGGTGTGGCTTTGTTGTTTTGGGTTTTGAGTGGGCTTGGCCCTGTGGTATTCGAATTCAAGTGGGCATGAGCACGGGCATGTGATGTTGTCATTTGAATAGATTGACCCTATTAGTATTCTATGTTCGACTTTACACTAACTAATTGGACATGATTCTTCTTATTTAATGAGATGCAGAGATTTAAACTCGATTAAGCAAAAGAGAGGTTGAACTGTTCATCTGGCTTGCTTGCATGAGTGTTGGTTGCACGAGACATGAGCAATCAGTGTTATTATGGACCATACAAAGAAACAATATGGGATCCTTTAACTAAAAGGAATCTTATGAGATTTTTGGTGGATTTAAATCCTTACGATATTTTCTACATTTGTCATTTGATTCACATGATTAGAATCCACCGTAAGTTTTACTAAGGATTCCTTTGAGTTCTATTTTAGAGAAAAATTTCCATCCACTCAAACCTCTTGCTACAATTTCTTCGTTCCATGATTCAATTTTCTTATAGTTTTTAATCCTCTAGGATTCAAAAGGACATGCTACCACAATCACATGTTTGCATATTCATGTGTTTTGAGAATCCTAAGAATGGGTTCGTTGCCCCCCCCCCCTTCGCGTCGCCCCTCTCGGGCGGCTCGAGGGCGACAACCCTAGCCCCCGCCACCTCCCCCCTTCCTCCCCTCCCTCCTCGCCGCCGCCAGAGGCATCCGCCGGGCAAGCCCGGGGCGTGGCCAAGGAAGGTGGCGGCGGGGCCTCTACTGCTCCGTTTCTCCAGCGGGGGCGTCGGAATCCGGGGCGGCGGCCTCGTTCGGTGAGGCACCACCGTCTCCTTGGCTGGTGGTGGCGCGGGTGTGGTCCGGTGGGCTTGGCTGCGCGGGCAGCAAGCTCTCCGGCGGACGAGATCCGCGGCGCCGGCGGTGGGGCTTCTGGCCTCTTGCGGCTCCAGATCTGGCCGCCCCTTTCCCCTTCTGCTGCCCTGCGTGCTCCACCGCGTCAGATCTGGACCAGGTCGACTTGGTTCTCCGGTGCCTGGAGCTGGATGCGGTGTTGGTGGTGTGGAGCCTTGACCGGGAGAAATCCATGGCGGCGACGTCCATGGACGCCGTTCCCCTTCTTGGAGGCGCCATTCAGGTCTTTTGCTCCACCCTCCCCTTCCCTTAGCATCACGGGTGAAAACCCGGACTTTGTTGGGCGGCGACGGTGCTCTTGGCACCGTTTGCTTCGTGAAGTCGTCGCCTTGGATGCTTTTGGACTGTGGGCACTGCGGCGTGGTGGTTGTCGGGCGGCGGCGACAGTGTGGCCCCAGTGGCGGCGACGGTGGCATCGCTGCTCCTTCCTCCCTGGACACCCTGTTGTTGTCTGACTGGCATCTTTCTCCTCTCCAGAGGTCGTCAGTGGGCAGCGGTGATGCGGTGTCTCTGGTGAAGTTTCTTAGTCATGTAGGGTGTGCTTGGTTCCTACTCCTTCTGGTTGCATCCTTCCGTCCATGTTCTAGGGTGAGCAACCCCATATGTCGACGGTTCGGCGCCTTTCGAGCCAGGCGAGGAGGCAGGGGCCTCCTTCGACAGTGGGAATGGATGAAGATGTTGTTCCAGGGCCTTGGTTGTTTGGTGCCGGCATAGCCTATCCTCGACAGCGGGCACTTCCCGGAGCCCCATTTCTTCTTCCCTGGTGATTCTTGTGTGGACGAGGGCCTCTGCGTGCTTCATCTTGTGCTTATCTTGTGCTATCTTACTAGCTGTAGTGAGTGAGGTTTTGAGAGCTGCCTGCCAGCACCCTTGTATCTTGCCGTGTTCTTGTTTTTTTTGTTTGTTCGGGTTTGTAATGCAATGGTTGTAATCCTAGTCGGTTGATGGCTTTGTTAATTCAAAGCCAGGCTCCCCCTTGAGCCTTCATTCTAAAAAAAAAGAATCCTAAGAATCAAAGAAGCCCTAAATACCGACAAGAGTGACATCATGCTAATAGAAACTCTAAAACGAGCTAGCTCATACTAAAAAAATAATGTCTTACAAGGGTACATTTACATATTAATAAGCAATCTAGCGCAAGGTATTCTATATTCTATATACCTAAGAAAGTGATCCTCACTACTTCTAATTATCTCAACATGCATGCTTTCACATCATCAAAATATTGTTGTAGCTGTCAGATTTATTAGCTAACTCCACTAGCATCCATTAGATCTACGCATGAGAATCATCTACCATGCAACATGCATTAGTGGATTCTAAATGGATTTTACATCACATTAGGTTTAATTGTGACACAACCCACTACGACACTAGCTATTTTTTAAACCATGCAACCATGCCACATCAGCGTGCCATGCATGTAAGTTACAACTTACATTTGTTTACATCACCATATCCATGCAACAATAGTCATGTGTCATCAGTTAATTCTTTGCATCATGGTTTGTGCTCTCATAGACATGGCATATGTGTTGGGCGCTTGTGGCATACTTATATATAGTTTATCCTTCACTTTTTCTACAAATTGCACTCTTTTGCTATACTAATAAATAGCTATAGGCCACTACCTATTCTTTCTAGTCATACAATCATGCCACATCAACAAGCCAGGTATGTAAGTCATATGTTAGATTTTTGTATATCCATGCAGCGCTGCCATGCAACACTAAGTTTTGTGCTCTCATGGGCTCAGTCTATGTGTTGGCCGCTTGGAGCACACCTATATAGTTGACCGTTCACTTTTTTTTTACAAATGACACTCTTTTAACTGCAATCTAATATTTTTCTCTTCTATACGTGATTTTTTTATATGCTTCATATTTTTTTCATGTTTTTAATGCGTATATCAAGAAATACTCTTACATTTTATTTTCATTAGTTATAGTTGTTTATGTAGCACACAATAATGCATTTCTTTTCACAAGATTACCGGAACAGCACATGGGGTACATATCATCTAGTTAACTTTACGCTGCACTCCGTTCAATTTTTGCCAAGAACAGATTTGTATGTTTAAACAAAGTACTGTCCAAAATATTGCATGTGCCAAATGCTCCACGGTTGTGATATATCCGTAGGTTGTGGTATACAATGATATTCGGGGACTTCGTCAAAAAACTTGGATGATTCACATCCTCCATTGATCGGCTCAACGTTTCTGCCGAGGTTCCAACAAGCGTAGACCAGATTTAAACGTACGCCGTCCCTATCTTTTCCCTCCTTTTCCTTATTGTCCTTGGCATCTTTCGAAGTGCATGCTTTGGCGCACTGGCAAAGAGCACCAGAACTGACGCGCCAACCAACCGATTCGTCCCAGTCCTTCCCAGCGTCTCCTCTGTTGGGAACTCGAGTAGTGCCATGGACCATCCTCGCTCTGCCTAGCTAGAAATCACAATGTAGTGACGAACAACCCCAGAAGATTGCGCGAATCTGCAGCTGGTGGTTGCACTACTGGCTCTTGTACTTGCAGCTGGACCATGCTGACTCAGAGCAGCTGGGGTTTGTACTTTGTACTAGGCCCCAAGGAAGTTGGCTCTACTCGTCGTCTCGTCGCGGCACACCAGCTCGATCAATCACAGGACAGGAGTAGCCATTTGCTTAGACTTCAATCTTGGGAGCAGTCAGCGTCTGCAATGATCGGCACATTAGAGTTACTCAGAAAATGGTAGCAACTCAAGGCCATGATTAAGTGATTAATTAGTTGCTTTTTGGTATAAATTACCACAATAGCTAAATGTCAGTCCTGGTTTTTGTATTTGGGTCAGTCGATTTTTAGAGAAGGAAGAAGGAAGCGCCCGAGATAAAGAAGGAGAAGGCGAGGCCGCCGGCGCCGGGAAAAACACCCCACTATCTATCTTAGGATGGCGGGTGCGGTTCGCCAGAGAAGCACCCCCACTATTTATCTTAGGGTGGCGGCCTGGCGGGTGGGGTGCTGCTTCGCCCGAGTTTTTTGGGTGGTCGTCGGGCTTAGAGGGGATGGCGGGGGCGGCGGCAAGACCGGCGGTGGGAGGCGGTTCACGGGAGGGCGGTGTGGCGAGGCAGTCATGGGAGCAGCAGGCGGCCCGGCCGGTGGTAGCAGGCGACGGGAGGAAGATCGAGCGTGATCTGCTCCCAGGAGGAAGATGGATGGAGGAAGAAAACATGAGCATCACCGTTCGTTCGTCATCCAACGGCTCAAATTGATCCTAGCAAATCGACCGACCCAATTCAGTTTTTCAGGCGACTTACATTTACCTAGTCCCATAATTTACAGGCAAATTAAGATTAGGGCATATCAACGCTACAAACCAAGAATAGAAAAGGACACTGAAAAATCCGACAGGTTTTCAAGATGGAAGTTTGCAGGCACATGCTCGGAGATTCTCCGGTGCAGCTGGACGTACAATGTTGCGAGAAAATGCGTGTCCCACGATCTCGCTACACCGATGCCGACTTGGATTAGGACGCGCTCGAGGCTTGACGCGTCCTCCTAGCTTCTGCTGCTTTGGGTGGGGCAGAGCTAGTTTCGGGCAAGGAGAGAGGTCCACCCACGTAGCCACTTCCTTTCCACGCCACACCCAAATAATTGCGATCGACCTTCTCCCCTTCCTCACGCACGGCCGGCCTGATCAGCCGGAAATATCGTGGCTGCTTACACCACGTCCGACATGGGCACGGCCACCAGTACTGCTAAGCTTAGTCTTAGGTGAAGAAGCATCCATCACACGAGTGAAGATGGCAGCAGAGTGGAAAAGCGCAGCGGCATCGTTCCGTTCGGCTAGCTAGCAAAGGAGCCGTGCTGTTCGTCCAAGTGCTGTGTAGGCATGGCGTGCTAGCTAGTAGTAGTAGCTAGCAAGTTCGTGGTCGTAGCCGTGGGTGCAGTTCAGTGCCAGCTGAGTCGATGTGAGCTAGCTCGACGTACGTACGGTTCGCGCGCGCTCAACCGGTCGGCACCACGCACAGTGCTGTGTGCTGATGCCTCCTGCCTCGGAAGTCGGAATGATAGATCGAGCTCTGTGACAGCCCACCTACCATGCATGATCGCAGCATCTGCCAGCTGCGCTGATGCCGACCGGCTGGGGTTAACGCAACGGAACTGTACTGGGCGATGGCAGGAACGCAGCAGGTCTGCTGACGGGAAACGGATGGTGAGTACTCGGGCGGGCCAAGAAGTTTTTAGAGAGAGGTCCTATGAAAAAATTTATATCCCTTTATAGAGCCCAATTCTTGGGGATTGGTCCTCTCCCACTTGGACGACGTGATATGGAAGAATCGGGCGCCGTCAAATGTTAAGTTTTTTGCTTGGTTAGCTACATAAGATAGGATTTGGACCACAGACAGACTAGATAGACTGCCAAATAAGGGTGGGAAAATTGTGACCTTTACCCCTTTTGCAAAAGGGAACAAGAAATCGGGATTCATCTCTTCTCCAAATGTCGGTACACCTTTAGGCTTTGGAACATGGTGGAAGCAAAACTTGGGCTTGTCCATATGCATACATCTTCATGGCACTTGGACGGCTCCGTCGGTGATTGGTGGGATCGTAGAACCGGCACGAACGCTCAACATGCTTGTGGCGTGGGCAATTTGAAATGAGAGGAATGCTTGCATTTTCTGGCACAAGAGTGCACCGCCTCCGATTGTCCTGAACATCATCTTGGAGGAGGCTAGGCTTTGGATCACCGCAAGTGCAAAGAAACTAGGGAAAATTTTATTGCGTGAGTAATTGCCATATGGTCTTGTATGGGTTGTTTGTAAAACTCTATTCCCCTCTTAATTAATAGATGAGGCAAATCTTTTGCTTCCGTTTCAAAAATTATATATTTGTTGTTTTCTTTATGTTCAGTCGCAAAGAAGATGCTCGCTTGCTCGTAAGTTTTTCTTGTTTTTTCTGTCCGTCTCTTTGTTCGTCAAACTGGGCCGGTTTTCAAATTTTTTCTTTTCAATCTTTTAATAGTTTTCTTTGGTTTTTAATTTTTTTTTTTCAGTTTCTTTGCTTAGAGCGCGCCAAAATGACCCTTGGTTAGTAGCTTCCGAGACATAGGCGCGCCCAAGTCCTATACAGCGCTTGAGATGCCAGTTTGTCCCAGTAGCACCTTAAGCCGCTCGTATGGGCCAGCCCACCTAGCCACTAGCTGTTGTTTTTTCGCTTGGTTTCATTTGAGTTGACTAGTTGACCATGATTGTCGGAAATAAAAATTTAGCTAATTCTGAAAAATTGCAAATTTGAATTAGTTTTCCAAATTTTTTGAGAAGTTTGCGAATCTAAAAAAATCGCCAATCTTGTAAAAACGTTATAGAATTTCAAATGCCATGCATTCAAAAAATGTTCACAGAGTTGAATAAAGTTCGCACATTTGAAAGAGTTCATGGATTTGGAAAAAAGCAAGCATTAGAAAAAGTTCACAAAAAAATTAATAAGAAAAATCTACAAACCCAAACAAAAACCGAAGAAAACCCACAGCCCATAAGACCCGAGGGAACCGATGGGGGAGATTATATGGGCCAACGCGCGGGGTGGGGGTTGCGCCCCATACCAATAAGCCCTTATTAAGCGCCGGAGCTATATCTCGCGAGATGGAATGGTCACTCGCGCGCAACATCTATGGTAACCGGCCAGCCCATTAACTTTCTCTTAAAAGAAAGAGAAGAAGGGAACGACCGCACGAGCAGGGATTATCCCTGGTCACCTGGTCCATTTCCAGCATTTTTAGCCACTACGCTCGACATGGGATCTTGATGAAGCACAGCGGCATGCTCTACTTGAGGCAGAATAAGCCAATTAACACTGGTTTTTCTGTGATAATTTCCTTTGTTTTTTCACCATTTTTTATTTTTTTGTTTTTTTTTTGTATCTTTTATTTTTTTTCTTCTCCATATTTTTTGTTTTCTCATTTGTTCCTTTGGTTTCAATGCTATTTTTGTCTTCTTTTGTTTCTTTTCTTGTTGCTTCCCCTGTTTTTTGTTTTGTTTCCATTCTTTTTTTTCTTTCTGTATTTGTTTCTTCGGTTTTATTTTTCATTTTCGTTTTTCTTTGGTTTATTATGTTTCTTTTTGGTTTGCATTTTTTCTTGTTTTCTTAGTTTCTTTTTTTCATTCTACATTTTGTATATGTAAACAACATCTTTCTAATATATGTTGAATATTTGTCTAATAAAATTTTAAGATATTTTTAATCCATGGTCAACATTTTTATACACATTTATAATATTTTTCAAATGCTTGATTAACATTTTTTAAACATGGTCAACATTTTTCCTATACAAACTTTTAATAATTTTTATATGCATATTTAGCACTTTTTCAAATGCTTGACTAATAATTTTCTAAATGCAAGATTAACAATTTTTTGAACACATAGTCAAACATTTTTTATACATATTTAACATTTTCCAAATACTTGATTAACATTTTTTATATACATTACCAATAATTTATTTTAATTTTTTTAATACATGGTCAATATTTTTTATATATACATCTAAATTTTTTAAATGCTTGATCAACATTTTTAAAAAATTTTGTTTAAAAAAATTTCAAATGCTTGATTAACATTTTTATATACATGATAAAAATTCATCATTTTTTAATACATGTTCATCATTTTTTTCTACACACATTTAACGAATTTCACATGCTTGATCAACATTTTTCAAATACTTGTTCAAAAAAATTAAATTCTTGATTAACATTTTTTAAATACATAATCAATTTTTTAATACATTTTTCATATACAGGATAAACATTTTCTCTATACACATTAAACATTTTTCAAATGTTTGACCAACATTTTTCAAATGTTTTTATAGAGTTTTTTGTAATATAGATATATTTAGAATATTTTGAAGTATAAAAAAAGCTAAAAACGAAACAGAAAGCATAGAAAAACAAAAAAGAAGAAGGTTGTGGCCTTCCACGCTCTTGGGCCGGCCCATCTCGGTCTCCCCTTCAGCGATGGTTCCTACTCTCTCGCTGAAGGTGAGGGATAGGGACACCCCTTATTAAGAGCCAAATAGGAATTGGCGTTTTTAGAACCACAAGCTCATAACCCACATAGGATGAGCGGGGGAGTTTCCTGGATATTTTTACTTGAATTTGTAGCCTATACAATGGCCTATGGGCTGCAATTATGATATCGGGCCGGAGAGAATCAACAAGGCTTCTGCTATGTTAGATTTATGTACTTGGATCTAGAAACAAATTTTGCACTTGAGCCGACGCTAAAGGCAAAACACATAGTCAAACAAAAATATTGTGCATATACTGTTTTTTTCAAAACCATATGACTACCCAATGTATTTCCATTAAAGAAACAGCCACATACTGCAAAGTTCATGGCATCAAGGCGGAGAAAAAGAAGAGGGTAAAACCCTAAGCAACTATAAGCATCAAAAGACGAGGTCATCAGTAATCCACTACACATATTACACAAAAGTTGAATTGAAGTAAAAGCAAAGTGAAGCTGAAGGAACACATTTTCAGCTGCATCCTGCAGTCCTATTCTCAATCGGCGCACATCCATGTTTGTGAGCAACAAATATATTGAATCACCATCTTTTAGATCTTTTCGTCTGCATTCCTTCGGCAGCATCGCCCAAGTTGATGTAACTACACATTGTGAAAACCACATTGGTAGGATCATAAGGGGTCCCTTGTTGGAAATAAACAGCATTACGTGTCTTCCCCATTATCCACACTAAACCCACTGCCCTACAAAACAGCAACAAGTGTTCCTTCACTGGGAACGTAGAGATCCCACCTTCAAAAAGATCATATGTATCAGTAGGGGGTCTCTAGAGATTCAGAGCAGACAACACCACTTGATAGATAAATCTTGCTAAAGAACATCTAAATAAAAGGTGATCACAGTTTCATCCTGAGTGCAAAAATGACATTGGTTATTTCCTGTGCGCCCCCTCTGAATAAAATTATCCTTTGTCAGTGTGATATTCTTCAACGGCAACCAAAGGAAATTCTTGATATTCACAGGCACTTTGATTTTCCACGGGTTTTTTTTCAATGAACAACTGCCAACGCCATGAGCTATAAATACAAAGATCTAACGGAAAATTGCAGTCATTCAACTTCCATTTGACCCTATCTCTAGCCTCCCTCAATCATATATTAACCAACCTATCCTGCAATTACTGCCATTGCAAAGCGGTCTCTCCATGCAATGTTCTCCTGAGCATGGTTAATAATATAGCTAAGAGCCGGCTATATGGGGTTATCATGTCATTTATAGTCAACCTAATAGCCATACTACTCCCTCCTTTCCGGTTTATAAGGCTTATCTCAAAATTTTAGTTTTTCCATTTTATAAGGCTCAATTTGGTTGTTCCCCATCACATGTTCAGATTCCAAGGTGCATTAAATCATTGCATGCAAGTATTAAGAGAAAATTGACCAATGCATGCACTTTATGCATACATGCATTGCAATTAATACATTGGTAAACATCATTTTTTGAGGAAAACAAGAGCATTAATTGGGTGCTTTTGCAAACTACAAAAAATATTCCACCACTCACCATCTACCTTGATTGGTGAGATTTTTGAATTGAGCCCTATAAACCGAAAAGGAGGGAGTACTATGCACAACCATTAATACATGGCTCACATCTTTCTCTCACAAATGTTATTGGGGCTCGTGCTACAACCGGTTGTGAGCTTGTAGCCCGCTTCTCTTCTTTCTCCTCTCCTCTCTTCTCCAACTAGGCACAAATCTGACGTGGCGGCTCTTATAGTCCGCCTACGTCACTATCGTACTTGCTCACTCTATCTAAACCAGATGGCATGATGTGTTTAACTGTCTTCTACTTGAGAAGGTAATATTGTACAGTCTAGGAAATTGAGAATACTTTCTTTTCTTCGAAAAGGAGATTGAACATACTCCCTTCGTATCAAAATATAAGACGTTTTGTAGGCTAGTTTAGCACACAAAACATCTTACATTTTGGTACAGAGATAACATGACAACATATATATGTATGAGTTTATTTTGATGATGAAGCTCGACTGATCCCTATGTTGCCTGAGGGGACGAAAATAAGTGGTGAACAATGCCTGTCAAATAGGAGAAGCAAGATAGCGGCCATTGTTTTTTTCGAGAACACCTCGAGAGGGGCAGGGGTTCCTGCATTTTATTAAAAAGAAGAGAGTTGGTCCAGTTTAGAATGAAAATCGGATCCGAAAATCTAATATTCTTGCCTAATCAGGGAAAACCAAATGAAACCCCAAAAGAAAGAGAAAAGTAAACGAGAAAAAAGAGGCACAGGAACTTGGGATAGGGAAAGACAAATGCTAGCGGCCATTGTTGCATGGCGGGACTACTAGTACTATCAAGGATCATTGGAAGAGCCAAACATAGCCTCCACAAACGTCTCCGGGCCCTTCTTTCCCTGGAATTTAGCCGTGCCCAAATAAACCGTCCTCCCCCACTTGCCCTCCGCCCCCTTTCTCCAATCCTCTCTGCCATGTCCGGTGTAAGGCAGAGAGCGAGAGAGAGGAAACGAAGCAGCAAATAAAGGAGAAAAGGTTTGTTGCAGCAGCAACAACAACAGCATAAGGGGGGCAATAAACCGGTCGACCGACCATGTCGTCGGGGTCGGCGTTTGGCGACTTCGGCCCGCTCACCGAGCGCCGCAAAGCCGAGAAGGCGCGGCAGGTGAAAAAGCGCATCATGATCGCCGTAGGGACCATCGCCATTATACTCATTGTTTGCGGCATCGTCGTCACGTTGAACGGGAAGCAGAAGGAAGAAAAGGACGGGTCATCCAGCGAGAAGGGCTCCTCGAGGAAGTCCGGTGGCGGCGGCGGCGACGACGACGGGGGAGGAGACCTCAAGGCCGTGAAGAAGACCATCACGATGATGTGCAAGCAGGTGGACTACCAGGGCGTGTGCGAGGAGAGCCTGACGAGGTGCGCGAAAGCGAACGAGTCATCGCCCCTGGGCGTCCTCCGCTTGGCCGTGAGGGTGATCGGCGAAGCGTTGACGGAGGCGTTCGACCGCGCAGAACTGATCCTGACCAACGACCTCCTCGTGAAGGGCGCCATTGCCGACTGCAAGGAGTTCTTCGGGTACGCCAAGGAGGAGCTCAACCGCACGCTCGCTGGCATGGATGCCAGTGACAGCATCACCAAGCAGGGGTACCAATTGAGCATCTGGCTGAGCGCGGTGATCACGCACCAGGAGACGTGCATCGACGGCTTCCCCGACGGGGAGTTCAAGGACAAGGTGAAGTTGTCGTTCCTCAAGGGGAAGGAGCTGACCAGTAACGCGCTGGCGTTCATCGAGAAGGCGGCGACGTTCCTCGCCGGCCTCAAGCTCCCGCAACGCCGGCTGCTCGTCGAGGAGGAGGGAGCGGCGCCACGGCGAGCCGAGCCGGCGCTAGGGGAGGATGGCATCCCGGAGTGGGTGCCCGAAAGCGAGCGGAGGGTTCTCAAGGGCGGCGGGTTCAAGGCCGAGGTCAAGCCGAACGTGGTGGTGGCCAAGGACGGCAGCGGCCAGTTTAAGACCATCAATGAGGCGCTCATTGCCATGCCAAAGAAATATGATGGAAGGTACGTACATATACATGCATGCATGTCCGTCTGAAAACAACGTTCATCTAGATGTATGAACTCGTTTCGTGCATCCTAGATATGTCATCCAACTGAAGGCGGGTGTGTACGACGAGTATGTTACGATCACAAGCCAGATGCCGAACGTGACCTTGACCGGCGACGGTTCCAAGACGACGATCATCACCGGCAAAAAGAACTTCGTGGACGGGATCACGACCTTCAAGTCGGCAACCTTCAGTAAGAGACGCGGCCGTCACTCAGCGCCCACTTGTTCACTAATTCGTTGTCGACGGGCACGTACACGTTGCTGACTAATCGTTTGTGTAGCCGCGCAAGGCGACGGGTTCATGGCGATCGGGGTGGGGTTCGAGAACACGGCGGGCGCGGCGAAGCACCAGGCGGTGGCGCTGCTGGTGCTGGCGGACAAGTCCATCTTCCTCAACTGCAAGATGGACGGGTTCCAGGACACGCTGTACGCGCACTCCAAGGCGCAGTTCTACCGCAACTGCGACATCTCCGGCACCATTGACTTCATCTTCGGCGACGCGGCGGCCGTGTTCCAGAACTGCGTCATCACGCTCCGCCGCCCGTTGGACAACCAGCAGAACATCGTCACAGCGCATGGCCGCGCCGACGCCCGGGAGGCCACGGGGTTCGTGCTGCAGAAGTGCCAGATCGTCGGCGAGCCCGCGCTCACGGCGCCCGGCCGCCCGCCCATCAAGAACTACCTCGCCCGCCCGTGGCGCGAGTGCTCGCGCACCATTTTCATGGAATCGGACCTCCCGGCGCTCATCGACAAGGCCGGGTACCTGCCGTGGAACGGCGAGTTCGGGCTCAAGACGCTCTACTACGCCGAGTACGGCAACACGGGACCGGGCGCCGACACGGTGGGGCGCGTCAACTGGGTAGGGTACAAGAAGGTGATCAGCAAGGACGAAGCCAACAAGTTCACCCTGGGGAACTTCATCCACCCCCAGCCGTGGATCGACCCGACCGGCACGCCGGTCAAGTACGACTTCTTCGGATGAGGGGGGTTGCGAGCGCGCATGCCGTAGCCCGTTGGGTATCCATCGGAAGGGGGAGGGGGCAGCGGCCGGGTGCATGCATCCTGAGTTGTTTGTCACCGTGCATGCATGCACGATCGAGCGGAGCGCATGCGGGCGAGCTTTGTTTGTGGGAGATGTTTGAATCTGGCGATCTGCGCGCGCATGCATGCCTGTATAGTTTTACTTTGTGTTGGTATATACTGGCTGGTATACGCGTTTCTTGCACTTGCACATGTATTTCCCTGATTACGACCAAAATTTCGACAATGGTAGATTATGGATAAGGAAGATGATCACCACAAATTGACTTTTTCCCCCAAAACCCTAAAGACCTCTGGCGATTAGGGCGACGGTGGCCTTGGCGGTGCCCGCGGATCCTATCAGCGGAGTGTGTCGATGACTGATCAGGAAGATGACTGCATCCCCCTATCGTGAAGAGTAACGCAACAACTACGCTCCTTCTCCGCGCTCGACTAGGGTGCACATGGAGAAGGCGCTCGGAAAACTCAACATCTCGGAGGAAGAAGCGACGTTGGTGCTCCACCACCATGGTTGCTGGCGGACAAAGTTCTGCACTGGAATCTATTCCATAACAAAACGATCTCCAGTGCCTTGCGTCCAGCTTCGGGAAACCCTGGGGACGGGGGAGGGGGGGGGGGGGGGGGGGGGGGCTGTTTATCCATCCTCTTGGAGAAAACAAGTTCGTCGCTAAATTTAAGGCCAAACATGATCGTGGTCGTGTCTGGGAGGGATCGCCCTGGCATATCAGTAAGCATGCAGTGATCTTAGAAGATTTTGAGGCACACATGTAGCCATCAGAACTCATATTTGATAGGTTGTAGATATGGGGAAGGATGGTGAATCTACCATACAATCTGAAGAATGATGCATGGGGTTTGGCGATTGCGCAATAAATTGACAAGCACACAACCTTGGTGCATATCGATCTGGTGGGCGGGTTCTTGAGAGCACGAGTGACAACTGATGTAAAGAAACCCCTACACCGATAAATATTGATTGGTTCAGCCAGGAGGAATAAAAGAGATTGGTACAGCATTGAATATGAACAGGTTCCACACTTTTGCTTCTCTTGTGGCTGCCTTGGGCAATTTGATTTGTTTTGCCCTGCGTCGGGAACAAGAGACGAGACCAGTGACCTACCGTTGAAGTCAAGTCTCGGGGCGTCTGAGGATTGTAAAAGGGCTAGCTCTGATGATAGCTCGACTAAAGAGAGGCAAGAAACTTAGAACAACACGAAAGAATTCGAGCATCAAGCGCTTGTCAGAGGGAAGGGAATGAGGCGACCTCCCCACTTAAGAGTAACACCCAGAACAAACGTAAGGGAGGTCTGCAGCTTAATCAGGTGTAACACCCGGTGAATGCTCGGTTAAAGCTACTCTTGATAGAGCCTTAGTGAATGCTCAGTTCTTGAGTTTCTTCGAGTTTGCAAGTGTGAAACACATCGGTAGTGATGGATCAGATCATTGTTGTGTGTTGGCTGAACTCCGGACTAGTGCAACAAACAAGTGGTCATGGACGGCTCGTGCTTTCCGCTATGAGAATGTCTAGCATTCTAACGCATAGTTTGGAAATATTGTTCGTGATATGTGATACGGCCAGGACTAATGTGAGCGTTTCCAATGTTCTTGATATTTTTCCACAGGTCCATGGTTTAGAGGCCAGAGGTGTGTACGTAGCAAAATACATTAGATTTGAGGAGAACCACGAGCAGGTTATTTTTTATAAAATAGACACGATCTGTTTTTCAGGGTAGACACCCGTATCAAGTTTTAGAGGGATCTTTAGAAAACATCTGTGTTGCGATTTCTCTTCGTGGAAATTGTTTTGCGCGTGAGCACCTTCGTCAAGATTGGTTTTCACGTGCTGGGCCGCAAGGTTCAAACCCTCTACTACATGTACATCGCGTGCGCGGGCGACGGGTTGCTACTGCTGGTGGTGGTGTGTCGTGAAAGATCGGGCCGCAATAACAGATCGGATCTCGCCATCGAGGTTCGGTCTACGTCAATATGTGGCATGCGGAAGTTGGACAGGAGGGTCTGCAAGGAATTGCGAATGCCCTGGGAGACATCGAAAGAAATTTGGGATCTTGGGGGGCGATAGTTCGACAATTTATCAGAGGAAGTTCGCAAACTCCAGGAACGTCTTGATCTTCTCGGCGCTTGCTCAGTTGGCCGGGGACAACCGGAGAAGGAAAAACTACCCGAGACGTTGCGGGAGGAGGAAGTTTTGTCCAAACTACCCTCGCAAGTGCTTTGGCTGCATGAGGGGCATCAAAACACGGGTTATTTTCAAGATCACGCAGCTCAACGCAAAGGGGTTAATCGCATTGACTCGCTGGAAAGGGCAGATGGGTAGACTTGTGTGGAACCGGAGAGGTCAAAGAGGAAATCAACAGCTTCTACCAATCTTTGTACCAGTCCCAAGAGTACGGACCCATGAATGAGTTGTTGGACTTTGTAGTTCCTAGGGTTACAGAGGCAATGAAAGAATTTCTCGAGAAAGATTACGTAGCCGAGGAAGTTAAACTGAAATGGCACTACCGAAGGCTCCTGGTTTTGAATGGGTTGTCATTCGTTTTTACTAGCAACATTCGGATTTTATGGGCAATGATGTCACTCAAGCTATACTGGAGTTTTTGAATGGAGGAGAACTACATGTGGGCCTAAATGACACGGCAATTACATTGATCGGGTACGGTGATGTCTACTACGCAACCTTCTTTTTCTAGACTCGTGTTGGGCCTCCAAGCGCAGAGTTTTGTAGTACAATAGCAAATTTCCCTCAAGTGGATGACCTAAGGTTTATCAATTCGTGGGAGACGTAGGATGAAGATGGTCTCTCTCAAACAACCCTGCAACCAAATAGCAAAGAGTCTCTTGTGTCCCCAACACACCCAATACAATGGTAAATTGTATAGGTGCACTGGTTTGGCGAAGAGATGGTGATACAAGTGTAATATGGATGGTAGATATAGGTTTTTGTAATCTGTAAATATAAAAACAGCAAGGTAGCAAGTAGTAAAAGTGAGCAAAAACGGTATTGCAATGCTTGGAAACAAGGCCTAGGGTTCATACTTTCACTAGTGCAAGTTCTCTCAACAATGATAACATAATTAGATCATATGGCAATCCCTCAACGTGCGACAAAGAGTCACTCCAAAGTTCCTATTGCGGAGAACATAAGATGAATTGCTTGTAGGGTACGAAACCACCTCAAAGTTATTATTTCCGATCAATCCATTGAGCTATAACTGTAAGTGTCACAAACAGCCCTAGACTTCGTAGTAAAATAAAACCATATGACACACACCAATCAACCCTAGTGTCACCTAGATACTTCAATGCCCCCACCAGTATTTGTGGGTCAATTATACGATATGCATCAAACAACTTCAGATTCATAATATTCAATCCAACATAAAGAACCTCAATGAGTGCCCCAAGATTTCTACCGGAGAAATAAGGACGAAAACGTGCATCCACCCCTATGCACAGATTACCCCAATGTCACCTCGGGAATCCGCGAGTTGAGTGCCAAAACATACATCAAGTGAATCAATAGAACACCCCATTGTCATCACGGATATCCCACGCAAGACATACATCAAGTGTTCTCAAATCCATAATAGTATTCAATCCGATAATAGTGAAACCTCAAAGGTAAAACTCAATTCATCACAAGAAGGTAGAGGGGGAGAAACACCATATGATTCAACTATAGTAACAAAGCTCGCGGTACATCAAGATCGTGCCAAATCAAGAACACGAGAGAGAGAGAGAGAGAGGGAGAGATCAAACACATAGCTACTGGTACATATCCTAAGCCTCGAGGGTGAACTACTCCCTCCTTGTCATGGAGACCGCCGGGATGATGAAGATGGCCACCGGTGATGGTTTCCCCCTCCAGCAGGGTGCCGGAACGGGCTCCTGATTGGTTTTTCGTGGCTACAAAGGCTTGCGGCGGCGGAACTCCCGATCTAGGTTTTTTTCTGGGGGTTTCTAGATTTATAGGAATTTTTTGCGTCGGTTTCACGTCAGGGGGGTCCATGAGTCAGCGACAAGGCAGGGGGCGCGCCCTCCACCCTTGTCGTTGACTCGAGATTCTTCTGGCCCAACTCTTTTGCTTCGGGGGCTTCTTCTGGTCCAAAAATCACTGTAAATTTTCAGCTCATTTGGACTCTGTTTGATATTCCTTTTCTGCGAAACTCAAAAACAAGGAAAAACAGAAACTAGCACTGGGCTCTAGGTTAATAGGTTAGTCCCAAAAATAATGTAAAATAGCATATAAATGCATATAAAACATCCAAGATGGGTAATATAATAGCATGGAATAATCAAAAATTATAGATACATTGGAGACGTATCATACGGCACCCACAAAAACTCTCATTACCGGCCTATACCTCTATGCCATGTTTTATATAAAATTGTTGTCAGCGCTATGGCTGACAGGGTTCGAGTTATTCTTGATGAGGTTATAGGGGAAGAACAAAGGGCCTTTGTACTGGGTCGTTTGAGCATGAACAATGTGTTTGTAGCCTATGAGAGTGTTCATGCTACTAAGAGGCGGAAGAAAGGCAAAAATGCTTGTTGTGCCATTAAATTGGATATGATCAAAGCCTATGATAGGGTCGAGTGGCATTATCTTGAGGTTATCATGTACAAATTAGGCTTCAATGATTGTTTGCCAGATTGGTGATGAAATGTATGACCTCGATGAGGTTCACTATAAAGGTGAAGAGTGATTTCTTACCATATTTCACTCCGTCCAGATGACTCCATCAAGGGGACCCCATGTCACCGTATCTATTCCTTCTTTGTGCTCAAGGCCTTAGTTCATTATTGAATCATTTTGGTGGAGCACGTATTGAATAGAGGCATACGTCCATGCACCTTGGGTTAATCATCTATTGTTTATTGATGACAGATTGATCTTTCTCAATGCTAAGGCAAAAAGTGCATACAAACTCTATGATATTATCTAGGTCTATGCTAAGTGTTCAAGGCAGGCAGTTACTGGGAGGACTCCATCTTTTTTGGTGGAAACACTTTGCAACCATTCTGGGAGTCCTTGAAACATACACTTGGTATTTCTGTTGAAGCATTTTCAGAACACTATCTAGGACTTCCGACATCGGTTGGCGGAATTACTAGTGTTACTTTCCATCACATAAATGAGAGAAGTCAAAGCAAAATGCAGGGATGGTCAAGCAGGAATCTAGCATGTGAGGCTAGAGAGGTTCTTACTAAATCAATTATTCATGTCATCCCAACTTACAAGTATGAGTTATTTCTTATTAACTAAGAAGCTATCCAAAGGTTTAACATCATGCATCGAAAAATATTGTTGAGCAAACTCTGTGGATAAAAGATCCATACATTGGATATCATGGGAGAAGCTTGTTGAACCAAAAATCAAGGGCGAGATGGGATTCACGGACTTCCATTGTTTTAACTTAGCAATGGTCAGTAAACATGGTTGGCGCTTGTTGACTACTTCGGAGTTCCTTTGTGTTAGAGTGTTGCATGGTAAATATTTCCCCCAGTCGAATTTTCTTCATGCCACAGCTCCACCGCATGCCTTGGACGACCATCATGGCTAGAAAGAAGGCAATGTAGACTGGTCTAATCCATCAGGTTGGTGATGGTATAACGACCTCGACATGGACAGGTCCTTTGATTATGAACAATGCTACTTTGAAGCCAATAGGGCAAACGGGTGTTGCCCCACTTAACAATGTTTCATACCTGATTGACGACTATACGAAAAATTAGAACTTGGAAGTTTTTCGCGAAAACTTTTTCAACCCAGGAGCCGAAGCTATTCTTAATACCCTCTCAGTCCATCTCGTTGTGAAGACTCATTAGCATGGACTTTTGCAAAATATGGTAGTTGCTCTATAAAGTCGGCGTATCATCCTCTAGTGACTCGCAATGATCTTACTTCTACGGGGGAAGGGGGGATTACAGAAACCTCACATCGATGGACTGTGGTTTGGAAGCTTCGTGTTGTACCTAAAGTCCGGCTCGTTTGGTGGAGGGTGCTCTAAGGTATTCTCCCAGACTCGGTTAATCTGAAGTACAGACATATTAGACAACTTGGCCTATGTGATGTGTGGCAGGCCATGGACAAGGACTTGATGCACGCTTTGATTAGTTGCACTCACGCAAAAAAAAACAGATGGTAGCGAGATGCCGGTTTGATTTGCGTTTGTCAAGACTGCATCTAGATTCTTGGCAAAGCATATATTGCTTGATCACATGTTCACTGATGTTGATAGATGCAAGATTATCACAATTATGCACTCCATTTGGTCCTCATGCAATCGATGACGCATGACAAAGACGGGTATGAACCTGTACAAGCGATGAAATGGGTGCATGAAACTTTGGCGTTGTTGGAACACCCAGCAAGATGGAATAAGAATATGCTAGAGGCCACATGATCCAGGTTGGATCACCATTAACACCGATGGATCACTTAATGCCGATGCACTGAAGGGTGGGGTGGGTGGTGTTGCCCGGTCTCATCTTGCTCTCCTCGGCGCATGGACTAAACCCTTGTCGGGAGTCTCAGGTCCATTTATTTCTAAACTTATGGCTTTTTGGGAGGGATGATCATCGCAACTCAGAGGCTACTCACATGTGATCATGAAGGTCGACTGTCTGGATTTAGTCAACCTCTGGAATTCGTGCAACAATTCTGGCTCGGTTGTAACACCTATCTTGAAGGAATTGCAGGAGATAGTACCTAGTTTTGCTTCCTTTTCGCTTACTCATGTCGGGAGAACTATCAATGTCCCCGCTCATCAATGTGCCCAACTCGCTTGTACATTGGATGTGGCACAGAGTTGCCTTCATCAAAGTCCAGAGTTGCTTGTTAGTTGCCTTCGGGAGATTGTAATCGAATGTTACTTAAGTAACAAAGCTCCCTAGTTCGATGCAAAAAAAAAAGATTATGGACAAGGAATCACCCACAGCTCGAGATTTTTTTTGTTGTCTTTGACCCATCGCCTCGTCATCGCCAATACTCCTATCATTGGGCGATGCTAAAGTAGCTGGCGCTCACCACTTAGCTCCCCAGTGGTCAAGTCGGGCTTGGTGGAACTTTCCATTCTTCAAAAAGTTAAACATTTGACTAGCTTTCCATTTTTTGCAAAAAAATGGCAACTTCCAAATGTATGTGTTTCCAACTTTTGAGAAATTCATCTCCATCTTTCGAGGCTTCAAACTTTCCAAATTTAAAAAAAAAATAAGAATTCAAAATTTTCAGATAAATGAAGTCCTAAAGTTTTTGAACTTGCGCCTCTTCACCACCCTCACAACCGCAACACGTGGGCTCGCATCCGACTCAGAGTCAACGTGGTGGGATTTTGAGGACAAAGTGAGCTTTTGGACCAAAATGAACCACGTCAACAAGTTCAGTGGACCGATTTTGGCATTTATGGGTTTTTGGTTTAAAGTGGACACTTGGGGAAAGTTCAAGGACTAATGATACATTCTAATCTAAAAGTTGTACAACTGAAAAGTGAAAACCCCTTTTGAAGGCCAATCCGGTGATATATTTTTCGTGACAAAGAACTTATATTAGTTCTTGAGGCATGATTTTTTGTTAAAACTTCAGTATAATAGTCTTGTACTCCAACAGTTCCCATTCTGAAATCACTTTATATAACCTGAATACTAGAAACTGAAGTTGTTAATGCTGAAATACCAAAATACTGTGATTTCTTGACCAAGTAGTGTGCAAATCTTATGTTGCTTAGATTTACAAAATTAGCAAAACAAGGAGAAGAAATACTGTGTCGTTCTAAAGGCAACCATTGGTGCCAGAACAGGGTTCTGTATGCCAGTCGCGTTAACCAAAAAAAAATATTTCCTTTTTCTTTACGGGATTTTTATTTTATTTTCTTGTAACGCTTGGGATAAAACAATTTTGCATGCCACCGCCTGTGCCTGCAGCAGGAAGTTGTCTCAGAGATGTTTCCTATTACAGTACAGAGTAAATGCTTTCGTAGCGTCAGAGTACAGTGCCAGTAGCAGCTATGAGCATACTCACGAGAAAATCACACCGCAATTTAGTTTCAGAGTTTCATACTATTAAAATCTAGAGATGCAAAAATGCAAATGGTAGATAAATCCAGATGACAAATTTGCCAAGTTAGCTTTGCAGGACCGAATGAAAAGAATTTCACAAACTCAAACGGTGGCAAATCAGAAGCTGTGACTGGACTGATGATATGAACAGAGAAACACATCCAGGCAGCATTTCCTCATAACAAGCATTAAATCAAACCACAGGCACAAGCACTCGCAGACCAGCGACCTGATAGACACATTGAAGCCTAGCTAGCTATCGCCTAACCGCCGAAGCCGTACAGGGTGCGGCCCTGGCGCTTGAGCGCGTACACGACGTCCATGGCGGTGACGGTCTTGCGGCGCGCGTGCTCGGTGTAGGTGACTGCGTCGCGGATGACGTTCTCGAGGAAGATCTTGAGCACGCCGCGAGTCTCCTCGTAGATGAGCCCGGAGATGCGCTTCACCCCGCCCCTCCGCGCTAGCCGCCGGATCGCCGGCTTGGTGATCCCCTGGATGTTGTCCCGCAGCACCTTCCTGTGCCGCTTCGCCCCGCCCTTGCCCAGCCCCTTGCCGCCCTTGCCGCGCCCGGACATCTTCTCGCTCTCTGCTCTGCTGTGTGCGTCTCGCGAGGAAGAAGACGAAGGAATTGGGGATTTCTCGCTGGGAGGGGGTGGAGCCGAATTGGATTGGATTGCTGCGAGGCTGGTGGAGGGGGTTATATAGAGCTGGGTAGATGGGAGGGAGAGAGGGGGGATGCGCGGGCCGTCGGATTGGGGACTGATCCGCGTGAAGTGTGCGAGCGATGGGTTGAGCCGTTGGATGGGGAGAGGTTGGCTGCTATTGGTTGATCAGATGAAGCGCGGATCGGCGGGGTGCGGTTTGGAACGCCCGGGTAGCGGAAAATAGCGCGGGAAGTTTTCCGCGTTCCATTTTAGCGAGCAGGGAAAGGCGCAGTAGCGTATATCTTCGCCCACAGCGCCCACATGGCCCGGGCGCAGTAGCGTATATATTTTTCTTTCTTATTACGTTTTTGTTTTTCTTTCTACTTTTTCATTTTTGTTTTCCCCTTTTGTATATTCCAATGGTCTAAAACATGTTCGATCATTTAAAAAATGACCATGTAGTTCAAAAGGTGTTCACATAATGTATAGAAATTTATATAACTCAAAACTGTTAACAAATTTTAAAAATGTAAAGAAACGTTCACGGGTTCAAAAAAATTCATATAATTTTAAAAGTGTTTGTGCATTTATAGAAAATGTTCCAGTAATTTTAAGAAAGTTTTCAGATTTTATAGAAAAATATTCATGTTATAACTATTAAAAAGTTATTCTTGTGTTTCAAATAAAATGTTCGTATAATTTAAAATTATCTACATTTTTTTTAAATTGTGTGTGCAACTTTAGAAATTGATCGCGCATTTTAGAAAACATCCATGTGAAGACAAAAACTTTTGCATTGAAAACATAAATTAGAAAATGGAAAGAAAAAAGAAACAAAAAAGAAAAATAAGAACCATAAGGATAAAAGGATAAAAACATGTCCCCCGTAAAAACACACAAGAAACACATATGAGGAAACTATCTCACGAAAAAAACACATATGAGGAAACGGGGCCCAAAAAACACACACATAAAGATGCTGCCGAACTGAATCATCTAAGGCCGATCCACGCGTGTGTGTGTGTGTGTGTTGGGGGGGGGGGGGGGGGTGTTTGTCCTGCAGGTGAGCAGCTAATATTACTCACTACGGATGACATATGGCATTTGACCTTTTATGTTGAGTTGTGTGGCAAGGATGGGTCGTAATGGATCTACGCAAGTTTTGGTTGTGCCCTGCTTTGGTCGTCTTTTTATAAAGAGTCCAGGGTCTTCTTTCTTTCATATGATAGGTATATCATAGGAATAGGAAAATCATAAGAAGTGAGATAAAATGCATCTCAATTCTTATAGGGAAAGATATGTCATTTGATGCATAGGATAAGAAATTTTCCATTCAATGTAGGCTGATGTTTTTTTCCTTTAAAATGTGAAAGATTGATTTCTATTCTACATAGGAATAGGGATTTCATCCTGCAAACCAAAGGGCTCCAAAGGAAATTTTTATTTGGAATCCTATCACACGAAATCCCTACAAAATTCCTTCAAACCACCCAATGTTTACCGGGAGCAACTAGTTAGAGAATGCCTCGGGTTGGGCTATTCCTGGGGCAATGGTCGGCACATCTGGCAAGTACTCTGGCGCCGCCACGTGTTGCGTGTTGGACGCTTCCCCACAAAAAATGATTATTTTTGTTGTTGTTTTTTTGCTTGTGGTTTTATGACTTTGTTTGTTTTAAAGTTTTCTTGGTATTTTAATTTTTTTATCTCGTTTTTAGTTTTTGATTTTTTTAGTGTGTGCCTATAGCATGCAATGTAGCACTGGATAAAAGGGAAACCTGTAGTGCACTATTGCACTATGTGGAGAGCACAAATGCAATACAGCACGGGGCAGATAATGCATTACACGGAAAGTACAAAAGGTACACTTAGACAGAGAGCACATAATGCATTATGCGACAAGCACAAGTGCACTGCAGTGGGGAGTATAGAGTGTACTCCGCTAGAAATAAAAATTCTCTTCCCGACCCACTTTTGGGTGTTTGATGAAGTGTATGAAGAGTGCATGAGTCTACACTAGCTTAGCACAAATACACTATAAGCATGCACGAAGAGGGGTGGTGAGATGTGCATGCATGAAGAGGGAACAAATATGCTGAGATGAGAATGCAACCAAACACACCCAAAGTACACCACATAAGGAGCACAAGGACGCGTTTAGTTGGTCGCATTAGCCTCAACCAGGCCCGAGCGTGAAGAAAAAGGTCTGTTTAGTTACCCGCATTCACTATTGGGACTGCATAGCACGAAGATTAAAGCACCTCTGGGCCTGTATCCCTGGGAACGCTCAAATCGGCCGTTTTTCCTCAGCCAGGCCCGAGCGATGCAACGCTAGGCACGTGGTGAGTGCGGTCCCGAGACGTCGCGTTGTTTCCAGACGCGTCATCATAAATTACCCTCACCTCCCCCTCCTCACCGCTCTCTCCCCTCTTACCTACTCACACCGGCGGCGGCAACGGCGGCGACCACCTGAGCTCTACTGCGAATTGATCGAAGACGGCGACAGCAACCACCGGAGCGACTGCAGACCTCCACCGGAGCGCATCGGCCATGGTAGTAAGACCTCGTCCTCTCTGTACATTCACTGCTTTCGACTCGGGCTAGATTCGATTAGAGCACGCCATTGAAGAGTTAGGGGGAATGAACACATCGGGGGGGGGGGGTCGATTAGAGCACATCAATCGATTCTGCATCTACGACTCATAGGTTATTTTTCGATTACATCGGAGGCGGGGATTGGATTGTCTAGCCGCGGCAATCCTAGAGTCGTGTCGAGCATCGTCTTCGTCAAGAATGATGGGTCTTACACGCTCGCCTGTCGCTGGCACCCTGGCCACCATCTGCACGTCGTCGTTGTCTGACTCCGGCGACCCGAACGTACTACTCCAGTATGCCGCGACACGCTGGTCTTGAGGCGCCTTGTACTAACTATACTTGGCCCATCTTGCCCGATGTCGACCGTCACCGGAGTCTGCCTGATTCATGGCGCAGCGCAGGATGTCCACTAGCATTGCACCCTTGGCTGGGTTCGGAACCAGTGTCTTCAGCTCGTCCGGCATAGCCTTCTTGAGCACAGCATCGGCATCCTTGTGCATGCCATCACAGCTGCTGAAGTTCAAGCACACTTCCATGATTTGCTCAAACTTCTTGCGGTCACCGAGCAAGCACCCAAGGAAGAAGGCCCTCCATCCAATGCCCCAGGGGAAAGGGTTGGGGTTGGAGTTGGAGTTCATGGCGATGGAGAGGTGGTGAAACAGAGAGGTGGAAGAGGAGAGGTGGTGAAACTGAGAGGTGGAAGAGGAGAGGTGGTGAAACTGAGGGGGTTTGAGTGCGGTGTTGGGTTAGTGGGGTGGGTTAATATAGGAGAGCTAGGACGATATGAATGAATGCTGACCATTGAACTGCGTGTTGTTCATAATGCAGATGGACAAGGGCAAGGATGTTGTTCCACCATTGGAGAAGGGCAAGGAGATTGGGCCTCCATTGGACGAAGGCAAGTGCTGGATCACCCAAGCCCCAAGCGGAGGAACTATGGCCACTTTCATCAGGAGTCATGACCAAACCACTTCTGCAAGGTTATCCTTGCTCCTAAGTTGGAGAGTCTGCCATTGCCTCTGGACTTCACAAAGCACTTTCCTTCCATCCCTACGGAGTTCAAACTGAAGACAAACACCGGCTGCACATGGAGGGTGATGGTGAGGGTGATCGACGACAGAGTCACCCTTGATCAGGGCTGGGACACCTTCGCCGCCGTTCACCAGATCATGATCGGGTACATGCTGACGTTCAAGCTGCTGTCCCCCGACACCATGAAGGTGATCGTCTTCAACAACGAGGGCATGGAGGTGATCACCAAGTGCAAGGAGCACGACAATGCCTTCGCCGCGACCGCCTGAGCTCATGTGGTCCAGTCGTTCGTTGTTCTTGCTTTAAGACTTCGGTTTCATATAGAACTCATCGTACTATGTTGGTTTAAAACTTGTTCTGCATTGTTAAGACTTATGTTTCGTTTAGAACTCATCGTACTATGTTGCTATTAGTTTAGTTCTTACTAGTTCATGTGTGTCTGATAACCCACAAGTATAGGGGATCGCAACAGTTTTCGAGGGTAGAGTATTCAATCCAAATTTATTGATTCGACACAAGGGGAGCCAAAGAATATTCTCAAGTATTAGCAGTTGAGTTGTCAATTCAACCACACCTGGATAACTTAATATCTGCAGTAAAGTGTTTAGTAGCAAAGTAGTATGGAAGTAACGGTAACAGTGGCAAAAGTAACGATAGCAATTTTGTAGTAATTGTAACAGTGGCAACGGTAAAGTAAATAAGCGAAGAACAATATGTGAAAAGCTCGTAGTGGAACGGTGATGGAGAATTATGCCGGATGCGATTATTCATGCAACAGTTATAACATAGGGTGACATAGAACTAGCTCCAATTCATCAATGTAATGTAGGCATGTATTCCGAATATAGTCATATGTGCTTATGGAAAAGAACTTGCATGGCATCTTTTGTCCTACCCTCCCGTGGCAGCGGGGTCCTATTGGAAACTAAGGGATATTAAGGCCTCCTTTTAATAGAGTACCGGACCAAAGCATTAACACATAGTGAATACATGAACTCCTCAAACTACGGTCATCATCGGGAGTGGTCCCGATTATTATCACTTCGGGGTTGCCAGATCATAACACATAGTAGGTGACTATAGACTTGCAAGATAGGATCAAGAACTCACATATATTCATGAAAACATAATAGGTTCAGATCTGAAATCATGGCACTCGGGCCCTAGTGACAAGCATTAAGCATAGCAAAGTCATAGCAACATCAATCTCAGAACATAGTGGATACTAGGGATCAAACCCTAACAAAACTAACTCGATTACATGATAAATCTCATCCAACCCATCACCGTCCAGCAAGCCTACGATGAAATTACTCACGCACGGCGGTGAGCATCATGAAATTGGTGATGGAGGATGGTTGATGATGACGACGGCGATGGATTCCCCTCTCCGGAGCCCCGAATGGACTCCAGATCAGCCCTCCCGAGAGAGATTAGGGCTTGGCGGCGGCTCCATATCGTAAAACATGATGAATCCTTCTCTCTGGATTTTTCTCCCCGAACACGAATATATAGAGTTGGAGTTGAGGTCGGTGGAGCACAAGGGGGGCCACGAGGCAGGGGGCGCGCCTAGGGGGGTAGGCGCGCCCCCACCCTCGTGGACAGGGTGTGGGCCCCCTGGCCTTGATTCTTTCGCCAGTATTTTTTATTATTTCCAAAAATAATCTCCAGGAAGTTTTAGGTCATTCCGAGAACTTTTGTTTCTGCACAAAAATAACACCATGGCAATTCTGCTGAAAACAGCGTCAGTCCGGGTTAGTTCCATTCAAATCATGCAAGTTAGAGTCCAAAACAAGGGCAAAAGTGTTTGGAAAAGTAGATACGACGGAGACGTATCAACTCCCCCAAGCTTAAACCTTTGCTTGTCATCAAGAAATTCAATTGATAAACTGAAAGTGATAAAGAAAAACTTTTACAAACTCTGTTTGCTCTTGTTGTTGTAAATATGTAAAGCCAGCATTCAAGTTTTAAGCAAAGATTTTGACTAACCATATTCACAATAACACTTAGGTCTCATGTTTACTCATATCAATGGCATAATCAACTAGCGAGCAATAATAATAAATCTCGGATGACAATACTTTCTCAAAACAATCATAATATGTATAACAAGATGGTATCTCGCTAGCCCTTTCTGAGACCGCAAAACATAAATGCAGAGCACCATTGAAGATCAAGGACTGACTAAACATTCCAATTCATGGTAAAAGAGATCCAGTCATACTCAATATAAATTAATAGTAATGGATGCAAATGACAGCGGTGCTCTTCGGCTGGTGCTTTTTAATAAGAGGGTGATGACTCAACATAAAAGTAAATAGATAGACCCTTCGCAGAGGGAAGCAGGGATTTGTAGAGGTGCCAGAGCTCAATTTTGAAATAGAGATAAATAATATTTTGAGCGGCATACTTTCATTGTCAACATAAAAACCGAGAGATCTCGATATCTTCCATGCTACACACATTATAGGCGGTTCCCAAACAGAATGGTAAAGTTTATACTCCCCCTCCACCAACAAACATCAGTCCATGGCTTGTCCGAAACAACGGGTGCCTCCAACTAACAAGAATCCTGGGGGAGTTTTGTTCGCAATTATTTTGATTTGATTTTCTTAGAGCACGGGACTGGGCATCCCAGTGACCAGCCATTTTCTCGTGAGTGAGGAGCGGAGTCCACCCCTCTTGAGAATAACCCGCCTAGCATGGAAGATATAGACAACCCTAGTTGATACATGAGCTATTCGAGCATACAAAACAAAATTTCTTTTGAAGGTTTAGAGTTTGGCACATACAAATTTACTTGGAACGGCAGGTAGATACCGCATATAGGAAGCTATGGTGGACTCATATGGAATAACTTTGGGGTTTAAGGGATTGGATGCACAAGCAGTATTCCCGCTTAGTACAAGTGAAGGCTAGAAAAAGACTGAGAAGCGACCAACTAGAGAGCGACAACAGTCATGAACATGCATTAAAATTAATAAACATTGAGTGCAAGCATGAGTAGGATATAATCCACCATGAACATAAATATCGTGGAGGCTATGTTGATTTTGTTTCAACTACATGCGTGAACATGTGCCAAGTCAAGTCACTTGAATCATTCAAAGGAGGATACCACCCTACTATACCACATCACAACCATTTTAATAGCATGTTTGCATGCAAGGTAAACCATTATAAACTCCTAGCTAATTAAGCATGGCATAAGCAACTATAATCTCTAATTGTCATTGCAAACATGTTTATTCATAATAGGCTGAATCAGGAACAATTAACTAATCATATTTACAAAAACAAGAGAGGTCAAGTTCATACCAGCTTCTCTCATCTCAATCGGTCCATCTTATATCATCATTATTGCCTTTCACTTGCACGACCGAACGATGTGTTTAATAATAATAGTGCACGTGCATTGGACTAAGCTGGAATCTGCAAGCATTTAATTCAAAGGAGAAGACAAGGTAATATGGGCTCTTGGTTAAATCAACAATAATGCATATAAGAGCCACTTAAACATTTTCATCATGGTCTTCTCCTCTCTACCCCCAAAGAAAAGAAAAGAAATAAAACTATTTACACGGGAAAGCTCCCAACAAGCAAAGAAGAACAGGAAATCTTTTTGGGTTTTCTTTTAATTACTACTACTACTAGCAAGAAAAGTAAACTAGCTAAAAGCTACAACTAATTTTTTTGGGTTTTCTTAAGGTTTTTCAAACACACAAGAATAAAGGAGGAAAAAGATAATAAACTAGCATGGATAGTACAATGAAAAAGTATGAGCACCGACAACCAGAATAAGTGTGTGAACATGAATGTAATGTCGGTGAGAAATACGTACTCCCCCAAGCTTAGGCTTTTGGCCTAAGTTGGTCTATTGCCATGGCTGGCCTGGCGGATACCCAAAGTTGTAACTGGGGTCGTAGTGTGATGGAGCATCGGGGTGCCACTGGCTGGCAACCTCCTCCGGATCCCACTGGTAAACAGACTGTCGTGAAGGATCAAATTGTGATTCCGGCTCTGGCTCTATAGCTGGTGTGGAGTTTTGGTAGGCGTGAATGACCTCCGGCGGAACAAGGTACTTGCCTGCAGATAAGTCAAACAAAGAAGGAGCCGGCAAAGTAATAATCTCAGGGCGAATTTTATCAAATATCAGTTTGTACTTAAGCGTCTTTTCCCTATTCTTAACGATAAAATCATGTGCTACCATACTCTTATAGTCTAGAAAAATCGGGGCAACAACTTTTCTTCTTTCTCATAATGCCTAATAGGTATGTTAAAATGTGCAGCGAGGCGCGAGGCGAAGATACCTCCCAAGATGGGGCCCTTCGTACGGTTAAGATTTAACCGCTTTGCAACAATAGCGCCCATACTAAATGTGTCATCACGGAACAAGGCATGGCACAAAATGACAATATCAGGGGCACTAAGGTTGCCACAGTTTCCGCGACCAATTAAGCATCTACTAGCAAATATTGCAAAGTAACGTAGAATAGGAAAGTGTATGCTAGTAATTCTTGTGTCGGAAACCTTCCTCGTTTCCCCTACAACAATTGTATCAATAAACCCCTCCACATCGTTACGATGTGGTTCCTCTATGCTGCCCGAAAAGGGAAACTTGCAAACCTCACAAAATTCATAGAGGGACATCTCCTTATACTCGTCATATAAATAGAAATCCACCGAAGGTGGTGACCTCCTAGCATGGAAATGAAAATTTTGCACAAAAATATTAGTGAGTAAGAGATACTGTTTGCGTTGGTCGCGGAGGAAGTCGGTGAGGCCTGCATTCTCAGCCAAATCATAAAAATCATCATGAATCCCGGCTACTCTCAAGAACTCATCACAAGGCCATTCACACGGCCGAACCTCCGCGGTGCGAGGGAGATTATATTTAGGCCTCTTATCTTCTTCACTTTGCTTATCCTTCGAGCTTCGGCTTGAAGAGCCCCTCAAAAATCTCTTCATCATTTTCTAAAAATTTTAGTAACTTCAAATAAAAGTGAACCAAACTCAACAAAGTTGATAGCAACTACTCCCACAAGTGCCTAGAGACTATATCGTGCATTAGAACTACTTGGGACCAAATAAATTTGACATGCAAGCTCAAGAACAGGGTCACCTAGGCAGCAAAAATTTGCAATAAATAAAGCACTAGAACAAAAACTAATTGGACCATTGGAGGAGTCACATACCAAAGAACAATCCCCCAAAGCAGTTTTGTGAGTGGAGCTTTGAGCAAGGAGATCGAAAATGGCAGCAAGATGAGCTAGAACTCGTGCTTGTGCTGGCTGGTGATTTTTTTGGGAGGAAGAAGGAGTGTGTGGTGGCTGGAATAAGTGGACGGGAGCCACCATGGGCCCACGAGGCAGGGGGCGTGCCCAGGGGGGTGGGTGTGCCCTGGACCCTCGTGGCCAGGTGCTTGCTCCCCCTGCTGTGTTCTTAGTGCCAGATATTCTCAAATATTTTAGAAAAAAAATCATATTTCGATTTCAAGGCATTTGGAGAACTTTTATTTTCGGGGTATTTTTTTATTGCATGGCTAATTCAGAAAACTGACAGAAAAATACTATTTTTGCTTTATTTAATATAAATAACAGAAAGTAAAAGGAGGGTACAGAAGCTTGTGCTTTCTAACTTCATCCATCTCATGCTCATCAAAAGGAATCCACTAACAAGGTTGATCAAGTCTTGTTAACAAACTCATCCCGAATCGCATGAAACCGGAGAATTTTCAAATAGCACTAGGTTACCTCAACGGGGATATGCACGTCCCCAATAATAAGAATACCATATTTCTTCTTGACAGTAGGTAGAGGAAATTCAAAACCTCCAAAAATAATCGATGGAATTTTTCCAATAGAGTTTATACTATGAACTTGAGGTTGTTTCCTCGGAAAGTGTACCGTATGCTCATTACCATTAACATGAAAAGTGACATTGCCCTTATTGCAATCAATAACAGCCCCTGCAGTATTCAAAAAGGGTCTTTCAAGAATAATAGACATACTATCATCCTCGGGAATATCAAGAATAACAAAGTCCGTTAAAATAGTAACGTTTGCAACCACAATAGGCACATCCTCACAAATACCGACAGGTATAGCAGTTGAGTTACCGGCCATTTGCAAGGATATTTCAGTAGGTGTCAACTTATTCAAATCAAGTCTACGATACAAAGATAGAGGCATAACACTAACACCGGCTCCAAGATCACATAAAGCAGTTCTAACATAGTTTCTTTTAATGGAGCATGGTATAGTTGGTACCCCTGGATCTCCAAGTTTCTTTGGTATTCCACCCTTAAAAGTATAATTAGCAAGCATGGTGGAAATTTCAGCTTCCGGTATCTTTCTTTTATTTGTAACAATATCCTTCATATACTTGGCATAAGGATTCATTTTAATCATATCAGTAAAACGCATACGCAAAAAGATAGGTCTAATCATTTCAGCAAAGCGCTCAAAATCATCATCATCCTTTTTCTTGGATGGTTTGGGAGGAAACGACATGGGTTTCTGAACCCATGGTTCTCTTTCTTTACCGTGCTTCCTAGCAATGAAGTCTCTCTTATCATAACGTTGATTCTTTGATTGTGGGTTATCAAGATCAACAGCAGGTTCAATTTCTACATCATTGTTATTGCTAGGTTGAGCATCAACATGAACATCATCATTAACATTCACTAGTAAAAAAAGACACATCCGTGACATTTTGGGCCGAACGAAAAAAATTGCTGTCATACATATGACACTTCTATGACGATAATTGTGACAAAACCCGGTATCATCATAGATGTGGTGGGCTCCTACTTCTATGACAAAAAATCATGACAGAAAATGGGCTTTTCGTCCTGGGCGGGCTGGAGACGCAGCTGCATGACATTCTTTGGGCCGTCCATGACGGAAAAAACCGTGGTAGAAGCGAGGGCGAGGAAAATTTTGGGGAGTTCCCGGTTACGGTGGGATGTCGGGGGCCGAGCGATGCGCGTTTCTCTCGTACACGTACGCGCGTGTGTGCGAGGCATTGGCTGTAACTGAACCCGAGCGAGGCGTTGGGCTCTAACTGAACCCGAGCGATTGCACTGCAGGCTACGCGTTACTGAACCCGAGCGATCGATCGATGGCTGTTAACTGAACCCGATCGAGCGATTCCTTCGCTAATGCTGCTAACTGAAGCCGATCGATTGGATGAACAGTGAGCGTTGCGGGGGGGGGGGGGGGGTTGGATGAACAGTGAGCGGTGGCGTTGCCTCTGGATGAACAGGACCCCATGGTGTGGAGGGATGGATGAACAGTAGACGGTGGAGGGGTGCCCGTGGAGGGGTGGTTGAACAGGACCCCGTGGTGTGGAGGGCTGGATGAACAGTAGACGGTGGAGGGGTGCCCGTGGAGGGGTGGTTGAACAGTAGCCGGTGGAGTAGTGCGCGGTGGAGGCTGGATGAATAGGAGCCCGTGGAGGCTGGAGGAGGTCGACGGTAGCCCGTGGAGGCTGGAGGAGGTCGAAGGTGGAGATGAACAGTATCCTGTGGAGTCCCGTTTTGCGGTACGCCACACCCCTCCCGATGAACAGGACCCCCGTTTCGACCGTAGGAGGTCCGTTTCGTCCGTTTTGCGGTACGCCACACCCCTCTCGATCAACAGGACCCCCGTTTCGACCGTAGGAGGTCCGTTTCGTCCGTTTTGCGGTACGCCACACCCCTCCCGATCAATAGGACCCCCGTTTAGACCGTAGGAGGCCCGTTTCCTCGATTTGCGGTACGCCACACCCCTCCCGATCAACAGGACCCCCGTTTCGACCGTAGGAGGTCCGTTTCCTCCGTTTTGCGGTACGCCACACTCCTCCCGATCAACAGGACCCCCGTTTCAACCGCAGGAGGTCCGTTTCCTCCATTTTGCGATACGCCACACCCCTCCCCATGAACACGACGCATTCCGTTGCCTCCCCATGAACACGACGCATTCCGTTGCCTCCCCATGAACACGACGACGACGCTGTTTCTCCGTTCCGACCCAGCCATGTACACGAGCCCTCGCCGTACGTATGCGCGAGTAGGCGTTCGAGACCCTGCCCGTATGTACGTATGTGGCCGTATTTTCTTTCTTGCACCCTGGCCGCTGTATGTATGTGTACATGCTACGTGCGCACCTCTACTACGACACGTACGCGCCTCTACTACGACACGTGCGCGCCTCTACATCAACCAGTATATATGTACGTACACGTTCGCGACCAGAATGACCCGACTGTGAGGCACTTCCTTTCCTGCGAAGATGTAGCTGGTGGGTCCCAGCAGTCAGGGGGGCGAATCGTTTTGTTTTTTTTGCCCGGACGCACTTCCTTGCGTGCGAAGATGTAGCTGGTGGGTCCCAGCAGTCAGGGGGGCGAATCGTTTTTTTTGCCAGGACGCACTTCCTTGCGTGCGAAGGTGTAGCTGGTGGGTCCCAGCAGTCAGGGGGAAACGTTTTTTTTCGCGAAATACGGTGGCCCGTCCGGTGGGTCCCTGCTGTCAGGTGGAGGAATCATTATTTTCCGCATAATAAGGAGGCACTTCCTTGCTGCCGCCGTGGACCCAGCTGTCAGCCTCTCCACGTACAGTCCACGTCCGATGGAAGTCGTTCCTTGACCACGTTGACCACGCCGCGCCGAGAGCACCAGGGCGGTGGACGACGGCGAGGCCTAGGAAGGGGACGACGCGGAGCCGGTGAAGACGCGGCAGTGGATGCCCACGCGGAGAGGAGTATGAGGGTTCACTCGTTCGACTGCGGTGTGAGGCTGCCGTCGCCGCAGGGCCTGGCCAGCGGTGGGAATAGTAGGGGCGGTGAGGCCTCCGCGGCAGCACAGCCGGCCACGGGAGGCAGGAGCAGGCGGCACGACCGGCGCTGCTTTGGGTGGCTGGAGCAAGAAGACCAGAGGTTGAAGAAGCACTACGGCCGTTGATGGACATCGTACGGTCACTGGAGCTAGAATCGTTCATATTGACTAAGTTGACAAAGCCCTCCGTCCCCGTCAACTTAGTAGGCCCACAAGTCAGCCTCCCACCAAGGTGGGTTCCAGCTAGCAGGGGGAGTATTCATTTTTTTGTGCGTAATAAGGAGGCACTTCCGGTGGGTCCGAGCTGACAGCGGGGGGAACGTTTTTTTTCGTTAAATACGGTGGCCCGTCCGGTGGGTCCCAGCAGTCAGGTGGGAAACGTTTTTTCGCGAAATAAGGTGGCCCGTCCGGTGGGTCCCCGCTGTCAGGTGGAGGAATAATTATTTTGCGCGTAATAAGGAGGCACTTCCTTGCGGCCGCCGTGGACCCAGCTGTCAGCCTCTCCACGTATAGTACTCTTCCGATGAAAGTCGGTCGTTGACCACGTTGACCACGCCGCGCCGAGAGCACCAGGGCGGTGGACGACGGCGAGGCCTAGGAAGGGGACGACGCGGAGCCGGGGAAGACGCAGCAGTGGAAGCCCACGTGGAGAGGAGTACGAGGGTTCACTGGTTCGGCTGCGGTGTGAGGCTGCCGTCGCCGCAGAATAACAGGGGGTGTGGGTGAGTGAAGGGATGGCTTGACCAGCGGTGGGAGTAGTGTCGTGGAATTGTCATGGCAGATGTCCTCGTGCTAGGACTTAGTCGTGGAGCCATCGCAACTAGGAAGCTTAAAGAGGTTAAACGGGACAAGGAACACGGGGGTTATACTGGTTCGGCCCCTTAAGGTGAAGGTAAAAGCCTACGTCCAGTTGAGGTGGTATTGCTTATGGTTTCGATGGCCAGGGAGCTTAATTGCTATGCCTGGCTCTCGACGAGATCTTACTTGTCCCTAAACCGCCGCCGGGTCGTCCCTTTATATAGAGAGGTTGACGCCCAGCGGCTCTCAGAGTCCCGGCCGGCTCATAAGAGTGTCCGGCTCGGACTCTCAACTATTCTTGCCTTACACTACAAGTCTTGCCATACGACGGTTTATCACTACGGGCCTTAAGCCACATCCGGGTCTTAGGCCCATCATTGACCCGCCGTCTTCAAGCTTGGTACTGGGCTTCGCGTGATGACCATTATGAGTAACCCGGCCCCTCCTGGCGGGTGACTCTAAGGGTTATATCCTCAACATTAGGCCCCAGATTGATTTGAACCGGTTCATGTCAATCTTCAATTCCCTTGAAAGAAAATTTTCCGGCTTACATCTGCGCGAAGGTTTTAACCCGCCGTGATGTCATCTTCTGGATTCCTGATAACCCGCCGTGACGTCATCTTCTAGATTCCTGATAACCCGCCATGATGTCATCTTCCATTAAGTTCATTTATTTATTCCATTAAATTCCAACGGATCTTATCTTTAATGGTCATCCCGAAAATCGAGGCGCCTCTAGGGCGAGATAATCGCGCCGTGACCTCCTCGTTTCTCGCGCCCACTTATGAGCTTCACCTTATAAATAGCCCGACCCATAAGCCTCCAGTCACTCGTCGCCTCCATCTTCTTCCTCCTCTCGCCACTGTGCTGCTACCCGAGCTCCGCCGCCGCCGCCGCGGATCTCTTCGTCCTCACCAACTCAGGCCGCTGCATCAACCTGACGTGTCCAGAGAAAACGGCGGCGACCTCCGCGACTCACCAACACCCGTAAGCCCTCGCCACTCCATAGAGTAGATCCACATTAGGGTTCTTTGCTGTTCTTCCCGTGTTCGTCGCCGTTCATCGCGAGCTCCTGATAGATTTCATTATTACCACCCTTTCTTGATCTGTAGAGTGTATAGAACTATTGCGGTAGTTGTTTCACACCCGTTCCCAATGTACATAGATCCCTTTTCATTGCATAAAGGCTCCGTTCGAACCTATGAACTTCTTCTGCATCTGTTTTAGGTCTAGAAACTTTCCCTTTCCAGTCGATCGTTTGATCCAGAATAATTACTGTGATCTGTGAAACCTGTTTGCGCCACACTTAGTCAAAAATTGCATCTGTTTAGCTACGACGGCTCACATTTCCGGCTTAAAAGAAGCCACGCGCTGTAAAATTTCTGGCTCTTTTATGATAAAGCTGTAGACAATTTGAATTACTCACAATACCTGCAGCGGCTTAGATAACCCGATGCACTTAACCATATGTCATTAGGCCCCTCTCATAAGCCGCCATTGAGTATTAAACTGTAGACGTCTGCCGGCTTATAATTGAACCGGACATTTTCCTTTTGTCATAGGCTTCATCTTTCACAATGCCTCCCAAAGCTCCCAAGGCACCCATCACGTGCAACTGGATAAGATCCAATGTTACTGACGAAACCTTAGCGGATTTCGTGAAGACGGGTTACCTGCCCAAGAAGGATGTCATGTCTTATCGTGCCCCTGATCCGTCGGAGGAGAGACCTCAACCTAGAGATGGTGAGGTGGTGATATTTGCTGATCACATGAGCCGAGGCTTCGCACCGCCTGGCTCAAAATTCTTTAGAGATGTGCTGAATTTCTTTGACCTGCGGCCGCAAGACATAGGACCCAATTCCGTGTCAAATATCTGCAACTTTCAAGTATTCTGCGAAGTCTATCTTGGAGAAGAGCCCAGCCTGCTGCTCTTTAGAGAGCTCTTTTATCTGAACCGCCAGAACGAGTGCGCCAACGGGCCGAGCCTGGAACTTGGCGGAATCTCCATTCAACGCCGTAGAGACTCCCTCTTTCCTTATGCTGAGCCGCCCAGCCATCCAAAGGACTGGAACCAGACATGGTTCTACTGCCAGGATACTTCGCCGGCTGACTAGAGCTCTCTGCCCGGCTTTCGTGCCCTGCGTCTGGATCTCTTGGCGGGTGATCCCCTTAAGCCGCCGCCACGGCTTAATGTGTGATTACACGGGCCGGAAAGATGACCCTCTGCGACACAGCCGCAATGATCTACCTGAAGACGTTGTCGACGACATGACCAAGTCCCTCTTGAATGAGAGCTTGACAGACTGCGGGAGGACCGGCTTAAGCCCCTTCTGCAAGACTAACCCGGCCCCAGCGGTAAGCCACTGATCTGAACACCTTATTTTCTCCTTAGATAGTTTTCATCTGAACCTTAAGAAGTCTTCATTGTATTTTTCAGGCTGATGATAAGTTCTGGAAGGTCAAGTATGACCATGAGGCGGCTAAAAAAGCCAGAAAGGCTAAGAAAGCTGTCAGGAGAGCCGCTCCCCGAAAAAAGGGAAGCAAGCCCACCGCCTCAGAGCTGCTTCAGCTGGATGACAGCTCCGAGTGAGAGGTAATCCTTAATTCCTTAGACTCTTCTTTTGTCTCCGCTTTTCAGCTGTCTTTTGACCACCTTATTAACTTGATTATCCACAAGATGACACCGGAGCGAGTAACCCGGTAACTGAAGAGGTAACTATACTTTCCTCCGACTCGGACCCCTTGCCAAGGCTGAAAGTCCGAAGAGTAACCCGGAAAGTAAGCTTTTCACATCCTTTAGCTTATCAAGATCCTCAATTTCTTTTGAAGCAACAGATTCATGAGAGCCGGAGGCAAACCCGGGCCAGCAAGGATGCAGACCTCTCCTCCGGCTTACCCGAGGCATCAAGAAAGCGCCGGACTGAGGTTATCTCCAACTTATACCCTTGTCATCCTTTAGCGGGTGTCAGTCGTCAACCACTCAATTCGTCTGATTCCAATTATCAGGAAACTTCACCTTCCTCTGGTGATTCTATGCAATCTACTCTGCCGGCTTTCAAGACCGCGCCCGGGTAATGATGATCATCTTATGTTGTACTTATCTTACTCATGCTTTTGTACTAACCTTTTGTCCTTTCAGTGCTCAAGCAAAGCTCAGTAAAAGAGCGAAAAAAGAATAAGCCGGTCGATGAGCCAGTCCTGACTGAACCGGAGGCTTCAGCTCAAGAGCCGCCCACTGCCTCTGCTCCTGAAACCACCGCTCCAACCGACGAGCCAATCACAGAGACTTCTGCTAACCCGGAGATCTCCAGCCCGGCTCAGCCGGCCGATGACCCGGACGGAGTTTGTCGAGCCGGGGAGACCCACTGCGCTGGCTAAGTGCTCTGCCAAGGAAGAGTTGCTAGAGCGCCACAGGGCCAAGCTGGACATCACCAACTATGCTAATTTGAGCATTGGAGAGATCGTCTCGGGCTATGTCAATCAGGTGCACAACAGCCGGGACCTGGAGATTGACATGGTGAAGCAGATACAACAGAAGTCTGAGGTACCACTCTCTTGCTTACTGCATAGTCATCTTTACCATACTTAGCCCCCAAGGCTACTACTTATGATAGAATATGTTGTAGACTTAACTTCCGGCTTACTTTCATGAACCGACAATTTGTAGATAGAACCTTTCAGCATACATTAGCCCCCAAGTGCCAAGTGTCTTTGCTTGGAAAGTGCTTGGGACTTTAAGATTGCATAACAACCACTCATACTATAACCCGGAATTTGTACAGGCTGCTAGCAAAAAATTTGAAGCTGAACTCTCTGAGCTGAAAAACCGCCTGAAGACTCAGGAAACTGAGACCCGGAAGGCCAACGCCAAATTCGAATTCAGTGTTGCTGCACAAGAGAAGCTGAAGAAGAAGTTTGAAGCTGAAAGGAAGACTTGGGCCGAAGAGAAGGCTGCTCTGGTAAACCGGGCCGAACAGGCGGAGAAGGCTCTGACGGAGAGAACCGCCGAACTCTCCGGCTTAAAGCGCCATGTGTCACAGATGGTCGCCGCAATCTTCGGTAAGTCATTCTGCAGACTTTCAACAAGTTTACATTCTCTATGTCTCACAATTCCCATCATTGCTAGCGGCTTACCTGACGTTGTAAAACAGGTCCCAGAAGCGCCAACCTCAACCAAAATGTATTGACCAAGCTGAAGGCCGTGTACACTTTGGTGGAACAACTCTACACCGGGTCACAGCTTGTCCGTTGTGGCCCTGTCCAATGAGGTTCCGACTCACCTGGCAGACGTACTTCGCCGGCTTGCCGTTCTTCCCCAGCGTTTCCAAGAGCTGCGACGGGCCTCTGCAAGAGCCGGGGCCATAGCTGCTCTGAGCCGGGCCAAGGCTTTCCTCCCGAAGCTAGACCCGGCAGAGATCGCGCTTGGATATCCCAGTCTGAAGGAAGACGACACTCCTTTTGACCAAAAAGATTTTCCTGATTGTGTGAAGAGTGTGCGCCCGGTGGCTACCTTAATTGGGAATGACACCGACCTCACCAAGTATCAGCCGGGTTATGACTCGGAGAATCAGAGGATCCCCACTCCACGCTACGAAGCAATCAGCTTGATCCCTCCGACTCGTAAGCATACCTTCGCCCCGGAAGTTGACCCGGCCGGGTTAATTGACGAGGAGGCTCAATTTGAAGCCTTGAGCGGCATTGAATGGAAATCGTCAACTTTCCAGGTCATAGGAACAGCCGGAGGAGCGGAGAGGGATGAGCCGGAAGCTTCGACCCGCAAGCATCGTGACTCTTTAAGCGGCCCATGGTTATACTTGTTTAAACAATGCCTCACCTTTTGGACTCGGGGAGTCTTGTAATAGAGTAGGACAAACATTTTAACTTTGTCGTGCCATCGTGCACGTGTTGAATGCTTAACTCCATTGAAGTTGCTTCCTTATATTCCTCCGGGTCATAATTGATCATTTATGTTTCTTAAGCTCGAATAGCTGTCTTGAACCATCCTGCATAGAAAACAAGTCACAAGTCTCTAGGTGGCTTACCACACTGAGAATCATAGATCTTATACATATGACTCGGAATATGAACCCAAGTCACCAAAGATTGGTCCTCAATTATATCCTTGATGTAACCATAATAGCATACTTACAGGCCTTCAAGTGTACTTCCGGTTTATGTAACCCGGATAGTAAGGTTGGTACCTCAACTCCGGTTTACCAGTTCTGATAATGCTTATTGTGTGTGACTAATACTGTGAACCAAAGTTAAGTCGGCGGAGTAAGAGCCGCCGTGCACACTGTTACTACAACCAGAAGAACTTGTTGCAAATCGGAAAATCAAAACTTAGGGGCTTCCGGTTCGAATACGACCAGTGACCCGTCCCAAAGGGGTTAAGCTAAGATTCGAATGCGATCATATAGCCCCCAGTGGGTTTGGCGATGCCGATCAAGAGGGTACCGATAGCTATGTTCTCTTTGGTTCGAATACGACCCATGTTTGAACAGGAAGCCCCCAAATGACCTTAAAGTTGTTTAACGACGCTGATTCGAATACGATCCACGTCGGTTCCCAAAGGGGGTTAAGCTATGATTCAAATATGATCAAGAAAACTCCCCGATGAGCTCGGCAGTGTGCCAATCAAGTGGGTATCGACAGCTATGTTCTCTTTGGTTCGAATACGACCTATGTTTGAACAGGAAGCCCCCAGGTGATTATATTGTTTAACGGCAAGATTCGAATATGAGCGTAAGCCGGATCCACCTCCAAGTTACCATGTGATCTTGTAATGGAAACAACACATTAACCTTTGGAGGAGAAAAAAAGGACAGAGGTCCTGCTTTATTGCTTATCATAATATATACATGGCTATAGAAATATGTACATTATGAGAGCCGGCGGCTCAAGTGTAATAAGGCCGAAGTTGAGCTATGTTCCACGGCCGACGGGTCTCTTCCTCCGACTTACGTGAATCTTTATGCTCCCGAACGTCAATAAGGTAGTATGACCCATTGTGCAAGTTCTTGCTGACCACAAAGGGCCCTTCCCAAGGCGGGGATAACTTGTGCGCATCTGTTTGATATTGGATGAGCCGGAGCACCAGATCACCTTCCTGGAAGACCCGGGACTTAACCCGGCGACTGTGATAACGGCGCAGGTCTTGTTGGTAAATCGCTGAGCGAGCTGCTGCCACATCACGCTGTTCGTCCAACAAGTCAAGAGCATCTTGGCGTGCCTGTTCATTATCCGCCTCAACATAAGCCGCCACTCGGGGCGAGTCATGACGGATGTCACTGGGGAGGACTGTTTCCGCTCCATAAACCATGAAGAAAGGCGTGTAACCCGTAGATCTGTTAGGAGTAGTGTTGATGCTCCATAACACGGAGGGTAACTCCTCCACCCAACAACCCGGCGTCCGTTGCAAAGGGACCAAAAGCCGGGGCTTGATACCCTTCAAAATCTCCTGATTGGCCCTCTCAGCTTGACCATTGGATTGAGGGTGAGCCACTGAGGAAACGTCAAGTCGAATATGCTCACGTTGACAAAACTCCTCCATGGCGCCTTTAGACAGATTAGTCCCATTGTCAGTTATAATGCTGTGCGGAAAACCAAAGCGAAAAATCACCCTTTTCATGAACTGAACCGCCGTGGCTGCGTCACACTTGCTAACGGGCTCTGCCTCAACCCACTTTGTGAACTTGTCAATTGCCACCAAAAGGTGAGTCTTCTTATCCTTGGACCTTTTAAAAGGCCCAACCATATCAAGCCCCCAGACCGCAAATGGCCAAGTGATTGGTATCATCCTCAGCTCCTGAGCCGGCACATGAGCCCGTCGCGAGAACCTTTGGCAACCATCACATTTACTGACCAAGTCCTCCGCATCAGCATGAGCCGTCAGCCAATAAAAACCATGACGAAAAGCCTTGGCCACAAGGGATTTTGAGCCGGCATGATGGCCACAATCCCCTTTGTGAATCTCGCGCAAGATTTCTTGACCTTCCTCAGGGGAGACACAACGCTGGAACACTCCCGTAACACTGCGGCGATGCAGCTCACCATTGATAACAACCATTGACTTAGACCGCCGGGTTATCTGTCTGGCCAAAGTTTCATCCTCAGGCAAATCTCCCCGGGTCATGTAAGCCAAGTATGGCACCGTCCAGTCCGGGGTGATGCGGAGAGCCGCCACCAACTGTGCTTCCGGGTCAGGGACAGCCAAGTCTTCCTCTGTAGGTACCTTAACAGAAGGGTTATGCAAGATGTCCCAAAAGGTATTAGGCGGCACCGGCTTTCGCTGAGAGCCCAGCCGGCTTAATGCATCAGCTGCCTCATTCTTCCTGCGATCAATGTGTTCTACTTGGTAACCCTGAAAGTGTCCAGCAATGGCATCAACTTCACGGCGATAAGCCGCCATGAGAGGGTCCTTGGAGTCCCACTTGCCTGATACTCGTTGAGCCACCAAGTCTGAATCACCGAAGCATCTTACCCGGCTCAAGCTCATCTCCTTAGCCATCCGAAGACCATGGAGCAAGGCCTCGTACTCAGCCGCATTGTTAGTACAAGGAAACATCAACCGTAGCACATAATGAAACTTGTCACCTTTAGGGGAAGCCAATACAACTCCAGCCCCCGAGCCCTCCAATTGCCTAGACCCATCAAAGTGAATAGTCCAATATGTATTATCCGGCTTTTCTTCAGGCACCTGTAGCTCTGTCCAATCGTTGATGAAATCCACCAAATCTTGAGATTTAACAGCAGTGCATGGCACGTATTTTAAACCATGAGGCCCAAGTTCTATAGCCCACTTAGCCACTCTCCCTGTGGCCTCTCTGTTTTGGATGATATCTCCAAGGGGGGCAGAACTAACCACAGTGATAGGGTGACCCTGAAAATAGTGCTTAAGCTTCCGGCTTGCCATGAATACACCATAAACAAGCTTCTACCAATGTGGATACCGCTGTTTGGACTCTATGAGCACTTCGCTGACGTAGTAAACCGGCCGCTGAACCGGATACTCTTTACCCTCTTCCTTGCGCTCCACCACCACAGCCACGCTGACGGCTCGTGTGTTAGCAGCTACATACAGTAATAAGGGCTCCTTATCAACCGGAGCAGCAAGGGCTGGGGGCTCAGCTAGCTGTCTCTTCAAATCCTCAAAAGCAGCATTAGCAACATCATTCCAAATAAAGTCATCAGTTTTCTTCATCAACTGGTACAGTGGCATGGCCTTTTCACCCAAACGGCTTATAAACCGGCTTAAAGCAGCGATACGACCCGCCAGGCGCTGGACGTCATTTATACACGCCGGCTTAGCCAGAGAGGTGATCGCCTTGATCTTCTCTGGGTTAGCTTCAATGCCTCTATGAGAAACCAGAAAACCCAAGAGCTTGCCTGCAGGAACACCAAAAACACACTTGGCCGGGTTAAGCATCATCTTGTAGACCCGGAGATTATCAAAGGTTTCTCTCAGATCATCTATCAAGGTTTCCTTCTCTCTGGATTTAACCACAATATCATCCACATAGGCATGAACATTGCGCCCAATCTGGTTATGAAGACAGTTCTGTACGCAACGCTGATAAGTCGCCTGCGCACTCTTGAGCCCAAAAGGCATAGACACATAACAGAAGGCTCCAAAGGGAGTGATGAACGTTGTTTTCTCCTGGTCTTTAACTGCCATTTTAATCTGATGGTATCCAGAATAAGCATCCAAAAAACTTAAGCGCTCACAACCCGCCGTAGCATCGATGATTTGATCAATACGGGGGAGGGCAAAAGGATCAGCCGGACATGCCTTGTTTAAGTCCGTGTAGTCCACACACATCCGCCAGGTGCCATTCTTCTTGAGCACGAGCACCGGGTTAGCTAACCACTCTGGGTGAAAGACTTCAACAATAAAGCCGGCCGCCAAGAGCCGGGCCACCTCTTCTCCAATGGCTTTCCGCCTTTCCTCATTAAACCGCCGAAGGAATTGCCTGACCGGCTTGAATTTCGGATCAACATTGAGTGTGTGCTCAGCGAGTTCTCTAGGTACACCTGGCATGTCAGAAGGTTTCCATGCAAAAATGTCCCTATTCTCACGGATGAACTCGATGAGCGCGCTTTCCTATTTTGGATCCAGATTGGCACTGATGCTAAACTGCTATGAAGAATCACCTGGAACGAAATCAACAAGTTTAGTCTCATCAGCCTACTTAAATTTCATTGCCGGCTCATGCTCCGTAGTCGGCTTTTTCAGAGAGGTCATATCTGTTGGGTCAACATTGTCCTTATAAAACTTCAACTCCTCCGTTGCACAAACAGATTCTGCATAAGCCGCATCGCCTTCCTCACACTCCAAGGCCACTTTCCGGCTGCCATGAACCGTAATGGTCCCATTGTGACCCGGCATCTTGAGCTGCAAATACACGTAACACGGCCGTGCCATGAACTTGGCGTAAGCCGGCCGCCCAAATATGCCATGATACGGACTTCTTATCTTGACCACCTCAAAGGTCAATTTTTCCACCCTGTAGTTGTACTCGTCTCCAAAGGCCACTTCCAATTCGATCTTACCAACTGGATAAGGCGACTTACCAGGCACCACGCCATGGAAAACAGTATTGGACTGGCTGAGGTTCTTATCAATCAACCCCATACGACGGAAAGTCTCATAATAGAGGATGTTGATGCTGCTGCCTCCATCCATGAGTACCTTAGTGAACTTATATCCCCCCACCTGAGGAGCCACCACCAGGGCCAAGTGACCCGGATTATCAACCCGGGGAGGGTGATCCTCCCTACTCCACACAATAGGCTGCTCAGACCATCTTAGATAGCGTGGAACCGCCGGCTCAACAGCATTCACAGCCCTCTTATGAAGCTTCTGATCTCGCTTACACAGACTAGTGGTAAATACGTGATACTGTCCACCATTAAGCTGCTTTGGATTGGTCTGGTAACCCCCCTGCTGCTGTTGATGACCCTGGCCAGACTGCTGATTAAAGCCCCCTTGACCGTTCCGAGGATTAGGATTTGAGCCGCCGCCCGGGCCATGAAAACTGCCAGCGCCTGAGCCGCCGCCCGGGCCATTGTTGCCATTAAAGGCATTGGAATTCTTAAAGGCCTTCATGATTGCGCAATCCTTCCATAGAAGAGTAGCTGGCTTCTCCCTAGAGCCATGCCTTGGACAAGGCTCATTCAACAGCTGCTCCAGCGTCGGGCCTGACCCGCTAGCTCGGGGAGGTGGCCTCCCCTTGCGTCGCTGGGTATTACCCTGTGAGCTGGCGTTGGCCACAAACTCTAGGCTGCCGTCGGCCTTACGCTTACCACCTCCTTGGTTCGCCGGGTTATGCTGAGGACCCTTGCCATTGCCGTTCTTCTTTCCCTTCCCTGTCCTTTCATCATCCGGCGCGGGGTCCTTGGTACTATCAGAATCGGCATACTTGACGAGAGCCGCCATCAGCGTACCCATATCATTACAATCACGCTTGAGCCGCCCAAGTTTCATCTTCAGGGGCAAAAAACGACAATTCTGTTCCAACATTAAGACTGCAGAGCCGGCATCCATCTAATCAGATGAATGTATTATCTCTTTGACCCGGCGAACCCAATGTGTCGTAGACTCGCCCTCCTGTTGTTTACAGTTAGTCAAATCCACAATTGACATAGACTGCCTACAGGTATCTTTAAAGTTTTGGATGAACCGGGCTTTCAGCTCAGCCCAAGACCCGATGGAATTCGGTGGCAGCCCTTTCAACCAAGTGCGGGCAGTCCCATCTAACATCATGGTGAAGTACTTGGCCATCGCCGCTTCGCTGACCTCCAGCAATTCCATGGCCATCTCGTAACTCTTGATCCAGGCCTCGGGTTGTAAATCAGCCGTGTAATTAGGCACCTTCCTAGGTCCTTTGAAGTCCTTGGGTAGACGTTCATTGCGGAGAGCCGGTACTAAACAAGGGACGCCTCCAGTCCTCGTAGGGATACCCACGTCGACGGAAGCCGTCGGGGGTGTCTGGGAAGCCGTCAACTGAGGCACCTGCTCCGCCTCTTGCCGTGCTCTGTCTTGGTCTGCTGCGTGAAAGGCTCTGTTATGAGCCGGGCCATGGCCAGGTGGCAAGTCATGGCATCGGACATTACTTGAGCCAGTCACTGAAACCATGTGTCTGCTGTAACTCGGGCTCCGGCCTGGACGAGGGGTTGAATGGACCCTGTCCCGGCTGTAAGAGTATGCCTCTTGCTGCGCCAGAGCTATCTGAAGGAGCTCCCTGACCCGGCGGGTTTCAACCGCCGTTGGAGAGTCGCCATCGATTGGGAGAGCCGCCAGCCGTGCCGCCGCGGCGACCATGTTTTCGAACGGGTTGGCATAATGACCCGGTGGTATTGGCACGTACTGAGGCGGGGCAGGGTTCACCCGGGGCGGTCCCATTACCTGGGGCTGAATTGGTGTCCCAGCTCCGGGTACTATGATCTCCGGCGGGTTACTAGACCCTGCACCTGGCGTGTTGAAGAGGTTTCGAGGATCGTAGACCGGAGGGAGTCGAGATTGGGCCTTTTGATGCCTCCTTCTCATGACCTCATTGGACGCGTTCTGATCCATCGTGAGCCGGAAGGACTGCGCCTGAATCAACTGAGTCTGGGCGTCGAGAGCCGCCCTCTCCGCAGCCATCCTGATCCCTTCCGCCGCCAGATCCTCCTTGACCTTCACTAGATCTAACTTTAACTGCGCCACCTCCGCGTCATGCTGAGCTTGATCTGCTGGGTCACCTGTGGCGGTCAACAGGGCCGTCATCTTGTCTGTGAGATCCATCAGCACCTGAGCCGGCGAGGTACCAGGTTTCCTGACCCAGCGGCAGGGCTTTGAACAGGCTGTGCACCGGCCATGAAGATTCCAACCCAGCTCAGCGGCTCAAAAGGGTCCGGAATACTGTCACCATCGAAACAACCCCTGAGCCTGCCATCTTGAAGTTGATACAATGAGTTTGACTCATCTGTGGACGACTCGCCGTCAGAGCCGGCGGCCGTCTCATCACCAGATCCAGACCCTACAGAGAGTCCTCCATGAACACATCCCACAAAAGCATGCTTCAAGGCAGGTAGAGCCCGGGCGGGTCGTGCACGCTGAGCCGTCTCGATGGGACCGGCGCAGAGATCCGGCTCGCCAATCTTGCCAATGAAGACATGAATTCCGCCGAAGGGGACCCGGTACCCGTACTCAATTGAGCCGGCGTCGGGGCCCCAGTTTGCATCGTCGATGTAGAGCTTGCCGCGACGACTCTTGGTCATCCGGCCCACAGCGTATCCCTTGAGCCCTTCGAAGCTGCCCTTCAAGAACTCAAATCCACCATGCGCCAGCCCCACGGTGGGCGCCAACTGTCGTGGAATTGTCACGGCAGATGTCCTCGTGCTAGGACTTAGTCGTGGAGCCATCGCAACTAGGAAGCTTAAAGGGGTTAAACGGGACAAGGAACACGGGGGTTATACTGGTTCGGCCCCTTACGGTGAAGGTAAAAGCCTATGTCCAGTTGAGGTGGTATTACTTATGGTTTCGATGGCCAGGGAGCTTAATTGCTATGCCTGGCTCTCGACGAGATCTTACTTGTCCCTAAACCGCCGCCGGGTCGTCCCTTTATATAGAGAGGTTGACGCCCAGCGGCTCTCAGAGTCCCGGCCGGCTCATAAGAGTGTCCGGCTCGGACTCTCAACTATTCTTGCCTTACACTACAAGTCTTGCCATACGGCGGTTTATCACTACGGGCCTTAAGCCACATCCGGGTCTTAGGCCCATCATTGACCCGCCGTCTTCAAGCTTGGTACTGGGCTTCGCGTGATGACCATTATGAGTAACCCGACCCCTCCTGGCGGGTGACTCTAAGGGTTATATCCTCAACAAGTAGTATGGGGGCGGTGAGGCCTCCGCGGCAGCACAGCCGGCCACGGGAGGCAGGAGCAGGCGGCACGACCGGCGCTGCTTTGGGCGGCTGGACCAAGAAGACCAGAGGTTGAAGAAGCACTACGGCCATGGGATGGACATCATACGGTCACTGAAGCTAGAATCGTTTATATTGACTAAGTTGACAAAGCCCTTGGTACGCTCCAACTTAGTAGGCCCACAGGTCAGCCTCCGAAACGGTGCGCCCCGGATGTCAGGGGGAGGAATCATTTTTTGGGCGGCCGAAGCTAAGAATATCCGAGATTGAAGAAGAAGCACGACATCCGTTGGATAGACATCCAACGGCCACTGCTGCTAGAACCGTGTGTTGACTATAATAAGTTGACAAAGCCTTGCATACGCATCAACTTATTTTTTTAGGGGACGCGTCATTTAGTAGGCCCACAAGTGTGTGGCACAGAACTTATAGCCCATTTGCGTTTTGTAAGAATGTACAACCCATTTTTGAATTCTAATGGAATTTACAATAGCCCATTTACAGTTTGTTAAAAGTACAACCCATTTTCTAGCTAGGACAACGATTAATAATTCCAACCAACCGTTGAAGACAGAATTCAATAAAATTTCCCACATTTTGATGGGATCCGAAATATTTTTATCCCGAAATTTCTAGTCAGATTAAATATAAATTTGTATTACGTAAAAATCCAACGAAACATTGCGCGCGCAACAATGAAAATTTAAGATTTTCAAAATCCATAAATAATATTTTATAAACTAATTTCGTGTTTGGTGCATTTTTTTATAGTTACTGCCCAGTTTTTATAATTACATCCCATTTATTATTTTTTAAAGCCCATTTTCCTGTTAAGCCTAATGCATCCCTCCTAGGAAAGATTTGCAGCCCAGCGCGGCGGAGAATAACAAGTTGACCTTGCCTGGGTATTCCTCAAAAAGACGTATAGCTGGGCTAGCCATTTTCATCGTGAAAAACTTAGTATCTGGGCTGGATATCTGGCCTGGGCTAGACGGGCCACAGCCCGCCCAGTTAATACCCTGCTCTCCTCTGAACAACAACGAAATCATCGCCAAGAAAAACTATGCAGTGCTCACGCCTCAAAAACACAAATACTGCTCGAGCTGCTTGGTCCCAGCTGTCGGCCGCACCTTGTGCAATTCTCTCGCTTATATTGACTACATAGGTTGACAATGGTGTGGGACCGTGATGTCAGGGAACCAGGAGAAAGCAAAAAAAATTTATAGTTGTACATAATAAGGAGGCACTTGCGTACGTACGGCTATGGCCCTAGTGGGTCCCTAGTGCCATCCAGTCAAAATAAAGTCATCTCCTGAATCCTCATGTTCGTTGACGATGTTAACAATGCTCGGCGCCACGGCGAGCGCAACAACTCGAAGGACAACGGAGAGGGCAGGCCCTACGGATGGTCTGATATAGCGCCCGCTGCTCATTCCGGAAGCCAGGATCATCGGACACCTATGAGCACCTTCGAGAAACTGAGACGGCATGAAACGGTAAGGCCGCGCTTGGGAGCTCTGGTTTATTTCAAACCTGTATTAACATACAAGTGTAATTTACTCGTCATCGGAAACAACGTGTAAAATACAGGCGTAATGAAACTGAGGGCACGAGGTCTGAAAGTAAAACCGGCGGGTTACGCGTGTAATTTGAGAGACCAGTGTATATTTTACGAGCACTGCTATATGGACGACATTACCAGACGATACATGCACGACGTGCGTATCATGCCATCCACGGGCAAGGCTGAAACAGCAGCTAACGGCTGGATTAGCAATCGTCCGAGTGTCGTTCAGCGTTTTTATCGTGTCGGAAGTACTTCCGATATTTTACTAGTCGAAATCGACCAACCAAGCGCCTTCGCCCGAGACCATCTGCTTTAATTTACAAGCGTCAGTTTTACAAGCGGTTTTGGTTGGAAAACGACGATCCAATCACGGCCTAATATCATGAGTTGGTCGGAAGATCATATGGTTTCACGTCTAACCTACCCGACTTGTCGTATAGGCTATGAATGAAACATCAGACGATGAACTTCTTAAGCACGGAAACAACAGAAGAGGATGATCTTCTTAACAAGCAAATCACTGTCATTAGATCGACATGCAAAACAATACGAAGCATTATTCTCAAGAGGCACGGTGAACAGCTCGTGATGCCGCATGCCACAACATTCCAAGCTCAACTTTGCAATCAAACACAAGGCCTGGCATTACATAGACAATATTCAGAACAAACTCTTAACACAGGAATATCTCAGCAGAGTAACTATTTACTTCTAAACTGAACACATGAATAGGAAAAAACACTCGACGCTGCTCACAGCAAGGGCGTCCCACTCAAAAATATCAAATGCATGTCTTCTATCTAACATCAATGAGCAAATTTTGACAAGGTTTTCCAATTCCAATATATTAAACTAACGTCTTCTTGCTAACATCAATGATTAAACTTTGACAAGCTTTTCCCATTCAAAATATGCAATGCCTATGATCGTGGAGTCCTGTCGTAGCTTCTTGTAGTTGTTTGGGCACTTTTTGCCCAGGGCACTCCACGTGTTGTTAAATTGCCAATGGTCTCTGCAGACTAGTCATATCACCGGTGTCTAATAATACTCTGTAAAGCTTCTCGGTCATTCCTTCTGTAATGTAGCGCAAACAGTGACTGCTTCTTTCTGCAAAGTGGAACGACCAACTGGACCCAGCAATGCAACAGTTTGCCTTGGACACATTGGCTCCTTTTGTGCAGTTCAACTAAAATCGAAGTCGGAATAAAACCGAGCTTTAATTTTGATATCCCTGTAAGCAACAATAGGTATAAGGGAAACAATTACTGAGAAATAACGGTTGATGACTTGTACTCCCAGAAGAAAAGCAACTACTGATCTACTTTATCTTAATGGGAAACAAAGCAGGAGAGTAGCAATTCTCCATCAGTGTGATTCATTCATATTGACCGAGACATTATCTTAACAATGCCTTGTTTCAACATGTATCAAGAACGACAAAGCAGAAAAGTACCATTCCTAAAACAATGCAACTGATTCATTTTAATAGAGACATTATCTTAACAATACCTTGGTTAAACATGTAGAAAGAACTACAAAGCAGGATAGTACCATTCCTAACAAGTGTTGCAGTTTTGAACTAAGATTCAGTAGTTAATTAATTCTGAGAGTGGCATTGCTTAATTTTACCAGCGACATTAGATTAACGAAAAGCATAAACAGTTCCAGGGGAGAGTGGGCGCAACAACAGTATGTGCTTCCATCTACTTATAAAGGGGGTGATGCAGAGTTTGTTGTAACAAAGCAACACGCATCATGTCTGGGTTGGTCCCATTTTTGTTCACTGCTTAATGGGAAAAGACAACAATACAATAGCTTCAATTCAACATTTATTTAAAACAATACCAATACAAGTAGCACAACATCTCAAAGCACACTACACAATCATGTGGATGAAGGCCTGTACTGACCTTTCATGAGACGGACAAGATAAAATACGAATCTGCCAACACGAATAGGAAATGAAATCTCGTTTTGTGCAGTTGCACTGAAATCAAGCAAAGTGTTTCGCGTAGCGAAGCAAAATGTCGCAATAGCAACAAGTTGAATAGATATCCCTGTTTAAACAGAGGCAAAAAAGGAATCAATTACTGGCTAATAAAGGAGGATGAAACATGCCGCCACAAAAATGGTAATCCCGCCAATCCCTAACAAGTGTTGCAGTTTTGAAATAAGATTCAGTAGTTAATTCTGAGAGTGACATCAATTACTGGCTTATAAAGGGGGTGATGCTGAATTTGTTGTAACAAAGCAACAAGCATCATGTCTGGGTTGGTCCCATTTTTGTTCACTACTTAATGGGAAAAGACAGCAATACAATAGCTTCAATTCAACATTTATTTAAAACAGTACCAAAACAAGTAGCACAACATCTCAAAGCACACTGCACATCATGTGGTTGAGACCAAGATTTGAAACAACTCGCCACGAAGACTGGAAACAAATCTCGATCTCCTTTTGTGCAGTTCCACCAAAATTAAGCAAAGTCACCGGTGTGACATTCAAGTTGAACTGCACAAAACACTCTTAAAACATAAGTGTTTTGAGTAGCGAAGCAAAATGTCGCAATAGCAACAAGTTGAATCGATAGCCCTGTTTTAACAGAGGCAAAAAAGGAAACAATTACTTGCCGACAAAGGAGGATGAAACAAACGATGACAGAAAGAAGCATCTAACTTATCTTGGATGGAAAACAAAGTAGGACAGTAGCATTTCTAAAATGGTTGCATTGATTCATATTAACAGAGACATTCTCTTGAAACAACATTCGTTTAAAAATGTAATTTACTTTTAACAGTGGCATTGCTTCAATTTTTCGGCGGCATTCTTAGATTAACAACAGCAAAATAGCTGTATGGGACCTGCCAGCACCATGTGCGTCCACACGTATAAATGGGTGATGCAGAGTATGTAGCCAAGCAACATATATGCGCTGGTCCCATATTTGTTCTCTTTGAACCTTCTTCCTATGTGAGGGCAGCAAATCTAGTCCTGCACAAACTACCCGACCCCCCAGTTTCTTTCCCTTTTCAACAAAGAGATCGGTTCCTTACAGATGTGTGTACTGGGTTACCCCCTTTTTCCCTTTTCGACCTACAAAGCGGCTGGATAGCCAGTCTATACTACTTTCCGCCCCTCCTTTCCTCATTGAACCACGTCCTAGATTCTTGCTCCAGCCCACCGCACCCTTCTTTCCTCTTTGAACCAAGACCTAGATTCAACTACAGATCGAAAAAGATCCACATGCAGCTAGAGCAACGACCGTTTCAAAGAAACTTATACCTTAGGGTCGTCGGGATGTGGCAAGGCGTGCGGCGGGAGGCCGGATCTGCCCACACTACGTACGACAGCGAGGAAGAAGGGGTCGGTGGCCCTCCCGCACAGGCGCTGGGTGAAAGAGAATAGCGCAGCCGACAGTGGATTGCCTCCCTCGCCGAAGGCGATAGAGTGAACGCTGCACCTCCTCCCCTTCCCGGTGCGACGGGATACGGACGCCTCCTTCACCAGCTGTGAGGGGGGAGAGAGAGACAAGAGGCCAACGCAGTCTTGTTTAGATCTGGTGAAGAGAGGGTGAGAGACTGTGAATATAGCAAACCCTGGCAAATGAACGCTGAGCCTCGAGCGTGTAACATATATGGAGAGGGTGAGAGAGCGAGACGCGAGAAACTCTATCAAACAAGAGGCTATAATGGAGTAAAAAAATCTCTCCATAGCAGTGGTTTTAAATAGAATACGCGCGTTCCCGAAAAAAAAAACGAAAACTGGCGGACAATTTTTTAAGGGTCTGTCTAGGACACATCTAGATGTGACATAGTTATGTCACATCTAAGTTGATGTCCACTCTGTTTGTGGTGTATTTTTTCCCTAGTTTTTTTGTTTCTTGTTGCTACATTATATACTTGTGGGAGCTTAGATGTGCTATCCTTAAATAACATCTAGATGTGAATTAGACAAACTGATTTTCTAACGTACCAAGAAAGAAAACTCGATCAAAAACACGCCCCCGCTTCCAGGTCGCGAGAGTCGTCGAGCACACACACATAGACATAGACATGCATATCCGTGTTTACATAAAATTACATTTCCATCTCCATCTCCAATCATATTTGTCCAACCGGCACATTATTTACGTTGTTAATTATATACGCAGCAATATTAACGTACATCATCTCTTGTTTGCGCACGTCCGGACCGCTGCCACGGCCGGTCCTGACCAACCCGAACCCTCTTCATCACCTGTGCGTGCTTCCCGCCCGAAACGGTCAGTGCCGCATTCATGCCCGGCCAGAGCGGACACGACCTCTCACTGGCGCCGACATTGAAGCGGCGCGCCGGCCGAGAGAGCGTCGCCCGCGCCGCTTTCGGGTGCACGCGGCCGCTTCACATTCAAAGGTCGCAATAGCCGGCTACAACATGCATGTAAAAAGTTCTTGGGAGTCCGTGCTACAGCTAGCTGTCCTCCCCCAACTCGTCAATCTCTTCCAGTAGTGCTAGTACTCCATGGCGCGATCCATCGACAAGCAGGCGGGAAAGTTATCGTATACTCAGTTTGCGGTGAGTGGCATGCCGAGCGACCGTGTGGGGTCGAGCCGTGGAGGAGGGTGAGACACGAACACGACAGACGTGATTTAAATGTTGGTTTTGCTCGATGGCGTGATCCAACGAAACGAAACGTTGGTTTCTCTCCGTTTCCATTTTTTCTCCGAAAAAACGGAAACTTTCCACTCCATTTTCATTCCTATTCCAAGGTTGCCCCGTTACAACATTCCATCAAATACAAAGGAAAACTAACACGCATGCTGATGCATATCAATGATTCACAGATCATAGCCAATATTTACTTCACAACTAAAGAAAAAAGTTGTGAGAGCGTGTACGAAAGAAATACTACTGATGGGGTCACTACGACTTAAACCCTAAACCCTAAACATGATTTAATTTCCTGGCCAGGTAGAACTTGTCGAAGGAAAAACGGCTGGCACCCTCGGATCATACGATGCTTTTGTGCAGTTCCACTAAAATCGACCTGAGCATCCCTGATGGCAAAGATATTGAAGAAGTGTGATTAGAATAATAGTACTGGCACTAGTTCATGAGACATAAACTCATCACAAGTAGAAGCCGGTTGAAGTAGAGAAAGCTCGACATGGAGATGGAGCTACGGCAGTGGAGCAAGCCGGCTCCAAAAGGAAGATTGACTACCTGGGACATTGGGCTGTAGCTAGAAGGGCGGTTGGGACGCGGCATCGGCCCATACCGTGGTGACCCCCGATTGGGACGCACCGACTGTGGGTTTTCTCCCTCGCCGATGTCGACCGCGTCTACGCAGAACATTGTTCCCTTCCCCCAGCTGCGGGGTCAGGCCCGTCGTTCTATGCTTGTGAAGAGAGCAACCTAAGCAAGCAGGCTTGTAGCTTAGGCTCCTGCTAGTGTATATATAGTGGTTTTCTTTTTCTCTCCAAATCAACCATTTTATATTGCGTACGTGTCATTCAAGAGTGAAATGATGGTTGCTTCTTCCGACTAACTTACTGTGTGATTTGACTGCTCCTTAGTGGCCCCTACACGTACTCCCCCTACGTGGATGCAACAGTCACACGTACACATGGACGCAAAAACGCGCGCGACGCCCTAATGCATGCATGTCCGAGCACACGACGGAACACACACGGTCACGCTCAAGTGCTCAACCTACACGTGCATGCACACACATACTCAGTCAGGGTGAGCTAGTGACCGTATAAACACCGGAAAATATAAATATTGAGCGCAGTGAACGTATTATGAAGTCCACTGACCGTATTTTTACAAATATACAGTGACAGACAGTGTATTTATCTCGTTTGAAATTAAGCCATATTAACCGGAGAGGAGGCAGTATGGACTAGCATTACTTTGTTGTGTCCCGTCAACTTGCCGAATGAGGAGAAGGTTGCAGGACGGGAGAAGCTTGCGCGCGGTGGCTCGCAGGACAAGGAGAAACTTTTGACTAATGCAAGCTCTCCCTCGCTCAGGCGGTGGACGTGCAACAGTTAATTCGGTGTCAGATTGCCAGAAGCATACATGATGCTACTAGTGCTATTATTGTTCGACTTCCCAAATGGGCGAACAGCCAAGCGCAAAGTTTACTAGTACTACTACTATAGTCTATAAAGGTACGTACTATACTAGTACTAGGAACCGGATGGAGGAGCGTCTGCACTCTTATTATAATTTTAAAATGTGATAAAGCAATCTTCAACACATTTGGTTCTCTTCGAGGGTTCTCGCATGTGATAATGGAAGTTGATTGCATGGAACACTCGCCACAATTCTCGCTTAATTCTGGCTCATATCCTGTTACAAATAGTAGCGCTCGGTAATATTTCCTCTTTTTTTTGTTATTCAGCATGTAAACACGTCAGCAAACCTTGCGGCGCATCTTCGTGCGAACCGTGCTTGCTGCACTTTGAATGTGGCCGAGAGCTGGCTTGATGAAACACCTCGCTTCCTACTTCTTTTTTTGCGGGGTACCTCGCTTCCTAGTGACCAGTGTCTTGGTTGATCGTCCTAAGAATGCTTATATATGAATAAAGCTCTCTCATTTACCCGCAAAAAAGATTAAGCCATATTAACCGGAAAGGAGGGAGTATGGACTAGCACTACTTTTTGGTGTGTCCCGTCAACTCGCAGAACGAGGAGAAGCTTGCAGGACAAGGTGAAGCTCGCTTACGCCTTTTGACTAATGCAACCTACCCTCGGTGGACATGCATCAGTCCATTCGGTGTCAGATTGTCAGAGGCATACACTGTAGTACCCAACATGCGGAGTACCATCATTGTTCGATTTCACGAAGAGGCGAAGAGCCAAGCGCAGTAGTACGAGTAGTACTACTACTAGAACCGCATGGTGGAGCGTATGTACTCTTATTTTTTATCTTTGATAAAGTACACGTTTATTCCGGAGAAGGGCGGAAAACGGCAGCCCAACATGTAATGAATGATATCGATCAACCAACCATGCTCGAATATATCTTGGCCTTCGTGCGAGCCCGTCTGTGTGTTCTCGCTCCTCGTCTCTCTCAAGGAACGGCGGGTTGGCTCTTTGCCGTCAATTGAGATCGGTTTGCTCACATTCCTGTCCCACATGTCAGTGATATGCCAAGAGGAGGTGCGTTGACCGACTGGCCATACGCGTACTTGGTTTTGCACCTTCATACTACTCCTCCCTCCGTCACAGTTTACAGGGCGCGCTTCATTATGTTGCATTTCTCTCAATGCATTTCCACCACCAGAGAGACTTTAGACGCGTTTGGTTTAATGCTCAATTAATTAGGGCGTGGTAACCGCAATCAAGTCCACAATTTTCTCTCCAGTACTGTACTACTACGGAGTGGAGTAAGTGCATGCATGCGTGTACCCGGGGTGGAAGCACTGCATGCATGTGTGTACGCATTATTCCCTCTAGTAATAGACGACGTGCTATAACTACCAATGCTATTTTCAGGCCGATCGCTAGTCGCCTTGGTCCCACAGATTTTTTTTCTTTTTTCTGAAGCGCGCTGTATAAACAGTGACGGATGGAGTAGTATGAGCGGATTCAAAGAAGAGCATATTGATGGTTGCTTCTTCAGAGCAACTTATAGTGGGAAAGGTGGGGCTTATGATTTGACTGCTCATTACTCACTATTAATGCGGCGCAACGACCGGGCAGAGTCTCCCGTGCGGTTGTGCACTACCCCCTCGGTTCTTAAATATACTCCGGAGTATTTGTCTTTCTAGAGATTTCAACGAGTGACTACTCAAATATTTGTCTTTTTAGAGATTTCAAATGGACTGGCACATACGGATGTATATAGACATATTTTAGAGTGTAGATCCACTCATTTTGCTCTGTATGTAGTCACTTGTTGAAATCTCTAGAAAGACGAATAGAATATTTAGGAACGGAGGGAGTACACATACGAAGAAAAATGAGTGAATCTACACTCTAAAATATGCCCGTTTGAAATTTGTAAAAAGACAAATATTTAGGAACGAAGGAGTATAATTTTGTGCATGGCACATGGACCCGGATGATGAAGAGGCTTCTGGCAATGCTATCAAGCTTCCATCATTTGTTTACATAATTGACGTACTATACAAATAATTTTCCATCGACATGAAATTGTACAATGGTGTGAGATTTCAGCTTTTGTTTCGCGTGTCTTGCCATTGATGCTCTTTCGGAAACAATAAAAAACTAACTTCCTTGCTAATGCATGTCAATTATTAGCAGATCAGAGCTAATAATTACATCACAACTGAAGACAGAGTTGTGAGAAGGTGTTAAATTAAAATTGATCCATGCTTTCATTGGCAGCAACGTCCCCCCAGCTCTGTCTAAATCAACAAGGCATGTTGGGAAAAAAGTAGCTGTCTGGAGCATGCAATATTCCGATCATTTTGTGCAGTTCCACTAAAATAGAGCTGAGCGACCCTGTTCCAAAGATATTAAGTGTGATTACGATAATAGAGGACTGCTGATGAAACAATAAACACACAAATAGAAGCCGGTCACCTTTGCAGTCTCTCTTAAGACTAACTAGTTGGAGAAGATTAGGCTCGGAGTTGGATGAGGAGGATAGAGCAAAACCAATCTCCCTTTGTGCAGTCGCACTGAAATGTAGAGACGTTGCCCGTGTGACATTTTAGTACAACTGCACAAAACACTCTTAAGAAAAAAGTGATTTGTGCAGTTCACCAAAAGGCCGCAATAGCAACGAGTAGAAAGGAAACAATTACTGGCCAATAACAGTTGATGACACATGCGACGACAAAAAAGAAGCATATTCCTTGTCCAAAGGGAAGATAACAACACGGTTATGTTTGTCTAAAACGGTGTGAGGACGAGAATGCAATATGGAAAGTACGCCGGACGAGCTATGTTTTGGGCAAAGAACTATGGAAGATCCACATGCGGCGACGTGGGAAGACGGGCAGTGGAGCAAGGCTGGAGGGGATACCTGGAGGTCATTGTGATGTAACTAGGTGAGCAGCGGCGGGCAGAATCTGCGAGCAGGTGGCGTAGGCCCTGCCGCGCCGGAGCTTGGTCAGAGAGAACGGCGTGTACCGCAGATCGGGACGTGCTGCCTCGGCGCCGTCAAACGGAGAAATGATGCACTTCCTCCCTTTCCCCTGGCGGACGGGATGCGGCCGGATCAGTGACCAACGGTGAGAGAGAGAGAGGCCACCGCACTCCCTTTCCCCCGGCGGACGGGATGCGGCCGGATCAGTGACCAACGGTGAGAGAGAGAGGCCACCGCTGCCTTGTGTGAGATACTCTGAAGAGCGACAAACCAGGCAGGCAGGCTCCATTGTATATAGTGAGCGGACTACCTTTTTCTCCATAAAAATCGGTTTATATTCTGTGTACGTGCCATTGAGCGCTATAACTTTAATTAAAAAAATAACGCGGCAACGCGTCAAGTCGAACTTTGTTTCGTGCACGCGTGGTACACGACCTCCCTAGGTAAACAACCGCTACATGCGTTCAAATTAGCACGTGGGCTGCCATTTCGTAAAGAAATGAGCTCCACCGTGTACCCACGCGGGTGTGGCTGGGCACGAAGCGTGAGTACGTGCACGGTGCACCTATTCTCTTCTTGTATACGTACACCACCTACGTGGGGTTGTGTGAGAGAGATACAAACCTAGAGAGATATAGTGTATGGGTTCTTGAGAGTTTTTTTGGGGGGGGGGGTCAATAAAAAAATGTAACATATGCAATGTGTGTGAAATAGAGTCCTGGATATAACATATATATAGAGGGGGCGATCCACGAGAAGAGAGTGGAGGTATCATCGGCTTGAGGTGTCCATAGAATCGAAGAGAGGGATGATGTGTGTGTGTGTGCGCGCGCGATCGATAAAGAGTGCCATCGAATTTGTGTGTGCCCACGTCAAAGATATAGAGTGGCTGGCCTACTGGAATGTGAGATGGGACATGTGCAGTTTGTCTCCGTGGCATGGATACCTACCTACAGCACTCGACTATCGGTGTGTGGTGGGGGAAGAGGGAGGCCCAATTAACTATAGAGGTATAATGGATGGTATATGTGTGGAGGAGGAGAGAGTCCTACCTCATGTATTAAGGAGATCGATCTGCCTCATGTATTAAGGGAGATTGATCGGCATCCATGCATATGTGCAGGAGAGGAATAAGGTTGGGAGAGAGACAGAGCTAGAGTGTTGGAGGGGGTGGTAGTGGAGTTGCTTCTAACAAATGGTGGGATAGGCTTGCTAGACAAACGGAGGGCACGCCCGCAATATCAATAAGAGAGGAGATGGCTGCTTGTTGTCTGTGCACGTGCGTGTGAGAGACGGGTCAGGAGGCATGCACGAATGATGAGGGGGGACGATGTGGCTGTGGTAAGCAGACGTAACTACATAGGAAGATCAATCGCCCTTTGTTAGAGAAAGGAGAGACATAACTTGTGAGGTACGCCGATCGATGGGGGGGGGGTAGTGTAACACCCCGGATGTAACTTTCCATATTTGTAACTCCAACTCTTGCCATTTTCGGCTATGTGTTATGATATTCCCTCCGTGGTCGGGCTTTTTTTTCTGTGTTGCATTTTGTTCATGTCATGCATCTCATATCATGTCATCATGTGCATCTCATTTGCATACGTGTTCGTCTCATGCATCCGAGCATTTTCCCCGTTGTCCATTTTGCAATCCGGCACTCCCACATGCACCGGTGCATCCCTCTTGTTTCTTTTCGTGAGCGGGTGTTGAACGTTCTCGGAATGGACCGAGTCTTGCCAAGTGGCCTTGGTACACCACCGGAAGACCACCTGTCAAGTTTCGTTCCATTGGGAGGTCGTTTGGTACTCCAACGGTTAACCGGGTAACCGCAAAGTCCTTTTGTGTGTTGCATCAAAACCCCCCTCCAAACAGCCCAAAACCCACCTAAGTCACTTCCATGCTCTAGGTCGTTCGATCACGATCGTGTGGGCGAAAACCGTGCTCAATTTGGAGTCTCCTAGCTCCCTATGCCTATATATACACCTTCCCCTCCGAAATATTCGCGGTGCAAACCCTAGTCTCTTCCACCCCGCGCCGCCGGACACGTCCGCCGCCGGCCGGACGAAACCCGCCGCCGCCCACAGCCAACCCCAGCCTGCCACGTGGCAGCCGGCGCCGCCGCCGCCCGCGGCCCGCTCGAGCCCGCGCGGGACCCCCCGGCCCATCTCGCCGCCGCCCGGGTCGCGCGCCTCCTCGCGCGCCGCGCCCCGCCGCCTCGGCCGCCGTTCGTCGCTGCCGCCCCGCCGCCATCGCCGCCTCGCCGCGCGCCGCCGCATCGCCGCCTTCGCCGCCTCACCGCAGTCGCCGCCGCCGCCGCGTCGCCTCCTCCCGCCGCCCGTCCGCGCCCGGTGCCGCCGTCTCCCTCCCCCTCATCTCCTCCGCCGCGCCAGCCTCTGCTCCGGCGATCTCGCGCCGCCACCGATCGCCCGATCCAGATCTCCACAGTGCGTTGACGTCTTCCCCCTCCCGAAATCCTCCAAGTCCCGATATTTTTGCATAATGTGCTCCTGTTCATCACATCATAACTCTCTGCATATAGCTCTATTTCATGCGTGTAATATATCGAAATGTTCGCCTCGAGATGCTCTTCATTTTGTTCCATTATGCCATGTTCATTTGAGTCCATCTTGATGCCCGAATCTCTGGTGCAAGAGTGCTATATGCTGTTAACTGCTGTTACTTATCAGAACTTGAGGATTTGTTATTTTTGTTTCATTTGATGTGTGCATCTTATGGGCATGAGCTCTACATGTGTTTTGATGTATGTCATGCCATATTTACAGAGGTGTATGCCATGTATTTTTGCGATCTCTATGGTGACTAGCAAAAGCATGCAAATTAGGCTTCGTGATGTTTCTGTTTTCAGGGACTTCGTAATTTCTCGTCTGTGACTGCTATTATTTTGTGGCTATGTATCCATGTGTCTACAGAGAGATCCATGCTCCTTTTGGTGATGTTCAGTAAGGATGTTTTGGAAATATAGTTGTGCTCTATCCAACCATGCCCCTGTTTGCAATTATAGAGTGCCATAGTATGTCTTAATCTTGCTCTACTTTTGCTATAAAATATTTCTGGCAGATTGTTTACGTGTTATCCAATGTTGCCAAGGTTGTTGTAGTTGTTTCATACATGCTATGTACTTGCTATTGCCATGGATAGCTTCATAAACATGCCATCTTTCTGTAGGTATGCTTTTTTTGTCATACATTGCTTTGTGGTGAGTGCATCAAGCTCACCAAGATGCCTTCGTAATGTCTGTTTCTGCCATGCTCTGTTTTCTGCCAAGTCTGAAACCTGTTAACGAAAAACTTGCTATGTTTACATGGTTGCCATCATATCTTCTGGTCCTTTTTGGCTCATGGTCAGTAAGGGACTTTTGTCATATGCATTTAGTAGATTCATGCCTTGCCTTTTTTTTATGTTAAGTTCCTGTGGCATGTTGATTTCTTGCTCTAAACTTTGCTACCTGATGCTGTTTCAGGCATGTCCAGTAATTTCACAAAGTCTGTGAACCTGTTATCTTTTGCACTTTTGCCATGCTTGTTTGAACCTGTTATGTTGTGATCTAGCTGTAGCTCAGTGTTCATCTTTTGTCAAGCATCTCCTATAGATTACTTCCATATGCTTTGTTGCTATGTTGGGGTGCTGTAGCATTGTTACTTGATGTATTCTAAGTGCTATCATGCTGTTAATCGCAGATTCGTGTCATTCTTGTTTTGCTTGCCATTTGCAAACCGTGCATCCGTTTCCGGTGATCTTTATATCGATTTCGACCGAAATCATCTCATATTTCCAGTGGCATGCTTGGTTTGCCAAGTTACTGTCTTGTTCATCATTTTTCTTCCGGAGCACGCATATGCATCGCATACCACATCTCGCATATCATACATGTTTTGCATCATGTTGCTTGTGCATTTCCCGTGGTTGATTGTGGTTCCGTTGCTTGTATTCTTGTTGTGGGTAGAGATGGGAGACGAGTTCGTGAACGAGGAACCTGTTGAGTACGCTTACGAGGATCAAGCTTTCGACAACTCTGAGAACCTTGCAGGCAAGATGACCATACCCTCGAAATCACTTCTATCTTTGCTTTGCTAGTTATTCGTTCTATTGCCATGCTGCGCTACCTACCACTTGCTATATCATGCCTCCCATATTTTCCATGTCAAGCCTCTAACCATCCTTTCCTAGCAAACCGTTGTTTGGCTAAGTTACCGGTTTTGCTCAGCCCTTCATATAGTGTTGCTAGTTGCAGGTGAAGTTGAAGTTGGTTCCATGTTGGAACATGGATATTTTGGAATATCACAATATCTCTTATTTAATTAATGCATCTATATATTTGGTAAAGGGTGGAAGGCTCGGCCTTATGCCTGGTGTTTTGTTCCACTCTTGCCGCCCTAGTTTCCGTCTTACCGGTATTATGTTCCTTGAGTTTGCGTTCCTTACGCGGTTGGGTGATTTATGGGACCCCCTTGATAGTTCGCCTTGAATAAAACTCCTCCAGCAAGGCCCAACCTTGGTTTTACCATTTGCCACCTAAGCCTTTTCCCTTGGGTTTTCGCGAGCCCGAGGGTCATCTTTATTTAAACCCCCGGGCCAGTGTTCCTCTGAGTGCTGGTCCAAACTAGAGCCCTTTGCAGCGCCACCTCGGGGAAACTTGAGGCCTGGTTTTAGTTGTAGGACCGCTCATCCGGTGTGCCCTGAGAACGAGATATGTGCAGCTCTTATCGGGATTTGTCGGCACATTCGGGTGGCTTTGCTGGTCTTGTTTTACCATTGTCGAAATGTCTTGTAAACCGGGAGTCCGAGACTGATCGGGTCTTCCTGGGAGAAGGTTTATCCTTCATTGATCGTGAGAGCTTATGATGGGCTAAGTTGGGACACCCCTGCAGGGTATTATCTTTCAAAAGCCGTGCCCGCGTTTATGAGGCAGATGTGAATTTGTTAATGACCGGTTGTAGAGAATTGTCACTTGACCAAATTAAAATACATCAACCGTGTGTGTAGCCGTGATGGTCTCTTCTCGGCGGAGTCCGGGAAGTGAACACAGTTTGAGTTTTGCATGAACGTAAGTAGTTTCAGGATCACTTCTTGATCACTTCTAGCTTCGCGACCGTTGCGTTGCTTCTCTTCTCGCTCTCATTTGCGTATGTTAGCCACCATATATGCTTAGTGTCTGTTGCAGCTCCACCTCATTACACCATCCTTTCCTATAAGCTTAAATAGTCATGATCTCGCGGGTGTGAGATTGCTGAGTTCTCGTGACTCACAGATTCTACCAAAACAGTTGCAGGTGCCGACGATGCCAGTGCAGATGATGCAACCAAGCTCAAGTGGGAGTTCGATGAGGAATGTGGTCGTTACTATGTTTCTTTTCCTGATGATCAGTAGTGGAGCCCAGTTGGGACGATCGGGGATCTAGCATTTGGGGTTATCTTATTTTCATTTGGATTTGACCGTAGTCGGTCTATGTGTGGATTTTGGATGATGTATGAAATATATTTATGTATTGTGTGAAGTGGCGATTGTAAGCCAACTCTCGTTATCCCATTCTTGTTCATTACATGGGATTGTGTGAAGATGACCCTTCTTGCGACAAAACCACAATGCGGTTATGCCTCTAAGTCGTGCCTCGACACGTGGGAGATACAGCCGCATCGTGGGCGTTACAAGTTGGTAATCAGAGCCATCCCCGACTTAGGAGCCCCCTGCTTGATCGAATCGCTGGCGTTGTTGAGTCTAGAACAAAAATGTTTTGAGTCTTAGGATTATATATATCGGAGAGTATGATTCTTTTTACTCCTTAGTCCCTTCGTCGCTCTGGTGAGGCCTCCTGACGTAGAAGTTTTGACTCTTCTCTCCTCAAATTTCACAAATATTTTATTTTTAGGATCACGCGGGTATCTTGGAATCGTTCCGATGGTTTTGAGACGAGAACATTGTTCTTGGTGCCTCCTGACATTTAGGGGTTGTGGCAGTGTCCCGGGGTGTTGAGCTCCGAGGTGTTGTCTGTTGGAAATATGCCCTAGAGGCAATAATAAAATGGTTATTATTGTATTTCCTTGTTCATGATAATTGTCTATTGTTCATGCTATAATTGTATTAACCGGAAACCGTAATACATGTGTGAATACATAGACCACAACATGTCCCTAGTAAGCCTCTAGTTGACTAGCTCGTTGATCAATAGATGGTTATGGTTTCCTGACCATGGACATTGGATGTCATTGATAACGGGATCACATCATTAGGAGAATGATGTGATGGACAAGGCCCAATCCTAAGCATAGCACAAGATCGTGTAGTTCGTTTGCTAAGAGCTTTTCTAATGCCAAGTATCATTTCCTTAGACCATGAGATTGTGCAACTCCCGGATACCGTAGGAATGCTTTGGGTGTACCAAACGTCACAACGTAACTGGGTGGCTATAAAGGTACACTACAGGTATCTCCGAAAGTGTCTGTTGGGTTGGCACGAATTGAGACTGGGATTTGTCACTCCGTATGACGGAGAGGTATCTCTGGGCCCACTCGGTAATGCATCATCATAATGAGCTCAATGTGACTAATGAGTTAGCCACGGGATCATGCGTTACGGAACGAGTAAAGTGACTTGCCAGTAACGAGATTGAACGAGGTATTGGGATACCGACGATCGAATCTCGGGCAAGTAACATACCGATAGACAAAGGGAATTGTATACGGGATTGATTGAATCCCCGACATCGTGGTTCATCCGATGAGATCATCGTGGAACATGTGGGAGCCAATATGGGTATCCAGATCCCGCTATTGGTTATTGGCCGGAGAGGTGTCTCGGTCATGTCTGCATGGTTCCCGAACCCGTAGGGTCTACACACTTAAGGTTCGGTGACGCTAGAGTTGTTATGGGAAATAGTATGTGGTTACCGAAGGTTGTTCGGAGTCCCGGATGAGATCCCGGACGTCACGAGGAGTTCCAGAATGGTCCGGAGGTAAAGATTTATATATGGGAAGTCATCACACGGTCACCGGAAGTGTTCGGGGGTATGCCGGTATTGTACCGGGGCCACCGAAGGGGTTCCGGGGGTCCACCGGGAGGGTCCACCTGCCCCGGAGGGCCTTATGGGCTGTAGGTGGAAGGGAACCAGCCCCTAAGTGGGCTGGGCACCAACCTCCCCCTAGGGCCCATGCGCCTAGGGTTGGGGGAAACCCTGGAGGGGGCGCCCCCCTTGACTTGGGGGGCAAGCCACCCTCCCTGGCCGCCGCCCCTCCCACCAGATGGGATCTAAGGGGCCGTCCCCCCTCTCCCTTGCCCCTATATATAGTGGAGGGGTGGGAGGGCAGCCTCACCCCTTGCCTGGCGCAGCCCTCTCCTCCTCCAACTCCTCCTCCTCCTCCATAATGCTTAGCGAAGCTCTGCCAGAGAACCACGAGCTCCATTGCCACCACGCCGTCGTGCTGCTGGAGTTCTCCCTCAACTTCTCCTCTCCCCTTGCTGGATCAAGAAGGAGGAGACGTCCCCGGGCTGTACGTGTGTTGAACGCGGAGGCGCCGTCCGTTCGGCGCTAGATCGGATCTTCCGCGATTTGAATCGCCGCGAGTACGACTCCATCAACCGCGTTCTTGTAACGCTTCCGCTTAGCGATCTTCAAGGGTATGAAGATGCACTCCCTCTATCTCGTTGCTAGCATCTCCTAGATTGATCTTGGTGACACGTAGGAAAATTTTGAATTATTGCTACGTTCCCCAACATTGTCGTCACAATTTTATCGTTGCAGTTCTGGAATACCTGAGTTTCGCTGACATCGAAATCTCTTTTATGCAGTTGTTGGTGAGATCACCTCGACAGCACCCAGTACTGGGGCGGGAGTTCGGGAGTATTGCCATAACTCATATAACGGATGCTTTTCGAAGGTTGAGGTACACGATTTCCGAAGGTTTCTTGGTTATGTGTTGACGGATGGATACAGCTGGATCTAGGGATTGCTAGTTTGGGTGATATATTTTGTGTCCCTTGTATCCCCAACACCAGATTGCATAACCAGAAAGTTTCGGGAGTTTATAAGTGGGAATTCAAGTAGCTCCTAGGATATCTTTCCGACAGACGCATGTTATGAGATTGGGGTTCGACGTCTAGTGGTCCGCCTTTCCACGGTTGGTTTTACAGTGGTCTCGTAGTGTCTTAAAGAGTCCTTGGCTATGCCGACTCGGGGATGCTTCGTATGTCATGTGCACTGCCTTGTACATGATGGTGCTGTACGATCGAGCCCGTGTGGGCCCCACCACGAAAACTTCGGACGAAATCTCTATCATATGTTTGTTCCGGCTTATTCTGCAAGCCAATACTTTGTTTTGTTTTGAATTGTGGTATTCAAGTTGCTTCGAAGTCAAATGTTGATTCCATACCTTTTTCTAAGTGGCTTCTCAACTTATGGAAGTGTGATGATTTACTATGGAATTCATTCGTTCATCCTCGTTCGAATGTTTATTGTGAAGACTATATGTTGCAATTTCTATCCGTTGATTCAACTTGTCTATTTGTCTATCAAGATGCTAACGCATGTCACCCTCTTCACGATGGCTCCGCCAACGCGTCAGAATCCGGAACGCAATGAAGGGAGTCAGGCAAACCCTCCGCCACCACCTCCGCCTCCGGAGGCATGGCAAGCTATCATGGCAGCCACCAACGCCAATGCTCAGATGATTTTGCAACTCTTGCAAGAACGCACCCATGGGCAAGGCAATCAAGGAAATCAAGGCCAAGGCAACAATCAGCCTCACTTCGCTACCCTCAACCAGTTCCTCGCAAATCAGCCCAAGTCTTTCAGCTACTGTGCCGAAGCCACAGATGCCGATGATTGGCTCGTGGACATCAACAAGCATTTTGAATGTAGCAATGTCAGGCATGAGGACTTTGTCAAGTTCGCTTCTTTTCAACTCAAGGATCAAGATGCCGAGTGGTATCAACAATACAAAGATTCCAGAGGAGGTCGTGTGATTACCTGGGATGATTTCCTCCGAGACTTCAAAGCTCACCACATTCCACAAAGTGTTGTTGAGAGTAAGCGTGAGGAGTTCCGCAATCTCAAGCAAGGCAGCATGTCCGTGTATCAATACAATACTCAGTTTCAGAAACTCGCTCGCTTCGCTAAGTAAGACGTTCCTAATGAAAAGAGCATGATCTATCAATTCAGAGGTGGCCTCAAAGAAGATCTGCAATTACCTCTAGTGCTTTTTGAGCCGACCAAGTATGATGATTTCTACAGCATGGCTCTGAAGCAAGAGGCTGCTCAGCTCAAGTGTGAGGCTTCTAAGAAGAGAGTCAGGGACGCAGTTCAGTCTTCTTCTTCCTCACTAGTGGCTGCTAAGCAACAGAAGTTCTAGTTGCCTCCTCCTCCTCCGTTTCGTCAGCCTTTCCAGCAGAAGAACAAAGGTGGCCATGGATCTTCCCACTCATCCAACCCTGGCTATCAGAACAAGTCTCAGAATCAAGCTCCAAAGTCGATTGCTCCTTATCATCGTCCACTCTCAGAGGTGACTTGCAACAAGTGTCAGCAGAAAGGTCACTATGCTAACAAGTGCTTCAATCAAAGGCGTCTTCCGCCTCCTCCTCCTGTGTGATCTTCCAGCAATGCAGTGGTCAAGCATAATCCAAAGTCTGCTAAGGTGAACATGATGAATGCAGCTCAAGCGGAGGAATCTACTGATGTGATAATGGGTAATCTCTCAGTTAATGATATTCCTGCAAAAGTCTTATTTGATACTGGTGCATCGCATTCTTTCATTTCAAGACCTTTTGTGGCTATGCATGATCTGGTTACTGAAGTATTGCCGAGTCCTTTGTCTATTGTTTCCCCGGCTCGACAAATGACTTCTCGAGTATTGGTACGGGATTCCGTTATCAAGATGGGCGACTATAAATTTCTGGCCAAACCAATTGTTCTTGGTGACTCGGATATTGATCTAATTCTCGGGATGGACTGGCTTTCTAAGCACAAGGCTCAACTTGATTGTGCTGCCAGGGAAATTCAATTGACACACTCTTCTGAGGATGTGATTATCTATGCCGCTCGTGATGAAACCATTCGGTTGTTTTCTCTCAATGAGAAGGGCGAATTGAATGCCATCTCTCAGATTCCAGTCGTTTGTGAGTACCAAGATGTCTTTCCAGAAGAGCTTCCGGGTATGCCTCCTCACCGGCCAGTTGAGTTCGTTATCGATCTTGAGCCCGGCACTGAACCCGTTTGCAAGCGTCCATACAATCTTGGACCCAAGGAGCTGAAGGAATTGAAGAAACATCTCGATGAACAAGAGCGTCTTGGTTTGATCAGACCGAGTTCATCTCCATGGGGTTGTGGTGTTCTTTTTGTCCAGAAGAAGGATGGCACGGAACGACTTTGTGTCGACTACCGTCCATTGAACAAGAAGACAATCAAGAACAAGTATCCACTTCCCAACATCAATGAGCTATTCGAGCAACTCAAAGGTGCTAAAGTTTTCTCCAAGCTTGACCTTCGTATGGGTTATCATCAGATTCGCATTCGTGAAGAAGATATTCCCAAGACAGCATTCAGAACAAGCTTTGGTTCTTATGAATATACTATCATGTCTTTCGGCCTTGTCAATGCTCCTGCAACATTCTCTCGGATGATGAATTTCATATTCAACCCGTATACCAATGAATTCGTCCTGGTGTATCTCGATGATATATTGGTCTTCTCCAAGAATAAGAAGGATCATGCCAAACATTTGCGATTGGTGCTCGACAAGCTCAGAGAGTATCAATTCTATGCGAAGTTTTCCAAATGTGAGTTTTGGCTTGATGAAGTTCTTTACCTTGGTCATATCATCTCTGCCAAGGGCATCGCTGTTAATCCCGAGAAGGTGTCTGCAATTTTGAATTGGGAACCTCCTCAGAATGTCAAGCAGCTTCGCAGTTTTCTTGGTCTTGCAAGCTATTGCCGAAGATTCGTTGAGAATTTCTCTAAGATTGCAAAGCCTCTTTCCAACCTCCTCCAGAAGCATGTGAAGTATGTCTGGTCTCCTGAGTGTGACGTTGCTTTCAACACTCTCAAAGAGAAATTCGTCACAGCTCCTGTCTTGACTCCTCCTGACGAATCCAAGCCATTCGAAGTTTTCTGTGATGCTTCTCTTCAAGGTCTCGGTGCTGTGTTAATGCAAGAGAAGAAAGTTGTGGCCTATACCTCTCGTCAGTTGAAGCCCAACTAAAAGAACTACCCCACTCACGATCTTGAGTTGGCGGCAGTTGTCCATGCATTAATAACATGGAGACATCTCTTGTTGGGAAGAAAAGTGGACATATTCACCGATCACAAGAGTCTCAAGTACATCTTCACTCAGCCCAACCTAAACCTCAGGCAGACTCGATGGGTCGAGATGATTCAAGAGTACAATCCGAGTATTGAATATACTCCAGGCAAAGCCAATGTCATTGCAGATGCTTTGAGCAGGAAGGCTTATTGCAACAGCTTAATTCTCAAGCCATTTCAACCGGATCTTTGTGAAGCTTTCCGCAAGCTGAATCTCCAAGTTGTTCCTCAAGGCTTTCTTGCCAACCTCATAGTCTCTCCTACTTTGGAAGATCAAATTCGTGAGGCACAACTCCTGGATACCATGGTGAAGAAGGTGAAACGTGGTATCGACAAGGGTCTTTCCAAATACAAGTGCTATCGCATTGATGACAGAGACACTTTATTCTTCGAGGACCGGATTGTGGTTCCTAAAGGTGATCTAAGGAAAGTCATAATGAACGAGGCGCACAATTCTCTCCTTTCCATTCATCCTGGAAGTACGAAGATGTACCATGACCTCAAGCAGTCGTATTGGTGGACTCGAATGAAGCGAGAAATTGCTCAATTCGTGAATGAATGTGATGTCTGTCGAAGAGTGAAAGTAGAACACCAACGAACAGCTGGTCTCCTCCAACCTCTTGCTATCCCAGAGTGGAAGTTTGATCATATCGAAATGGACTTTGTGACTGGATTTCCAAAGTCCAATCGCGGAAATGATGCTATCTTCATTGTCATCGACAAGCTTTCTAAAGTGGCTCATTTCCTTCCAATCAAAGAATCTATCACAGCAGCTCAGTTGGCAGAGCTATACACCTCCAGAATTGTCTCCTTGCATGGCATTCCACAATTGATTTCTTCAGATCGTGGAAGCATCTTCACTTCTAAGTTCTGGGACTCCTTCCAGAAGGCCATGGGCACCAACATTCGCTTCAGCACAGCTTTCCATCCTCAAACTAGTGGCCAAGTCGAGTGAGTCAATCAAATTCTTGAAGATATGCTCAAGGCTTGTGTCATTTCCTTTGGCATGAAATGGGAAGATTGTCTTCCATATGCCTAATTCTCCTACAACAACAGCTTCCAAGCGAGTTCGGGCAAGGCCCCATTCGAAATTCTCTATGGCAGAAAGTGCCGTACTCCTCTCAATTGGTCAGAGACTGGTGAACGCCAACTTCTTGGCAATGACTTAATCACAGAGGCTGAAGAAATGTGTAAAGTCATCCGTGAAAATCTCAAAGCCACGCAATCGCGCCAGAAGAGTTACTATGATAGTAAGCACCGTGATGTGGTTTTCGAGATCGGAGACCATGTCTACCTCCGCGTCTCTCCAATGAAAGGCACTCGTCGTTTCGGTACCAAAGGGAAGCTTGCCCCTAGATACGTGGGTCCTTTCAAGATCATTGGCAAAAGAGGCGACCTCGCCTATCAACTTGAGCTTCCCTCCAACTTCGCGAACGTGCACGATGTGTTCCATGTGTCACAGCTTCGCAAGTGCGTCAAGAGTCTCATAGAGAAACTAGTCACAACTCCTGTCTTGACTCCTCCTGACGAATCCAAGCCATTCAAATTTTCTGTGATGCTTCTCTTCAAGGTCTCGGTGCTGTGTTAATGCAAGAGAAGAAAGTTGTGGCCTATACCTCTCGTCAGTTGAAGCCCAACGAAAAGAACTACCCCACTCACGATCTTGAGTTGGCAGCAGTTGTCCATGCATTAATAACGTGGAGACATCTCTTGTTGGGAAGAAAAGTGGACATATTCACTGATCACAAGAGTCTCAAGTACATCTTCACTCAGCCCAACCTCAACCTCAGGCAGACTCGATGGGTCGAAATGATTCAAGAGTACAATCCGAGTATTGAATATACTCCAGGCAAGGCCAATGTCATTGCAGATGCTTTGAGCAGGAAGGCTTATTGCAACAGCTTAATTCTCAAGCCATTCCAACCGGATCTTTGTGAAGCTTTCCGCAAGCTGAATCTCAAGGTTGTTCCACAAGGCTTTCTTGCCAACCTCATAATCTCTCCTACTTTGGAAGATCAAATTGGTGAGGCACAACTCCTGGATACCATGGTGAAGAAGGTGAAACGTGGTATCGACAAGGGTCTTTCCAAATACAAGTGCTATCGCATTGATGACAGAGACACTTTATTCTTCGAGGACCGGATTGTGGTTCCTAAAGGTGATCTAAGGAAAGTCATTATGAACGAGGCGCACAATTCTCTTCTTTCCATTCATCCTGGAAGTATGAAGATGTACCATGACCTCAAGCAGTCATATTGGTGGACTCAAATGAAGCGAGAAATCGCCCAATTCGTGAACGAATGTGATGTCTGTCGAAGAGTGAAAGCAGAACACCAACGACCAGCTGGTCTCCTCCAACCTCTTGCTATCCCAGAGTGGAAGTTTGATCATATCGAAATGGACTTCGTGACTGGTTTTCCCAAGTCCAATCGTGGAAATGATGCTATCTTCGTTGTCATTGACAAGCTTTCTAAAGTGGCTCATTTCCTTCCAATCAAAGAGTCTATCATAGCAGCTCAGTTGGCAGAGCTATACACCTCCAGGATTGTCTCCTTGCACGGCATTCCACAATTGATTTCTTCAGATCGTGGAAGTATCTTCACTTCTAAGTTCTGGGACTCCTTCCAGAAGGCCATGGGCACCAACATTCGCTTCAGCACAGCTTTCCATCCTCAAACTAGTGGCCAAGTCGAGCGAGTCAATCAAATTCTTGAAGATATGCTCAGGGCTTGTGTAATTTCCTTTGGCATGAAATGGGAAGATTGTCTTCCATATGCCGAATTCTCCTACAACAACAGCTTCCAAGCGAGTTCGGGCAAGGCCCCATTCGAGATCCTCTATGGCAGAAAGTGTCGTACTCCTCTCAATTGGTCAGAGACTGGTGAACGCCAACTTCTTGGCAATGACTTAATCACAAAGGCTGAAGAAATGTGTAAAGTCATCCGTGATTATCTCAAAGCCACGCAATCGCGCCAGAAGAGTTACTATGATAGTAAGCACCGTGATGTGGCTTTCGAGATCGGAGACCATGTCTACCTCCGCGTCTCTCCAATGAAAGGCACTCGTCGCTTCGGTATCAAAGGGAAGCTTGCCCCTAGATACGTGGGTCCTTTCAAGATCATTGGCAAAAGAGGCGACCTCGCCTATCAACTTGAGCTTCCTTCCAACTTCGCGAACGTGCACGATGTGTTCCACGTGTCACAGCTTCGCAAGTGCTTCAAGACGCCCGAGCGCACCATCAACTTCGAAGAGATTGACCTCCAAGAAGATCTGTCTTATCATGAGCACCCCGTTGCTATTCTTGAAGAAACTGAGCGCAAGACTCGCAACAAGTCAATCAAATTCCTGAAAGTGAAGTGGTCGCACCATTCCGACTGAGAAGCCACCTGGGAACGCGAGGACCACCTCTGTTCCTAATATCCAGAGTTCTTTCAGTCCTAGATCTCGGGACGAGATCCTCTCGTAGTGGTGGAGTGTTGTAACACCCCGGATGTAACTTTCCATATGTGTAACTCCAACTCTTGCCATTTTGGATATGTGTTATGTTTTTCCCTTCGTGGTCGGGTGTTGTTTTCCGTTTTGCATTTTGTTCATGTCATGCATCTCATATCATGTCATCATGTGCATTGCATTTGCATACGTGTTCGTCTCTTGCATCCGAGCATTTTCCCCGTTGTCCGTTTTGCAATCCGGCACTCCCACCTCCTCCGGCGCACCCCTGTTGTTTTCTTTTCGTGAGTGGGTGTTGAACGTTCTCGGAATGGACCGAGTCTTGTCAAGTGGCCTTGGTATACCACCGGTCAAGTTTCGTTTCATTTGGAGGTCGTTTGGTACTCCAACGGTTCTTGAGAGTTTGGGGGGGGGGGGGTCAATAAAAAAATGTAACATATGCAATGTGTGTGAAATAGAGTCCTGGATATAACATATATATAGAGGGGGCGATCCACGAGAAGAGAGTGGAGGTATCATTGGCTTGAGGTGTCCATAGAATCGAAGAGAGGGATGATGTGTGTGTGTGTGCGCGCGCGATCGATAAAGAGTGCCATCGAATTTGTGTGTGCCCACGTCAAAGATATAGAGTGGCTGGCCTACTGGAACGTGAGATGGGACGTGTGCAGTTTGTCTCTGTGGCATGGATACCTACCTGCAGCGCTCGACTATCGGTGTGTGGTGGGGGAAGAGGGAGGCCCAATTAACTATAGAGGTACAATGGCTGGTATATGTGTGGAGGAGGAGAGAGGCCTACCTCATGTATTAAGGAGATCGATCTGCCTCATGTATTAAGGGAGATCGATCGGCATCCATGCATATGTGCAGGAGAGGAATAAGGTTGGGAGAGAGACAGAGCTAGAGTGTTGGAGGGGGTGGTAGTGGAGTTGCTTCTAACAAATGGTGGGATAGGCTTGCTAGACAAACGGAGGGCACGCCCGCAATATCAATAAGAGAGGAGATGGCTGCTTGTTGTCTGTGCACGTATGTGTGAGAGACGGGTCAGGAGGCATGCACGAATGATGAGGGGGGACGATGTGGCTGTGGTAAGCAGACGTAACTACAAAGGAAGATCAATCGCCCTTTGTTAGAGAAAGGAGAGACATAACTTGTGAGGTACGCCGATCGATGGGGGGGGGGGTAGTGTAACACCCCGGATGTAACTTTCCATATTTGTAACTCCAACTCTTGCCATTTTCGGCTATGTGTTATGATATTCCCTCCGTGGTCGGGTTTTGTTTTTCCGTGTTGCATTTTGTTCATGTCATGCATCTCATATCATGTCATCATGTGCATCTCATTTGCATACGTGTTCGTCTCATGCATCCGAGCATTTTCCCCGTTGTCCATTTTGCAATCCGGCACTCCCACATGCACCGGTGCACCCCTCTTGTTTCTTTTCGTGAGAGGGTGTTGAACGTTCTCGAAATGGACCGAGTCTTGCCAAGTGGCCTTGGTACACCACCGGAAGACCACCTGTCAAATTTCGTTCCATTTGGAGGTCGTTTGGTACTCCAACGGTTAATCGGGTAACCGCAAAGTCTTTTTGTGTGTTGCAGCAGAACCTCCCTCCAAACAGCCCAGAACCCACCTAAGTCATTTCCATGCTCTAGGTCGTTCGATCACGATCGTGTGGGCGAAAACCGTGCTCAATTTGGAGTCTCCTAGCTCCCTATGCCTATATATACACCTTCCCCTCCGAAATATTCGCGGTGCAAACCCTAGTCCCTTCCACCCCGCGCCGCCGGCCGGACGAAACCCGCCGCCGCCCGCAGCCAACCCCAGCCTGCCACGTGGCAGCCGGCGCCGCCGCCGCCCGCGGCCCGCTCGAGCCCGCGCGGGGCCCCCCGGCCCGTCTCGCTGCCGCCCGGGTCGCGCGCCTCCTTGCGCGCCGCGCCCCGCCGCCTCGGCCGCCGTTCCTCGCCGCCGTCCCGCCGCCATCGCCGCCTCGCCGCACTCCGCCGCCTCGCCGCCTTCGCCGCCTCGCCGCAGTCGCCGCCGCCGCCGCGTCGCCTCCTCCCGCCGCCCGTCCGCGCCCGGTGCCGCCCCTCGCCGCCGTCTCCCTCCCCCTCATCTCCTCCGCCGCGCCTGCCTCTGCTCCAGCGAGCTCGCGCCGCCACCGATCGCCCGATCCAGATCTCCACAGTGCGTTGACCTCTTCCCCCTCCCGAAATCCTCTAAGTCCCGATATTTTTGCATAATGTGCTCCTGTTCATCGCATCATAAGTCTCTGCATATAGCTCCGTTTCATGCGTGTTATATATCAAAATGTTCGCCTCGAGATGCTCTTCATTTTGTTCCATTATGCCATGTTCATTTGAGTCCATCTTGATGCCCGAATCTCTGGTGCAAGAGTGCTATATGCTGTTAACTGCTGTTACTTATCAGAACTTGAGGATTTGTTATTTTTGTTGCATTTGATGTGTGCATCTTATGGGCATGAGCTCTACATGATTTGATGTATGTCATGCCATATTTACAGAGGTGTATGCCATGTATTTTTGCGATCTCTATGGTGACTAGCAAAAGCATGCAAACTAGGCTTCGTGATGTTTCTGTTTTCAGGGACTTCGTAGTTTCTCGTCTATGACTGCTATTATTTTGTGGCTATGTATCCATGTGTCTACAGAGTGATCCATGCTCCTTTTGGTGATGTTCAGTAAGGATGTTTTGTAAATATAGTTGTGCTCTATCCAACCATGCCCCTGTTTGCAATTATAGAGTGCCATAGCATGTCTTAATCTTGCTCTACTTTTGCTATAAAATATTTCTGGCAGATTGTTTACGTGTTACCCAATGTTGCCAAGGTTGTTGTAGTTGTTTCATACATGCTATGTACTTGCTCTTGCCATGGATAGCTTTATAAACATGCATCTTTCTGTAGGTATGCTTGTTTTGTCATACATTGCTTTGTGGTGAGTGCATCAAGCTCACCAAGATGCCTTCGTAATGTCTGTTTCTGCCATGCTCTGTTTTCTGCAAAGTCTAGAACCTGTTAACGAAACTTGCTACGTTTACATGGTTGCCATCATATCTTCTGGTCCTTTTTGGCTCATGGTCAGTAAGGGACTTTTGTCATATGCATTTAGTACATTCATGCCTTGCCTTGTTTTTTTATGTTAAGTTCCTGTAGCATGTTGATTTCTTGCTCTAAACTTTGCTACCTGATACTGTTTCAGGCATGTCCAGTAATTTCAGTCTGTGAACCTGTTATCTTTTGCACTTTTGCCATGCTTGTTTGAACCTGTTATGTTGTGATCTAGCTGTAGCTCAGTGTTCATCTTTTGTCAAGCATCTCCTGTAGATTACTTCCATATGCTTTGTTGCTATGTTGGGGTGCTGTAGCATTGTTACTTGATGTATTCTAAGTGCTATCATGCTGTTAATCGCACATTCGTGTCATTCTTGTTTTGCTTGCCATTTGCAAACCGTGCATCCGTTTTCGGTGATCTTTATATCGATTTCGATCGAAATCATCTCATATTTCCAGTGGCATGCTTGGTTTGCCAAGTTACTGTCTTGTTCATCATTTTTCTTCCAGAGCACGCATATGCATCGCATACCACATCTCGCATATCATACATGTTTTGCATCATGTTGCTTGTGCATTTCCCGTGGTTGATTGTGGTTCCGTTGCTTGTCTTCTTGTTGTGGGTAGAGCTGGGAGACGAGTTCATGAACGAGGAACCTGTTGAGTACGCTTACGAGGATCAAGCTTTCGACAACTCTGAGAACCTTGCAGGCAAGATGACCATACCCTCGAAATCACTTCTATCTTTGCTTTGCTAGTTATTCGTTCTATTGCCATGCTGTGTTACCTACCACTTGCTATATCATGTCTCCCATATTGCCATGTCAAGCCTCTAACCATCCTTTCCTAGCAAACCGTTGTTTGGCTAAGTTACCGCTTTTGCTCTGCCCTTCTTATAGCGTTGCTAGTTGCAGGTGAAGTTGAAGTTGGTTCCATGTTGGAACATGGATATTTTGGAATATCACAATATCTCTTATTTAATTAATGCATCTATATATTTGGTAAAGGGTGGAAGGCTCGGCCTTATGCCTGGTGTTTTGTTCCACTCTTGCCGCCCTAGTTTCCGTCTTACCGGTATTATGTTCCTTGAGTTTGCGTTCCTTACGCGGTTGGGTGATTTATGGGACCCCCTTGACAGTTCGCCTTGAATAAAACTCCTCCAGCAAGGCCCAACCTTGGTTTTACCATTTGCCACATAAGCCTTTTCCCTTGGGTTTTCGCGAGCCCGAGGGTCATCTTTATTTAAACCCCCGGGCCAGTGTTCCTCTGAGTGCTGGTCCAAACTAGAGCCCTTTGCAGCGCCACCTCGGGGAAACTTGAGGCCTGGTTTTAGTTGTACGGACTGCTCATACGGTGTGCCCTGAGAACGAGATATGTGCAGCTCCTATCGGGATTTGTCGGCACATTCGGGTGGCTTTGCTGGTCTTGTTTTACCATTGTCGAAATGTCTTGTAAACCGGGAGTCCGAGACTGATCGGGTCTTCCTGGGAGAAGGTTTATCCTTCGTTGACCGTGAGAGCTTATGATGGGCTAAGTTGGGACACCCCTGCAGGGTATTATCTTTCAAAAGCCGTGCCCGCGGTTATGAGGCAGATGGGAATTTGTTAATGACCGGTTGTAGAGAACTTATCACTGGACCAAATTAAAATACATCAACCGTGTGTGTAGCCGTGATGGTCTCTTCTCGGCGGAGTCCGGGAAGTGAACACGGTTTGAGTTTTGCATGAACCCAAGTAGTTTCAGGATCACTTCTAGCTTCGCGACCGTTGTGTTGCTTCTCTTTTCGCTCTCATTTGTGTATGTTAGCCACCATATATGCTTAGTGTCTGCTGCAGCTCCACCTCATTACACCATCCTTTCCTATAAGCTTAAATAGTCTTGATCTCGCGGGTGTGAGATTGCTGAGTCCTCGTGACTCACAGATTCTACCAAAACAGTTGCAGGTGCCGACGATGCCAGTGCAGATGACGCCATTGAGCTCAAGTGGGAGTTCGATGAGGAACATGGTCGTTACTATGTTTCTTTTCCTGATGATTAGTAGTGGAGCCCAGTTGGGATGATCGGGGATCTAGCATTTTGGGTTATCTTATTTTCATTTGGATTTGACCGTAGTCGGTCTATGTGTGGATTTTGGATGATGTATGAAATATATTTATGTATTGTGTGAAGTGGCGATTGTAAGCCAACTCTCGTTATCCCATTCTTGTTCATTACATGGGATTGTGTGAAGATGACCCTTCTTGTGACAAAACCACAATGCGGTTATGCCTCTAAGTCGTGCCTCGACACGTGGGAGATACAACCGCATCGTGGGCGTTACAGGTAGTTAAAGTCGATCTAGGTATATGTTGGGAGATCGATCGGTATACATGCATGTGTGTTAGAAGCTAATGAGGCATGAGGAGAAGGATAGAGAGAGAGGGATGCATGTAGGAGGTGGTACGAGAGGCATACTATATCGAGGGGGGAGGAGTGTGCGAGTACGAGAATGATGAAAAGAGTGGTGGGAGTGAGGCATGGACGGTGACAAGAGAAGAGGGGAAGCTTGTGTTTGTGCTAGGCACACCTGGCTAGAGAGGCATATCGATCGATGTGTGCCGTAAAGAAGGAGCTGGGGGGCCTACACACACCATGGGTGAACGACCTAAAGTGAAAAGACGAATTTGCGCGATGGAGCTAGAGAATGCTGAGGGAGGGTGAGAGGGATGCGGGCGTGTGCATGCACAAGAGAAAGTTAGCGCTAGCTACAAAGATAAGAGGGTTGTGTGGGTGTAAAAGATGAATAGAGATCATATATACTTCATTATAAAAAGCGAATTCGGATATTTGAAGAATTTATCATAGTGTTTAAAACCGACGCATGTGTGAATATATATAACGGTGATACACATGGTGTGGTTATGAACATGTTATACTACATTTAATATATTTTATCTCTACTCTTATAAAAAACCGGAGTTGTTGATGATGGTGTGCCTGCCATCCTGCATTATAGGCCGTCCGATTTATATCTGGCGGATAGCAAGGAAACTATGATGGTTGAAGTTGGCAACAATCATGATTGTAGATTCTTATTGAAATAGAGAAACGAATTCAACTTTAGTTCGAATTGCAGCGGTAGTATAGACATTTGGAATGCACTAAAATGTTGGTATGAGTAGGTTACATGCATTATACAGCAAGCGAAAAAATTTAGTCGGACATAACATGGATTCATACTCCCTCCTTCCATCTATATAGGGCGTAATGAAATTTTTAAGACCGCCTTTGACTATTGACAAGATTAATAGTACATGACATGCACAATGTGAAAATTATATCATTGAAAGAACCTTTCACAGACGAATTTAACGGTGTGCTTTGTGTAAGTTGCATGTCATATATCATTTCTCTAATATTTGGTCAAAGTTAGCATCGAAAAATGCATTAGGCCCTATATAGATGGAAGGAGGGAGTAGCTTTGAATAGCATTTGTATAGTAAAACAGGGCAAGACTCTCTTTATGTGGTGTGAATAGTTTTATTTTTTTCGTTTTCTTTTTGGTTGAGGGAAGTGCGAATTGATTTGGTACGTACATGTACAATATTACTACACGTTAGGCTTGTCCCTAAAATTCAACCCGCGTCTTGTTATATCCAGAAAATTCAGATATCGTGCTCCCAAAACTGGCGCCTTCACAACCCGCGCCTTGCTATCCCGAAATTACAACGCGCGCGAAAACTCCCTCCAGCTGCCAAATCCCGACACGCGAAATCCCCCTTCTAACCCTGAGCCGAAAGGGCCGCTAGTTCAAATCGGTGGGGGGTACTTTTGTAACACACCCTACATTTTGGACAAGCGCGTCCCTAAGTCATGCTTCACCCCCTCCCATCGCCCCCTTTTCGCCATTCGAAATCCCAGGCCGCCATAACCTCTCCGCTCCAGCCGCGAAACCCCACCCTCCTCCGTCCGCCACGTCACCGCTGCCCAACCGGAGCTTCTTCCCCGACGATGTCGTCCACCACAACAGCTCGACGTCCCTCGTCCACCTCCCCGGATGAGGATCCGTCGTCCATCTCGCCGTCCCGCCGGTTCAGCCGCCCCGTCCTCCACCTCCAGGGAGCTGCTCCGACGATCGCCTCGTCTATCGCGGCTGCTCCATCCCCACAGCGTCGCCTTAACCTGCTCCACTGGAACCGCAGCATCCTCACCGACTCCTTGGACGAAGCCGAGGCCTACTCGGCGCCACCAAAGAGGTTGTACACTCATCGCATCGCACCTTCTCCTTAACTCGACCTCCCAGCGCTGATGGTGCTCCATCCCGCACCCCCATGGAGCGGCTACCTTGAAGCCGGCGCCGCGGGCGACATCTCCACGGCGGCTCTCCCCCAGTGCGAGGCCCCTTCGGCGGCGGCGTCCATACCAGCCGGATCTGCTGCTGCTGCTCCGGCTCTCGCTCGATCGCTCGCTCGCGCTGCTGCTGCTGCTCCGGCTCTCGCTCGATCGCTCGCTCGCCCAGCTGCTGCTGCTGCTCTCCCCCTCGCTCGTGCTGCTGCTCTGCTCTGATTAAGCCACACTTCAGTCGACTGAATCGACTTTTGGGTCAGTCGATTTTCAGGGGTTGGGGGGCTCGCCGGAGTTAAGGAAGAACCACCCGCAGCGGGGACGGGGGCTCGCCGGAGAGGTACGCCACTATCTATCTTAGGGTTCAGGGTGGGGGCGGGGGGCCTAGAGGGCTGGCCGGGGCGGCGGTGGCGAGTTGTTTCGGGGCGGCAAGGCGGCGCTGGGGCCGACGGTTCGGCCGGTGGTGGTTGGCGGCTCAGGGGGTGCAGGTTGAAGATGAACTGCAGGCCCTCCCTAAACTACATGTCAAGTGCCTCTCTGCTACCATTGCGTTCAGTTTCGACAGTAGCATTCAGATTCCACAGTAAATTTCAGTTTCGACAGTTAAGTTCAGAGTCAACAGTTTTTACCTCATCTGTTGTAGTCAGGTGGTTTTTGGTGATGTTAATTTTACATCCATTTTACATCATCTATTGGAGATGCTATTAGAATCCCACTTGAGATTGACGATGTCTGTCTTGTGCTGCTTCAGCCTTGACGTCTTACGGCTCACCGAAGCTGCTCCAACGACAGAACGATCCGTCACAACAGAGCAGTGCCCTGGACGCCGTCTACAGATTCCTCAGATCTTCCTCCACACCTCCGATAACCACCTCTGCCTCAACTGCTTCAGCGACCAACCCAATGATGCTGAGGTCAACACGGCTACGGCAAAGAGGTTGTACACTTGTTGCATCACTTATTACTATACATTCACGTCGATCCATTAGGGCTATTTTGGTTCAACGGAAAAACGTCGATCCACTGGTTGTTACCATCACTCTAAATTTCTGCATGCTCTCCTTACATAATCTCACCATATTTTTTTCGTATGCATGTCAGATATTGTACACAGTCATGCTGAACATGTAGAGAAAAAGAGAAGAGTTTTGCACGGCAATACAATGTCATGCAGACATCGCTCCATGGTGGGTTCAATGGCAAACCCTCCCCACCCCTCTCCAGATTGTAATCTAGAGGAAGATATCTGTTCTGAGGCGGATTCAGACGCCGATGACCACTCCTATTTACCCCCCAAGGTGTTTGCTCTACCTTGGCATGATGATGTTAGTCATATCATGCATATGTTGCCTTGCAGTGCCTACTTTTGATATCATATATGTCATCTGCTTAGTTTAGACATGTTCTGTAATGCCACCTGTTTAGTTTCTATATCATATATGGGAATTATGCAGTCTCATGTCTTTTAGCCAGCCATAATATATGTGAAATGTGCAATGCCATCCTGTTTAACCAGGCATCATATATTTGAATGATATCTTGCCCATCCTTTTCTTCATTACATTTCCATTTGTCGACAATGTTTGTACATTAAACTACTCTTCATGTGAATCAGCCATTTGGGTGGGAGATGGAAAAATCTGGAGTGAAAACAAGGCCTTCAGAGCAGACAGTGCTACCTGTCGAAGCAGATCTCTTGTTGGGTCCCGATAGCTCCTTAGAGATGGATTCAGAGACATATGACCAGTCCTATTCCCCCACTGAGGTGTATGCTCTAACTTGGCACGGTTATACTGCTCATATCATGCATACGGTGTCTTGCATTGCATAGTTTAGACATCATATACACAATATTCAACACCATGTTCTTAGTTCAGACATCATATCGAATGCCCTCTGTTTAGCATATAAATCACATATGTGAATTAAATGATGCGATCCTGATTACTTAGATAACATGTAGGTGAATTATGTCATGCGATCCTGTTTAGTTATTCATCGTATCTTTGAATTATGTTATGCTATGCTATCCAGTTTAGATAGACATCATATATGTGAAATTATGTCATGCTATCCGTTTTAGTTAAACAATATACATGTCAACTATTTCATGCCCTTTTTTCCACACTATCTATTGCATCTGTCTCTCATACAATGTATGTACATTCAACTATGTTTCCTGTTTATCAGCCATTTGAATTGGAGCGGGTGATGCCAGTATCTAGCGGACTAAAAACACGGTCTTCAAATAAAACAATGCTACCTCTTGGTGGAGATAGCACCCCGGTTATACATGCACGAGAACCAGCCCTACCACACATAACCCAAACTCTCGCAGATTGTACCCCTACTGCGATGGACAGAGAACCAGCTTCACCCAATCTAACCCCAACCCCAGCCGATAGTAACCCAGTTCCTGTTGACACAACACCATCTCCACCATAGAGCTCCCAAACAAGAGCAGTTAGTAAGGCAGCTCCAGTGCCCAAAGGGCCAGTACTATCACGGCGAACCCCAACTCCACCAGTTAGTACGCCTATTCCTGTGGAGGAAGCACAACCAGCTAGTCGTAGTTTAGCATCTATCACATTTGATGTTGTTAAATCGTATGTGCGTATCTTCCCATCTTGGAAATATTATACTGAAGATGAAGGAAAATGCCAGTTGCAGGTGTTTGTCCAGGAGTTATGTGTAAGTAATGTTATTCATGGCAATTACTTTGCTTCGTCCCATACATCCTACCTCCATGATGGTTATAATACAACAAATTTTCCCATTTTTCTCTATAGAGAAGGACCGATTTGGAAACTCAGGATGAGGTAACCTGTGCTAATACCTCTGCTATCTTCAAGAATGCTTGGTGGCAGTATCGGAATTACCTGAAGAAAACGTACTTCACCGGCAAAGAAACTCATCAAATTCCCTTATGTTCTCGTGAGACACATTTACTGGACGATGACTGGGAACACCTTGTTCTGTACTGGTCCAGAACCAAGAATGTGGTAAGTTCTATGAGCTCATTTTCTATTTTTAAGTATTATATTATTGCGTCTTACTATACTCTGTTCATGTAGAACAAGTGCCTAAACCTGAAGAACAACTGTTCTAATTTAAGATTCCATTGCTATCATAGTTCAAAAAAGCGCTAGGCGTTAATTGTGCGTTTTGCCACCGCCTTGCGCTTTACTGACCAAAGCGCATGCTTATGCGCAGTTATGCACAGATTATGCATAGTTATGTGCAATGCGTTTTGCCAACGCCTAGAGCCTAGGCGCGCTTAAGCGCTCGCTTAGGCGCGCTTTTTTTAACTGTGATTGCTTTGCTCTTGTATCACTGTATTTACTCATACAAACTTATTTTTTAATTGAAGGATCCAATCGAAACTCCAACGGCACAACAGGTATGTTCACGCATGTTTCTTTAACAGGTTTGCTCTTATCAATCGCTCTGTTGATTTCAATTTCAATTGTGTATACAGTTGACTTTCATATCATGCACATTACTAGCATCACAACAGAGCCAATAGCGTTGTTGTACATGTAGACCCGTGGTACCCATCTGAAATCTTGTTGTGCCGTGTAGTTTCCCACGCTTTGTATTCTTTCACTGCTGCTTTGTCTTGAACTGATATGATTTGAACCGTGTCTCTATTTTGATTTGGCAAGACAATGCAGTGACCATAGGACATAGATATATGTTTGTTTGATGCTTTTATTATGTACTAGTACTTGGCAATAGAAGACTTGGTAGTTTAATCCTGTCCACCTTACTAATGAACTGGTTCATCGAAATGAGTTTCATATACAAGTACATGCTAAACTTGTTATGTGTCTGCTTGTTTCTTCTTTTAGAATGCTGACGGAATATTGGGGAAGAGTGCCTTATTAAGCAATGGTAAAGGAAGTAATGCAGATAAGGTTCAGGATAGTGACACATCCTTGTTGGTCTCCAACAAAGCTGATAAAACAGCTAAGGAAGACTATCTTGAAGACAGCGAGACAACCCCAAAGTCCTGTCTTGGTTTAGTGTTCGCGTTACTGGCCACTACCGCTTGCACAAGCTATTCAAACTCACTGTGTGAATCAGTTCGGTTTCTTGAGTCTCAACTACAAGCTGAAAGACATCGATAAGCTGTGCTGCGACAAGAAGCAGAAGGACTGCGGAAGTCCCTGGAGCATTCAGATGCATACTTTCTGGTGCAACAGCAAGCGTTGGAGGATTTTAGCGCCAAACAGGACAAAGCTAATCAGCTTGCTAAGCTTATTGCCAGCATGGTGGATACCCAGGATAACATTTCTTGAGCTCTTCTGAAGTTGTTTCAGTTATGCTCTTGTTTTGCTGCCGCGTTTATTTGCACTGGTGGCCAATTTTGACGGCGAGTGTATGTAATGTGCTGCTTTGTTCCCTATATTTGCACTGGTGGCGAACTTTGATGCCCAGTGGATGTAATATGTGTAATAGCGGTAATAGGCTAGCGTTAATTGCTTGCTTATTTATTTCCTTATTGTCTTGTTTAGTTGTTTGCTTGTAGTCACTGCAGTTCTTTTTCTGTTTTTTCTAGTGGCCACAATAGCCTATTTTTGGTAACTAGGCCAAAATAATCATGGCAACACATGGACTGTTGTAACCATTGGCCTCCTGCAGGCCGTATGATCCATGGGCCTTCGTCCGGCCGTAGGATCCATCGGCCTTCTATACGGGCCTTAGGGTCCATGGGACTTCTACGGGCCATAGGGTCCATGGGCCTTCTACGGGTCGTACGATCCATGGGCCTTCTACGGGCCGTACTATCCATGGGCCTCATACGGGCCATAGGATCCATGGGCCTTCTACGGGGCGTATCATCATTTCGCCAATCATGGGCTGTACTATTCGTGGACCATAACGGGCCGTTAATAGGCCGTATTTGATAACTCTATGAAAACAGCCCAACGGGTTTTTTTGAAATGAAAACGGCCCAACGTATTAACGGTCCGCAAACGGGCCGACTATAACGACGGGCTGAATTTGGCCCACAAGCAGAGAATGACAGTAACGGGCCGTATGTAATCGAATGCTGCAAATGAGCCCAAGAATCAATGGGCCCTGAGAAGGCCGAAAGATAACTTGGGCTGGAAACGGCCCAATGGAATAACGGGCCGCTAATGGGTATAAAGTGATACACTGTTCATTACGGGCCAGTTTCACCACGGGCCGTTAATGGGCCAAGAGTTACAAAGGTCCTCATATGGGCCGAAAGAAGTCATGGGCCACACATGGGCCGAAAGTTAAAACGGGCTGAATCATATTGGACGGCCCAGATCATGCTACTGGGCCTAATTCGGATAGGGTGTAACGGGCCCTGGGTTAGCGGGCTGTAAACGGGCTATATGCGAACATGCCGTTAACAGGCTTTCCGTGGGCTGGCCCGCCACCTTTTGACCAAGTCAAACGGGCCGGCCTTTTCACAGGAATGGGCCTCTGTTGGACCGTGCCACGTGTCGACGTATCATAGGCGCCTTCGGTCCAATGAGCGGATGACATCTGTCCCAACGGTGAGCCGACACGTGTTTCCTCCAGCCAATGATGATTTTACACGTGGAAAATCCCCATTGGTCGGGGCTATTAACGGGTTATCGGATCCAAAACCCGACCCGATAGCTTAATGGCGTTCCGTTATGGTGGATGCCACGTGTCGGTCACCCTTGACGAAAGCACTTCTGTGACGCGCGATTTATCGTCATGGAAGTGGACACTTCCGTGATGATAATTTTGGCAATGTCATGGAACACTTCTACGATAGCACAGGTATGACTATCTTGATTCTGTCATAAATTTGTCATGGATGTACATGCATGACAGAAAACGCGACCTACTGTGACAAACACGTATCATCACGGAAGTGTATTTTTTTGTAGTGATTGTCACTAGGTTCTTGTTCATTACCAGATTGTGTTTCAGCATCCTAAATAGAAATATCATTGGGATTCTCAGGAGTGTCAACAACAGGTTCACTAGAAGCATGCAAAGTCCTATCATTTTTCTTTTTCTTCCTCTTAGAAGGACTAGGTGCATCAACATTAGTTCTCTGAGAATCCTGCTCAATTCTCTTAGGGTGGCCCTCAGGATACAAAGGTTCCTGAGTCATTCTACCCCCTCTAGTCACGACTCTAATAGCATTATCATTCTTCTTACTATTTAATTCATTGAGCAAGTCATTCTGAGCTGTAAGTACTTGTTCGACTTGAGTGGTAACCATAGAAGCATGTTTACTAATGAGTTTAAGTTCACCTTTAACTCTAGACATATAATCACTCAAGTGTTCAATCATATAAGCACTGCGTTTCAGTTGTCTACCAAAATAAGCATTAAAATCTTCTTGCTTAACCATAAAATTATCAAACTCATCTAAGCATTGGCTAGCAAACTTAGTAGGAGGGATTTCAGCTTTATCATATCTATAGAGGGAATTTACCTTTACTACCTGTGTCAGGTTATCAACACCATGTATTTCTTCAACAGGCGGTAAATTAAGACCATGTATTTCTTCAACAGGAGGTAAATTCTTAACATCTTCAGCTTTTATACCTTTTTCTTTCGTAGATTTCTTTGCCTCTTGCATATCTTCAGGACTGAGAAATAGAACACCCATTTTCTTCGGAGTTGGCTTAGGAGTTGGTTCAGGAAGGGTCCAATTATTTTCATTGGTCAACATATTATTCAATAGAATTTCAGCTTCATCAACAGTTCTTTCCCCGAAAACACAACCAGCACAACTATCCAGGTGGTCTTTGGAAGCATCGGTTAGTCCATTATAAAAGATATCAAGTATTTCATTTTTCTTGAGAGGATGACCAGGCAAAGCATTAAGTAATTGGAGAAGCCTCCCCCAAGCTTGTGGGAGACTCTCTTCTTCAATTTGCACAAAATTATATATATCCCTTAAAGCAGCTTGTTTCTTATGAGCAGGGAAATATTTAGCAGAGAAGTAATAAATCATATCCTGGGGACTACGCACACAACCAGGATCAAGAGAATTAAACCATGTTTTAGCATCAACCTTTAATGAGAATGGAAATAATTTAAGAATATAATAGTAGTGAGTTTTCTCATCATTAGTGAACAGGGTGGCTATATCATTTAATTTAGTAAGATGTGTCACAACAGTTTCAGATTCATAGCCATAGAAAGGATCAGATTCAACCAAGGTAATTATTTCAGGATCGACAGAGAAATCATAATCCTTATCAGTAACAAAGATAGGTGAAGTAGCATAAGCAGGATCATATTTCATTCTAGCATTCAGAGATTTTTCTTTCAGCTTAACTAATAATTTCTTAAGATCACTTCTATCATTGCAAGCAAGAAAGTCTCTAGCAGTTTCTTCATCTATAACATAACCCTCATGCACAACAGGCAATTCATATCTAGGGGGAGAATCTTCATCATCACTTCCATCAATATTATCAGTTTCAATAATTTCATTCTCTCTAGCCCTAGCAAGTTGTTCATCCAAAAATTCACCTAGTGGCACAGTAGTATCAAGCATAGAAGTAGTTTCAACATAAGTATCATGCATAGCAGAAGTGGCATCATCAATAACATGCGACATATCAGAATTAATAGCAGAAGCAGGTTTAGGTGTTGCAAGCTTACTCAAAACAGAAGGTGAATCAAGTGCAGAGCTAGATGGCAATTCCTTACCTCTCCTCATAGTTGAGGGATAAATTTTGGTTTTCTCGTCTTTCAAGTTCCTCATAGTGATCAGCAGATATAAATCCCAAGTGACTCAAAGAATAGAGCTATGCTCCCCGGCAACGGCGCTAGAGAAATAGTCTTGATAACCCACAAGTATAGGGGATCGCAACAGTTTTCGAGGGTAGAGTATTCAACCCAAATTTATTGATTCGACACAAGGGGAGCCAAAGAATATTCTCAAGTATTAGCAGTTGAGTTGTCAATTCAACCACACCTGGATAACTTAATATCTGCAGCAAAGTGTTTAGTAGCAAAGTAGTATGGAAGTAACGGTAACTGTCGGTGTCAAAACCGGCGGATCTCGGGTAGGGGGTCCCGAACTATGTGTCTAAGTTTGATGGTTACAGGAGACGGGGGACATGATGTTTACCTAGGTTTGGGCCCTCTCTATGGAGGTAATACCCTACTTCCTGCTTGATTGATCTTAATGAATATGAGTATTACAAGAGTTGATCTACCACGAGATCGTAATGGCTAAACCCTAGAAGTCTAGCCTATATGACTATGGTAATGTGTATATATCCTTTCCGGACTACCCCCTCTGGTTTATATAGGCACCGGGGGGATCTAGGGTTTACATAGAGTCGGTTACATAAGAAGGAATCTTCATAATCGGTCGCCAAGCTTTCCTTCCACGCCAAGTAGAGTCCAATCCGGACACGGGTACAGTCTTCGGCCTTCATGTCTTCACAGCCCATCAGTCCGGCCCATAGATAATAGGCCGGACGCCCGAGGACCCCTTAGTCCAGGACTCCCTCAGTAGCCCCTGAACCTGGCTTCAATGACGAGGAGTCCGGCGTGCAGATTGTCTTCGGCACTGCAAGGCGGGTTCCCCTTTTTCCGAACTCCAAGATAGTCTTCGGATGCGATGATAGTATCCGGACCTATCACACACACCATACACAAATGCAGAGAGGATATATTTTTACACGAGTCTAATCTGCTAACAACTTTTTTTATACAACATCACGTCTGTCCGGTCATAATTTTGAACCGTTTTTCATCTGCCGCTCCACGTTTCGAGACGCGGTTGCCATTGGCACGTCTTGTCGAAGCAGAGATTGTGTCCCCTTATTGCGGGATTCTCATTAATGCGGGTATGGTTAACCCAACCGTGCCGTTTATACGGCCCTTGGGAATAGGCGAATCTTAAGGCAAGTGAGGAGGTGCTTGATATTCATGGCCTTTATAAGGGGATAAGAATTCCCTCTTCCTCTCTCACGCCTTCTCTCTGTCTCCGTCTTTCCAATCTCGAGCTCCAGCGCCCAAGCTCTCATCTCCTTTCCACTCAAGCAACCATGTCCGGATCCGGAGGTCAGGGCAAGTGGATGGTCTCCTCCGTCAAGGAGGAGGACATTACTGAGCTTCGGGCGGCCGGATATCTGGCGAAGGAGATCGCCCACCGTCTGCCAGCCGAGGGACAGGTCGTCCCCACGCCGAAGCCCACCGAGAGGGTAGTATTCATCCCCCATTACTTCCGCGGGCTAGGGTTTCCACTCCACCCTTCCGTCCGTGGGCTAATGTATTATTATGGGATAGATTTCCATGATCTGTCCCCGAATTCCTTCCTCAACATCTCGGTGTTTATCATCGTGTGCGAGGCCTTCCTGCGCATCCAACCCCACTTCGGGCTGTGGCTCAAAGTCTTCAACGTGAAGCCGAAGGTGGTGGATGGCCAGCACGCGGAGTGCGGAGGAGCCATGGTGGGCAAGCTATCCAACGTCTCTTGGCCCAAAGGTACTTTTGTGGACACGGTAAAGGAGTGGCAGAAGCAGTGGTTCTACATCACAGAACCTTGCGGCAGCACCTGGGCCGCAGCTGCCGAATTCCGCTCCGGCGCTCCTATGCGACTCACCTCCTGGGTCGAGAAGAGTCCGGACTGGTGTTCACTTGACGAGCTGATAGCGCTGTAGACGCGCGTTCAAAGCATGGTAACCAAGAACGTCAAGCTCGTTGATGTGATCCAGGTGATGCTAGTTCACCGGATCCTTCCGTGCCAGCGCCGAAGCCGCCCTCTGTGGGAGTTCAATCCGAAGAAGCACCAGACCCTGGTGAGGCTCTTCGAGACTACTCAAGAAGGTGCATGGAAGTTGTTGTTTAAGGGCAACGAGAAATCGCCGGCCGCAAATTCAGATCGCGGGCACGACGCTAAACACCTCGCTAGCGAGGTATGTCATTTTTAATGCATTCTCCACTTGTTTGGTTCAAGGATGCTGCCTGAGCTTTTATTGTTGCTTTTTCAGGACTGGATGGAGAGGGCGAAGTAGATCCTGTGTCCGGCTCCGCTGCCTGAAGAACCGGTCATCCTGCGTCTAGCAAAGATGCTGGTGCCGGCGCCATATAAGGCGCCGGAGAAGAAGGCCAAGGGGGCCAAGAGTGGCCCCCGTCGCAAGGGCACTTCGGACGTGACGTCTGAAGACGACGAAGCTCATTCCTCTGTCCCTGAGGACAATGACGAGGAAGAGGAGGAGGAAGAGGAAAACAACCCTCCCCCTGAGGAGAGGAGGAAGAAGAGGGCGGCTTCGGCGCACCTGGAGGCGGAAATGCCCAAGAAGGGGAAGGGCGTCCCAGCGGTCAATACCGCGTGGGACGTTGACAGCAGTCCGGAATGACGCCCCCGCACTAAGCCCCAGACCGCATCGTAAGTGACATGGCTCGCTCATGCGCACATCCGGCCCTGTCTCTTCATTATCTTGACATAGTTAACTATACTATTGCAGTCCGGCCCGCGACCTGATCCAGCGATCCTCATCTGGAGGTTCGTTGGCTCCGTCAGAGATGGCAAGCATGTCGCCACCGCCTGCTTATTCCGCCGGGGCCAGGGACGACACCAAAGTGTTGTCCCGGAGAATCGCTCCGAACCGGGGAGGAGCCCAGGACGCTGTCCGGGAGGCGCCACAGGGTGAGACCTCCACTGCCGGACACATGGGGGAGCCGATCCCCATGGAGACTGGCAAAGAGGGCCGCATCCAGTTCGGCCCTCAGCCGAATACGATTCCAGAGACTCATATGGCTCCGGAGTCGGGCGAGCAGCCCCCTTTGAAGGAGGGGGGTGCGCCGCTTCCATCGGTGGCCCCTGTCCATCCAGGGGCGCCGGATAACCTGATGAAGGCGCTACGAGGCGCCTCCGTCATGGACGAGCACCGTGTCCTTATGGGTGTGGTGATCGAGAAGGTTCAGTCTGCCAAGAGTGGACTGAATGAAGCCTGCAACAACCTGTTGACAGGTTTCGAGGTAAGAAAGAGAAAAACCCCCGTGTAGACTGTTGCCCCTGAGACACTGTATGGTGTTCGGCGAGAAGAACCGGACAGAGGATCAATCCTTTGTTATAGGAGACTAACTTAATATGTATCAATAAGCAGGCGTCACTTTTGGCCGCAACCTCGCATGCTGCCGAAGTCTCTGAACTGAAGCAGAGGCTGGAGCGGACCGAGAACGAGCTCGGCGAGGTTAAAATTCGGCTCCAGGAGAAGCAAGGTGAATGACGACTTGCTATGTGTTCGGAAAGAGTAAGCGCTGTATATTGACCGCGATGTTATAATATGTGCAGGAGCCGCGACCAAGGTCGAGGCCCTGAGGAAGGCCCTGGGCGAGGCCGAGGAGAAGGCTGTCCAGCAGCAAGCCGCCCGTAAGAAGCTCAAGGCCCGGGTCAAAGAAGTCCAGCAGGAGCTCCAGGATGCGGTGAAAAAATACGAGGCCTTGGAGCATGATGCGTCGGCTCAAGGGGCCGAACTCGCCAAGGCTCATCAGAGCGCGGAGACCGCACGGAATGAGGCCCAGGCCGCCCTCCAGGAGATCCAGGAGGCCAAGAAGATCACGGCGGGTAAGGCATTTAAGATGCAAAGCAAGTATGCGGAGAAGCAGTACCTTTTACTAACCCGGGTTCGGAGTTCCCCAGGGGCTTTTGAGGATTTGCCACGCAGTGTATCAGACGCCGTGGAGTTCTATCGAGCCGAAGGAAGGGGTTCTACAGAGAAGCTATTCTGGTCGTAGTATGCGGCGCCAGAGCATCCCGTGTCCTTCACCGATCAGTTGAAACAGCTGGTGGAGCTGCATAGGGTGGCCGAACTAGCCATTAAGGATTTGATAATCCGGCTATGGCCAGCCGAAGCTATGCCGGGCAGCTACTTCGGACTCGTGAGGCGGATGGTGAACGCCTGTCCTCGGCTGGACGCCATCAAGCACTCGGCCTGCATTGAAGGTGCGCGCATGGCCTTCGCCCGTTGCAAGATGTGGTGGGCGAAGACGGACGCCGTCGAGGTGACCAGAGGTCCACCGGAGGGCAAGGAGCACCGCACACCCGAACGGTATTTGGCGGATGTCCTGGAGGGGTCTCGCCTTGCGGCAGCACAATGTTCGCAGGACATTGTATTTGAATAAATGTATTCGTGTTTCCCCTGCCTTGTATTATGAAAACAAAGCCGGTTTGTAATATAATTTTGTTATGCTTTAATTGTTTCCTCCTGTGCGGCCATGTTGGATGTAATCTGAGGGTTGGCCAGTCGTCGGCTTCTGCCCTCACGTAAGTAGTACAAAGGTGTTCGGGATGGAATCTAAACAATATTGATCCAATTATATGGTCCTTGAAGGAGTTGTTTAGCGCAACGAACAAGGCAATCAGACTATGCGGCTTAAACGCCCTCACTTAGCCATAGGAGTTTTATAATAAAGCATGGGTGCAGCCCCTCGTGCGAACCAGAGTGCTGTCAGCATCCGATCGGGAATTACCGATCCTTCGTGTAACGCGGAAAAAATCTCCAACGATTTGTAACCCTCGAACAGCTGACTGGCTCTCGCCGTATCATGACAGTCAGTTTTCGGCTTTCTCTACTGAGGCGCTCATCTGGTCAAGGCCAGGGCACAATTGCAGTAGTTCTCCCTTTACTACCCTAGCCGATTTAGCGGAACGTAGGAGCACAGGAGCCGGGCAACCCAACTATTGACCAAAGACATGATTCGGGGCCAATGCATATAATGCTAAATTCGGGGTGCCGAACTTCTCTATAAGAAGTGTTCGAACTTTGTTGCCGTGTTATGGGGCGATGAGGAGCCCCTGGCAAATATGAAACGTACCAGAGTGTACGGTTGCTAGGAAATAAGTAATTGAAAGGAAAACAGAAGGAGAACAGAGATGGTATCCGGGGCCCTTGAACTTGGACCATGAACTGTTTCCATTATAGTTGGATTAATGCGTCGAAGCGCGTTGGTACAAAATAATGCCATAAGCAACCGGCTATTTGACATGCCACAACTAAAGGCGAGCTGTGTGTGGATCCTGAAAACAGATAGAGTAATTGTTGGATTGGCCTCTAGGGCTGCCCCTGTACGCCTGTGCTCCATGTCGATCCGGTGTATTTGTCCTTTGACAGGATCATAAATCAGGCCGTCAAAAGAGGCCCACATAAGAGAAACCTACAAAAAAGGGAAAAAGGAAATAGTAAAGTTATATCTGTGTCCGGGATCGGTCTAGCCGAACTGTAGATCCCGGGCTAGCTTGTGCCTCCGTCGATGTCCATGGAATTTTGAGTGTGTAATTATGTACACGTGGTACGAATGCCACTACTTCATCGGGACTGGGACGGAGGCTGAATTGCTAATCGAGCTCTTGATGAGCCGCGCTGTCCTGTTGCAGTGTAGTCCGGAACCTCTTAATGATGTCCAGGGGCTCGGCAGCCGTATTATGGTGCTGCTTGAGAAGGTCGCTCTGTACCTCTGCTGCTAGGGTGGCGGTATGCTCCTCTGTTCGGAGGGAGCGTTCAGTATTGCCATTGACTGTTATGACGCCGCGTGGACCGGGCATCTTGAGCTTGAGATAAGCATAGTGTGGCACTGCGTTGAATCTAGCAAACGCGGTTTGTCCGAGCAGTGCATGGTAGCCGCTGCGGAAGGGGACGATATCAAAGATTAACTCTTCACTTTGGAAGTTGTTCGGGGAACCGAAGACTACCTCCAGTGTGATTGAGCCCGTACAGCGGGCCTCTACGCCTGGTATGACTCCCTTAAAGGTAGTCTTTGTGGGTTTGATTCATGAGGGATTAATGGCCATCTTCCGCACTGTATCCTGATAGAGCAGGTTGAGGCTGCTACCACCGTTCATTAGGACTCGTGTTAGGTGAAATCCGTCGATGATTGGGTCGAGGACCAGTGCGGCTGAACCGCCATGCCGGATACTAGTTGGGTGATCTCGACGATCGAAGGTGATCGGGAATGACGACCACGGATTGAATTTTGGGGCGACTGGCTCTACCGCGTAGACGTCCCTAAGTGCTCACTTACGCTCCCTTTTGGGGATCTGTGTAGCGTATATCATGATCACCGTTTTGACTTGAGGGGGAAATTTCTTCTGCCCCCCGGTGTTCGGCTGCCGGGGCTCTTCGTTCTCGTCCTAGCTTTGTGATCCCTTTTCCTTGTTTTCGGCATTTAACTTACCAGCCTGTTTGAAAACCCAACAGTCCCTGTTGGTATGATTGGCTTGTTTATCCGGGGTACCATGTATCTGGCACGGGCGGTCGAGTATGCGGTCCAGGCTGGAAGGTCCTTCATTGTTTCTTTTGTAGGGCTTCTTCCATTGGCCGGACTTGGAGCCGCTGAATCCGGCGTTAACTGTGGTGTCATCGGTGTTGTCGCCATTGCCTCGGCGTTTGTGTCTATTGCGCCAGAGCTTGCCCGTGCTGTTCTTGGCCTCGGAGGGGCCTGCCTCGCTGGTTGTGTTTTTGCTACGAGCCAGCCAGCTGTCCTCACCCGCGCAAAAGCGGGTCATGAGTGACGTAAGGGCTTCCATAGACTTCGGCTTTTCTTGGCCGAGGTGGCGCGCTAGCCATTCGTCATGGATGCTGTGTTTGAAGGCCGCTAGGGCCTCGGCATCCGGACAGTCAATGATCTGGTTCTTTTTTGGTTAGGAACCTAGTCCAGAAATTTCTGGCTGATTCTCCAGATTGTTGAACTATGTGGCTTAAGTCATCGGCATCTGGTGGCCGGACATAAGTTCCTTGGAAGTTATCAAGGAAAGCCTCTTCCAAGTCTTCCCAGCTGCCGATGGAATTCCCAGGCAGGCTATTTAGCCAGTGTCGAGCTGGTCCTTTGAGCTTTAATGGGAGGTATTTGATGGCATGGAGGTCATCTCCTCGGGCCATGTGGATGTGGAGAATAAAATCTTCAATCCACACTGCGGGATCGGTTGTTCCGTCGTATGATTCAATATTGACAGGCTTGAACCCCTCAGGGAATTCGTGATCCAGCACCTCATCTGTGAAACAGAGAGGGTGTGCGGCGCCTCTATAGCGGGCCGCGTCACGGCGTGCCTCCTATGAAGTCCGTCTGCGGTTACCGGCCCGGGTGTGATTAGGTTTGTCACGTATGAATAGGTAGCTGTCATCCCGAGTAGGGAAGCGTCCTCGCGATCCATAGATTGATCTGGTGTGTCCTGCTCTACTGTCCAATTCCTGTCAAAGGTCGTATGTATGGTCCCGAGCTATTATGTCCATGTTTTTGCGATGCGGTGGGGCGGGCTGTTGTTCGGCCTGAGTTGCTGTTTTATCCCGACCGCGGGGTGGTCGGTCCGCCACACTATCCCGGCCACGTGGTGGTCGGTCCGCATTGCGCGAGGGAGGTATGGGATCTGGTGCCTCCTCATCGAACTGAGGTAGCAGTCTGCGTTTTGGGTAACTCTTGGCTGGGCGCTTGAGGCCGTATTCTTCGGCTGCCAGGACGTCGGTCCATCTATCAATGAGTAGGTCTTGATCTGCTTGGAGCTGCTGCTGCTTTTTCTTTAGGCTTCTTGCAGTAACTATGAGCTGGCGCTTAAAGCGCTCCTGCTCGAGGGGTGCCTCATGCACGATGAAGTCCTCATTGCCAAGGCTCTCATCATCCTCGGAGGGTGGACGATAACTATCATCATCCGGGTCATTGGGCGTGGCCTGCTTATCAGGGTTAACTTGCCCGTTGTGTTGTTCCTCTTGTTCGGATGTTGCTCCAACAGGGTCTTCATTGTTTTCGGCGTCATCAGGAGTACTATTTTCTCCGGTTCCGGTGTTGCTGTCTTTTGAGCGACGTGACTTAGAGCGGAGTTTGGGGCGCCGGCGCCTGGACTGCGTCTCAGAGGGTTTATTCGCATCTGGCTCTTCTTTGTCGTCGCCAGATCCTTTAGGTGTATCAACCATGTACACATCGTACGAAGAGGTGGCCGTCCAACGTCCAGTGAATGGCGGGTCTTGGCCTTGCTCCTTGTCGGCATCGTCGTCCATACCGTCGATGTCTTCGGAGCCGTAATCGAGCTCGTCGGTTAAGTCCTCGATGGGGGCTATGAAGTGGGTGGCGGGTGGGAAGCAAAATTCCCCATCATCAGCCTCTAACTCAAACCGAACATAGTTCGGCTGTGAGTCCTTCTCCAAGGACAAATTCTTTAAAGAGTTCAGCACATCGCCCAAAGGTGAGTGCTGGAAAACGTCTGCAGCGCTGAATTCGAAGATGGATAACCGATCTAGCTCGGTGTCCGTAGGCGTACACGGTCCGGAACTTATAGCCGGAGACGAGTCCGAAGTTCCGTTGACGCAAATATTGCAGGGTGTTGAGTCTGTGTGCGGCTCCAACGCCGCAGACTCTATGGCTTTGGATGGCATGATCTGCTCTGGTTCTAAGGCCGTTGCAGCAACAGGAACCATCTCCTGGATGTGATCTGATGACAGATTTAATTCATGTTCATCGGAGCGAGGGAGAGCGATCGCCGCGGTCTCAAATCCATTGAAGATCAAGTCTCCACGGATATCCGCGACGTAGTTCAAGCTTCCAAATCTGACCTGATGGCCAAGGGCGTAGCTATCGACCTGCTCCAGATGGCCAAGCGAGTTGGCCCGCAGTACGAAGCCGCCGAACACAAAAATCTGTCCGGGGAGGAAGGTTCCTCCTTGGACAGCGTCATTATCGACGATTGAAGGGGCCATCGAACCTTTTGTCGATGGCACAGTGGAACTCTCAATGAAAGCACCAATGTCGGTGTCAAAACCGGCGGATCTCGGGTAGGGGGTCCCGAACTGTGCGTCTAAGGTTGATGGTTACAGGAGACGGGGGACACGATGTTTACCCAGGTTCGGGCCCTCTCTATGGAGGTAACACCCTACTTCCTGCTTGATTGATCTTGATGAATATGAGTATTACAAGAGTTGATCTACCACGTGATCGTAATGGCTAAACCCTAGAAGTCTAGCCTATATGACTATGGTAATGTGTATATATCCTTTTCGGACTACCCCCTCTGGTTTATATAGGCACCGGGGGGATCTAGGGTTTACATAGAGTCGGTTACATAAGAAGGAATCTTCATAATCGGTCGCCAAGCTTGCCTTCCACGCCAAGTAGAGTCCAATCCGGACACGGGTATAGTCTTCGGCCTTCATGTCTTCACAGCCCATCAGTCCGGCCCATGGATAACAGGCCGGACGCCCGAGGACCCCTTAGTCCAGGACTCCCTCAGTAACAGTGGCAAAAGTAACGATAGCAATTTTGTAGTAATTGTAACAGTGGCAATGGTAAAGTAAATAAGCGAAGAACAATATGTGAAAATCTCGTAGGCATTGGATCGGTGATGGAGAATTATGCCGGATGCGATTATTCATGCAACAGTTATAACATAGGGTGACACAGAACTAGCTCCAATTCATCAATGTAATGTAGGCATGTATTCCGAATATAGTCATACGTGCTTATGGAAAAGAACTTGCAGGACATCTTTTGTCCTACCCTCCCGTGGCAGCGGGGTCCTATTGGAAACTAAGGGATATTAAGGCCTCCTTTTAATAGAGTACCGGACCAAAGCATTAACACATAGTGAATATATGAACTCCTCAAACAACGGTCATCACCGGGAGTGGTCCCGATTATTGTCACTTTGGGGTTGCCGGATCATAACACATAGTAGGTGACTATAGATGTAACGCCCACGATGCGGCTATATCTCCCACGTGTCGAGGCACGACTTAGAGGCATAACCGCATTGTGGTTTTGTCGCAAGAAGGGTCATCTTCACACAATCCCATGTAATGAACCAGAATGGGATAACGAGAGTTGGCTTACAATCGCCGCTTCACACAATACATAAATATAATTCATACATCATCCAAAATACACACATAGACCGACTACGGTCAAATCCAAATGAAAATAAGATAACCCCAAATGCTAGATCCCCGATCGTCCCAACTGGGCTCCAGTACTGATCATCAGAAAAAGACACATAGTAACGACCACGTTCCTCGTCGAACTCCCACTTGAGGTCGATTTCGTCATCTGCACTGGCATTGTCGGCACCTGCAACTGTTTTGGTAGAATCTGTGAGTCACGAGGACTCAGCAATCTCACACCCGCGAGATCAAGACTATTTAAGCTTATAGGAAAGGATGGTGTAATGAGGTGGAGCTGCAGCAGGCACTAAGCATATATGGTGGCTAGCATACGCAAATGAGAGCGAGAAGAGAGAAGCAGCGGAACGGTCGTCATCTAGTAATGACCAAGAAGTGATCCTGAACTCCTACTTACGTCAAACATAACCCAGAAACCGTGTTCACTTCCCGGACTCCGTCGAGAAGAGGCCATCACGGCTACACACGCGGTTGATGTATTTTAATTAAGTCAAATGACAAGTTCTCTACAACCGGGCATTAACAAATTCCCATCTGCCTCATAACCGCGGGCACGGCTTTCGAAAGATAATACCCTGCAGGGGTGTCCCAACTTAGCCCATCATAAGCTATCACGGTCAACGACGGAAAAACCTTCTCCCGGAAAGACCCGATCAGTCTCGGAATCCCGGTTTACAAGACATTTCGACAATGGTAAAACAAGACCAGCAAAGCCGCCCGATGTGCCGACAAATCCTGATAGGAGCTGCACATATCTCGTTCTCAGGGCACAACGGATGAGCCAGACGTTGGGTTGGCATAGACCCTGGTTGCCCAGGGGGCGCCGGACATCGCTCGGTTTGGGCCAGCACTCGAAGGAGCACTGGTCCGGGGGTTTAAAAAAAGATAACCCTCGGGCTCACGAAAACCCGGGGGAAAAAGGCTTAGGTGGCAAAAGGTAAAACCAAGGTTGGGCCTTGCTGGAGGAGTTTTATTCAAGGCGAACTGTCAAGGGGGTCCCATAAATCACCCAACCGCGTAAGGAACGCAAACTCAAGGAACATAATACCGGTATGACGGAAACTGGGGCGGCAAGAGTGGAACAAAACACCAGGCATAAGGCCGAGCCTTCCACCCTTTACCAAATATATAGATGCATTAATTAAATAAGAGATATTGTGATATCCCCAAATATCCATGTTCCAACATGGAACCAACTTCAACTTCACCTGCAACTAGCAACGCTATAAGAAGGGCTGAGCAAAAGCGGTAACTTAGCCAAACAACGGTTTGCTAGGAACGGATGGTTAGAGGCTTGACATGGCAATATGGGAGGCATGATATAGCAAGTGGTAGGTAGCGCAGCATGGCAATAGAACGAACAACTAGCAAAGCAAAGATAGAAGTGATTTCGAGGGTATGGTCATCTTGCCTGCAAGGTTCTCAAAGTTGTCGAAAGCTTGATCCTCGTAAGCGTACTCAACAGGTTCCTCATTCACGAACTCGTCTCCCGGCTCTACCCAACACAAGAACACAAGCAACGGAACCACAATCAATCACGGGAAATGCACAAGCAACATGATGCAAAACATGAATGATATGCGAGATGGGATATGCGATGCATATGCGTGTTCTGGAAGGAAAATGATGAACAAGGCAGTAACTTGGCAAACCAAACATGCCACTAGAAAGATGAGATGATTTCGGTCGAAATCGATATAAATATCACCGGAAACGGATGCACGGTTTGCAAATGGCAAGCAAAACAAGAATGACACGAATCTGTGATTAACAGCATGATAGCACTTAGAATGCAACAAGTAACAATGCTACAGCACTCCAACATAGCAACAAAGCATATGTCAGTAATCTAAAGGTGATGCGTGACAAAAGATGAACACTGATCTACGGCTAGATCACAACATAACAGGCTCAAACAAGTATGGAAAAAGTGCAAAAGATATCAGGTTCACAGACTGTGTGAAATTACTGGACATGACTGAAACAGCATCAGGTAGCAATACTCAGAGCACGAAATCAACATGCTATAAGAACTTAACATAGCAAAACAAGGCATGGCGGTATTCTACTAAATGCATATGACAAAATTCCCTTACTGACCATAAGCCAAAAAGGACTAGAAGATATGATGGCAACCATGTAAACATAGCAAGTTTCGTTAACAGGTTTCGGACTTGGCAGATAACAGAGCATGGCAGAAACAGACATTACAAAGGCATCTTGGTGAGCTTGATGCACTCACCACAAAGCAATGCATGACCAAACAAGCATCCCTACAGCAAGATGGCATGTTTATGAAGCTATCCATGGCAAGATAAAATACATATCATGTATGAAACAACAACAACAAGCTTGGCAAAATTGAATATCATGCTAAGAATCTGCCAGGAATATTTTATAGCAAAAGTAGAGCAAGATTGAGTCATGCTATGGCACTCCATAATTGCAAACAAGGGCATGAGTGGATCAATTACAACAATATCTATAAAACAACCTTACTGAACATCACCAAAATAAGCATGGATCTCTATGTAGCCACATGGATACATAGCAACAAAATAACAGCAGTCACAGACAGTAAGATTACCAAGTCCCTGAAATCAGAAACATCACGGAGCCTAGTTTCCATGCTTGTGCTAGTCACCACAGAGATCACAAAAATACATGGCATAAATCTCTGTAAATATGGCATGGCATACATCAAAACACATGTAGAGCTCATGCCCATAAGATGCACACATCAACAGCAACAAAAATAACCAATCCTCAAGTTCTGATAAGTAACAGCAGATAACAACAACTAGCACTCTTGCATCAGAGATTTGGGCATGAATATGGACTCAAATGAACATGGTGCAATGGAACAAAATGAAGAGCATCTCGAGACGAACATCTCGATATATTACACGCGCGAAACGGAGCTATATGCAGAGAGTTATGATGCGATGAACATGGACATATATTGTAAAATGCATGGGACTTGGAGAAATATAAGAGGGGGAAAAGTCAACCCTAGGCGCTGGATCTGGATCGGGCTCTGGCACTCGCCGGCGATGGAGCTGGCCGGAGCAGCTGCCGGAGATGGAGAGGGGCGGCGCCGGCGGAGAGGAGGGAGAGTGTCGAGGATATAACCATTAGAGTCACCTGCCCAGGAGGGGCCGGGTTACTCATAATGGTCATCATGCGAAGCCCAGCACCAAACTTGAAGATGGCGGGTCAATCATGGGCTTAATACTCGGAGGTGGCTTAAGGCCCGTAGTATTGACCGCCATTAGGGTGAAACTTGTAGTGTAAGGCAAGAATAGCTAAGAGTCCGAGCCGGACACTGTTATGAGCCGGACGGGGCTCTGAGAGCCGCTGGGCGTCAACCTCTCTATATAAAGGGACGACCCGACGGCGGTTTAGGGACAAGAAAGACAAGATCGATAACCAGGCAGGACGGTTTAGCCCCTGGCATCGAAACCCTATTCAATACCACCTCAACTGGACGTAGGCTTTTACCTTCACCGTAAGGGGCCGAACCAGTATAACCCTCGTGTTCCTTGTCCCGTTTAACCCCTTTAAGCTTCCTGGCTGCGATGGCTCCACGACTAAGTCCTAGAACGAGGACATCTGACGTGACAATTCCACGACAGTTGGCGCTCACCGTGGGGCCAGCGCACGGTGGATTTGAGTTCTTGAAGGGCAGCTTCGAAGGGCTCAAGGGATACGCTGTGGGCCGGATGACCAAGAGTCGTCGCGGCAAGCTCTACATCGACGACGCGAACTGGGGCCCCGACGCCGGCTCAATTGAGTACGGGTACCGGGTCCCCTTCGGCGGAATTCATGTCTTCATTGGCAAGATTGGTGAGCCAGGCCCTGAGCCGGATCTCTGCGCCGATCTCATCGAGACGGCTCAGCGTGCATGACCCGCCCGGGCTTTACCTGCCTTGAAGCATGCTTTCATGGGATGTATCCACGGAGGACTCTCTGGAGGATCTGGATCTGGTGATGAGACGGCCGCCGGCTCTGACGGCGAGTCGTCTACGGATGAGTCAAACTCGTTGTATCAACTTCAAGATGGCAGGCTCAGGGGTTGTTCCGATGGCGACAGCATTCCGGACCCCTTTGAGCCGCCGAGCCGGGTTGGTATCTTCATGGCCGGCGCGCAACCTGTTCAAGACCCCGCCTCCGGATCAGGAAGCCCGGTGCCTTCGCCGGCTCAGGTGCTGATGGATTTCACAGACAAGATGACGGTCCTGTTGACCGCTACGGTTGCTCCGGCGGATCAAGTTCAGCATGACGTGGAGGTGGCACAGTTAAAGTTGGATCTAGCAAAGGCCAAGGAGGATCTGGCGGCGGAGGGGATCAGGATGGCTGCAAAGAGGGCGGCTCTCGACGCCCAGACTCAGCTGATTCAGGCATAGTCCTTCCGGCTCACGATGGATCAAAACGCATCCAATGAGGTCATGAGAAGGAGGCATCAAAAGGCCCAATCCCGACTCCCTCCGGTTTACGATCCTCGAAACCTCTTCAACACGCCGGGTGCAGGGTCTAGTAACCCGCCAGAGATCATGGTGCCCGGGGCTGGGACGCCAATTCAGCCCCAAGTAATGGGACCTCCCCGGGTGAACCCCGCCCCGCCTCAGTACGTACCAATACCACCGGGTCATTATGCCAACCCATTGGAAAACATGGTCGCCGCGGCGGCGCGGCTGGCGGCTCTCCCAATTGATGGTGACTCTCCAACGGCGGTTGAAACCCGCCGGGTCAGAGAACTCCTTCAGACGGCTCTGGCGTAGCAAGAGGCGTATTCTTATAGCCGGGACAGGATTCATTCAACCCCTCGTCCAGGTCGGAGCCCGAGTTATAGCAGGCACATGGTCTCAGCGACCGGCTCGAGTAATGTCCGACGCCATGACTTGCCTCCTGGCCAGGGCCCGGCTCATAACGGAGCCTTTCACACAGTAGACCAAGACAGGGCACGGCAAGAGGCGGAGCAGGTGCCTTAGTTGACGGCTTACCAGCCACCCCCGGCTTTTCCGACGGCTTCCATCGCGTGGGTATCCCTACGAGGACTGGAGGTGTCCCTTGTCTAGTGCCGGCTCTCCGCAATGAACGTCTACCCAAGGATTTCAAAGGCCTAGGAAGGTGCCTAATTACACGGCTGATTTACAACCCGGAGCCTGGATCGAGAGTTATGAGATGGCCATGGAATTGCTGGAGGTCAGCGAAGCGGCAATGGCCAAGTACTTAACCATGATGTTAGATGGGACTGCCCGCACTTGGTTGAAAGGGCTGCCACCAAATTCTATCGGGTCTTGGGCTGAGCTGAAAGCCCGATTCATCCAAAACTTCAAGGATACCTGTAGGCAGTCTATGTCAATTGTGGATTTGACTAACTGTAAACAGCAGGAGGGTGAGTCTACAACACATTGGGTTCGCCGGGTCAAAGAGATAATACATTCATCTGATAAGATGGATGCCGGCTCTGCAGTCCTAATGTTGGAGCAGAACTGTCGTTTCCTGCCCCTGAAGATGAAACTCGGGCGGCTCAAGCGCGATTGCAATGATATGGGTACGCTGATGGCGGCTCTCGTCAAGTACGCCGACTCTGATAGTACCAAGGACCCCATGTGAGATGATGAAAGGACAGGGAAGGGAAAGAAGAACGGCAATGGCAAGGGCCCTCAGCATAACCCGGTGAACCAAGGAGGCAGCAAGCGTAAGGCTGATGGCAGCATAGAGTTTGTGGCCAATGCCAGCTCACAGGGTAACAACCAGCGACGTAAGGGGAGGCCACCTCCCCGAGCCGGCGGTTCAGGCCCAACGCTTGAACAGCTGTTGAATGAGCCTTGTCCAAGGCATGGCTCTAGGGAGAAGCCAGCTACTCATCTATGGAACGATTGCGCAATCATGAAGGCCTTTAAGAAATCCAATGCCTTTTAATGGCAACAATGGCTCGGGCGGCGGCTCAGGCGCTGGCGGCTTTCATGGCCCGGGCGGCGGCTCAAGTTTCAATCCTCAGAATGTTCAAGGGGGCTTTAATCAGCAGTCCGGCCAGGGTCATCAACAGCAGCAGGGGGGATACCAGACCAATCCAAAGCACCTCAATGGTGGACAGTATCATGTGTTCACCACCAGTCTGTGTAAACGAGATCAGAAGCTTCATAAGAGGGCGGTGAATGCTGTTGAGCCGGCGGTTCCACGCTATCTGAGATGGTCTGAACAGCCTATTGTGTGGAGTAGGGAGGATCACCCTCCCCGGGTTGATAATCCGGGTCACCTGGCTCTGGTGGTGGCTCCTCAGGTGGGAGGATATAAGTTCACTAAGGTGCTCATGGATGGAGGCAGCAGCATCAACATCCTCTATTATGAGACCTTCCGTCGTATGGGGTTGATTGATAAGAACCTCAGCCAGTCCAATACTGTTTTCCATGGAGTGGTGCCTGGTAAGTCGGCTTATCCAGTTGGTAAGATCGAGCTGGAAGTGGCCTTTGGAGATGAGTACAACTACAGGGCGGAAAAATTGACCTTTGAGGTGGTCAAGATAAGAAGTCCGTATCATGCCATATTTGGGCGGCCGGCCTACGCCAAATTCATGGCACGGCCGTGTTACGTATATTTACAGCTCAAGATGCCGGGTCAGAATGGGACCATTACGGTTCATGGCAGCCGAAAGATAGCCTTGGAGTGTGAGGAAAGTGACGCGGCTTATGCAGAATCTGTTTGTGCAACAGAGGAGTTGAAGTTTTACAAGGACAATGTTGACCCAACAGATATGACATCTCTGAAAAAGCCGACCACGGAGCATGAGCCGGCAATGAAATTTAAGTCAGCTGATGAGACTAAACTTGTTGATTTCGTTCCAGGTGACTCATCTCAGCAGTTTAGCATCAGTGCCAATCTAGATCCAAAATAGGAAAGCGCGCTCATCGAGTTTATCCATGAGAATAGGGACATTTTTGCATGGAAACCTTCTGACATGCCAGGTGTACCTAGAGAACTCGCTGAGCACACTCTCAACATTGATCCGAAATTTAAGCCGGTCAGGCAATTTCTTTGGCGGTTTAATGAGGAGAGGCGGAAAGCCATTGGTGAGGAGGTGGCCCGGCTCTTGGCGGCCGGGTTTATTGTCGAAGTCTTTCATCCAGAATGGTTAGCTAACCCGGTGCTCATGCTCAAGAAGAATGGCACCTGGCGGATGTGTGTGGACTACACGGATTTAAACAAAGCGTGTCCGGCTGATCCTTTTGCTCTCCCCCGTATTGATCAAATCATTGATGCCACGGCGGGTTGTGAGCGCTTAAGTTTTCTGGATGCTTATTCTGGATACCATCAGATTAAAATGGCAGTTAAGGACCAGGAGAAGACAGCGTTCATCACTCCCTTTGGAGCCTTCTGTTATGTGTCTATGCCTTTCGGACTCAAGAGTGCTCAGGCGACTTACCAGCGTTGTGTGCAGAATTGTCTTCATAACCAGATTGGGCGCAATGTTCATGCCTATGTGGATGACATCGTGGTTAAGTCCAGGGAGAAGGAGACCCTGGTCGATGACCTTAGAGAAACCTTTGATAATCTCCGGGTTTACAAGATGATGCTTAACCCGGCCAAATGTGTTTTTGGTGTTCCTGCTGGCAAGCTCTTGGGTTTTCTGGTTTCTAACAGAGGCATTGAAGCTAACCCAAAAAAAATCAAGGCCATCACCTCTCTGGCTAAGCCGGCGTGTATAAACGATGTCCAGCGTCTAGCAGGCCGCATCGCGGCTTTGAGTCAGTTTATAAGCCATTTGGGTGAAAAGGCCATGCCACTGTACCAGTTGATGAAGAAAACTGATGACTTTATCTGGAATGATGCTGCTAATGCTGCTTTTGAGGATTTGAAGAGACAGCTGGCTGAGCCCCCAGTTCTTGCTGCTCCGGTTGATAAAGAGCTCTTATTACTGTATGTAGCTGCTAACACACGAGCCGTCAGTGTGGCTGTGGTGGTGGAGCGCAAGGAAGAGGGTAAGGAGTATCCGGTTCAGCGGCCGGTTTATTACGTCAGTGAAGTGCTCATCGAGTCCAAACAGCGGTATCCGCATTGGCAGAAGCTTGTTTATGGTGTGTTCATGGCAAGCCGGAAGCTTAAGCATTATTTCCAAGGTCACCCCATCACTGTGGTTAGTTCTGCTCCCCTTGGAGATATCATCCAAAACAGAGAAGCCACAGGAAGAGTGGCTAAGTGGGCTATAGAGCTTGGGCCTCATGGTCTGAAATACGTACCACGCACTGCTGTTAAATCTCAAGCTTTGGTGGATTTCATCAACGATTGGACAGAGCTACAGGTGCCCGAAGAAAAGCCGGATAATACATATTGGACTATTCACTTCGATGGGTCTAGGCAATTGGAGGGCTCGGGGGCTGGAGTTGTATTGACTTCCCCCAAAGGAGACAAGTTTCATTATGTGCTACGGTTGCTGTTTCCTTGTACTAACAAGGCGGCCGAGTACGAGGCCTTGCTCCATGGTCTTTGGATGGCTAAGGAGATGAGCTTGAGCCGAGTAAGGTGCTTCGGCGACTCAGACTTAGTGGCTCAACAAGTATCAGGCAAGTGGGATTCCAAGGACCCTCTCATGGCGGCTTATCGCCGTGAAGTTGATGCCATTGCTGGACACTTTCAGGGTTATCAAGTAGAGCACATCGATTGCAGGAAGAACGAGGCGGCTGATGCACTAAGCCGGCTGGGCTCTGAGCGAAAGCCGGTGCCGCCTAATACTTTCTTGGACATCTTGCATAACCCTTCTGTTAAGTTACCTACAGAGGAAGACTTGGTTGTCCCTGACCCGGAAGCACAGTTGGTGGCGGCTCTTCACATCACCCCAGACTGGACAGTACCATATTTGGCTTACATGACCCGGGGAGAGTTGCCTGAGGATGAAACTTTGGCCAGACAAATAACCCGGCGGTCTAAGTCAATGATAATTATCAATGGTGAGCTACATCGCCGCAGTGTCACTGGAACTTTCCAGCGTTGTGTTTCCCCTAAGGAAGGCCAAGATATTTTGCGTGAGATTCACGAGGGGGATTGTGACCATCATGCCGGCTCAAAATCCCTTGTGGCCAAAGCTTTTCGTCATGGTTTTTATTGGCTGACGGCTCATGCTGATGCGGAAGACTTGGTCAGTAAATGTGATGGTTGCTAGAGGTTCTCGCGATGGGCTCATGTGCCGGCTCAGGAGCTGAGGATGATTCCAATTACTTGGCCATTTGTGGTCTGGGGGCTTGATATGGTTGGGCCTTTTAAAAGGTCCAAGGATAAGAAGACCCACCTCTTGGTGGCAGTTGACAAGTTCACAAAGTGGGTTGAGGCGGAGCCAGTTAGCAAGTGTGACGCGGCCACTGCAGTTCAGTTCATGAAAAGGGTGATATTTCGCTTTGGTTTTCCACACAACATTATAACTGACAATGGTACCAATCTGTCTAAGGGCGCCATGGAGGAGTTTTGTCAGCGAGAGCATATTCGACTTGATGTTTCGTCAGTGGCTCACCCTCAATCCAATGGTCAAGCTGAGAGAGCTAATTAGGAGATTTTGAAGGGCATCAAACCCCGGCTTTTGGTCCCTTTGCAACGGACGCCGAGTTGTTGGGTGGAGGAGTTACCCTCCGTGTTATGGAGCATCAATACTACTCCTAACATATCTACGGGTTACACGCCATTCTTCATGGTTTATGGAGCGGAGGCAGTCCTCCCTAGCGACATCCGTCATGACTCACCTCGAGTGGCGGCTTATGTTGAGGCGGATAATGAGTGGGCGCGCCAAGATGCTCTTGACTTGTTGGACGAACAGCGTGATGTGGCAGCAGCTCGCTCGGCGATTTACCAACAAGACCTGCGCCGTTATCACAGCCGCCGGGTTAAGTCCCGGGTCTTCCAGGAAGGTGATCTGGTGCTCCGGCTCATCCAAGATCAAACAGATGTACATAAGTTATCCCCGCCTTGGGAAGGGCCCTTTGTGGTCAGCAAGAACTTGCACAACGGGTCATACTACCTTATCGATGTTTGGGAGCACAAAGATTCACGCACGTCGGAGGAAGAGACCCGTCGGCCGTGGAACATAGCTCAGCTTCGGCCTTATTACACTTGAGCCACCGGCGCTCATAATGTACATATTTCTATAGCCATGTATATATTATGATAAATAATAAAGCAGGACCTCTGTCCTTTTCTCCTTCAAAGGTAAACGTGTTATTTCCATTACAATATCACATGGTCACTTGGAGGCGGATCCGGCTTATGATCGTATCCGAATCTAGCCGTAGACAATATGATCATTTGGGGGCTTCCTGTTCAAACATAGGTCGTATTCGAACCAAAGAGAACATAGCTGTCGATACCCACTTGATTGGCAAATTGCCGAGCTCATTGGGGAGTTTACTTTGATCATATTTGAATCATAGCTCAACCCCCTTTGGGAACCGACGTGGATCGTATTCGAATCAGCGTTGTTAAACAACTCTTAAGGTCATTTGGGGGCTTCCTGTTCAAACATGGGTCGTATTCGAACCAAAGAGAACATAGCTGTCGGTACCCTCTTGATCGGCATCGCCAAAGCCACTGGGGGCTATAAGATCGCATTCGAATCTTAGCTTAACCCCTTTGGGACGGTTCTCTGGTCGTATTCGAACCGGAAGCCCCTAAGTTTTGATCTTCTGACTTACAACAAGTTCTTTTGGTCACATCAACAGAGTGCAAGGGCGGCTTTACTTCGCCGGCTTAAATTTGATTCACAATGATAACACATAGTAAGTGTTCTTGATGCTGGTAAACCGGAGTTTAGATCTTCAACTCATTATTTGGGTTACATAACCCGGACGTATACTTGAAGGCTTGTAAGTATGCTATTATGGTTACACCAAAGATATAATTGAGGGCCAGTCTTTGGTGACTTTTGTTCATATTCCGGGTTATATATATAAGGTTTATGATTCTCAGTGCGGTAAGCCGCCTAGAGACTTGTCACTTGTTTTCTATGCAGGACGGTTAAATACAGCTATTCGAGCTTAAGGAAAATAACTGATCAATTATAACCCGGAGGAATAAGAAGTAGCAGCTTCAATGGAATTAAGCATTTAACACGTGCACGATGGCACGACAAAATTAAGTGTTTGTCCTACTCTATTACAAGACTCCCCGAGTCCAAAAGGTGAGGCATTGTTTTAAGGTGTAACCATGAGCCGCCTAAAAGTCAAGGTGCTTGTTGAGTTGAAGCTTCCGGCTCATCCCTCTCCGCTCCTCCGGCTGATTCCATGACCTGGAAGGTTGATGATTTCCAATCAATGCCGCTCAAAGCCTCAAATTGAGCGTCGTCATCAATTAACCCGGCCGGGTCAACTTCTGGGGCAAAGGTGTGCTTACGAGTCGGCGGGATCAAGCTGAGGGCTTCATAACGTGGAGTGGGGATCCTCTGATTTTCCGCGTCGTAGCCCGGCTGGTACTTCGTAAGGTAGGTGTCATTCCCAATCAGGGTGGCCACCGAGCGCACGCTCTTCACACAGGCAGCAAAGTCTTTTTGGTCGAAGGGGGTGCCGTCTTCCTTCAGGCGGTATCCAAGGGCGATGTCGGCCGGGTCTAGCTCCGGAAGAAAAGCCTTGGCCCGGCTCAAAGCAGCTATCGCTCCGGCTCTTGCAGAGGCCCGTCTTAGCTCTTGGAAGTGTTGAGGAAGAACGGCAAGCCGCCTGAGTACATCCGCCAGGTGAGTCGGAACCTCGTTGGATAGGGCCACAACGGCTAATGCACGCTGTGACCCGGTATAGAATTGCTCCACCAAGGTGTACACGGCCTTCAGCTTAGTCAGAACATTCTGGTTAAGGTTGGAGCTTCTGGAACCTGTTTAAACAAAGTCAGGTAAGCCGGAGAGAGTAGGGGGACTTATGAGACGTAAAGAATGAAAACTTGGTAAAAGCTTGCAGAATGACTTACCAAAGATTGCGGAGACCATCTGTGACACATGGCGCTTTAAGCCGGAGAGTTCGGCGGTTCTCTCAGTTAGAGCAGCCTCTGCTTTTTCGGCCCGGCTCAGCAAGGCGGTTCTCTCCTCGGCCCAAGTTTTTCTTTCTGTTTCAAATTTCTTCTTCAGTTTTTCCTGTGCAGCAACACTGAACTCGAATTTAGCATTGGCTTTCCGGGTCTCAGTTTCCTGAGTCTTCAGGCGGTTCTTCAGCTCAGAGATTTCAGATTCAAATGTCTTGCAGGCAGCCTGTACAAATTCCAGGTTACAGTATGAGTGACTATTATGCAACATTAAAGTCCCAAGCACTTTACAAGCAAAGGCACTTGGCACTTGGGGGCTAATGTATGCTGAAAGATTCAATTGGAGATTGCCGGGTCATGAAGTTAACCCGGAAGCTAAGTCTACAACGTACTCAATCATAAGTAATAGACTTGGGGGCTTGCATGGTAAGGATGGCTATGTAGTAAGCAAGAGAGTTGTACCTCAGATTTTTGCTGTATCTGCTTTACCATGTCAATCTCCAGGTCCCGGCTATTGTGCACTTGATTAACATAGCCGGAGACGATATCTCCAATGCTCAAGTTAGCATAGTTGGTGATATCCAGCTTGGCCCTGCGGCGCTCTAGCAACTCTTCCTTGGCAGAGCATTTAGCCAGCGCGGTGGGTCTCCCCGGCTCGACAAATTCCGTCTGGGTGATTACGACGTCCGGGTCATCGGCCGGCTGAGCTGGGTTGGGGATCTCCGAGTTAGTTGAAGCCTCTATGACTGGCTCGTCAGTTGGAGTGGTGGCTTCAGGAGCTGAGGCAGATGGCGGGTCTTGAGCTGAAGCTTTCGGTTCAGTCAGGACCGGTTCTTCGACCAGTTTATTCTTCTTCGCCCTCTTGCTGAGCTTTGCTTGAGCACTGAAAGGACAAAAGGTTAGTACAAAAGCATGAGTAAAGATAAGCACAACATAAGATGATCATCATTACCCGGGTGCGGTCTTGAAAGCCGGTAGGTTAGATTGCATAGAATCACCAGAGGAAGGTGAAGTTTCCTGATAATTTGAATCAGAAGAATTGAGCGGTTGACGAGTAACGCCCGCCAAAGGATGAAAAGGATATAAGTTGGAGATAACCTCGGTCCGGCGCTTCCTTGATGCTTCAGGTATGCCGGAGGAGAGGTCTGCATCCTTGTTGGTCCGGGTGTGCCGCCGGCTCTCATGAATCTGTCGCTTCAAAACAAATTGAGGATCTTGATAAGCTAAAGGATATGAAAATCTTACTTTTCGGGTTACTCTTCGGACTTTCAGCCTTGGCAAGGGCTCCGAGTCGGAGGAAAGTGTAGTTACCTCTTCAGTCACCGGGTTACTCGCTCCGGTGTCCTCCTGCTGATAATCAGTATCGATAAGGCGGATAGGAATAAATAAGAAACAAAAGAAGAGCCTAAAGAATCAAGAGTTACCTCTGACTCGGAGCTATCACTTAGCTGAAGCAGCTCTGAGGCAGAAGGCCTGCTTCCCTTCTTGCGGGGAGCGGCTCTCCTGGCGGCTTTCTTAGCCTTCCTGGCTTTTTTAGCCGCCTCATGGTCATATTTGACCTTCCAGAACTTGTCATTAGCCTGAAAAATACAACAAAGATTTCTTAAAGTTCAGATGAAAACTATTAAAAGGAAAACCAAGGCGTTCAGGGCAGTGGCTTACCGCCGGAGCCGGGTTAGCTTGGCAGAAGGGGTTTAAGCCGGTCCTCCCACAGTCGGCTAAGCTCTCATTCAGGAGAGACTTGGTCATGTCATCCACGATGTCCTCAGGAAGATCGTTGGGGCTGTGCTGCAGAGGGTCGTCCTTCCGGCCCGTGTAATCACACATTAAGCCGGGGCGGCGGCTCAAGGGGATCACCCGCCAAGAGATCCAGATCCGGACCAGATCAATGCCGTTCAGGCCATTTCCCAGGAGAGCCTTGATCTTATTGATGGTGGGGATCAGAGGTTGACGCTCAGCTTGAGATAGTTTGTCTGGCAGGGGGTGATTTGGCTCCAGACGCAGGGCACGAAAGCCGGGCAGAGGGCTCTCGTGAGCCGGAGAAGTATCCTGGCAGTAGAACCATGTCTGGTTCCAGTCCTTTGGATGGCTTGGCGGCTCAGCATAAGGAAAGAGGCAATCTCTCCGTCGTTGAATGGAGATTCCACCGAGTTCCAAGCTCAGCCCGTTGGCGCACTCGTTCTGGCGGTTCAGATAAAACAGCTCCCTAAAGAGCAGTAGGCTGGGCTCTTCTCCAAGATAGACTTCGCAGAATACTTGAAAATTGCAAATATTCGACACGGAATTGGGTCCTATGTCTTGCGGCCGTAGATCGAAGAAGTTCAGAACATCTCTAAAGAATTTTGAGCCGGGCGGTGCGAAGCCCCGGCTCATGTGATCAACAAATATCACCACCTCGCCATCTCTAGGTTGAGGTCTTTCCTCTGACGGGTCAGGTGCACGATAAGACATGACCTCCTTCTTGGGCAGGTAACCCGTCTTCACGAAATCAGCTAAGGTGTCATCAGTAACATTGGATCTCATCCAGTTGCACGTGATGGGTGCCCTGGGAGCCTTAGGTGGCATTGTAAAGAACGAAAGCCTATGACAAAAGGAAAATGTCCGGTTCAATTATAAGCCGGAGGAGGTTTACAGTTCAGTATTCAAGATGGCGGCTTATGAAGGGGCCTAATGATATATGGCTAATTCTTTCGGGTTATCTAAGCCGCTGGGGGCATCGTGAGTAATTCAAGTTGTCTAAAACTTTATCATAAATGAGCCGGAAATTTTACAGCGCGTGGCCTCTTTTAAGCCGGAAATGTGAGCCGCCATAGCTAAACAGATGCAATTTTTGACTAAGTGTGGCGCAAACAAGTTTCACAGATCGCAGTAATTATTTTGGATCAAACGGTCGGCTAAAAAGAAAAATTTCTAGACCTAGAACTGACACAGAGGAAGTTCATAGGCTCGAACGGGGCTTCTCTGCAGTAGAAAGGATCTATGTGAATTTGGGACGGGTGCGAAACAGCTACCGCAGCAGTTCTATACTGTCTAAAGATCAAGAAGGGGTGTTAACAGTGGAATCTATCAAGTGTTCGTGATGAACGGCGATGAACACCGACGAACTCGAAGGTCACTAATGCGGTTCTGAGGAACAGGGAGGAGAAAGCTTACAGATGCGGAGTTACGGCGGAGGTTCGTCGCGTTTTTCTGGTCACGTCAGGTTGATGCAGCGGCCTGAGTTGGTGAAGATGAGGAGACCCGCGGCGGCGGCGGTGGAGCTCGAGCGGCAGTACAGTAGCGAGAGGAGGAAGACGATGGAGGCGACAAGTGAATGAAGCCTCATGGGCCGGGCTTATTTATAAGGTGCGGCCAGTAAGTGGGCGCGAGAAACGAGGAGGCCACGACGTGATTATCGTGCCACGAAAACGCCTCGATTTTCGGGATAGCCATTAAAGATAAGATCCGTTGGGATATGGTGGAATAAAAAATGAACTTAATGGAAGATGACGCCATGCCGGGTTATAAGGGATCCAGAAGATGACGTCACGGCGGGTTAAGATCTTCGCGCAAATATAAGCCGGAAGATTTTCTATCAAAGGGATTGAAGATTGACATGAACCGGTTCAAATCAATCTGGGGCTTAATGTTGAGGATATAAACATTAGAGTCACCCGCCCAGGAGGGGCCGGGTTACTCATAATGGTCATCATGCGAAGCCCAGCACCAAACTTGAAGACGGCGGGTCAATCATGGGCTTAAGACCCGGAGGTGGCTTAAGGCCCGTAGTATTAACCGCCGTTAGGGTGAAACTTGTAGTGTAAGGCAAGAATAGCTAAGAGTCCGAGCCGGACACTGTTATGAGCCGGCTGGGGCTCTGAGAGCCGCTGGGCGTCAACCACTCTATATAAAGGGACGACCCGGCGGCGGTTTAGGGACAAGAAAGACAAGATCGATAACCAGGCAGGACGGTTTAGCCCCTGGTCATTGAAACCCTATTCAATACCACCTCAACTGGACGTAGGCTTTTACCTTCACCGTAAGGGGCCGAACCAGTATAACCCTCGTGTTCCTTGTCCCGTTTAACCCCTTTAAGCTTCCTGGCTGCGATGGCTCCACGACTAAGTCCTAGCACGAGGACATCTGACGTGACAATTCCACGACAGAGAGGGAGACGGCGGCGACGGAGCCGCGGCGGCGGGAGGCGCCGGCGACGGTGTGGCGGCACGGGCGCGGGATGGCGGCGCGGCGGCGCCGGCGAGGAAGGACGGCGAGCGGGCGGGCGGCGGCGCGGCGACCGAGGCACGGGCGAGGCGGCGGCGCGCAGTGATGGAGGCGACGGGCGCGCGGGCAAGGCACGGGCCCGCGGCGGCCGGACGCGGGATCCCCGGGCCGCGGCGTACGGGCGGCGGCGGGCTGCCACGTGGCAGGCGTGGACTGGCTGCGGGACGGCGGTGGAGAAAAGTCCGGCGCCGGGCGGACGTGTCCGGCGCGCGGAGGGAGAGGGTTAGGGTTTTGGACTGCGGGAGGATTCGGGAGAGACACATATTTATAGGTAGAGGGAGCTAGGAGACTCCAAATGGAGTGCGGTTTTCGCCCACACGATCGTGATCGAACGACCTAGAGCATGGAAGTGACTTAGAGGGGTTTTGGGCTGTTTAGAGAGGGGTTTTGCTGCAACACACAAAAGGACTTTGCGGTTGCCCGGTTAACCGTTGGAGTACCAAACGACCTCCAAATGGAACGAAACTTGACCGGTGGTCTACCGGTGGTATACCAAGGCCACTTGACAAGACTCGGTCCATTCCAAGAACGTTCAATACCCACTCACGAAAAGAAAACAAGAGGGGTGCGCCGAAGGAGGTGGGAGTGCCGGATTGCAAAACGGACAACGGGGAAAATGCTCGGATGTAAGAGACGAACACGTATGCAAATACAATGCACATGATGACATGATATGAGATGCATGACATGAACAAAATGCAAAACGGAAAACAACACCCGACCACGAAGGGAAAAACATAACACATATCCGAAAATGGCAAGAGTTGGAGTTACACATATGGAAAGTTACATCCGGGGTGTTACAACACTCCACCACTACGAGAGGATCTCGTCCCGAGATCTAGGACTGAAAGAACTCCGGATATTCGGAACGGAGGTAGTCCTCGCGTTCCCAGGTGGCTTCTCGGTCGGAATGGTGCGACCACTTCACTTTCAGGAATTTGATTGACTTGTTGCGAGTCTTGCGCTCGGTTTCTTCAAGAATAGCAACGGGGTGCTCATGATAAGACAGATCTTCTTGGAGGTCAATCTCTTCGAAGTTGATGGTGCGCTCGGGCGTCTTGAAGCACTTGCGAAGCTGTGACACGTGGAACACATCGTGCATGTTCGCGAAGTTGGAAGGAAGCTCAAGTTGATAGGCGAGCTCGCCTCTTTTGCCAATGATCTTGAAAGGACCCACGTATCTAGGGGCAAGCTTCCCTTTGATACCGAAGCGACGAGTGCCTTTCATTGGAGAGACGCGGAGGTAGACATGGTCTCCGATCTCGAAAGCCACATCACGGTGCTTACTATCATAGTAACTCTTCTGGCGCGATTGCGCGGCTTTGAGATTATCACGGATGACTTTACACATTTCTTCAGCCTCTGTGATTAAGTCATTGCCAAGAAGTTGGCGTTCACCAGTCTCTGACCAATTGAGAGGAGTACGGCACTTTCTGCCATAGAGGATCTCGAATGGGGTCTTGCCCGAACTCGCTTGGAAGCTGTTGTTGTAGGAGAATTCGGCATATGGAAGACAATCTTCCCATTTCATGCCAAAGGAAATGACACAAGCCCTGAGCATATCTTCAAGAATTTGATTGACTCGCTCGACTTGGCCACTAGTTTGAGGATGGAAAGCTGTGCTGAAGCGAATGTTGGTGCTCATGGCCTTCTGGAAGGAGTCCCAGAACTTAGAAGTGAAGATACTTCCACGATCTGAAGAAATCAATTGTGGAATGCCGTGCAAGAAGACAATCCTGGAGGTGTATAGCTCTGCCAACTGAGCTGCTGTGATAGACTCTTTGATTGGAAGGAAATGAGCCACTTTAGAAAGCTTGTCAATGACAACGAAGATAGCATCATTTCCACACTTGGACTTGGGAAAACCAGTCATGAAGTCCATTTCGATATGATCAAACTTCCACTCTGGGATAGCAAGAGGTTGGAGGAGACCAGCTGGTCGTTGGTGTTCTGCTTTCACTCTTCGACAGACATCACATTCGTTCACGAATTGGGCGATTTCTCTCTTCATTCGAGTCCACCAATATGACTGCTTGAGGTCATGGTACATCTTCGTACTTCCAGGATGAATGGAAAGAAGAGAATTGTGCGCCTCGTTCATAATGACTTTCCTTAGATCACCTTTAGGAACCACAATCCGGTCCTCGAAGAATAAAGTGTATCTGTCATCAATGCGATAGCACTTGTATTTGGAAAGACCCTTGTCGATAGCACGTTTCACCTTCTTCACCATGGTATCCATGAGTTGTGCCTCACGAATTTGATCTTCCAAAGTAGGAGAGATTATGAGGTTGGCAAGAAAGCCTTGAGGAACAACTTGGAGATTCAGCTTGCGGAAAGCTTCACAAAGATCTGGTTGGAATGGCTTGAGAATTAAGCTGTTGCAATAAGCCTTCCTGCTCAAAGCATCTGCAATGACATTGGCCTTGCCTGGAGTATATTCAATACTCGGATTGTACTCTTGAATCATTTCGACCCATCGAGTCTGCCTGAGGTTGAGGTTGGGCTGAGTGAAGATGTACTTGAGACTCTTGTGATTAGTGAATATGTCCACTTTTCTTCCCAACAAGAGATGTCTCCACGTTATTAATGCATGGACAACTGCTGCCAACTCAAGATCGTGAGTGGGGTAGTTTTTTTCGTTGGGCTTCAACTGACAAGAGGTATAGGCCACAACTTTCTTCTCTTGCATTAACACAGCACCGAGACCTTGAAGAGAAGCATCACAGAAAACTTCGAATGGCTTGGATTCGTCAGGAGGAGTCAAGACAGGAGCTGTGACTAGTTTCTCTTTGAGAGTGTTGAAAGCAACGTCACACTCAGGAGACCAGACATACTTCACATGCTTCTGGAGGAGGTTGGAAAGAGGCTTTGCAATCTTAGAGAAATTCTCAACGAATCTTCGGCAATAGCTTGCAAGACCAAGAAAACTGTGAAGCTGCTTGACATTCTGAGGAGGTTCCCAATTCACAATTGCGGACACCTTCTCGGGATTAACAGCGATGCCCTTGGCAGAGATGATGTGACCAAGGTAAAGAACTTCATCGAGCCAAAACTCACATTTTGAGAACTTCGCATAGAATTGATACTCTCTGAGCTTGTCGAGCACCAATCGCAAATGTTTGGCATGATCCTTCTTATTCTTGGAGAAGACCAAGATATCATCGAGATACACCAGGACGAAATCATTGGTATAGGGGTTGAAGATGAAATTCATCATCCGAGAGAATGTTGGAGGAGCATTGACAAGACCGAAAGACATGACAGTATATTCATAAGAACCAAAGCTTGTTCTGAATGCTGTCTTGGGAATATCTTCTTCACGAATGCGAATCTGATGAGTTGCTCGAATAGCTCATTGATGTTGGGAAGTGGATACTTGTTCTTGATTGTCTTCTTGTTCAATGGACGGTAGTCGACACAAAGTCGTTCCGTGCCATCCTTCTTCTGGACAAAAAGAACACCACAACCCCATGGAGATGAACTCGGTCTGATCAAACCCAGACGCTCTTGTTCATCGAGCTGTTTCTTCAATTCCTTCAGCTCCTTGGGTCCAAGCTTGTATGGACGCTTGCAAACGGGTTCAGTGCCCGGCTCAAGATCGATAACGAACTCAACTGGCCGGTGAGGAGGCATACCCGGAAGCTCTTCTGGAAAGACATCTTGGTACTCACAAACGACTGGAATCTGAGAGATGGCATTCAGTTCGCCCTTCTCATTGAGAGAAAATAACCGAATGGTTTCATCACGAGCGGCATAGATGATGACATCCTCAGAAGAATGTGTCAATTGAATTTCCCTGGCAGCATAATCAAGTTGAGCCTTGTGCTTAGAAAGCCAGTCCATCCCGAGAATAAGATCAATATCCGAGTCTCCAAGAACAACTGGAGAATATAGAAATTTATAGTTTCCCATCTTGATGGAAACATCCGGAACCATGGAGCTTGCATTCATGAATTTACCCGGAGAGAGAACTGATAACGGTCTAGGCAAATCTTGAAAAACCCACTCATGCTTGGATGCAAAAGGTCTTGAAATGAAAGAAAGCGATGCACCAGTATCAAAAAGAACTTTTGCAGGAATATCATTAACTGAGAGATTACCCATTATAACATCAGTAGATTCCTCCGCTTGAGCTGCATTCATCATGTTCACCTTTGCAGACTTGGGATTATGCTTGACCACTGCATTGCTGGAAGATCTCACAGGAGGAGGAGGCGGAAGGCGCCTTTGGTTGAAGCACTTGTTAGCATAGTGACCTTTCTGCTGACACTTGTTGCAAGTCACCTCTGAGAGTGGACGGTGATACGGAGCATTCGACTTTGGAGCTTGATTCTGAGACTTGTTCTGATAGCCAGGGTTGGAAGAGTGGGAAGACCCATGGCCACCTTTGTTCTTCTGCTGGTAAGGCTGACGAAACGGAGGAGGAGGAGGCAACCAGAACTTCTGTTGCTTAGCAACCACTAGTGAGGAAGAAGAAGACTGAACTGCGTCCCTGACTCTCTTCTTAGAAGCCTCACAGTTGAGCTGAGCAGCCTCTTGCTTCAGTGCCATGTTATAGAATTGATCAAACTGAGTAGGCTCAACAAGAACGAGAGCTAACTGCAGATCCTCTCTAAGGCCACCTCTGAAGTGATAGATCATGCTCTTTTCATCAGGAACGTCTTGTTTAGCGAAGCGAGCAAGTTTCTGAAACTGGACGTTGAATTGATACACAGACATGTTGCCTTGCTTGAGATTGCGGAACTCCTCACGCTTGCTCTCAACAACACTTTGTGGAATGTGGTGCGCTTTGAAGTCCCGACAGAAGTCAGTCCAAGTGATCACACAACCTCCTCTGGAATCTTTGTATTGTTGATACAAATCAGCAGCTTGGTCCTTGAGCTGAAAAGAAGCAAACTTGACATAGTCCTCAGGCCTGACATTGCTACATTCAAAATGCTTGTTGATGTCCACGAGCCAATCATCGGCATCCGTGGACTCGGCACAGTAGCTGAAAGACTTGGGCTGATTTGCGAGAAACTGGTTGAGGGTAGCGAAGTGAGGCTGATTGTTGCCTTGACCTTGATTTCCTTGATTGCCTTTCCCTTGGGTGCGTTCTTGCAAGAGTTGCAGAATCATCTGAGCATTGGCGTTGGTGGCTGCCATGATAGCTTGCCATGCCTCCGGAGGTGGAGGTGGTGGTGGAGGGTTCGCCTGACTCCCTTCATTGCGTTCCGGATTCTGACGCGTTGGCGGAGCCATCCTGAAGAGGGTGACATCCGTTAGCATCTTGATAGACAAATAGACAAGTAGAATCAACGGATAGAAATTGCAACATATAGTCTTCACAATAAACATTCGAACGAGGATGAACGAATGAATTCCATAGTAAATCATCACACTTCCATTAAGTTGAGAAGCCACTTAGAAAAAGGTATGGAATCAACATTTGACTTCGAAGCAACTCGAATGCCACAATTCAAAACAAAACAAAGTATTGGCTTGCAGAATAAGCCGGAAAAAACATATGATAGAGGTTTCGTCCGAAGTTTTTGTGGTGGGGCCCACACGGGCTCAATCGTACAGCACCATCATGTACAAGGTAGTGCACATGACATACGAAGCGTCCCCGAGTCGGCATAGCCAAGGACTCTTTAAGACACTATGAGACCATTGTAAAACCAACCGTGGAAAGGCGGACCACTAGACGTCGAACCCCAATCTCATATCATGCGTCTGTCGGAAAGATATCCTAGGAGCTACTTGAATTCCCACTTATAAACTCACGAAACTTTCTGGTTATGCAATCTGGTGTTGGGGATACAGGGGACACAAAATATATCACCCAAACTAGCAATCCCTAGATCCAGCTGTATCCATCCGTCAACACATAACCAAGAAACCTTCGGAAATCGTTTACCTCAACCTTCGAAAAGCATCCGTTATACGAGTTATGGCAATACTCCCGAACTCCCGCCCCAGTACTGGGTGGCGTCGAGGTGATCTCACCAACAACTGCATAAAAGAGATTTCGATGTCGGCGAAACTCAGGTATTCCAGAACTGCAACGATAAATTGTGACGACAACACCTCGGAGCTCAACTCCCCGGGACACTGCCACAACCCCTAAATGTCAGGAGGCACCAAGAACAATGTTCTCGTCACAAAACCATCGGAACGATTCTAAGATACCCGCGTGATCCTAAAAAAAATTAGTGAAATTTGAGGAGAGAAGAGTCAAAACTTCTACGTCAGGAGGCCTCACCAGAGCGACGAAGGAACTGAGGAGTAAAAAGAATCCTACTCTCCGATATATATAATCCTAAGACTCAAAACATTTTTGTTCTAGACTCAACAACGCCAGCGATTCGATCAAACAGGGGGCTCCTAAGTCGGGGCTGGCTCTGATTACCAACTTGTAACGCCCACGATGCGGCTATATCTCCCACGTGTCGAGGCACGACTTAGAGGCATAACCGCATTGTGGTTTTGTCGCAAGAAGGGTCATCTTCACACAATCCCATGTAATGAACCAGAATGGGATAACGAGAGTTGGCTTACAATCTCCACTTCACACAATACATAAATATAATTCATACATCATCCAAAATACACACATAGACCGACTACGGTCAAATCCAAATGAAAATAAGATAACCCCAAATGCTAGATCCCCGATCGTCCCAACTGGGCTCCACTACTGATCATCAGAAAAAGACACATAGTAACGACCACGTTCCTCGTCGAACTCCCACTTGAGGTCGATTTCGTCATCTGCACTGGCATTGTCGGCACCTGCAACTGTTTTGGTAGAATCTGTGAGTCACGAGGACTCAGCAATCTCACACCCGCGAGATCAAGACTATTTAAGCTTATAGGAAAGGATGGTGTAATGAGGTGGAGCTGCAGCAGGCTATAAGCATATATGGTGGCTAGCATACGCAAATGAGAGCGAGAAGAGAGAAGCAGCGGAACGGTCGTCATCTAGTAATGACCAAGAAGTGATCCCGAACTCCTACTTATGTCAAACATAACCCAGAAACCGTGTTCACTTCCCGGACTCCGTCGAGAAGAGGCCATCACGGCTACACACGCGATTGATGTATTTTAATTAAGTCAAATGACAAGTTCTCTACAACCGGGCATTAACAAATTCCCATCTGCCTCATAACCGCGGGCACGGCTTTTGAAAGATAATACCCTGCAGGGGTGTCCCAACTTAGCCCATCATAAGCTCTCACGGTCAACGAAGGATAAACCTTCTCCCAGAAAGACCCGATCAGTCTCGGAATCCCGGTTTACAAGACATTTCGACAATGGTAAAACAAGACCAGCAAAGCCGCCCGATGTGCCGACAAATCCCGATAGGAGCTGCACATATCTCGTTCTCAGGGCACAACGGATGAGCCAGACGTCGGGTTGGCATAGACCCTGGTTGCCCAGGGGGCGCCGGACATCGCTCGGTTTGGGCCAGCACTCGAAGGAGCACTGGTCCGGGGGTTTAAAAAAAGATAACCCTCGGGCTCGCGAAAACCCGGGGGAAAAAGGCTTAGGTGGCAAAAGGTAAAACCAAGGTTGGGCCTTGCTGGAGGAGTTTTATTCAAGGCGAACTGTCAAGGGGGTCCCATAAATCACCCAACCGCGCAAGGAACGCAAACTCAAGGAACATAATACCGGTATGACAGAAACTAGGGCGGCAAGAGTGGAACAAAACACCAGGCATAAGGCCGAGCCTTCCACCCTTTACCCAATATATAGATGCATTAATTAAATAAGAGATATTGTGATATCCCAAAATATCCATGTTCCAACATGGAACCAACTTCAACTTCACCTGCAACTAGCAACGCTATAAGAAGGGCTGAGCAAAAGCGGTAACTTAGCCAAACAACGGTTTGCTAGGAACAGATGGTTAGAGGCTTGACAAGGCAATATGGGAGGCATGATATAGCAAGTGGTAGGTAGCGCAGCATGGCAATAGAACGAACAACTAGCAAAGCAAAGATAGAAGTGATTTCGAGGGTATGGTCATCTTGCCTGCAAGGTTCTCAGAGTTGTCGAAAGCTTGATCCTCGTAAGCGTACTCAACAGGTTCCTCGTTCACGAACTCGTATCCCGGCTCTACCCAACACAAGAACACAAGCAACGGAACCACAATCAATCACGGGAAATGCACAAGCAACATGATGCAAAACATGAATGATATGCGAGATGGGATATGCGATGCATATGCGTGCTCCGGAAGGAAAATGATGAACAAGGCAGTAACTTGGCAAACCAAACATGCCACTGGAAAGATGAGATGATTTCAGTCGAAATCGATATAAAGATCACCGGAAACGGATGCACGGTTTGCAAATGGCAAGCAAAACAAGAATGACACGAATCTGTGATTAACAGCATGATAGCACTTAGAATGCAACAAGTAACAATACTACAACACTCCAACATAGCAACAAAGCATATGTCAGTAATCTAAAGGTGATGCTTGACAAAAGATGAACACTGAGCTACGCCTAGATCACAACATAACAGGCTCAAACAAGTATGGCAAAAGTGCAAAAGATATCAGGTTCACAGACACTGAAATTACTGGACATGACTGAAACAGCATCAGGTAGCAATACTCAGAGCACGAAATCAACATGCTACAGGAACTTAACATAGCAAAACAAGGCATGTAGGTATTCTACTAAATGCATATGACAAAAGTCCCTTACTGACCATAAGCCAAAAAGGACCAGAAGATATGATGGCAACCATGTAAACATAGCAAGTTTCGTTAACAGGTTTCAGACTCGGCAGAAAACAGAGCATGGCAGAAACAGACATTACGAAGGCATCTTGGTGAGCTTGATGCACTCACCACAAAGCAATACATGACAAAACAAGCATACCTACAGCAAGATGGCATGTTTATGAAGCTATCCATGGCAAGAGAAAATACATATCATGTATGAAACAACAACAACAAGCTTGGCAAAATTGAATATCATGCTAAGAATCTGCCAGAAATATTTTATAGCAAAAGTAGAGCAAGATTGAGTCATGCTATGGCACTCCATAATTGCAAACAAGGGCATAAATGGATCAATTACAACAATATCTATAAAACAACCTTACTGAACATCACCAAAATAAGCATGTATCTCTATGTAGCCACATGGATACATAGCAACAAAATAACAGCAGTCACAGACAGTAAGATTACTAAGTCCCTGAAATCAGAAACATCACGGAGCCTAGTTTCCATGCTTGTGCTAGTCACCACAGAGATCACAAAAATACATGGCATAAATCTCTGTAAATATGGCATGGCATACATCAAAACACATCTAGAGCTCATGCCCATAAGATGCACACATCAACAGCAACAAAAATAACAAATCCTCAAGTTCTGATAAGTAACATCAGATAACAGCAACTAGCACTTGCATCAGAGATTTGGGCATCAAGATGGACTCAAATGAACATGGTGCGATGGAACAAAATGAAGAGCATCTCGAGGCGAACATCTCGATATATTACACGTGCGAAACGGAGCTATATGTAGAGAGTTATGATGCGATGAACATGGGCATATATTGTAAAATGCATGGGACTTGGAAAAATATAAGAGGGGGGAAAGTCAACCCTAGGCGCTGGATCTGGATCGGGCTCTGGCACTCGCCGGCGATGGAGCTGGCCGGAGCAGCTGCCGGAGATGGAGAGGGGCGGCGCCGGCGGAGAGGAGGGAGAGGGAGATGGCGGCGACGGAGGGCGGCGACGGAGCCGCGGCGGCGGGAGGCGCGGGCGCGGGACGGCGGCGCCGGCGAGGAAGGACGGCGAGGAGGCGGGCGGGCGGCGGCACGGCGACCGAGGCGCGGGCGAGGCGGCGGCGCGCGTCGATGGAGGCGACGGGCGCGCGGGCGAGGCACAGGCCCGCAGGGGCCGGACGCGGGCTCCCCGGGCCGCGGCGTACGGGCCGCGGCGGGCTGCCACGTGGCAGGCGCGGACTGGCTGCGGGACGGCGGTGGAGAAACGTCCGGCGCCGGGCGGACGTGTCCGGCGCGCGGAGGGAGAGGGTTAGGGTTTTGGACTGCGGGAGGATTCGGGAGAGACACATATTTATAGGTAGAGGGAGCTAGGAGACTCCAAATGGAGTGCGGTTTTCGCCCACACAATCGTGATCGAACGACCTAGAGCATGGAAGTGACTTAGAGGGGTTTTGGGCTGTTTAGAGAGGGATTTTGCTGCAACACATAAAAGGACTTTGCGGTTGCCCGGTTAACCGTTGGAGTACCAAACGACCTTCAAATGGAACGAAACTTGACCGGTGGTCTACCGGTGGTATATCAAGGCCACTTGACAAGACTCGGTCCATTCCGAGAATGTCCAACACCCACTCACGAAAAGAAAACAAGAGGGGTGCGCCGGAGGAGGTGGGAGTGCCGGATTGCAAAACGGACAACGGGGAAAATGCTCGGATGCAAGAGACGAAGACGTATGCAAATGCAATGCACATGATGACATGATATGAGATGCATGACATGAACAAAATGCAAAACGGAAAACAAAACCCAACCACGAAGGGAAAACATAACACATAGCCGAAAATGGCAAGAGTTGGAGTTACACATATGGAAAGTTACATCCGGGGTGTTACAATAGACTTGCAAGATAGGATCAAGAACTCACATATATTCATGAAAACATAATAGGTTCAGATCTGAAATCATGGTACACGGGCCCTAGTGACAAGCATTAAGCATAGCAAAGTCATAGCAACATCAATCTCAGAACATAGTGGATACTAGGGATCAAACCCTAACAAAACTAACTCTATTACATGATAAATCTCATCCAACCCATCACCGTCTAGCAAGCCTACGATAGAATTACTCACGCACGGCGGTGAGCATCATGAAATTGGTGATGGAGGATGGTTGATGATGACGACGGCGACGGATTCCCCTCTCCGGAGCCCCGAACGGACTCCAGATCAGCCCTCCCGAGAGAGATTAGGGCTTGGCAGCGGCTCCGTATCGTAAAGCGCGATGAATCCTTCTCTCTGGATTTTTCTCCCCGAACACGAATACATAGAGTTGGAGTTGAGGTCGGTGGAGCACCAGGGGGCCCACGAGGCAGGGGGCGCGCCCAGGGGGGTAGGCGCGCCCCCCACCCTCGTGGACAGGGTGTGGGCCCCTGGCCTTGATTCTTTCGCCAGTATTTTTTATTATTTCCAAAAATAATCTCCGTAAAGTTTCAGGTCATTCCGAGAACTTTTGTTTGTGCACAAAAATAACACCATGGCAATTCTGCTGAAAACAGCATCAGTCCGGGTTAGTTCCATTCAAATCATGCAAGTTAGAGTCCAAAACAAGGGCAAAAGTGTTTGGAAAAGTAGATACGACGGAGACGTATCAGTGCCTTTGGTAAGCTCACTACATCGAGTAGGAGGTTACCACACAACTGTCCTGGATGTAATCAAACAACCGAAATTGTGTTTCCCCTCAAACAAATCCGCAACCAAACAACAGGCCTTTCGTTTTAGCACATTCAGGCTAGAAGCGATGCAGGCAACCAATCAATATGCAGATGTTGGTTTTTAGCCCGTATATGCTCAGCTAGGCCCAACTGGGACAAGTATGCAAAGTGGCAAAAAACGGTGCAGGTAACCAAACGCGCCCCAAGTGAATGCAACAGAGTACATAGTGCACAAGCGGGAAGCACGAGTGCACCGCGAAAAAGGGAAGTACAAGTGTACTCTACAAAGAAAGCACAGATGCAGTACAGCTGAGAGCACTAGTGCAGTACAAATGGGAGCACAAGTTACGGTCAAAAAAAGTCATCGAGACCTACCAAAATGGTATAACTAATTTAAAACATTTTGTTAAGAAAAGGGTCCCCCTCCCCCGCCTCATTTTTGTCTAATTTTTAACATATCGACGAGAGCAACATACTGGTTAAAACGGTTGACAATTTGGACGTCGTACCGTGACTGTGTTCGTGTGGTGGATTCGCCGGGGAGTCGACATGTGACTGCCCTGGTAACGAGTAATGCTATGCCTACGAGTTGGTTGTTACGTATCCTACGCGGTCGAGTTACATCTATGTCCTGTAAGAATATAGCCAAAATCATGTTGAAGTTTGGAGGCTAAAGCTTATGATCGGGTCGAATGGCATTATTTGGAGGCTATCATGTTGAAGTTTGGCTTCAGTCCATCCTTTGTGAGCTTGATAATGAAGTGTGTTTCTTCTGTCAGGTTTACTGTCAGAGTTAATGGGGAGCTCCTACCATACTTTACACCATCGAGGGGGTTTCGTCAAGGAGATCATGTGTCCCCTCTTTTGTTCCTCATTTGTGCAGAAGGCCTCACGTCCTTGCTGAACTACTATGGAAGTCCTCATATTGACAAAGGTATTCGAGTGTCCTTTCGAGCACCATGGGTGAACCATCTACGTTTTGCCGATGATAGTCTCATATTAATCAGTGCAACGGTTGAAAGTGCGCATAGACTGAACAGAATTCTGCATATTTACGGCGCATGTTCAGGACAAGTAGTGAATCGTGAAAAAAGTGCAGTTTTCTCTTCCCCTAATATGCCGGATGCTAGGAGACAGACGGTAAAACTTGTGTTGGGAATTATGGTGGAGGCATTTAGCAATAGATATCTTGGGCTCCCAACAGCAGTGGGGAAGATAACCAGTGGCACATTCGATCATATTGGAGAAAGATCGAGAAGTAAGATGTGTGGTTGGGCGAAGCGCTTGCTGGCTTGTACAGGCAGAGAGACTTTAATAAAAGCAGTCAGTCAAGCAATGCCAACTTTCAGCATGAGTTGTTTTCTTTTGACAAAAAAAGTTTGCAAGAGTTTGACATCTGCTATGGCAAATTTTTGGTGGAGTGGATCCCTTGACAGAAGGTCTTTGCATTGGGTGTCATGGGACAAGCTTGCATCTCCTAAGGCTCGAGGTGGCATGGGTTTTCGTGATCTCGGGCTCTTTAACTTGGCTCTGTTGGGAAAACATGGATGGAGGTTCATAACCAATCCTAATTCCTTATATGCAAGGGTCATGAAAGGACGTTATTTCCCTCATTGTGACTTCATGGAGGCCATAGTACCACACTCCTCTTCAGCTATTTGGCAAGCAATAGTGGCCGGAAGAGAAGCTCTACAGTTAGGTTTGATCAAGAGAGTGGGCAATGGAAGTACTTTATCCATCTGGCAAGACCGGTGGATTCCGGGTACACCCACGTTATCCCCTAGGATTATGCCGGGGGGAACCACTCTAGAACTCGTCAGTGAGTTAATTGACACAGAAAACCGGACTTGGCGGGCTCAACTGGTTCGATTTGTGTTTATTCGACCTGATGCAGATGCAATACTGAATATTCCTCTCCGTAATGGTGGGGCGAGGATTTTCTTGCGTGGGCTCATGAAGGCAATGGCATCTACTCTGTAAAATCTGCGTACCGTGCTCTAGTGAATCGTAACGAGCGTGTCGCTCTAGATGAAGGGACGATTACCGATACTTCAAAGACTGATGAACAGATGTGGAAGCTCAAAGTGCTACCAAAGGTACGCGTCTTCTGGTGGAGGGTGGTCCGGGGCATCCTTCCTGATGAACGTATGCTTAAGTACCGGCATATACGTCAGATTAGCAGATGTAATGTCTGTTTTGCGATTGATGAGGACTTGATGCACGCGCTAGTGCATTGCTCTCATGCCAAATTGTTCTGGGAACAAGCACATGCTTTACTTGGTGTTCGCAGACCTCGTCTGCACCCAGATACATGGTCCAGAGATATAATTTGTGACACTCAGTTCACAGAAGTTGAGAGAGCTCAAATGATCTCCATTATGTGGGCAATGTGGCACTCCAGGAACAGAATTACTCATGATGGAGAACAGCTTGACCCTCTCATAACAGTGAGACACATCAGAGAAGATTTGGCGGTGCTTGATATTCCATCTACACATGCTCCGGTCCTCCCTGGACATGGTTGGCGGCCGCCAGAGGTGGGCTTCATGAAAATAAATACTGATGCTGCTCTCAGCATGGATTCAGACAAGGTAGGGGCAGGAGGTGTGGCACGCACTGACTCTGCCTTGTTGGGAGCTTGGAGAAAACCCCGCGTTGGGGTGACGGATCCCTTCATTGGTGAGACCCTAGCAATTCGTGATGGTGTCATCTTTGCAAGTCCGCGGGGTTTCTCACATGTGATAATGGAGACAGACTGCCTGGAAGTCGTCAACCTCTGGAACACTCGTCACGATAGTCTTTCTATAGTGGCACCTTTACTATTAGAAATTGAAGAGCTAACTTCTTTTTTTTGTTTTTTTGTTATTCAACATGCAAACAGATCAGCCAATGTACCGGCCCATCTCTGCGCGAAGCATGCTTGCTCGTTGATGGTCACCGAAAGTTGGACTGATTCTAGACCTACCTTCCTACTCACCAGCCTGTTAGCTGATGATGTTAGGAGCTCTTTCGTTGAATAAAGGCTGTCAAGTTTGATCACACAAAAAAAAAGAATATAGCCAAAATCAAAGAAGTCAGAACACGGATAGCCCGTCATCTGAGGGAAGCTACCATTGCCACGCGCGAGCTAAGGTCGACTTTAAGCCAACATGAAGCAAATCCCAAGGTCATACCTCCACGCTCTACGCAAAGGCAGTAGACGGACGGTGCGTTCAGGAGGCAGACACCTACGCCACACCTCTCGCTGCCTACTCCTCTGCATATAGCACGCACACAGCGCACAAAAATACACTCCACCATGACGCCGCACCACAGGAAGCTTCACGTCCCGGTGCCATCTTTGGCCACAGCGACGCTCCTCCTGCTTCCCCTCGCGCTCCTCGCCGCCGTGCTCGTCGCCGTATACCACAACGAGTTCGCCCTGCAGTCATATCTGGCCCGCCCCACCTGCCCGAGCAACGACAGCGACACCAGCCTCACGGGGCGGCACGTCGACGTGCGGGTGGCCCCGGATTTCCGGCTGCTCATCGGCGTGCTGACGCTCCCGGGCCTGTACGAACGGCGGCACCTGATGCGCACGGTGTACGCGCTCCAGCAGCCGAACCTGACGGCGCACGTCGACGTCCGGTTCGTCTTCTGCCGGCTGGCATCGGAGGAGCAGCGCGTGCTCGTGGCGCTGGAGGCGATGCAGCACGGGGACGTGGTGGAGCTGGACTGCCCGGAGAACATGGACAACGGCAAGACGCACGCCTACCTCTCCAGCGTCCCGGCGCTCTTCGGCGACCGGGCGTACGACTTCGTGATGAAGACCGACGACGACACCTTCCTCCGCCTGCCGCAGCTGGTGGAGTCGCTGAACCGGGCGCCCAGGGAGGACCTCTACTACGGGTGCATGGTGCCGTGCGACGTGGTCCGCGCGCAGGAGAACGAGTACATGTCCGGCATGGGGTATGTCATCTCGTGGGACCTCGTGGAGTGGATCGTGGCGGCGGCGGATCAGATCAGGAACCACACAGTCGGGCCGGAGGACAGGCTGGTCTCCTCGTGGTTCAGAGGTGCCGGGAAGGGCAAGAACCGGGTGGACACGAAGCCGGCCATGTACGGCTTTCCGGATCGCGCGGACCATTGCGCGCACGAGCTCGTGCCGGACACCATCGCCGTGCACAAGCTCAAGAACAACGGGAGGTGGGCGACAACGCTCAAATACTTCAACTTCACCGCGGGGCTCCAGTCGTCCAAGTTCTACCGCATGGATTGATGAACTGGGAGGTTTTTTTTTTCCTTTTTTGCGGGGTTGATCTCGTATTGTATTTTGATTGTATTATTAGTACGGAAATTCACCAGGGCACACGAATGCCGGGGCAATCAGCTGCCAAGCCCTGCCGCCCGCTCGAGTTATCTCGTGATTCGCAAAGTAGTTGAATCCCACATGAGTGAACAGTCAAAAAAGAAAAATCCTTCAAAATGTTTTAAGTTTCAACGATAAACTTACTTTTTTGCATCAAAAAATGCCAGGTTTTAACAAGTTTCAGAGATTAATTTTAAGCTTTTTTTTCCTGTCGGTCGAATAGACACAAAATAATTGTTTTTTTATCGATCGCTCATACTAAGTTTCAACACTGAAACTTAACCTGATTTCCAAAAATCGTCCAAATATATTTAAAATATATCTTATCTTAAAGTGCCGGTCATGTTAGTGTGTCCGTTCGGTGTGACTCTCTGTATACATATTTCTTATTCTGGTTCCCACTTATGTGTTATTTTTTTAATACAGTACAGACGCGGATGCTCAACATACGCGTGTACACTCACCTCTATAAACACATGCACACCCACTCTGTCTCTATGAGCACATTTGATAGACTGAGCCGGTACATCATCTTAAGACTGACGTAGTCGCCACAGGCGTCTTCGTAGGCGACGGAAATGTTTTCTCCCACTAAATGCACATCGCCGAAAAATCAGAAATAAATTAAAAAAAGCGAGCACCAGTGTCAAATCTATGACTTGAACTCTAGTGGGCCTAGAATACCAGTGTCCTCATAAGCATTCAATCACAAGTTTGTTCACACTCACATGTTATGTCTAATGGACGCTTTACTACGGAGTATGCAAATAGTTGTCTAGATTATTAGGCATATACATGACCTATTGGGTTTACCATACGACGCTTAAAATATTGGAAAATCTATAGATGAGCGCATCACTTTTCCTGATTATTATTTATTTACCTTTCTCTATTGGTTACACATTTTACATTGTAACTTCATATTGTTAAATATCTTTAATATGAATTTAGACAGCACAGTCTAGAATAAAATTAACTGATTATTGGTGTGGCTGCGCATGGCTATCAATTTTAAATTTAGTTTCATTTCACATTCGTATTTATTACTAATTTTAACATATATTTGGAACTGCTTTCTGACACTAATTTCTTCAATTTTCCAGAAACCACTAGTTAAGTGTATCCACATTTATATACCTAGAAGTCATTTGTTCAAGGAGGTTGGTAAAGTATATATGCAACTATGCAAGTATGCACTGTGATGACTTCATGTGTTGTGCGTAGTGATTTTTCTTTGGACCTGCATAGTGACCTGTTTTTAGTAAAACACGTAATGATATTTGGGGGAGACAAAAATATCAGTGCATGTACACGTATATATGCGCGCACGCGAGCACACACAGAGAGAGCTGCGTCATGCATGCCCCAATGTATTAGTGTTTGGAAGACATTTCAATTCCATGCACTTTCTAAAAATGGCTGAGCACTTGTAAAATTACATGAACATTAATAAAATACATAAACACTTTTTGAAATTGCACGAACATGTTTCTCAAAAATATGTGAAGGCTTTTGTTTTCAAAATTACACGAACACTTAAAAGCAAGTACACAACTTTTTAAAGACGTGAAAATTGTTTATATTGTACAAACATTTCTGCAAGATGTGTGAATAATTTTCAAATTTATTGAATATATTTTAAAGGTGCAAACAGTTCTTAAAATTACACGAATATTTGTTTTTGTTATGAGGACATTTTTATTTTCGTATACGCAATAGTTTACTCTATTCTTGAGTTGATTGTAATTTTAATAAAAATATCTAAGTAAAAATACATGATTCTTTTACGAAATACAATTTGCACACAATTTGTTTTCCCTATTTTGAATGTGGTTCAAAAGTGTATATAAAATTCAATATATATACTCCCTCCGTCTCAAAATAAGTGACTCAAAGTTGAGTCACTTATTTTAAGACGGAGGGAATACAAAATAAAAAATAAACTGCTGGCTTTCTATCCACGAGCAGCTCACATCTCGCTTTCCTCTAACCTGCAATTAATGGACCTGCCCATTTATTCCGTTAGCGGGCGATGACTGCTTAAGCGCCGTAGTTAGCGTCATATAGCAGCCCCGGCAGCCCCCCGTCCAAACTTTTGATTTTCAGTTCTTCACAACGTTTGCCAAAAAAATAAAATATTCAGTGTCAAACCACGCAAAGTTTCAGCCGAATCTGGCACTTTCTTACGTTAGCCGCCGGCCAATTTCCGGGGATACGATGGCCGGAACCTGAAGCATTTCTGTGCCACAAAGGGGGAGGGGGGCCACCACCAGAAATCAGGGGAGAGATAATTTATGGAAAAACAAGTCCGTAGGTAAAATCCGTAGATGCCATCCGTAAGTCTAGCATTTTTGAATTTGCATTAGGTATTTCTTACTCCTTGTAACTGTGGCGCTAGGGCGGATTATGATGCCTCATCTTCGAGTTGCTATTCTGATGACCTCAATCTTTCTTGAGTTCGTTCGTCAAGACAGCTCCGGCATAAATTCCTGTTGTCTCCTTGTGACAGTGATGTTACAATTTACCATGTGCATACGCGACAACAAGATATGGTGTCATGTGCTTCGGATCGATTGAAGGGCTCAACGGAGACGATTGCGACTCCAGGGCGTTCGTCCTTAGGGGCATGTGCATGAAGACTCCCCGTATGTCATCGACAAGGTCAAGCCGGCTTCGGAAGGGTAGGATGGACATGAATGGGCCAGCTCGTTTTGACTGAGGTAAAAATTGTTCGATGGTCAAGAGACCTCTAATTTTTATTATGCTTAGGGTGCTTCATACTTCTCATGAACTTTCATGGTAAATCCAGGTTTTTTCTCGGCAAATAAAAGATTACTACGTGCTTGTCACTTGGAGATTTTGCTCTTGATCTGTGCCCCTTTCAATCAGCCTGAGAGTAGATTTCTTTTAAAAAAAAAAGGTTAAATCCCCGGCCTCTACATCAATCGATGCATGCAGCCATTTTTATTAATTATTACATAAATATCTGACAAGAAAATACATCAGTCCACCGAAGCCACCACTCACACCTATAAACTCGATAATGTGGAGTGTTCTCACTTCCCATATCTAGAACCGGTGTCGTCGCCGATCCATCCACATAACGTACCGAGACCAACATCCGGTGCAGCCTACCTAAAGCGCACACCACATGCACACGTTTTAGGAGCTACCATCATTATCGGACCACTGACCCATCTTCAGGAGAGAGATCTGCATCATCCTTGCCAGTCCGGACATCCGTTGACGCCACCATGGCGCCTAACGACGCCACCGCCCTGCGCTCATCCATCCAAACGCGAAGACTCTGCAAGATCTGTCGTGCGTAGCACCTGCCAACCAGGCATGACTCAGCGTAGCACCTGTCGGTCAGGCATGACTTGACAGCTCCACCGAAGCTCCATGCAAGACGAAGCCGCTCCACCTCCTGCCTCTGTCTTCCAGCGCTGCTCCACAAACGATGCTCCCAAGAGAGAAACGGCACCGTAGTACTGCTATCGTCCGATCTGGAAGACTAGATCCTAGGGTTTCCCCAGAGCAGCATGAGTGGGTCGACAACAGTTACACGGCGATGCCTTCATCAAGGTAACGGCGCAAATCGCCGCCATCGCCCGCCAACGGCTCGGTTTTCACCGGCAACTATGTCTCCCCGACTCGTAGCCGGGACTAGATGACGAATCTCAAGATCCGACCACCCAGCCGCTGGCCGACCACCTCTGGTGGAAGAGATGACCACCACCGCTGGCTGCACCGGCCAGAACAGATCTGACTGGAGGTGCCGCCAACGCAACCACCAGGCCCTCCACGCCGCCACCGCCGATCCAAAGGTAGATGGCGCGCCGCCACCGCCGCCCGAACAGGGCTGGTTGCCGCGCCCGCAGCCCGCACCGCCTCCGACGCCGCCGCGCTGCAGCCATCAATCTGATCGGGCGTGCCTCCATATGGATCGGGCCCCGCACAACCTCAAAGACGCGGGAGAGAGGTGATGTCCTCCGCCACCGCTGTCGGCCCCCGGGCTTAGGCCGGCGGCGTCCCTCGGCGGCGGCGGATGGAGGAGAGGAGCAGCCTGAGAGTAGATGAACAATCACACTTTTGATTATAACCAGGGTATCATTGTCGGGTAAACCTAGCAAGTTTAATCCTAGTTGCCTGCTACATTAAGCCGAGTTACAGCTAAACTATGTCTTGTAATAATATAGCCTAGATTAAAGATCTCAGAACATGAAATGCCCGTCATTTCAGGGAAGCCACCGTTGCCACGCGCGAGCTAAGGTCGACTTTGAGCCAACACGAAGCAAATCCCAAGGTCATACCTCCACACTTCACGCAAAGACAGGAGGCGTACACCGTCGCCGTTCACGGGGCAGAATGCTTCCGCTGCACCTCTCGCTGCGTCGTGCTCCTCTGCATATCAACTGGTCTTACACCGTGCAAGCCCTGCTCAGAAATCGCAGAGTGGCGCACACCGTTCGCAATGAAATCGCAGCACAGGAAGCTCCCCACCCCGGCGCCATCCGTCTCGACGGCAACGCTCCTCCTGCTCCCCCTCGCGCTCCTCGCTGCCGTGCTCATGGTCGTGTACCCCAACGAGTTCGCCCTTCAGTCGTCGCTGGCCGGCGCCGGCTGCCCTGATGGCGCCAGCGGCATCAGCGTCGCGGCGCACCACGTCGTGGCGCAGGTGGCCCCGGACTTCCGGCTGCTCATGGGCGTGCTGACCCTGCCGAGCCGGTACGAGCGGCGGCACCTGCTCCGCACGGTGTACGCGCTCCAGCAGCCGAACCTGACGGCGCGCGTCGACGTCCGCTTCTTCTTCTGCCGGATCGAGTCGGTGGAGCAGCGCCTGCTGGTGGCGCTGGAGGCGATGCGGTACGGCGACGTGGTGGAGCTGGACTGCCCGGAGAACATGGACAACGGCAAGACGCACTCCTACTTCTCCAGCGTCCCGGCGCTCTTCGGCGCCGGGGCGTACGACTTCGTGATGAAGACCGACGACGACACCTTCTTCCGGCTGCCGCAGCTGGCGGAGTCGCTGGGCCGCGCGCCGAGGGAGGACCTCTACTACGGCTGCATGGTGCCGTGCGACTACGTGCGCGGCTGGAACGAGTACATGTCCGGCATGGGGTACGTCATCTCGTGGGACCTCGTGGAGTGGATCGTGGCGGCGGCGGACCAGATCAGGAACCACACGGTCGGGCCGGAGGACAGGACGCTCTACTCCTGGTTCAGCGGCGCCGGGAAGGCCAAGAACCGGATGGACGTGAAGCCGGCCATGTACGACTTCCCGCAGCGAGGCGCCCCCTGCGCGCACGAGCTCGTGCCGGACACCATCGCCGTGCACCGGCTCAAGAACAACTTCAGGTGGTCCACCACGCTCAAGTACTTCAACTTCACCGCCGGGCTAGAGCCCTCCAAGTTCTATCGCGTTGTTTGATGAAACGATCGAGAGGTGATCTTGTGTACGTAGCATTTTGAATTTCATTTTGGTTGCAGGAGTCAACGGGCTGTGAAGTTGATATTTTTTTCATTATTTCTAAAGGGCCATGCTACGGCGTGCGCTGGAGCTATCAAATTCCGAAAATGCTAAAATTCTGACGTCGGATATTTATGCATGGCAAATCGAATATTTTTACAACAAATTACGTTGCCGTGGGGATGACAATTTTATATGGCAGCAATGACAATTTCCGGCAAAAAAAAAAAACATGACAAGGATTTGCCATGCTTGATAAAGAAAATTGTCATCCTTGCGACAACATAATTTGCCATCTCGGGCCATCGATCTGTTATGCTGGAAAAATCTGATGCTCAATTTGTAACAAAATATTTACATTTTTCGTATTTGCTCCCCGTTTGAGGTTCCCTTGTGTTTTTGCTTTGTTGATCCCCATGATTCTACCCATGCAACCATCGATACCTTAAAATTAGGGAAGAAAAACAGTTTAAATCAGAGCAAAGAAAGATTAGAGTAGAAATTTCACTCGGCCCTTTAGTTAAATCAGAGGGAAAGCTAAGAGATGTTTGGATAACGACTGGTCTCTGAAGTTGTTTGGCCATTGGAACGACCGCACACTATGGCTTTGTTCGGTTAAGGTGGTTCCTAAGGGGACTTGTAGAGATTGAGAGGGATTACCTACAGGCCAAAATCCCCACCATTCCTCTCCAGTCCCCTTGGGAGGAGGATTAGCCGAACAGGGCCTAAGGATTCTATTCGTGTTTGTGTTTGTATTTCTACTGCTCTCTTATGGCATAAAGTTGCATGGCTCAATGTGAAGCAATGAGAGTTGACTCAACTTATGTTGTGACATATTTGTTCACAAAGGATCAAGTGATCTTTTGAAGATATTTTGCTTAACCATTCATTTTTTTAAAGTGTGATATTTTTGTGTTTAAAAAAAAGTGTGACATCTTTTACGACCGAAGTTGAAACTCTGCGCGTGCCATTGGATTCTGCATTTTTTCTTCTAAAGAAGGTTTTATACAACTTTAAATTAATAAAGTCAATACCACCTAATAAGTATATAAAACATCTTACAAACAGATCAAACGACATAATAAAGGAAAGCATAACACAACTATACCTAACCGAGTATCTGTCCGCTCCCAGCAAACATCAGCGACCATGACTCACGGGCGTCTCTTTGCACGGATGTGGGCACAACTAATGTGTCCACCCTTGGGAGCAACCTCTCTCCACCAATGCTTGAGGAAGCCGAGGAAAATGAAGAAAGGCTTGCCCGAAACATCCCAGCACTCCGGACCACTTCGCTATGCCCAACAAGGTTGCCACCGGAAGAGGTCCCTGCCTTCTAATTTTGGATCAAAAAGCATCGACCTTGCCAACCCACGGAACCTATGAGTGCACATTGACTGCTGGCACCACATGAGAGTGAGGTAATCACCACGTCATCTCTGTTATATCGGAAAAACACCGTCTTTGCCACTAATCCTATCACAACGATTTTCTATCAACCTCCTATTGTCCAAGTTTACGTGGTGTCCATGTATTTTGAGGTTTAACCTTGACCATCAATGTTATTAACAAAATATGAATATATGCCACAAAAATGATACAATCGAGTTCACATTCGGAAAACATTTTAGTGATGTGAATTTTGCCGCACGTGGCTCGCGATACCATTGATAACACTAATGACCAAAGATTAATCATGGAATATGAGGGCTCCATGCAAATAAAGATGGGGGGAGTGATTTTCTTTGGTAGATGGTTCAGCCTTTTAAAAAAAAATTGGGGTGATCAGTTTTTGAGACAAGCTCTGGCCACTTGGGCTTTGAGACAAGCTCTGGCCACTGCGCATGCCTGTTTTTGCGCCCCACCAAGATAGGTATCACCCCACTGAAAATTGCGCCAGGGCTATATATAGTCTACTGTGACGCAATCATCCATCTCGCCTCAAGGTTTTCCGCATTGAGGCGTCGACTGGTCCTGGGTTCTTGCGGGAGTTGTTTTAGGAGCACTTCTTTTTCATTTTTCTGTGTTGTTTTTTATCGGGATTTTCTACGTTTTTTCTGGATTTAATTCATTTCTTTAGTGTTTCTCTTAGTTTTTCTTTATCTTTTGGTTTTCTGTGTAGGTTTTCTCAATGATTTTGCGTGTTGAATTCAATTTTGTAAGTTTTAGTATTCTATCTTTCTTTACCACTTCTATTCAAAATTTATGATTTTTCTCACTTTTTCTACATTTCTAATATTTTTTCATATGGACTGTACATTTTCCGTGTATATCAATAACATTTTTTGTATGTTTTTAATATTTTCCAAATACACGACTAACATTGTTTCATACACATTATACATTCTTTTGTATACATCTGAAACATTCTTTCATACATGTTTAAGAATTTTTAAGGGCATAAGTAACTTATTTAAATATATGATTAGCATTTCTCAAATACATGTTTTTGAACTCCTTTTGAATACGTGTTAAAAATATATCAATTACATGTTAAAACTTTTTTTTGGATGATGGTATTTTTTTAAACAAGACAAAACCTTTTTTTACATTTCTATAAACATTTTATAAGATCTTATGAACATATTTTTGAAACAAGTGGTTTTGAAAAATAAAAAGGCACCATGCATTTTTTGAATGGTATGAAAAATTATTTTTGAATTACACAAACATTTTTTTTCCATTGTATAATTTTTTTTAAACAATCATTTTTAAAAATGCTGAACATTTTTCAAATGTCACAAACATTTCTTTTGAATGTGATCAACATTTTTTTTGGATTTTATCAACATTTTTACACTATGTTAATAATTATAAGTTTCATGGTTTAAAAAATTTATGAGAAAATTTAAGTTATGTTTATTTAGAATATTTGTGAATCAAGCAATAAATGAAGGAATGGAAGAAAAGGCAAAAATGAACCAACCTAGCACTACTTGGGCCAACCCACCATATGCTCATTGTCATTGGCAGGCCCGCTGATGTAGGATATCTCCTTAGTAGAAGAAAACAACATGAAGTACTAGAGCCAGCCTTCGCGGTAGTATTCAGAAACATAGACAAGCCTGAAGTACTGGAAGCACTTGTGAGAAGCTCTCGCCTTTTCAGATGATCTATACATATAGAAGATATTCATTGTAGAATTATATTGAATAATTGTTGATGCAATATTGTGCCGGTACAAGAGGTATATATATGAGAGCCAAGCCGCACCTGACCTAACCCTATTACAAATCGAGTAGGAGTCCTAATCCTATTACAAGTTGTATTCTAACATCCCCCGCAGTGTCAACGGTAGGCTCGACGACGTTGAATTCATGCACCAGCCAATTGCTTCAAAAGTCCGAACTGATGGAGGGAGGTGGGCAATATATTTCAACACTCCCCCTCACGTCTAGGCTATTTTTGTCCATATACGTGGGATTGATGTAGGCCGCAGAATCGTTTTATTTAATACTACATTGGCAGGATCTTAAACTCAAGACTTCTTGGCTCTAATACCATGTAGAATTGTATTGAATAATTGTTGATGCAATATTGTGCCGGTACAAGAGGTATATATATAAAAGCCAAGCCGCACCTGACCTAGCCCTATTATAAACCGAGTAGGAGTCCTAATCCTATTACAAGTTGTATTCTAACATTCATCACATCAGACTGCAAGGTGGTAGTTGAATCTATCAAAGGAGGCACATCGGCATCGTATAGAGCAGTGGTGCATGAAATCATAGAGCGTTGAAAAGCCTTTTCTTCTTAAAATTTTAGTCACGAATTTAGAACCTCAACAGTTGAGGCTCACAAACTTGTAAATCATGCTTTAAGATTGGGGGTTGGCCGCCATACTTGGTTAGGCCAGCCCGGTGATCTTTTATTCGTCTATGTGAACATTCTGACTATTTCATAAAACTTCGCGAGTTTGCCTTAAAAGAAAGAGAAGAGAAAAGTCTATTAGAAGGGAGCTCCTGTTCCCCGCGGTGCGCACTGGAAAACCATGTATAGCGCACCTGCTGCGCAACTTTGGTCCGGTCATGGAGGGCTCACGAAGTCACGGGCGCCCGTTGACACTTGTATTTATTATTATTATTTTCCTTCTTTCTTTTATTGTGCTAAAAAAAATCATAAAATGTCCATCAACGTAAAAAATGTTCATGTTTTTGAAATAATGTGCGTACAATTTTCTTAAAAAAAAATAATTTAGAAAATCACCACAAATTGAAAAAATGCTCGTGAGTTTTCAAAATGACCACCAATTCAAAAAATATTCATGAATTTGAAAAGAAGTATACAAATTTGAAAAATGTTCACGGGATGTAAAAAATGTTCAAAGTTTTGTAGTAAAATCTGAATTACTGAAAATCTTCATGAATTCAAAAAATGTCTGGAAATTTCTAAAAATGTTCATGAATTTTTACGAAAATGGCTAGAAAATTCAGAAAATGTTTGACAATTTAAAAATTGTTCCTGAAATTAAAAAATGTTCAGCTATTCAAACAATATTCACAGATTTTAAAAATATTCATGGTTTCAAAAATTGTTCCCGAATTTCATGAAATGTCCCCGTATTAAAAAAGGATATGAAAATTATTTGTGATTTAATAAAATTATGAATTTGAAAAATGTTCGTAGACTTGGAAAATTTTCACTAGTTTGAAAAACTATTTGTGGATTTCAAAATATTATTTTTAAAATAAAAAAATGTTCTCAAATTCTAAAAGTGTTCATGATTTTAAACAACTGTTGTGATTTTATAAAATGTTCGTGATTTAAAAATAAATGCTTACAAAAAGGGAAATAAAAAACGCATACAATACAAAAGAAATATATAGAAAAGGCCCGGCCTGCGAAGGTTCTAGAACTTTCCCATAATGGGAATATGGATTCTCCCGATCATGCCTACTTGGGCTGGCTCAATATCGAGCGTAGCGATCACATGGGGTATGCGATTGGTCGCTACGCAGCGATGTGCACGGTAAATAGGATCTCCCCCTATCAAACCAACAACCAGAATCCCCTAAAAATTCCTACCGTGGGAAACTCCATTTTGTTCGGGAAACCCCATTGAAATGTTTGGTACGAACAAAGTTTGCATAATAGCACTTTTTTTCCATAATGGCATTGCCTAAAGAAAAAAAAAACCTACTACACAAACATGAAAAAAAATCATAAGTACTCCCTTTGTCCCAAAATAAGTGCCTCAAAAAACTTTAGTACAGAGTTGTACTATAGTTGATACACTTATTTTGAGACGGAGGGAGTATTTCATACCATAGCATTGGTGTAGCACAGTGGCGTATCTAGTGTGGATGCCATGGGTGCCCCCCTCCAAAATAGCAAAATGAATTTTACTAGGTAACTAAGACTAAATAGCTAACAAGTTAATGTTATTTTAAGACTATTTATTTGAATTATGATGATATTACGACTAAGTTAGATTGCATATATTTTTTAATATAAATTTTGAATTGTGACACTCCCAGTGCTGAGGTTCTAGGTCTGGCACTGGTGTAGAAAGAAGATTCATGCTCCGTTCGCCACATCGATAATTCCGGACAGCGCAACCCACGTCACGGGACAGTGTCTGTATTCAAGCTAGCACAGCGGCTGTTGCTGCTCCTAGATGGATACATATGTAGATGTAGGTACATTAGCACATCATACATTCAAACACGAGCCTCTCGAGTTAGAAAAAAGAAAAGTACGCAGCCAGGGGCAAGGGGGGCCTCACACGACTCACTGATTGTCAGAAAGCCCAACTCGCAATAGATGACAAGTCTGCAAGGACCCTACTGATTCGACGTCTTAACAACTTATATGTATTGGTGTTGGTGCACACCTCAAGTACAGAGGACTCCGTCCGTGCACAGATGCGTTGGTGCACACCTCACCCCTCGCCTACCTCGCATGATACTGATAGTGATAGGTACCGGTCTACGTACTTCGATCGAGTCGATCGTATCAGTCATTGCCGAGCTCTTCTCGAGCCCCGCAGGCTGCAGCTGCCTGCAGGATGGACGCACGCGTGCTGGGCTTTGCTAAACAGATGCGGACCCCTCGCGCGACAAGGACCGGCGAGCTGGTGACTTTTCTGAGTTGTCTATAGTAGGTAACTTTGTTCAACGCGTCGAGCCGGGCGATCTCGTTTAGGTACAAGCCCCCTGCTTAAGTCTGCTTTGATTTACTTGTGGACTCCGTCCTCCTCCTCAAATTACTTAGGCCAGAAGCCCAGGCTGACGAACAGCGGATGTGAACACGAGTACCCGTACTAGCTGGGCACGGAAGAAGTTCACCTGGACGGACGTGGTACGTGCTCCGGCCGTCACCGGTGAATTCCGGGGAAAACACGTGCCGTACCCCGGTACCCGAGCAAGTAGGCGTCTGCGATCACGGGACGAGAGCTCGCCGAACATCGATGACCTATTTGACCTTGGAACGGTCGATCCACTGGAATCAGTCTGGGTTCAGGAAGCACATGCCGAGCACGGCACGCCGGGGTCCAAATTAACGGAGGAATCTGCGCGCGAAGCCAGCGCGCTTGCCCGATCGATTCTGCCGGTGCGGATCCCCGCGTCGTGTCATCGGCCGGCTCACGTCTGTGCTGCTGTCGTGAAGGGCACTACACGTTGCTTCGGCTTCCGTCGACCCGTTTTTATAACAATTTTGCTAAAGCACATTTAGATGTGCCATAAGTATTGCACATTTGAGTCCTATGCCATTGATCTTACGTTGAGATTCGTGTGGATGACTCTTTCATGCATACTCCACTTGGCTCGGGGGGATATAGCTCAGTTGGTAGAGCTCCGCTCTTGCAATTGGGTCGTTGCGATTACGGGTTGGCTGTCTAATTGTCCAGGCGGTAATGATAGTATCTTGTACCTGAACCGGTGGCTCACTTTGTCTCCCGTCCTCCTCTCTTTGAAACAAGGGGCGCTTCCGGTTCTGTGCGTGCTTCAAACAAATTTGTCTTCTCCATATTACCATATCTTTAGAGCCAATAATTTTCTATGAGGAACTACTGAACTCAATCACTTGCTGATACTGGAACTCAGAGCATAGGAGGGAAAGTCGATTTATGGATGGAATCAAATACGCAGTATTTACAGAAAATAGTCTTCGTTTATCGGGAAAGAATCAATATACTTTTAATGTCGAATCGTTTTTTCTCTTCCTCTTTATACTTAATTCACTCACTTAGATGTGCAATAACTAGAGTACATCTAGATGTTCCCTAGACACACCTTTTTTTAAACATGTTGCGCGAGTGCTTGGACCTTGGAGAGACGTGCGCTCACGCGTCTCCTTCTTTGTGAGCGTATATACTGTTTTGGTCCGAATCCCGTGTATTGTTCGTTGTCGTAACAGAGGTTGAAACACTTTTCAAAGAGTATTACGGTGATATACACTGGTGAATTACCCTCATACAAAGAGGTTGACTGGAGTATATGACTGGTCAACCGTCCATGTCAAAATGCAGTAGCGTCATGCATAAGAAAAAGGACTACGTACTGTTGCACCGCAGATTTGGAGAGAATTAGTGCTGGAATGCCGACTGCAGCAAATTGTAGCTCAGCCTCAGCTAACCGTGAAAATTACACTCGGTTTTGTCCGTTATCACTTGTCGCACGGTTTCTATACTGCCGGGTGCGGTGTCTTAATCGGCGGATCGATTCTTCCCGCCGGTCGTTCGACGATTTCTCTGATCGATCAGATGGGCCAGTGGATCTGCACTAGGGCGGCCAACTTAAGCTTTGCGCTATAACTCGTTGCACACTCCGCAGCACGCAGCGCTTCCATTCCATCGACCGAGCCATGACCATGATGAAGGCGCCCACATCCACCTCCTACTCCTACCTCATCCTGGCCCCCGTCGCGATCCTGCTCCTCATCTTCCTGCTCTCCTCACTCAGCCGCACCGGCGCCGGCGCCGGCTCCGACGGCCTCGGCGTCCTCTGCGCCCGCCGCGCCGGCGCAGGCCACTCCGTGTCGGCGCGGGCCGAGGCGGCGGAGCCGGAGCTGAGCCTGCTGGTCGGCATCCTGACGATGCCGAAGCGGCGGGAGCGGCGCGACATCGTGCGGCTGGCGTACGCGCTGCAGCCGGCGGCGGCGGGCGCGCGGGTGGACGTGCGCTTCGTCTTCTGCAACGTGACGGACCCGGTGGAGGCGGCGCTGGTGGCGCTGGAGATCATGCACCACGGCGACATCATCGTGCTCGACTGCGCCGAGAACATGAACGACGGCAAGACGTACGCCTACTTCTCGTCCGTGCCGCGGCTGTTCGCGGCCGCGCCCTACGACTACGTGATGAAGACCGACGACGACACGTACCTGCGGGTGGCGGCGCTGGTGGGGGAGCTCCGGCCGCGGCCGCGCGACGACGTCTACCTCGGCTACGGCTACAACATGAGCGGGGACCCGAAGCTGTTCATGCACGGCATGGGGTACGTGCTATCGTGGGACCTGGCGAGCTGGGTGTCGACGGCGGAGGAGATCCTGGCGCGGAACGACACGCTGGGGCCGGAGGACCTGATGCTGGGCAAGTGGCTCAACCTCGCCGGCAAGGGCCGGAACAGGTACGACCTCAAGCCGCGGATGTACGACCTCAGCTGGGACATGGACAACCTGCGGCCGGACAGCGTCGCCGTGCACATGCTCAAGGACAACCGCCGGTGGGCGACCACGCTCCGGTACTTCAACGTCACCGCCGGGATCAAGCCGTCCAAGTTGTACCACCTGCCGTGATCGGTTCTTCTGTTCTTTTCTTTCTTGGTTCGTGCGCCGTGTATTCGTCAACTCTGTGTATCTAAATTATTTTAGTTGAGAGATTTTGATCCAACATGCATATTGGCTGTGCGGGAGTACTACGAGGATGGGAAATGCACGTGCTGCCCGCTCGAAGCCGCCGGAGAAGGTGCGGAAGCATCTTGGCTCGGGGCATGCTTTTCGATGTTGCTCTCTTGCTGATGGTCGCATGGACCTTGCCGTTCGTGCATTTATTGATCGCGTCACGACGGTCCCCTTGGAGCGCGATTCTGGGATAAACTTTGTTAACCTGGTGTATATTGTAGTACTCGCTTTGTTAACCTGGTTATCTGATCGCGTCATGGTCTCGTTTTCCTTATTCAAGCTAATGATGTGGGATCCAGAAGGATCCAATGGTCAGGCACAAAACAAAATAGATAATGGGGGCGACTATCTGAGAATTAACAAATTCTCGGTCGATTTTACAGATTTGTTCGCACATACCAAAAAAAATTCTATCGTATTATAGAGAAAATGATCATCTAGTGCAAACACTACAATGTTTGTTTTTAAAGCATAGAAAAGGACAAATCTTTTGCAGATCACAACATCAGGCAGATGATGCTTGGCGTTGACTAAAATTTAAGTACTTTTTTTCTGAAAAAACACAACAATTTATTCAATCAAAATAATAAGTACATCGTTTATGATGAGGGGTACATTTTCACTCAAAGGCTCCTAAGCCAGTCAAAACTCAAAGAAAATTTAGCCAACTTAACAAGTTCATACCCCGCAAAAAAACTCAACAAGTTTATAAGCAACCGTAGTAGCTCAAAACTAGTAAGGCAGCATATCTCGTGAATCCGAGCTTATTGTGTATCCATGTATCCCTGTGATCTCAGCCATTAACACTAAATCATGCGCCTCCCGTGCAGCAACAGGAACATTTACAATTAGCCGCCCGCTTTTGGACCTAACAACCATTTATTTTGCAGCAAACCCCCCAAAAGTCTGTCCTCCACGATCCTCAACCGAGGTCCCCAAGTCGTTTCATGCTGCCCCAAATCCTCTGATCCTCTGCTGCCAAATCCCGCACGCCGTCGCTCCAAAACCTAAATCCCAACCCAAGCCCTCGTGCGATAGCAACCTTGGGCTGGACGGCTCCCATGAAGTCCGTTTGCGACGGCAACCAAGAAGGGACGACAACGGCGACCAGCGACAACAACGGATATCCGGCGGCCGTCTCAACGACGAAGCCATGGCGAATTGATGGTTCCGTGACGGTGACGACTCGTCTCAAATGCGGCGCCAACACCCCCGGATAGCCTCCTACAACCACGACAGTCCCGATGTTGTAGCATGACGTCTGTAGGAAGCTGTTTCTTGACTGTAGCAGATGTATTAGTGCGATGCTTAATGGCATGTCATGCTTAATTGCTTTGCTTATAGCCTGTAGCCTGTAGAGATGTAGGCATGCCGAAGATGTACTAGTGCAGTGCTTGTATCCTATATGAAGTCAGTTTGCTTATATCCTGAAGCTGTAGGCTGGAGTAACAGATTGTACTAGTGCAATTCTTGCTCACATAGTCATATTAGTGAAATTCCTGTCAGTTTGCTTGGCATTTGATGATTTGAAGAAAAAAGCCTTCGCTGCTACTGTGAAAAAATTCGGTGACTAGTTCAGTTATGCATTGAAAAAAATAGGTGACTTCATGTGGTCAAAACATGTAGTGATCAGCAACCTTTTTTGACTTAAAGGAAGTGGTCTGCAACATCATTGTCCGGTTTTGAGATCAATGCCATAAGCAAAAAGTCAGTTTGAAAGGTTCCCATGAAGTGACTAGATCCATTATGTGTTGAAACTTTCTGAGTTATTGTGGTTGAAGCAAATACTGTTCAGTAAAGCTTCTGAACTACAAGAAGTGGCTTGTGATGTGTTTGTTCAGTTTTGAGATCAAACATATAAGCGACGCGACACTATGAAAAGTTTATTGAACATTTGCCCTAGGTCTTGGTTGATCAAATATATTGACAAAATTGCATTGTTTGTCCTTGTACGATGCTAGTCTGAGGAAAAATATTGGTGCAACAGCAAGCATGGTCAACATTTGAAATCCTGAACTTCAGCTTCATATTTAACCATCTAACAGATATGAAGGGGCAATAAAATTGCATGTACTGCCACTATACAGCCTCTCAAGTTACATAGAAACCAGAAATGTCATCATGCTTCCATACTTGGTAGAAAAAGATTAAGTGGATACATATGTTCAATATTCTGTAACAATTTGACAAGCATCATAACTTGTCAGAAATCAACTAAACTTTAATTGGATATAACACAAATTCTGATCCATTATATGACTTCAGTATATCAAATTGCAAATAATATAACATAGATTAAATCATTATTTGCTTGGACAATTTTTCATATCAGGAAGCACCATTTGGTTGCACATCTTCCGCAATCAAGCTCCTTTTCCCTTGAATAGTTTTGCTTGGACAATTGCGACTATCATGAAACACCATTTGCTTGCATGTCTTGCACAAGCGTGCAACCTTTAACTTCGCTTCTTTGTCCTTCCTTTTCCTATCACCCTCCTTGATCTCCTTTCCACTCTTTATTCTTTTGCATCTCCCCACGGTACGAACATCAGTTGGTGGATGTATATGAACTTCTGTAGGAATATTACAACCAATAAAAGCCTCATATTCCTCTTGCCTAGTGTTCTGTGTGGCTGCAGGGACCATTTGGTCTAAAGGCGCCTCAATGCTCAACACACTTGATGTTAAGAAGTCCATGCCTTCATTTGAGTGCTTTGCCTTTTGAATCAGCTCTTCCATCTTATCACGTACAGTCGAAATCTTCTTTCTCGTGGCTGCATCTAGTGAATCTGTGGGCTTTTCTTCTAGTAGGTTCCCCTGTTCATCATAAACATTCTCCCTGAAAAGCAAAAAAGATATTGTTAGTCCTATGATTTTGAAATTACAATAAGAAATTGATTGACGTGCATTTTTTACCTCTTGCACCATTTCTGCCATCTTTTCATAATGTAGTAGTTGGGAAGCTCGTTTTGGTTCTCAATCCTCAACACTTGGATAATATGTCGACATGGAATACCGATTGACTCAAATAACTTGCACGGACAATTTGCTATCATGGTTGTAGTGTCATAGGAGACCTCCCTAACCTTATCAGATCGACCTCTCAGGGTCACCATTTTTAACCCCACACCTTGTGCAATACCCTGAACACAACAATTATCTCTAGCAGCAATAACTTGTAGCTGAAATTTCTCGAATACCTCATATGTGAATACCTCACTACCTTGTTTCTCCATTGTCCATGGCGTAAATAGTTGTGGGGTGGTATGCATGCTTCTATTGTCTGCCATTAATTCTTCCTCACATTGGCATTCTAAAGCTGTGTCGAACCTAAGCCAGAACTCAACAAAAGCAAGCCTACGATGAATGAAACGGTTGAAAAAATAATTTGCACTTTCTGACCTTGAAGTGGTTCGGAGCAAGCCCGCAAGAGATATATCCATAAAGTAGGCTGGTATCCATGTATCTCTAATGGTAAACCTCTTAGCTAACCACTCGTTATCCTCCAACCCAAAATCTGTAATGATGGAATTCCATTGTGATTCAAACTCACTTGCAGTTTCTGAACCCCAAACACATGAGTTCAACCTCGGCCAAAATTCAGAATCTTCTCTAATCAAAGGTCCAACTTTTTCAGGCACCTTTTCCATTATATGCCACATGCATAACCTATGCATAGTGGCTGGAAGAACTTTGTCAATACCATTCTTGATGCTAGCAGCTTCATCAGTTATGATGAGTCTAGGTGCTACCCCTCCCATTGCTTTTAGGAAGGTCTGAAATAACCAAATGTATGACTCATCCTTCTCATTTGATAAGAATCCAGCACCAAAAAGGACACTTTGTAAGTGATGATTAACCCCTGTAAATGGTGTAAATATCATGTTGTACTGATTAGTGGTGTATGTAGAATCGAAGGATATCACATCACCAAAGTGACTATAGTTCTTCCTACTTGTGGCATCCGCCCAGAACACACGCACCAGGTTCCCCTCATCATTCACCTCAAAATCATAGAAAAATGCTGAATTCACTTCCTGCTTTCTAGCTAATTGGGCCACAAACATTTGAGCATCTGCGTCTCTGATTTTATACCTGAGTCCGCGATAGTAATTTTGCAAGTCCCTCTTTGTGCACCCAGCATTCAGAATTCCACCCTTGCTAACTTGCAGGAGCCTGTATGCCTGGGAGGTTCCAATGCTTGCCTTATGACATGTGTATAAAGTATTCTTTGCCCTCTCACTAACTCTACGATTGGATCTGATCAAATGACGCTTATCAGGTGATACAAGACCATGAACATGATGCTCAATCCATGAGTCTATCTTGTAGGTGTTCTCCCCACAAAGTCTAACAAATATATGGGCATCACAACCGCATCGCGTGTCTGTCTGCTTACGTCTTTTCCTCAAGGGGTCATTAATCTCCTTAATATCTTTTGACTTGAATCCTTCTCTATTACACATGAAACGCTTAGTCCGGACCACCTTATTCTCAATCTTTTTCTGCTGTCCAATACGAACGCCAAAACCTGATTGATGTGCATATGCCTTGTAGAACTTCTCCACGGCCTCGAGTCCTTCAAATGTCATACCCACTTTAGGCTTCAAATGCTCATCACATTCAGGTGTAAAAGAAGAAGACTGCAATGTCAAGAATAAACGGAAATAAGTAACTTCATGCGTTCAGTATTTTTTGGCAAATGCATGCATAGTTTCAGTTGTTAGTGCAAACTGAACTTACAAAGAGAGGTATGGCTGTGTTCTTTTTGGGCGTACTAAATCCCCCCGGGCTCATATGCATTTGAATGTTATTGATTGGATCCATACTTCTGCACATGTAACTACACAATTAGCCTTTCAAAATACACTATGTATACACAAGGACTGAATTTGTCGGTTGTTTTACCTCAAAGTTTTGATGCCCGCGTGTCTCTGATTGCAAGGGGTACTTGCTACTTGTCCGTCTCTAGTCGCCGCTGCAGCATAATATTTCAGTTATACATGAGATGGATCAGATCGGGGAAGTACAAGCATGGGGCACTTGTTGGTGCTTGTCTGGTTCATGTTAAGTGTTAACATGGGAGTAGAGGAGCACGTAAAGGATTGGGATGCTACCTGCATGGGGGCGGCCGGGTGGGTGCCGGCGCACGTCAGGATCAAGTCGATCGAGATCAGAGGTACGTGCAGTTCGGTGGCGGCGGCGGCGCACGACGCATACAGAAGTTGGGGTGTTGTTGCAAAATTAAGTTGCTGCTTTTAGTCGGAGGGCGGGCGTGTAAGTGTAAAATTACCACAAACTCTGATAATTCGTACGATTAAGATCGTGGGGGTGAAAAGAAAAGGGATACACGGACACACAAATAGCTCGGATTCACGAGATATGTTGCCAACTAGTAATGAGAAAAATCACAAGCCAAAAACTGGCAATCGTCAAAAACAACCACTGCCGTACTCAACGAACGCCTTCTATTTTTCATGGTTTCAGTGACCTCCAAATTAACCAAATTAATAACAAGGCGGTTGCAACCCACCTTTTGAGCAATGAAAAAACCATATCTAAGTGCAAAAGATTTAGCCATCAGGAGTGATTCTCCATTTTCCTCCTGCAATGATTTGCCTTTATTGTCCCTCAAACTAGCATCAGCCGTGCCCCTGAGCATGTCAGGCATCCACATTAAGTTTTACAAAATCCTTTGGAGGTCGGATCCAACCCCCTATTTTCGTAGTAGCTTTTCACAATATAACAATCACGTAGTTTAACGTAAGAGTACGAAACCTTGTAGAAATCTTGTTAGCATCTTGAGTTTTTTCCTTATGGACCAATTTCCGCCTTTCCCACCACATGTACCAGGCGGTAATTACGATCATCTCAAGAGCATCCCGAAGACACAAAATAGACAACTCATGTTCGGGCATAGAAAGCAAAACTTGAAGGACAACCTCCTCGAAACAGGCTTTCGCCCCGTTTTATAAATAAAGCACCAACCGAACAAAGTACACGGCCGAACGATACAAGGTGGTGGAGTAACCCTCATACAATGTCGATCCCAAGATAACCGGATCACGCAGAACACGACTACGCTACCGACAAAGAACAAAGGAAGAAGAGTACAACGCCGCGCTACACCATGTAACACCTAAGTTCCACAACAACGCCCTAAGGAGGGAGAATGGCGCGAAGCGTCACCGCTGCTGAGTCCAAACAGACATAGGTTTTCACCCAGAACCCTGGCACCGAGAGAAGCACTACAATGACGTCTTCGGGAAGAAAGCGGCACCCGCGGGCGTCGCCGTCGTCGGTGCCAAGCGCAGAGCTTTTGCTCAGTAATCCTCCATGCCACCATGAGGTCACTAGGACAAGCGCGACGTGTCCAGATCCCCAGGTCCAAACCGAGGCGTAGCCATTGCGAAAGACAGAGGCACACCCGAGCCACCCACCGCTACACTTCTCGCCATCCACATGGCCAAAAGGGAAGCCACCACCACCGAATGGAGCCCACCGGAGAGCCAACCATGCGGGCCGCCGTCCGGAGCCGCCGCCCCGGCATCCATGTCCGAGACACTGCTACCCGCCCACATCACGATGCATCAACCACAGAAGGAAGAGTAACAGGGGCCACCTTTCACTCATAGCCCGGCATCAGTCACAGAATCTGGGTCGATGCCTCCACAGTAGGAGGCATCCACACCCGCATCCCCGACCAATCCCGTGGACCGGAGGAGACACAATCCCATGACTACCGACGGCCGTCGGCGAGAAAGCTCACATGACGCCATGCCTATGGTCATCACACCGATCTGCCCCGACAAAGAAGCGATGTCCCAGACCACCACCAATGACCACCGCGCCCGCAAGGAACCGCGAGCACATCCCAGGCCAGGCCCGACACCTCCTACCCAAAGCAGTAGCTCTGATCCGCCCCGGGCCTCGAGCTGGCACACCCGAGCACGAACCCAAGATCTGCGCCGTCCCTGTCGCGCATGCGGCCGGCGTCGCACCACCAGCTCCCGCCGAGCTCCGCGCACCATAGGCACATCTCCGGGAGCAGGAGGCCACCACCACCACGCTACGCTGCCCGCACAGCCCCGGCTGTAGCACCGCTGAAGCCCACAAGGCACGCCCCGCCACCCTGCCCTTGCCAAGGCCCCAGACGAGCCCTAGCCAGCAGCAGGGCACCACCGCCACCGGCCCCTGCAGCCAAGAAGCAGAGAAGATCCACCGGCCAGAGCCGCCGCGGCCCGTGCCGTTCGCCGGCTGAATCGCCGCCGCTGCCCAGACGCGCTCCTCCGCCATGCGACCCTTCACGCCGCCACCACGTCCATGCCGGAGATGCTCGCTGGGACGCCGCCGCGCCGCGGCACCCCGCGCCCTGGCACGAGGAGGTCGTCCCGCCTCACTCCACCACGAGAGGCTGAAAACAAGCCCCCCCCCCCCCGCCGCCGCTGGTTGGGCTTTGCCCGGCCACGCCCTTTGGCAGCGGCGAGGGTGGAGGAGGGAGGGGGAGGGTTGCTGGCGGCGGAGATTGGAGGCCCTTCCCGATGCCTCGCGGGTGGCGGCGGGGGAGGGGATAGGGTCGGGGGAGCTTCAACTCCTTGAAGGACAACCTCACCAACATGATCAAGTACACAAGTTCTTGTAATGGCTTCATCCAACCCCCATAGTTTTCAAACCTCCTTTGCTTTCTAGCATTGAAACAACATGTGGTTTGTATCTTATGATCCAAATGGACACAATGGACAACTGGGAGAAACTTTTATGTGTCTATTCGCCAATGTAACACGACATGTGAGAGTGCCATGCAAAGGGCGTCATATGATGATTTTTACCTTAGCAGGACAATATAGGTTCCAAATCTCACAATAAATTTAAGTACTTCTCAATCTGATGAGAATTAGCAAACAATACGCTAAAAATGTGTATTTATTGATCGATTCATGAATTTATTTATCGTATCATGACGGTCTCAGTGAAGCATGATTCAGGATAAAGGTTCTAGCGGATTACTCACTTTGATTTGATTTTATTTTCCCATAATAAGTTAGCACTAGTTAAAATATCATCCAACCTAATATAAAGTGGGGTTACTGTCTACCCATCTAGACCATGGGTCTTGGGCCATCCAAACCACTCTATTTCCTTGTTTATCTTTGGTGGTGATATCGAGGGCATCTAGTTGCTACTAGTCAAGAGTAGAATCTCCACAAGGGATCAAACTATTACTACCACAACTAATGTTGCTGAGGTATTCTCTCTTTGGAGGCGTCACATATAAAGATTTATCTCTCCCTCCTCTACAACACACACTGTTTTCTTGCTCGATTTGTCGAAACACACCTCTTTTCGTCGATTTCTTCTTCACCACCAATCTCCATCACGTCTACATACCCATTTTTAACCTGTGTAGATGGTGAGTCTACCAGTCTGTACATTTCGACACTAAGCTCTAGTGGCAAAGGGAGAGTTTTAGATGACACCATGTGTGAGTGTTTTCCATTTAGATGTATTTTGGGTGTATTCTTATTCTTGATTGTTTATTGCGGTTTTAGATTGGGAATCATGAAAACTTTGCATGATTCGTTTCACTTTCTCGAAGGTATGAATCCCCTATTTTTTGAGGGGAAAGCTTTGTGTCACACTCTATTGCAACCTAAAGATAGTTTACATCATTCAGTACACCAGTAAAAAAACTAGGGGGAGGAGGTTGAATCCTAAAACAATGTGAATTTCACTCACATGCATATCTAGCTTAACTGTACGCCGCCTTATTTCCCTCCCACCGATGATGCCGAAACGTTGTAGACATAATCATGTGTGCCCGCTCAAACAAATCAGTTAGAATGGCGGTACATGGGATCCACATCTCGATAACTTCATTGATGTTTGAAGCTCTGGTGAGTCAGATTCAGAAACCGATGAGCACCAATATCAATTTTCAAAGGACAAAGAGTTCTTGACGAGATTCATTGGCGAGTTCTTTTCAAATACAAGAAAATGATTTAGTTCTAGAGCCAAAGATCGTAGTTCTTGAACGAGCACTCAAAAAGATTCTGGAGGATCCTCATGATTAGGTATTCCCGATGTATTTACCTCTTCCTTTTTTCCTAGATGGTAGCATTAAGTATTTCTCCCGGTGTGTAGCAACCGACAAACTAGCATGCCTTTCTTTTTTTTTGACAGAAAGACTCTAAGGGAACCCCCTACAGTATAATTGGTGCAACAAACCCAAATTGCAAGTACCATGCCTTGAACCTGGGTGGGTGGGAAGGCATCAGCCCCTTCCCACCACTAGGCTATTGATGCGGAGCATCACTCGACCATCCCCATGGACGTCCCCTCACCACCGCAAGCACTAAGAGGACCAATGACGAGAGCTCACGCACGTGCCATCGAAACTGAGGTTAACTCCTTCCTCTTCGAACTCCATTCGAATTCACACGAGAGTTGGGTCCTACCTCAAACAGAAGTGTTATGCACTCTTAGGTATCAAGAAGAAGACCATGAAGAGGCAAGGACGGAGGTACAAGCAGCTATGGAGGAGGAGAAGGAAGAAAGGAGCGAGAAGGACGAAGAAGGGGAGCTCCTGGACACTCCGTTTTCCCGGCCACTTTGGCCCCGGGTGCCTGGCCTCAACCTGGGCGCGGCCCTTGCCAGCCCCGGGTGCCCGGTCATGTGGGGCCCGGGTGCCCCCCTGGGCGCTGCCCCCAGCCGGCCCCGGGTACCAGGCTTTGGAGCCCCGGGTGCCCGGCCCTCCCGCCTGGAGCCGCCAGCCACCACCCCGGGTGCCCGGGCCACCACCCCCGGCTGCCCGGCCTCTACAGCACCAAGGGCGCAGCCCCCTGGTCGGTGTGGGTGCCCGGCCCCTCCTAAAGCGTCTCCCCCCGGGTGCCCGGGCCCCTTTACTCCGGGTGCCCGGACCCTCCACCGTGGTTACACATTTTCCGGGATAAATTACCCATGTACCCTTGTTTTGCCCCCAATTCGTCCCTAGCCTATAAGTACTCCCCATCTAGCTCATTTGTGAGGATAGAAAAGTATATGTGAGATATTGAGAGAGCTTTGCTCATTTTCCTCCTCTTGGAGATCATGACCTCCTAAGGGAGAAGATCCTCTTGTGGATATCAAGACCTCCTCTTGGAGAAGGATCCCCATGAGAGGATCATCAAGACCTCACCTCCCTTAGGAGTGGGAAGAACTTTACCCTAGTGCTATTTTCCTTGGATTGATCTTGTATGCTTGTGGATCTCTTGTATGCTACTCTAGTGGATGTGTGATTGTGGTTTGTTTGAGTGTTTCCCCTCTTGTGTTCTTGCTCTTTTCCCCCTCCAAGTGTGAAAACATCCTCCCCTAGGGTTTCATCCTATAACGTCTTGGTATCATGAGCAAGGTTGATTCACATCTTGGAGTCCCTACCCCCATTTGCTAGCCTATTTTTGTTGCTTTTTGGTCCCAAGTTGAAAATCCCCACAAAAATAGCCCCAAATTTTTTTCTTCCAATTTGTTTGTTCTTGTGAGATTTTGTTGTTTTGGTCCATGGATTTGTTGTTTGGCAAGTGGATCTAGCCTTTCCCGAACCATCCCCACCTTTCCCACCATGAAATCCATCAATTTCTTACCTTTTCCACAAATTTCGCCCAAATTCGGCCACCACCGGGTACCCGCACCCCGAACCCCCGGGTGCCCGCACCCCCGGGCCAATTTCTCCCACCATCCCTGACCACCCTGGGCACCCGCACCCCCCAGTTTCAGCCCACTTCCAAAAACCGTTTTGGCCATACCTAATTCATCCGGAGTCCGATTTTTGCGTTCTTTAGCTCGTTTTGTAGCTATTGACATCCTCCATCCCACAAAAATACTAACACCATCATTTGCCATCATCAAAATTTTGGCATTTTGACATCTTTGCCTAGGCCTCCACCATATCATCCGCAAAACCACCGTAGCTTTCCGAAACCTAACTCATTTTGATACATATAGCATTTGTGGTTGCTTGAGTGGTGACTTGAGTCTCCTAAGGTGTTTCGGCTACTTAGGGACGGTTGCTTCTTCATCAACCACCACCACCACTTCCGCATTGCCAACTCTGGAACCACCAACGCATTCCGCTATCACCATTTGACATTTTCCGTGTGAGATTTTGAGTTTGTGGTTTTTTCGTTTCCTAGGGTGTTTTGGCTAACTAGGAACGGTTCGACATCGTCAACACCGCTGCTCAACTTTGCCAAGGATTCGAAATCGGCCACCTTCACCTTTTTGACAACCTAACCGTAAGCAAGAACGGTAACCTCTATATCATCTTGGTATCGTGGTATCCCATCATTGTACATTCTTCTTGCCATAGTATTGTTAACCCCGAGCCATTTTGCGTCACTTGCCTATTGAGACTAGCCATTTGAGTATTGCCGGCAATGTTACTTGTGCACATTAGTGATCCGTACCTTCCTCTGTACACATACCATATCATCTTGGTATCATCATATCATCTATTGTGCCACAAGATTGTTCCCGCATACACAATTGCGATCTTGGTTCGAGCATTTTGCAGAAGTGGCCAAAGAAAAAAGCTTTTAAGCAAAAAGAAAAAACGAAGAGCTTGTAAGAATAGCCATAGCATCGCCACATTGCATATCATACTACCATATTGATCATCTTGGATCATCGTGTGGGAAACACCAGAACTGTTGGGGAACGTAGCATGCAATTTCAAAATATTTCCTACGATCACGCAAGATCTATCTAGGAGATGCATAGCAACGAGAGGGGGAGAGTGTGTCCATGTACGCTCGTAGACCGAAAGCGGAAGCGTTAGCTTAACGCGGTTGATGTAGTCGAACGTCTTCGCGATCCAACCGATCAAGCACCGAACGTACGTCACCTCCGAGTTCTGCACACGTTCAGCTCGATGACGTCCCTCGAACTCTTGATCGAGCAAAGTGTCGAGGGAGAGTTTCCTCAGCACGACGGCATGGTGACGGTGATGTGATGTGATCCGTGCAGGGCTTCGCCTAAGCACTACGACAATATGGCCGGAGGAGTAAACTATGGAGGGGGGCACCGCACACGGCTAAGAGAACAATTGATGTGCTTTGGGGTGCCCCCTGCCCCCATATATAAAGGAGGAGAGGGTAGGAGGCCGGCCCTAGGGGGCACCCCAAGTGGGGGGAAACCCACTAGGACTCCTACTACTAGTCAGTTTCCCCCTTCCTTCTCATGGAGGGGGAAAGGGGGAAGGAGAGGGAGAGGGGGAAAGGAAACGGGGGCCGCCCCCCCTTCCCCTTGTCCAATTCGGATTGCCCATGGGGGGGGGCACCACCCCTTGTGGGCTGTCCTCTCTCTCCCCTATGGCCCATAGTGGCCCATTACTTTCCCCGGGGGGTTCCGGTAACCCCTCGGTACTCCGATAAATATCCGAATCACTCTGAAACCATTCCGGTGTCTGAATACTATCGTCCAATATATCAATCTTTACCTCTCGGCCATTTCGAGACTCCTCGTCATGTCCGTGATCTCATCCGGGACTCCGAACAATCTTCGGTCACAAAAACACATAACTCATAATACAAATCTTCATCGAACGTTAAGCATGCGGACCCTACGGGTTCGAGAACTATGTAGACATGGCCGAGACACATCTCCGATCAATAACCAACAGCGAAACCTGGATGCTCATATTGGTTCCTACATATTCTATGAAGATCTTTATCGGTTAAACTGTAATGACAACATACGTCATTCCCTTTGTCATCGGTATGTTACTTGCCCGAGATTCGATCGTCGGTATCCTCATAGCTAGTTCAATCTCGTTACTGGCAAGTCTATTTACTCGTTCCGTAATGCATCATCCCGCAACTTACTCATGAGTCACATTGCTTGCAAGGCTTAACATGATGTGCATTACCGAGAGGGCCTAGAGATACCTCTCCGATACTCGGAGTGACAACTCCTAATTTTGATCTATGCCAACCCAACAAACACCTTCGGAGACACCTGTAGAGCATCTTTATAATCACTCAGTTACGTTGTGACGTTTGATAGCACACAAGGTGTTCCTCCGATATTCGGGAGTTGCATAATCTCATAGTCAAAGGAATATGTATAAGTCATGAAGAAAGCAATAGCAATTAAACTTAACAATCATTATGCTAAGCTAAAGGATGGGTCTTGTCCATCACATCATTCTCCTAATGATGTGATCTTGTTCATCAAATGGCAACACATGTCTATGGTCGGGAAACTTAACCATCTTTGATCAACGAGCTAGTCAAGTAGAGGCATACTAGGGACACTTTGTTTTGTCTATGTATTCACACATGTATCAAGTTTCCGGTTAATACAATTCTAGCATGAATAATAAACATTTATCATGATATAAGGAAATATAAATAACAACTTTATTATTGCCTCCAGGGCAAATTTCCTTCAGTCTCCCACTTGCACTAGAGTCAATAATCTAGATTACATTGTGACGATTCTAACACCCATGGAGTCTTGGTGCTGATCATGTTTTGCTCGTGGAAGAGGCTTAGTCAACGGGTCTGCCACATTCAGATCCGTATGTATTTTGCAAATATCTATGTCCCCTCCTTGACTTGATCGCAGATGGAGTTGAAGCATCTCTTGATGTGTTTGGTTCTCTTGTGAAATCTGGATTCCTTCGCTAAGGCAATTGCTCCAGTATTGTCACAAAAGATTTTCATTGGACCCGATGCACTAGGTATTACACCTAGATCGGATATGAACTCTTTCATCCAGACTCCTTCATTTGCTGCTTCCGAAGCAGCTATGTACTCCGCTTCACACGTAGATCCCGCAATGATGCTTTGCTTGGAACTGCACCAACTGACAGCTCCACCATTCAATAAAAATATGTATCCGGTTTGCGACTTAGAGTCATCCGGATCAGTGTCAAAGCTAGCATCGACGTAACCATTTACGACAAGCTCTTTGTCACCTCCATAAACGAGAAACATATCCTTAGTCCTTTTTAGGTATTTCAGGATGTTCTTGACCGCTGTCCAGTGATCCACTCCTGAATTACTTTGGTACCTCCTTGCTAAATTTATAGCAAGGCATACATCAGGTCTAGTACACAACATTGCATACATGATAGAACCTATGGCTGAAGCATAGGAAATGACTTTCATTTTCTCTCTATCTTCTGCAGTGGTTGGGCATTGAGTCTGACTCAACTTCACACCTTGTAACACATGCAAGAACCCTTTCTTTGACTGATCCATTTTGAACTTCTTAAAAACTTTATCAAGGTAAGTGCTTTGTGAAAGTCCAATTAAGCGTCTTGATCTATCTCTATAGATCTCGATGCCCAATATATAAGCAGCTTCACCGAGGTCTTTCATTGAAAAATTCTTATTCAAGTATCCTTTTATGCTATCCAGAAATTCTATATCATTTCCAATCAACAATATGTCATCCACATATAATATTAGAAATGCTACAGAGCCCCCACTCACTTTCCTGTAAATACAGGCTTCTCCAAAAGTCTGTATAAAACCATATGCTTTGATCACACTATCAAAGCGTATATTCCAACTCCGAGAGGCTTGCACCAGTCCATAAATGGATCACTGGAGCTTGCACACTTCGTTAGCACCTTTAGGATCGACAAAACTTTCTGGTTGCATCATATACAACTCTTCTTTAAGAAATCCATTAAGGAATCCAGTTTTGACATCCATTTGCCAAATTTCATAATCATAAAATGCGGCAAATTGCTAACATGATTCGAACAGACTTAAGCATCGCTACGGGTGAGAAGGTCTCATCGTAGTCAACTCCTTGAACTTGTCGAAAACCTTTCGCAACAAGTCAAGCTTTGTACACAGTAACATTACCATCAGCGTCAGTCTTCTTCTTGAAGATGCATTTATTCTCTATGGCTTGCCGATCATCGGGTAAGTCAACCAAAGTCCACACTTTGTTCTCATACATGGATCCCATCTCAGATTTCATGGCCTCAAGCCATTTCGCGGAATCTGGGCTCATCATCGCTTCCTCATAGTTCGTAGGTTCGTCATGATCTAGTAACATGACTTCCAGAACAGGATTACCGTACCACTCTGGTGCGGAACATGCTCTGGTTGACCTATGAGGTTCGACAGTAACTTGATCTGAAGTTTCATGATCATCATCATTAGCTTCCTCACTAATTGGTGTAGGCATCATAGGAACAGTTTTCTGTGATGAGCTACTTACCAATTCAAGAGAAGGTACAATTACCTCATCAAGTTCTACTTTCCTCCCACTCACTTCTTTCAAGAGAAACTCCTTCTCTAGAAAGGATCCATTCTTAGCAAAAAATATCTTACCTTCGGATCTGTGATAGAAGGTATATGATACGTCTCCAACGTATCTATAATTTTTGATTGTTCCATGCTATTATATTATCTGTTTTGGATGTTTATGGGCTTTATTATACACTTTTATACTATTTTTGGGACTAACCTATTAACCCAGAGCCCAGTGCCAGTTCCTATTTTTTCCCTTGTTTCAGTGTTTCGAAGAAAAGGAATATCAAATGGAGTCCAAACGGAATGAAACCTTTGGAAAAGTTATTTTTGGAAAGAAAGCAATACAGGAGACTTGGAGTGCACGTCATGAGATCAACGAGGAGAGCACGAGGCAGGGGGGCGCGCCCACCCCCTGGGCGCGCCCTCCACCCTCGTGGCCCCCCTTACCGACTTCTTTCGCCTATATATCTCCATATACCCTAAAACCATCGGAGAATAGAATAGATCGGGAGTTCCGCCGCCGCAAGCCTCTATAGCCACCAAAAACCAATCGGGACCCTGTTCCGGCACCCTGCCGGAGGGGGGAATCCCTCACCGGTGGCCATCTTCATCATCCCGGTGCTCTCCATGACGAGGAGGGAGTAGTTCACCCTCGGGGCTGAGGGTATGTACCAGTAGCTATGTGTTTGATCTCTCTCTCTCTCTCTCTCTCTCTCGTGTTCTTGAGGTGATACGATCTTGATGTATCGCGAGCTTTGCTATTTTAGTTGGATCTTATGATGCTCCTCCCCCTCTACTCTCTTGTAATGGATTGAGTTTTCCCTTTGAAGTTATCTTATCGGATTGAGTCTTTAAGGATTTGAGAACACTTGATGTATGTCTTGCATGTGCGTATCTGTGGTGACAATGGGATATCACGTGATCCACTTGATGTATGTTTTGGTGATCAACTTGCGGGTTCCGCCCATGAACCTATGCATAGGGGTTGGCATACGTTTTCGTATTGACTCTCCGGTAGAAACTTTGGGGCACTCTTTGAAGTACTTTGTGTTGGTTGAATAGATGAATCTGAGATTGTGTGATGCATATCGTATGATCATACCCACGGATACTTGAGGTGACATTGGAGTATCTAGGTGACATTAGGGTTTTGGTTGATATGTGTCTTAAGGTGTTATTCTTGAATAGATTGATCCGAAAGAATAACTTTGAGGTGGTTTCGTACCCTACAATAATCTCTTCGTTTGTTCTCCGCTATTAGTGACTTTGGAGTGACTCTTTGTTGCATGTTGAGGGATAGTTATATGATCCAGTTATGTTATTATTGTTGAGAGAACTTGCACTAGTGAAAGTATGAACCCTAGGCCTTGTTTCAAAGCATTGCAATACCATTTACGCTCACTTTTATCATTAGTTACCTTGCTGTTTTTATATTTTCAGATTACAAAAACCTATATCTACCAACCATATTGCACTTGTATCACCATCTCTTCGCCGAACTAGTGCACCTATAAAATTTACCATTGTATTGGGTGTGTTGGGGACACAAGAGACTCTTTGTTATTTGGTTGCAGGGTTGCTTGAGAGAGACCATCTTCATCCTACGCCTCCCACGGATTGATAAACCTTAGGTCATCCACTTGAGGGAAATTTGCTACTGTCCTACAAACCTCTGCACTTGGAGGCCCAACAATTTCTACAAGAAGAAGGTTGTGTAGTAGACATCAAGTTCTTTTCTGGCGCCGTTGCCGGGGAGGCTAGGTAAGCGGCACTCACACCCCGTCAACTAAGCAGTTTCTGGCGCCGTTGCCGGGGAGGTGAGTGCTTGAAGGTATATATTTAGATCTTGCAATCTAATCTTTTTGTTTCTTGTTTTATCACTAGTTTAGTTTATAAAATAAATCTACAAAAAAATGGAATTGAGTTTGTCTCATACACTTCATCTTTTTAATATCTTTCGTGAGAATGATGGAAATGAAAATTGTGCCAAAGTGTTAGAAGAAGAATGCATTAAAATGTTTGGCACTAAATACTTGAGTGATGAGCATGATTGCAATGTTGTAAGTATGAATTCTTTGAATACCCATGATGCTAATGATATTGAAAGCCACAAGCTTGGGGAAGCTATGTTTGATGAAGATGATATTTTTTGTCCCCCAAGCTTTGATGAGCAAATTTACTATGATGAAAGCATGCCTCCTATCTATGATGATTATTGTGATGACACGTATGCTATAAAGAATAATGATAACCTTGAAACTTGTCATCTTGATCTTAATTTTCAATCACATGATAGCTATTTTGTTGAGTTTGCTCCCACTACTATTGATGAGAAGAATTTTGCTTATGTGGAGAGTAATAAAATTTCTATGCTTGTAGATCATGAAAAGAATGCTTTAGGTGCTGGTTATATTGTTGAATTCATTCATGATGCTTCTCGGAGTAAATGGCCACGGGTAGCCTAACCGACTACCCCTGGCTCTTCGGAAAATTTATCAGGCCTTTGGGCCTTCAAGCACTCCAAGCATTTGGGCCGCCTTCCCTGGCCGGCTACCACTAAAGCCGACTCCCGGAAGGCGACCCAGCCTCACCGAATCCTCCCTAGGGCGACTACGGGGTGCCCGACTCCAAGAGGCCGGCCAAGAAGGACGCCGACTCCTAGGAGCCGGCCAAGACCACAACCACTCCTACATAACGGCGACGTGACGGGGTGTGGCCACAGTGCGGCCCACGACCCCCGAAGCCCGAGGCGGGCATGGCTACAGGAGGCCGTACAGGATGGACGTCTCCCGTGCGGCTCGGCACTGTAGCCACGCTAGCCTCGACGTCATCCACGACCCACTCCTGTACGGCCCAAGGACTGCGGGCCCCTTCAGCCAGAGAGAGGCGTGAAGGCGGCCCGACTTTTCCTAGTCGGCCAAGAGTATAGCCGGCCTCCGGAAGCCGGCTAATCCCTTCCTCGAAGCAGGAGCCCCATTAAGGAGACAAGACGAGGTGAGGCTACAGTGATAGCCCCCGAGGCGGCCCACTGTAGCCACGCTCACCTCGACAAAGCCCTCATCATCAGAGGCGCGGCTACAGTAAGCAGCCGCCGACAAGACCCTAGGCGGTGGGACCGGCCTGTCGACCAAGTAGCCGGCAGCCGGCGGGACCCACCAGCCGGCGGGACCCAGCAGCCGGCGGAGAAGCCGGCGAGCGTAGACACTGACGGCTGGGACCAGTTCCCCAGTCGGATTACCATTGTACCCCCGGGGGGTAGGCCTATATAAACCCCCCGGAGCACCCATGCAAAGGGTTCGCTTCTAGGTTCGCACCCACGCATAGCACACACACCATAGATAGAGAGAAGCAAGAGCTAGCCTTGTTCTTCTTCTCCCTTGATCTCAACAGCTCTAGGAGCGATTGTAGCTACCCTTAATCGATCTAGTGATCATGCGGAGACCCCGCAGAGCAGGACTAGGGGTGTTATCTCCTCGGAGAGCCCTGAACCTGGGTAAGATTCGCCGGCGTGCATGTCTTCGCCTCATCCCGTTTCCGGGCACCGGCGACGTTTTATTGGCTCCCACAATGATAAGCCATCCCTTGGCATATGTCGCACCAACCACCCGACATTTGGCGCCCACCGTGGGGCCAGGTGCACCGTCGGCCGGAGACCTGTTCTGGACGGGAATCCTCTTCCTCCCCCGCGAGCGCAGCCAGCCTGCTGCGCCCGATGGCGTTTGCCTCGACGCGCTGCAAGGCGTCGACGACGCCTGCGCAGCGAGCCGCCTCGCCGATCTGCTCGGCGAGACTCGCATCTCCGACGGGCCTGTGTCCGACGCAGGCACCGACTACCCCGAGAGCCGCCTCGTCAGCCTCCTCGACCAACTTCGTCTCCAGCGAACCCGCTGCAGACATGGAGTCGGTCGGCTCCACCGACCCGATGCTCATCGACTCCGACACCGCGTCGCTCGACGCCTACCCCTCCGATGTGGTGGTCTTCGACGACCCCTCCCTCGAGCTGACAGCGGCAGCAGCGCTGTCACCGAAGTGCTGGTCATCAGCCACGTCTCCAACTCGGGCGAGAACGCCCGCGACGCTCAGCAAGCGGCGATGCACGACCTCTCCGTCCCCATCCCGGCCGACGCCGAGACCCTGGAGGCACGCCGCCTTGCCCTCATCACGGAGGGCAAGAAGATAGCCTCAATGAGACGCCTCACCGAGGCCCACCAGCGCGAAGTCGACCGCGCCGCCTTCGGCACGCCGCCGCCTAGCAGCCCGAGCCGAGCCGGCTTCGTCCAGAAGCACGGCGCAGCCGTTGCCAGCATGCTGGGCGCAGATCGCCCCGTCTACGCCACCCCGCTCGAGAATCTGCGAGCCGCTCAGGCGGCTGCAGAGGAGCTCAATGGGCTGGGAGCCGATGAGCTCCCCTACATGACGAGACGGATCCAGCAGCTGATCGACGCGGCTGCAGAACGGCACGAACCCGGCGCCCGAGCTGATAGCCATCCCCCGCGCCGGGAGCACGCCGCGACGTCCTGCTCGCCGACTGCGAGCGGCGCGCGCCAGAAGAAAGACAAGGAGCCGGCTGCCAGCCGCAGCCGGACTCGCATTACCATCGCGTGCGACGCGGATGGCCGCCCTCGAGCTGTAGAGCACCAGGGAAACCTGCCTCCTCCCCCGCCTCGAAGAGAAAGACGCCTCACTCCACCGCCCGTCACCCATCCGACTCTTGGCGACCGACTCGGCCTCCGAGAAGGAGTCGGCGAAAACGACGCCCGCCACAGGATCGACCGCCTTGCTCGATCCTTGGCGCTAGAAGAAGAAGACGATGTCGGCCCGCCATGCTTTGGCCCCCGCATCCGCGACGAGCCCTTTCCCAAAGGGTTCTCGCTCCCCAGAGACACGCCCAAGTACAACGGCTCGGTGAAGCCGGAAGATTGGCTCATCGACTACTCCACAGCCGTCAGCATCGCCAACGACAATCGGCGCGTTGCCGTAAAGTACGTCCCCCTGATGCTGCAGGGCACGACGCGCACATGGCTCAACAGCCTCAAGCCCTACAGCATCAACAGCTGGCTGGACTTCACCGAAGTTTTCATCCGCAACTTCACCAGCACCTACAAGCGGCCTCCCAAGCCACGCCAGCTCTCCCTCTACGTCCAGGGGCCCAACGAGTCGACCCGCGACTACCTCACGCGATGGGCCGAGCTCCGCAACTCCTGCGAGGGAGTGCACGAGGTCCAGGCCATCGAGTACTTCACTACCGGGTGCCGAGAGGGCACCCTCCTCAAGCACCGACTCCTCTGCGATGAGCCAGCTACCCTCGACGAGCTACTAGTCATCGCTGACAAGTACGCCACTGCCGACTCCTCCATGAAGACCGAGCTCCGAGTAGACGCCTCAGGGAAAGTAGTTACTCCGGCTCCCAAGACGCCGGCTGGCGACCCTAACCGGCGCCCCTACCAGAACGACCACCAGCGCAAGGGCCCCATGCCCACCTCCTCCAGTCGGCAGGTGGCCACAGTTGAAGACGAGCAGCCCGAAGAGCGGCCCGCTCCCAAGAAGAAGGGTGGCCGGCCGCCCTGGCAGCCGTCTTTCTCCTACGAACAAGCACTCGATGCTCCCTGCAAGTTCCACAGCGGTGCGAAGCCGTCCAACCACACAACACGGAAATGCCACTGGCTCACCCGCATCACCAAGGGCGAAGGGATGGTGCCGCCTCCGCCTCCTGGCCCGCCGCCTCCAGCTCCCCAACAGCCGGCGGCCCGGCCGGCAGTCGGCGCCATCCAAGACGAGTTCCCCGAAGCGCACGACGCCTACGTCGTCTTCACCAGTCAAGTCGACGACAAGCGCAGCCGACGCCGGCAGCACCAAGAAGTAAACACAGTCGCCTCTAGCACCGCCGAGTTCATGCACTGGTCGGAAAAGCCCATCAGCTGGAGCCAGGCCGACCACCCAGAGGTGATGCCTTCGCCTGGCTCCGATGCTATGGTCTTGGACGTCACCCTTGCGACGGAGAGGCGAGCTGCCAGATTTCCCCCCGTCCTGATAGACGGCGGAAGCAGTATCAACATACTGTACCGCGATACCATGGACAAGCTGAACATCAAGGCAAAGCAGCTCATGCCGAGCCGCACCGTCTTCCATGGTATCGTACCCGGCTTGTCTTGCTCTCCAATCGGCAAGATCAAAATGGATGTTCTCTTCGGAGACAAAGATCACTTTCGCCGGGAAGCAATATGGTTCGAGGTGGTGGATTTGGAGAGCCCCTATCATGCACTACTTGGCCGACCTGCTTTGGCCAAGTTCATGGCTGTGCCCCACTATGCCTACCTGAAGATGAAGATGCCGAGCTCGAAGGGGATCATCACGGTAGCCGGCGACTACGAGAAGTCCATCGAGTGTGCCATGGCCAGCAGCCGGCTGGCCGAGTCCCTCGTGGTGGCAGAAGAAAAGAAGATGTTGGAATGGGTTGTGGCCATGGCCGGCAAGCAGCCGGCCTTGTCCCCCAACCCCAAGGACTGTGATGCGCAGGGCTCCTTCCAGCCTGCAAAAGAGACGAAGAAGATACCACTAGACCCGGAGCACCCGGAGAGGTTCGCCGTGATTGGGGCGAACTTGGACAGTAAATAGGAAGGCGAGCTCGTCGACTTCCTCCGTGAGAATCGAGACATCTTTGCATGGTCCCCAAAGGACATGCCGGGTGTCCCGAAGGATTTCGCCGAGCACAAATTACATGTCCGAGCTGATGCGAAGCCGGTCAAGCAACCCCTCCGCCGACTATCAGAAGAGAAACGAAGAATCGTGGGAGAAGAGATAGCCCGGCTCCTTGCAGCCAGCTTCATCATGGAAGTGTTCTTTCCAGAATGGCTTGCCAATCCAGTTCTGGTTTTGAAGAAGAATAACAAGTGGCGCATGTGTATAGACTACACAAGTTTGGACAAGGCCTGCCCAAAGGATCCGTTTGCTTTGCCACGGATTGACCAAGTGATAGACTCCACAGCCGGATGCGAGCTGTTAAGTTTTTTGGATGCATACTCAGGGTATCATCAGATCAAGTTGGACCCGGCTGACCGCCTGAAGACTGCCTTCATCACACCCTTTGGAGCTTTCTGCTACCTGACAATGACATTCGGCTTGAGAAATGCCGGTGCCACTTTTCAGCGTTGCATGCAGAAATGTCTCTTGAAACAACTCGGCAGAAATGCCCACGTCTACGTAGACGACATTGTGGTGAAGACAGAGAAGCGCAGTACCTTGCTGGAAGACCTGAAGGAAACATTTTCCAACTTGCGCCGATTCCAGATCAAGCTCAACCCCGAGAAGTGCGTGTTCGGAGTGCCAGCCGGCCAGCTGCTAGGCTTCCTGGTCTCCGAACGCGGCATTGAGTGCAACCCTGTCAAGATCAAGGCCATCGAGAGGATGGAGATTCCCACCAAGCTGCGAGATGTGCAGAAGTTCACTGGCTGCTTAGCCTCCCTGAACCGTTTTATCAGCCGACTAGGAGAGAAGGCTCTCCCCCTGTACCGACTCATGAAGAAGTCCACTCACTTTGAGTGGAATGATCAAGTCGACCAAGCCTTCCATGAGTTGAAGAAAATGTTGACCACTCCGCCTGTCCTGGCTGCGCCGACTAAGAAGGAGCCCATGCTCCTCTACATCGCCGCGACAAACCGAGTCGTCAGCACTGTTGTTGTGGTCCAGCGCCCGGAGGAAGGCCGAGCCCAGCTGGTCCAGAGGCCGGTCTACTATCTCAGCGAAGTACTGTCCAGCTCAAAGCAAAACTACCCGCACTACCAGAAGATGTGCTACGGGGTGTACTTCGCTGCCAAGAAATTGAAGCCCTACTTCCAAGAGCACCCCATCACGGTCATGTGCACTGCCCCGCTCGCCGAGATCATAGGCAGCCGGGATGCATCCGGCCGGGTGGCCAAATGGGCCATTGCCTTGGCGCCCTACACGATTTTCTATCAACCCCGCACCGCCATCAAGTCGCAAGCGTTGGCCGACTTCCTCGTCGATTGGGCCGAGACCCAGTACTTACCGCCGGCTCCCGACTCTACCCATTGGCGGATGCACTTTGACGGGTCCAAGATGCGCACCGGCTTGGGAGCCGGCATCGTCCTCACCTCTCCCAAAGGCGACAAGCTCAAGTACACGCTGCAGATCCACTTCGCCGCCTCCAACAACGTGGCCGAGTACGAGGCGCTCGTACATGGGCTCCGGCTAGCCAAAGAACTCGGCATACGCCGGATCCTGTGCTACGGCGACTCAGACTTGGTGGTCCAGCAATCATCTGGCGACTGGGACACCAAGGACGCGAACATGGCGAGCTACCGTTTCCTCGTCCAGCAGATGAGCGGATACTTCGAAGGGCGCGAGTTCCTTCACGTGCCAAGGGCCGACAACGACCAAGCAGATGCCCTAGCACGGATCGGCTCCACTCGACAAGCCATACCGACTGGCGTCTCCCTCCAGCGCCTCCTCAAGCCGTCCATCAAGCCGTCTCCAGAGTCGGATTCCATCTTCGTACCGCCTGCGCCAGAAACAGCCGGATCCGGCTCAAGAAACCCCGCAGGCGGCACGGGGACTTTGACGACTGCCCCGGGGACTGACGTAGTCGCACCCGGCCCAGGGACTTCAGAACCCGGCCCGGGGACTGCAGCAGTCGGCCCGGGGACTGCAACGACACAAGAAGCGGTGGTCGACTCCAATGCAACACCCAACCCACCCACCCGAGTCATGGTGGCCACATTAACAACAGAAGAAGTCACAGCTCCCTCATGGGCCCAGCCCATCCTCAAGTTCCTAATCAGCAGAGAGCTGCCGGCTGACGAGATCGCAGCAAGACTAGTGCAACGACGAGCCGCATCATACACAATAATCAACAGGGAGCTCGTGAAGCGCAGCGTCACTGGAGTCTTCCAGCGTTGCGTCGAGCCAGAAAAAGGAGTGGCAATCCTCAAAGACATCCACCAAGGCGAATGCGGCCATCACGCCGCCTCAAGATCCCTCGTGGCCAAGGCTTTCCGCCATGGGTTCTTCTGGCCGACTGCCTTGGAGGATGCTAAAGAAATAGTCAAGAGCTGCAGAGGATGTCAAGTCTTCAGTTCCAAACAACACCTGCCGGCTTCTGCCCTCAAGACCATTCCCCTCACCTGGCCTTTTGCCGTCTGGGGACTGGACATGGTGGGCCCTTTCAAGACAGCCCGCGGTGGCTTGACACATCTACTCGTTGCGGTGGACAAGTTCACAAAGTGGATTGAAGCCAAGCCAATTAAGAAGATGAACGGGCCGACTGCCGTGACATTCATCACCGACATCACTACTCGGTACGGCATGCCACACAGCATCATCACCGACAACGGCACGAACTTCGCCAAAGGCGCACTGGCACGTTTCTGCGTGACGCAGGGCATCCGACTGGACTTAGCGTCCGTTGCCCACCCGCAGTCAAACGGCCAGGTCGAGCGAGCAAATGGACTTATCCTCTCCGGCATCAAGCCCCGACTGGTTGTACCACTGGAGCGATCGGCCGGCTGCTGGCTCGAAGAGCTGCCGGCTGTCCTCTGGAGTCTGCGCACTACACCGAACAAGTCAACCGGCTTCACTCCATTCTTCCTTGTGTACGGTGCCGAGGCCGTCATCCCAACAGACATCGAGTTCGACTCGCCTCGGATCACCATGTACACGGAGGAGGAAGCCAAAGAAGCAAGAGAAGACGACGTCGACCTACTGGAAGAATGCCGGCTGTTAGCCCTCAGCCGGTCCGCCATCTACCAGCAAGGCCTGCGCCGCTACTACAACCGCAAGGTCAAGCCAAGATCCTTCCAAGAGGGCGACCTTGTGCTCCGGCTGATCCAGCGAACAGCCGGCCAACACAAGCTCTCGGCCCCTTGGGAAGGCCCTTTCGTCGTCAGCAAGGCACTCGGCAACGACTCCTACTACTTGATCGACGCGCAAAAACCAAGAGCACGCAAGAGAGACGACTCCGGCAAGGAGTCGGAGCGACCATGGAACGCAAACCTCCTAAGACGATTTTACAGCTGAAAAGCAGTATGTATCACGCTACCCCGTTTGTATTAAGTACAAACCAACAGGCCCCCCGAACAGTACTCGGGGACTGCCTTTTATTTATCTATGAATGACGAGTGTCATATCCATGAATGTATTATTACATTTTGAATTCTTGTCCGGCACCGGGTCCGACTAGTCGGCCCGGGGACTGGCCGCCTTGAGCTATAATCAAAGTTCTTCCCGAAGTCAGCAAAGTAGTGCGCCGGGTCCGGACGTATTGTGCAGCGACGTTCACCACGGTTGTCCCTCCGCCCGGCGTCCACCCCGAGGTAGCGCTGGCCGCCTCCGCGTCTCGGGCCGATGAGCTGGAGCCCACGGCCGGCTGTGGCTCCGACGCAGCCTTCTGCGGCTCCAACGCGGCCTTCCCTACACGCCGGCTTGGCGGAACCCGGACCGCCACCTCAGCTCCCGCGGCCGGCTCGCCCACCGCCGACTGTGCGGGCGCAGGCTCAGGCTGGCCGCCTTGGGCCGCCCTAGTCGGAGGAGTCGGCCCCGGCGCCTCCCCCAAGATGATGACGTCGTCGCCGCTTCCTCCCAGCCCCGGCTGGGAACCGCTGGCTCCCCCTGGCGAGGGATCCACGTCCCCTGGCGCCATGGTGCGCAGGGGGGTGACCATCAAAGCCTCCCCTGCCGCCGCCTCGGCCTCTGCCTGGGCCTTGGCTGCGGCCTCGGCGAGCGCCTTCGCCGCCTCCTCCTCCCGAGCTTCCTGGGCGGCGGCTGCCCTCCGTGCCTCCACCTCCCGCGCTTCCTGCTCCTCCCGCACCTCCCGCGCGTTCCTTTCCGTCACCTCCAGGAGGGCGGCGCGGGGATCTACGCGGCGGGTGGTGCTCCCAGAGCCCCCTGGCGACTCGACGATGGAGCCGGCAGCCGCCCGCTCAAGTGACAGCGGAGCTCTGACCGTTGAAAAAGAAGACGAAGGTTCAAGAACCACCCAAGAAAAGAAAGAAGGAGAGTACATAGAAAGAGAGAACTTACGCCGACACAGTCTGCGGCTGCTTCACCACTTTGCGGAAGCGAGCCGCCTTCGCGGCCGCCTCTTCCCGCCTGGTGGCTGCCGCCCCACCCCTGGGCTTCTTCGTCCGGCTGCCGAACATGCCCTGGGCGGCGCGACGTTTCTGGCCTCTACCCCGAGCAGGCTGCGCGCCGGAGGAGCCCGCACCGCGTCCGGATGCCGGCTGGCGGTGCGGGACGGCTTCGGCTTCGTCCTCGTCCGGCCAGTCGTCGAAGGTAGCGGTGAACCCGGAGCTGCCTGCTTCGCCGCCGGCTTGGCCACCGGCCGGCTCGACGGCATCCTCTATATGGACCGCCCCCAGGTCGGGGTCTTCCTGGTCGTGCTCGGTCCGATCGGGGACGAAGCGGCGCTCCATGTCTGTCCCGCCGGCCGGCCGAAGCAGAGGACCCTGTCAAAAGAACGAGCCGACTGAGTTGGAGTCGGCTCAGAAAAACTCGGCGACAAGGCTAAGAGAGAGAGAGAGAGAAAAAGAAACGAGGGGAGCGTACCGAAGGCGGAGGATTGGCACGGCTGTATGGCTCCTTGCCGAATTGCCAGTCTTCAGAAAGTTGGCAGTTGGCGAGGTAATTCACCATGGAGGCGGCGTCGTGCTGCGGCATCTCCTTGGTGCACATTCGGCTCGGATCGAGCTGGCCGCTCATCTGACAGATCAGATGAGGCCGGCTCTGGAGCGGAAGAACCCGACGCGTGACGAATGCGGCCAGGAGGTCGGGCCCCGTCAGGCCCTCCGACTGGACCATCACCCGCAGTCGGGCGATGGCGGCGTTTCCTGCCTGCGACAGCGTCACGGCCCGGAAGGACCACTGGGGCAGCCTGCCCGCCGGTGGGCCGGCTACGTAGGCCGGCAAGTTGAGGTAGTCGCCCCGGGGAGCGATGCTCCGCACGTAGAAGTATGACTTCTGCCACTTCTTCACCGATTGGATCAGCGTGATGATGGGGAAGGGGTTGTCGGCGCCTGATCTCCGCGACGCGATGAAGGCGCCGGTCTGAGCCGGCACGCCCCGCACGCGCGTGCCCAGCTTCGACTGGAAGAACTCCCCCCAGAGCTCGAGGGTGGGGAGGACGCCAAGATAGCCCTCGCACAGGGTGACGAAGGCCGACAGCAGCACCACCGCGTTGGGGGTGAGGTGGTGCGGCTGGAGCTGATAGAATTCCAGCCAGGAGCGGAAGAAGGCGCTCACTGGCAGGCCGAAGCCGTGTAGGAAGTGCGAGCGGAAGACCACCCGCTCGCCCTCCCGCGGCGCCGGCCTGATTTCCTTCTCCGGCGCGAGGCGGACCTCCACTTTGTCCGCGCTGGGCAGACGCCGGGTGTCGCGGAGGAAGTCGATGTGGTCGTTATGGACGATGGAGCCGTCCCAATCCCCGCCAAGCTGCTCTACGTGGGGAGGCATAGCGGAAGCTAGCACGGCGGCGGAGGAGCGTGCGGAGGAAGAGCGCGGCGGCGAGGCGCTGTCGCGAGAACGAGCAAGGCAAGAAGACGGTGGAAGTAGGAGGAACGTGCGAGGGCCTGCCGCCCTCCACCTCCCCCTACTTATAGCCTCACGCGGTCGAAGAGGCCGGACGTGGGGGGGGGGGGACGTGGGATTAACTGCGCCCACTCCCCCCACGTCTCGCGTTTATTACGCATAAGTGCGAGCCGAAACTGCCGCACGGAACGTGCGGGCGGTTTCAGGATACAAAGGATCCGCGCCTGGGCCGGGGCACGGACGTGGCGGGCCCCCTCCCTGCGGCGACGTCCCGTCACGCGCGTGGGCTGGCAGGCTTTCCGGCCACGTGGCTCGCCGACGGCCCGCGGCCGGCCCGCGGCCCAGTGCGCGTGCTAGCGGGTTCCCGCCCTCCGACTCCGGAAGAATTCGACTAAGGCGGCGCGCCTGACCAAGGCCGGCTCCCAGCTGCCGGCTTGTCACGATAGGAAGCTGATCGAGCTTCTTGAACCCCACTCCACCTCGAAGCCCAATCAGCTTCGGGGACTACTGTCGGAGTAAATGGCCACGGGTAGCCTAACCGACTACCCCTGGCTCTTCGGAAAATTTATCAGGCCTTTGGGCCTTCAAGCACTACAAGCATTTGGGCCGCCTTCCCTGGCCGGCTACCACTAAAGCCGACTCCCGGAAGGCGACCCAGCCTCACCGACTCCTCCCTAGGGCGACTACGGGGTGGCCGACTCCAAGAGGCCGGCCAAGAAGGACGCCGACTCCTAGGAGCCGGCCAAGACCACAACCACTCCTACATAACGGCGACGTGACGGGGTGTGGCCACAGTGTGGCCCACGACCCCCGAAGCCCGAGGCGGGCATGGCTACAGGAGGCCGTACGGGATGGACGTCTCCCGTGCGGCTCGACACTGTAGCCACGCTAGCCTCGACGTCATCCACGACCCACTCCTGTACGGCCCAAGGACTGCGGGCCCCTTCAGCCATAGAGAGGCGTGAAGGCGGCCCGACTTTTCCTAGTCGGCCAAGAGTATAGCCGGCCTCCGGAAGCCGACTACTCCCTTCCTCGAAGCAGGAGCCCCATTAAGGAGACAAGAGAGGTGAGGCTACAGTGATAGCCCCCGAGGCGGCCCACTGTAGCCACGCTCACCTCGACAAAGCCCTCATCATCAGAGGCGCAGCTACAGTAAGCAGCCGCCGACAAGACCCTAGGCGGTGGGACCGTCCTGTCGACCAAGTAGCCGGCAGCCGGCGGGACCCACCAGCCGGCGGGACCCAGCAGCCGGCGGAGAAGCCGGCGAGCGTAGACACTGACGGCTGGGACCAGTTCCCCAGTCGGATTACCATTGTACTCCCGGGGGGTAGGCCTATATAAACCCCCCGGAGCACCCATGCAAAGGGTTCGCTTCTAGGTTCGCACCCACGCATAGCACACACACCATAGATAGAGAGAAGCAAGAGCTAGCCTTGTTCTTCTTCTCCCTTGATCTCAACAGCTCTAGGAGCGATTGTAGCTACCCTTTATCGATCTAGTGATCATGCGGAGACCCCGCAGAGCAGGACTAGGGGTGTTATCTCCTCGGAGAGCCCCGAACCTGGGTAAGATTCGCCGGCGTGCATGTCTTCGCCTCATCCCGTTTCCGGGCACCGGTGACGTTTTATTGGCTCCCACAATGATAAGCCATCCCTTGGCATATGTCGCACCAACCACCCGACAATGCTACTTAAAATTATTATGAGGGAGGAATATATACTTCTAGGAATTGCAATAATATCAAGTTTCCTCTCTATGTGCTTAAAGTTTTAAAGTTATGCTTGTTTTACCTTCCTATGCAAGTTGATTTTTGTTCCCATAAGTTGTTTGCTCACAAAATCCCTATGCATAGGAAGTGGGTTAGACTTAAATGTGCTAGTCATATTCTTCATGATGCTCTCTTTATGTTTCAATTCTTATCTTTCATGTGAGCATCATTGAAATCATCATGCCTAGCTAGGGGCGTTAAACGTTAGCGCTTGTTGGGAGGCAACCCAACTTTATTTTAGTTTTTTGATTTTGGTTCTGTTTAGTAATAAATAAGTCATCTAGCCTCTGGTTAGACGTGTTTTTATGTTTTAATTAGTATTTGTGCCAAGTTAAACCTATAGGATCTTCTTGGATTATAGTTATTTGATCTTGCTGAAAATTCCAGAAACTTTCTGTTCACGAAAACATAAAATCACCAGAACGTGATAAAATACTGATTCCAATTGCAGCAGATCAATAATCAAATTATCTAGGTCGTCCTATTTTGTTAGAATTGTTTGAGTTCCAGAAGTTTGCGTTAGTTACAGATTACTACAGACTGTTCTGTTTTTGACAGATTCTGTTTTTCGTGTGTTGTTTGCTTATTTTGATGAATCTATGGCTAGTAAAATAGTTTATAAACCATAGAGAAGTTGGAATACAGTAGCTTTAACACCAATACAAATAAAGAATGAGTTCATTACAGTACCTTGAAGTGGTGTTTTGTTTTCTTTCGCTAACGGAGCTCACGAGATTTTCTGTTAAGTTTTGTGTTGTGAAGTTTTCAAGTTTTGGGTAAAGATTTGATGGATTATGGAACAAGGAGTGGAAAGAGCCTAAGCTTTGGGATTCCCAAGGAACCCCAAGATAATCTAAGGACACTAAAAAGCCAAAGCTTGGGGATGCCCCGGAAGGCATCCCCTCTTTCGTCTTCGTTCATCGGTAACTTTACTTGGAGCTATATTTTTATTCACCACATGATATGTGTTTTGCTTGGAGCGTCATTTTTTTCTCAGCTTTGCTTGATGTTTGAATAAAATACCAAGATCTGAAATTATTAAATGGGAGAGTCTTCACATAGTTGCATAATTATTCGACTACTCATTGATCTTCACTTATATCTTTTGGAGTAGTTTGTCGTTTGCTCTAGTGCTTCACTTATACCTTTTACAGCACAGCTGTAGTTTTATTTTGAAGAAATAGATGAACTCTCGTGCTTCACTTATATTATTTTGAGAGTCCTAAACAGCATGGTAATTTGTTTTGGTTATGAATTTAGTCCTAATATGATGGGCATCCAAGAAGGGTATAATAAAAACTTTCATATAAAGTGCATTGAATACTATGAGAAGTTTGATACTTGATGATTGTTTTGAGATATGAAGATGGTGATATTAGAGTCATGTTAGTGGAGTAGTTGTGAATTTGAGAAATACTTGTGTTAAAGTTTGTGATTCCCGTAGCATGCACGTATGGTGAACCGTTATGTGATGAAGTCGGAGCATAATTTATTTATTGATTGTCTTCCTTATGAGTGGTGGTCGGGGACGAGCGATGGTCTTTTCCTACCAATCTATCCCCTAGGAGCATGCGTGTAGTACTTCGTTTCGATAATTAATAGATTTTTGCAATAAGTATGTGAGTTTATTATACGCACTCTCACCCTTCCACCATTGCTAGCCTCTCTAATACCGCGCACCTTTCGCCGGTATCATACACCCACCATATACCTTCCTCAAAACAGCCAGCATACCTACCTATCATGGCATTTCCATAGCCATTCCGAGATATATTGTCATGCAACTATCCACCGTTCCGTTTATTATGACACACTCCATCATTGTCATATTGCTTTGCATGATCATGTAGTTGACATTGTACTTGTGGCAAAGCCACCGTTCATAATTCTGTCATACATGTCACTCATGAGTCATTGCACATCCCGGTACACCGCCGGAGGCATTCATATAGAGTCATATTTTGTTCTAAGTATCGAGTTGTAATTCTTGAGTTGTAAGTAAATAAAAGTGTGATGATCATCATTATTAGAGCATTGTCCCAGTGAGGAAAGGATGATGGAGACTATGATTCCCCCACAAGTCGGGATGAGACTCCGGACGAAAAATAAAAAAAAGAGAAAAAGAGGCAAAAAAAAGAGAAGGCCCAAAAAAAAATGAGAGAAAAAGAGAGAAGGGACAATGCTACTATCCTTTTACCACACTTGTGCTTCAAAGTAGCACCATGATCTTCATGATAGAGAGCCTCCTATGTTGTCACTTTCATATACTAGTGGGAATCTTTCATTATAGAACTTGGCTTGTATATTCCAATGATGGGCTTCCTCAAAATGCCCTAGGTCTTCGTGAGCAAGCAAGTTGGATGCACACCCACTTAGTTTCTTTTTGAGCTTTCATACACTTATAGCTCTAGTGCATCCGTTGCATGGCAATCCCTACTCACTCACATTGATATCTACTGATGGGCATCTCCATAGCCCATTGATACGCCTAGTTGATGTGAGACTATCTTCTCCTTTTTGTCTTCTCCACAACCACCATTCTATTCCACCTATAGTGCTATGTCCATGGCTCATGCTCATGTATTGCGTGAAGATTGAAAAAGTTTGAGAACATCAAAAGTATGAAAGCATTGCTTGGCTTGTCATCAGGGTTGTGCATGATTTAAATATTTTGTGTAGTGAAGATAGAGCATAGCCAGACTATATGATTTTGTAGGGATAACTTTCTTTGGCCATGTTATTTTGAGAAGACATGTTTGCTTTGTTAGTATGCTTGAAGTATTATTATTTTCATGTCAATACTAAACTTTTATCTTGAATCTTTCGGATCTGAACATTCATGCCACAATAAAGAAAATTACATGGATAAATATGTTAGGTAGAATTCCACATCAAAAATTCTGTTTTTATCATTTACCTACTCGAGGACGAGCAGGAATTAAGCTTGGGGATGCTGATACGTCTCCAACGTATCTATAATTTTTGATTGTTCCATGCTATTATATTATTTGTCTTGGATGTTTATGGGCTTTATTATGCACTTTTATACTATTTTGGGACTAACCTATTAACCCAAAGCCCAGTGCCAGTTCCTGTTTTTTCCCTTGTTTCAATGTTTCGAAGAAAAGGAATATCAAACGGAGTCCAAACGGAATGAAACCTTCGGAAAAGTTATTTTTGGAAAGAAAGCAATACAGGACACTTGGAGTGCACGTCAGGAGATAAACGAGGAGAGCAGGAGGCAGGGGGCGCGCCCTCCACCGTCATGGGCCCCTCGTGGCCCCCCTTACCGACTTCTTTCGCCTATATATCTCCATATACCCTAAAACCATCGGAGAACAGAATAGATCGGGAGTTCCGCCGCCGCAAGCCTCTGTAGCCACCAAAAACCAATCGGGACCCTGTTCCGGCACCCTGCCGGAGGGGGGGGATCCCTCACCGGTGGCCATCTTCATCATCCCGGCGCTCTCCATGACGAGGAGAGAGTAGTTCACCCTCGGGGCTGAGGGTATGTACCAGTAGCTATGTGTTTGATCTCTCTCTCTCTCTCTCTCGTGTTCTTGAGGTGATACGATCTTGATGTATCGCGAGCTTTGCTATTTTAGTTGGATCTTATGCTGCTCCTCCCCCTCTACTCTCTTGTAATGGATTGAGTTTTCCCTTTGAAGTTATCTTATCAGATTGAGTCTTAAGGATTTGAGAACACTTGATGTATGTCTTGCATGTGCGTATCTGTGGTGACAATGGGATGTCACGTGATCCACTTGATGTATGTTTTGGTGATCAACTTGCGGGTTCTACCCATGAACCTATGCATAGGGGTTGGCACACGTTTTCGTCTTGACTCTCCGGTAGAAACTTTGGGGCACTCTTTGAAGTACTTTGTGTCGGTTGAATAGATGAATCTGAGATTGTGTGATGCATATCGTATGATCATACCCACGGATACTTGAGGTGACATTGGAGTATCTAGGTGACATTAGGGTTTTGGTTGATATGTGTCTTAAGGTGTTATTCTAGTATGAACTCTTGAATAGATTGATCCGAAAGAATAACTTTGAGGTGGTTTCGTACCCTACAATAATCTCTTCGTTTGTTCTCCGCTATTAGTGACTTTGGAGTGACTCTTTGTTGCATGTTGAGGGATAGTTATATGATCCAGTTATGTTATTATTGTTGAGAGAACTTGCACTAGTGAAAGTATGAACCCTAGGCCTTGTTTCAAAGCATTGCAATACCGTTTACGCTCACTTTTATCATTAGTTACCTTGCTGTTTTTATATTTTCATATTACAAAAACCTATATCTACCATCCATATTGCACTTGTATCACCATCTCTTCGCCGAACTAGTGCACCTATACAATTTACCATTGTATTGGGTGTGTTGGGGACACAAGAGACTCTTTGTTATTTGGTTGCAGGATTGCTTGAGAGAGACCATCTTCATCCTACGCCTCCCATGAATTGATAAACCTTAGGTCATCCACTTGAGGGAAATTTGCTACTGTCCTACAAACCTCTGCACTTGGAGGCCCAACAATGTATACAAGAAGAAGGTTGTGTAGTAGACATCAGTATACCCAACAGTTTCTTTTGGGTATCCTATGAAGACGCGCTTCTCCGATTTGGGTTCGAGCTTATCAGGCTGAAGCTTTTTCACATAAGCATCGCAACCCCAAACTTTAAGAAACGACAGCTTAGGTTTCTTGCCAAACCATAGTTCATACGGTGTCGTCTCAACGGATTTAGATCTATTTAATGTGAATGCAGCTGTCTCTAATGCATAACCCCAAAACCATAGTGGTAAATCGGCAAGAGACATCATAGATCGTACCATATCTAATAAAGTACGGTGACGACGTTCGGACACACCATTACGCTGTGGTGTTCCAGGCGGCGTGATTTGCGAAACTATTCCACCTTGTTTCAAATGAAGACCAAACTCGTAACTCAAATATTCGCCTCCGGTTTCAGATCGTAGAAACTTTATTTTCTTGTTACGATGATTTTCCACTTCACTCTGAAATTCTTTGAACTTTTCAAATGTTTCAGACTTATGTTTCATTAATTAGATATACCCATATCTGCTCAAATCATCTCTGAAGGTCAGAAAATAACGATACCCGCCGCGAGCCTCAACACTGATCGGTCCGCATACATCAGTATGTATTATTTCCAATAAGTCAATGGCTCGCTCCATTGTTCCGGAGAACGGAGTCTTAGTCATCTTGCCCATGAGGCATGGTTCGCAAGCATCAAGTGATTCATAATCAAGTGATTCCAAAAGCCCATCTGCATGGAGTTTCTTCATGCGCTTTACACCAATATGACCTAAACGGCAGTGCCACAAATAAGTTGCACTATCATTATTAACTTTGCATCTCTTGGCATCAATATTATGAATATGTGTATCACTACGATCGAGATTTAACAAAAATAGACGACTCATCAGGGGTGCATGACCATAAAAGATAGTACTCATATAAATAGAACAACCATTATTCTCTGATTTAAATGAATAACCGTCTCGCATCAAACAAGATCCAGATATAATGTTCATGCTCAACGCTGGCACCAAATAACAATTATTCAGGTCTAAAACTAATCCCGAAGGTAGATGTAGAGGTAGCGTGCCTACGGTGATCACATCGACCTTGGAACCATTACCGACGCGCATCGTAACCTCGTCCTTAGCCAATCTTCGTTTAATCCGTAGCCCCTGTTTCGAGTTGCAAATATGAGCAACAGAAACAGTATCAAATACCCAGGCGCTACTACGAGCATTAGTAAGGTACACATCAATAACATGTATATCGAATATACCTTTGTTCACTTTGCCATCCTTCTTATATGCGGGCAGTTCCGCTTCCAGTGCCCAGTCCCTTTGCAGTAGAAGCACTCAATTTCATGCTTAGGTCCAGACTTGGGCTTCTTCCTAGCAGTGGCAACTTGCTTGCCATTCTTCTTGAAGTTCCCCTTCTTTCCTTTGCCCTTTTTCTTGAAACTAGTGGTCTTTTGAACCATCAACACTTGATGCTCTATCTTGATTTCTACCTCCGCAGCTTTGAGCATAGTGAAGAGCTTGGGAATTGTCTTATCCATCCCTTGCATTATTATAGTTCATCACGAAGCCTTTGTAGCTTGGTGGCAGTGATTGAAGAACTCTGTCAATAACACTATCATCCGGAAGATTAACTCCCAGCTGAGTCAAGTGGTTATGGTACCCAGACATTCTGAGTATGTGTTACTGACAGAACTCTTCTCCTCCATTTTGCAGCTATAGAACTTGTTGGGGACTTCATATCTCTCAACTCGGGCATTTGCTTGAAATATTAACTTCAACTCCTAGAACATCTCATATCGTCCATGACGTTTAAAACGTCTTTGAAGTCCCGATTCTAAACCGTAGAGCATGGCACACTGAACTATAGAGTAGTCATCAGACCGCGTCTGCCACACGTTCAAAGCGTCTACATTAGTGGGAGGGGGCTTTTCACCTAGCGGTGCATCAAGGACATAATTCTTCTGTGCAGTAATGAGGATAATCCTCAAGTTACGGACCCAGTACGTGCAGTTGCAACCATCATCTTTCAACTTAGCTTTCTCTAGTAACGCATTAAAATTCAAGGGAACGGTAGCACGGGCCATTGATCTACAACATAGATATGCAAAAACTATCAGGACTAAGTTCATGACAAATTAAATTCAATTAATCATATTACTTAAGAACTCCCACTTAGATAGACATCCCTCGAGCCATCTAAATGATCACGCGATCCATATCAACTAAACCATGTCTGATCATCACGTGAGATGGAGTAGTTTTCAATGGTGAACATCTCTATGTTGATCATATCTACTATATGATTCACGTTCGACCTTTTGGTCTCAGTGTTTCGAGGCCATGTCTGTACATGCTAGGCTCATCAAGTTTAACCTGAGTATTCCGCACGTGCAAAACTGTCTTGCACCCGTTGTATGTGAACGTAGAGCTTATCACACCCGATCATCACGTGGTGTCTCGGCACGACGAACTGTCGCAACGGTGCATACTCAGGGAGAACACTTATACCTTGAAATTTTTAGTGAGGGATCATCTTATAAGGCTACCGCCGTACTAAGCAAAATAAGATGCATAAAGGAAAACATCACATGCAATCAAAATATGTGAAATGATATGGCCATCATCATCTTGTGCCTTTGATCTCCATCTCCAAAGCACCGTCATGATCTCCATCGTCACCGTCTTGGCACCTTGATCTCCATCGTAGCGTCGTTGTCATCTCGCCAACTATTGGTTCTACAACTATCGCTAACGCATAGTGATAAAGTAAAGCAATTAGATGGCGATTGCATTTCATACAATAAAGCGACAACCATAAGGCCCCTGCCAGTTGCCGATAACTTTTACAAAACATGATCATCTCATACAATAACGTATATCACATCATGTCTTGACCATATCACATCACAACATGCCCTGCAAAAACAAGTTAGACGTCCTCTACTTTGTCGTTGCAAGTTTTACGTGGCTGCTTTGGGCTTCTAGTAAGAACCGTTCTTACCTACGCATCAAAACCACAACGATGTTTCGTCAAGTTTGCTATTTTAACCTTCAACAAGGACCAGCCGTAGTCAAATTCGATTCAACTAAAATTGGAGAAACAGATATGTGACGCCCGAATAATCAAGCTACAGTAAACCTTTGCTAATGATGCCACGTCACCTCGATTACTGTTGCTAATCTCGTGTTAGTTCGAAACCGATTATAATTCAAAATTCAAAATAAGTCAAACAATTAAAGTTTTCAAAAGTGGAAACAAAAATGCTCGGGCGGTGCCGAATATTACAAAAATAATTATTGTAAAGAAAACACAAATTTATAAAATTCTTAAGTGCTCTAAAATTAAATAAAACAGAAAAGGAAAATAAACAAAAGAAATAAAAATAGAAAACAAGCAAATACAAAAATAAAATAAAAAGGGAAACCCCCCCCCCCCCCCCCGCTGGGCCCTTTGGCCTAGCTGGCCATCCACGCGGGGCCCCAGCCGCCCGAATGGGCCGGCCCACCCCGCGCCCCCACTCCCCTTATCCACTCCACCGACACCCCGTCGTCCCCCCCACGCCACTCCTCTCCTCTCCTCCCCGCTGGATCTGGATCGGGAGGAGGCCGATCCCCTCGCCCCTCCACCACCGACGCCGCCTGGACCACGCCGGACCCCGCCGCTCGCCGGACCTCCCTCACCGGCCTGCCCCCCTACGCACGTCGTCCCCGCCTTCCACCCCGAGCCCCGCTGCCCCAGACCCCGCGCCCCCCCCCCGTGAGGACCCCCCTCCTTCTCCTCTTCCCCACGCCCCGCCAGTGCATGCCCGCACCGCCGTGGCCGCGTCCGGCCACTACACTCCGCCCCGCCTCTGCAGTCCCGTCGCCTGCCCCGCACCCCCCTGTCCAGCGCGCAAACGCCGCGGTCGCCGCGCTCGGCCGCGCTCACCGCCGCGCCCGCACCTCGTCGAGACCCCACACCTGCGCTCACCTCGCCCCCTGCACTGCCCCACGCTCCGCCGCGCCGCACCCGCCCCTCCATCCCGTGCTCGCCCGCGACCGCCGTCGCCTCTGCCACTTTGCCCCGCGGCCACTTCCTCCGCCCCGCACGGCGCTCGCCTCTCGCCCGGCCTCCGCCCGCCGTGGCCCTCGTGCCCCGCTGCGGCAACCCCCCGCCATGGCCACGGCCCCGCCCTGCCTCGGGCAAGCTACGGGCGCCCGTCGCCCACGCCCACGCTCGTGCGCCCGCGCCCGTGCCGCACACGCGCGCCGCGCCCGCGCCCGCCTGTGGCCCCTGGGCCACTGCCAGGTGGGGCCCCGCGCCCCTGAGCCACTGCCCCTGGGCCCGAACCCCCTATGGGCCACAGACAGGTGGGCCCCGCGCCCAGAACGTAATTAAAAAAAAAGAAAAAAGGGAATAAAAAAGAATAATAATATATAAATAAATAAATAAAATAAAAATAAAAATAATTAATTAATTAGTTAATTAATCCTGTTTAGATTAACCTAATTTATTTAATTAGTTTAATTAATAGTTAATTAATTAGTTAACCCTAATTACCCTAATCAGTCTATGACATGTGGGACCCACGTGTCAGATGACTGCTGACGTCAGCATGATGTCATGCTGATGTCATTGCAACACTGTTTCGGATAATGTATATATTAAATAATTAAATAAATTCCAGAAATTAATAAATTCTTTTAAAATCAATATAAAATAAACCGTTGCTCAGATGAAAATACTTTGTACATGAAAGTTGTTCAGAACGACGAGACGAATCCGGATACGCAGCCCGTTCGTCCACCACACATCCCTAGCATAGCAAACAGGCAACTTTCTCCCTCCGGTTCGTCCGTCTGAAAACGCGAAACACCGGAAATACTTTCCCGGATGCTTCCCCTTCGTCGGTATCACCTACCACCGCGATTAGGGCACACCTAGCACCGCTCATTGTCATGTCATGCATCGTCATGCTTTTGTTTGCATTGTATTTACTGTTTCTTCCCTCTCTTCTCTCCGGTAGACTACGAGACCGACGCTGCTGCTGTCCAGTTCGACTACGGAGTTGACGACCCCTCCTACTTGCCAGAGCAACCAGGCAAGCCCCCCCCCCCCTTGATCACCAGATATCGCCTATTTTTCTCTATACTGCTTGCATTAGAGTAGTGTAGCATGTTACTGCTTTCCGTTAATCCTATACTGATGCATAGCCTATCCTTGCTTCTACTGCTGTTACCTTTACGTGCAATCCTACATGCTTAGTATAGGATGCTAGTTTTCCATCAGTGGCCCTACATTCTTGTCCGTCTGCTGTGCTATACTATCGGGCCGTGATCACTTGGGCGGTGATCACAGGTATATACTTATATACTCTATACATGACACCTGTGGTGACTAAAGTCGGGTCGGCTCGTAGGAGTACCCGCAAGTGGATCTTTGTGGCGGAGTGACAGGGCAGGTTGAGACCACCTAGGCGAGAGGTGGGCCTGGCCCTGGACGGCGTCCGCGGTTACTTCGACATAACACGCTTAACGAGTTCTTGGTATTTGATCTGAGTCTGGCCATTTGGTCTATACGCACTAACCAGCTACGCGGGAACAGTTATGGGCACTCGACGTCGTGGTATCAGCCGAAGCCTTCGTGACGTCAGCGACCGCGCGGCGCGCGCCGGATTGGACTGGAACGCCACTAGGCTAGGTCTGCTTCCGGCCGCGTACGCAACGTGCAGGTGTGCAATGGGCGATGGGCCCAGACCCCTGCGCGCATAGGATTTAGACCGGCGTGCTGACCTCTCTGTTGTGCCTAGGTGGGGCTGCGACGTGTTGATCTTACGAGGCCGGGCATGACCCAGAAAAGTGTGTCCAGCCAAATGGGATCGAGCGTGTTGGGTTATGTGGTGCACCCCTGCAGGGAAGTTTATCTATCCGAATAGCCGTGTCCCTCGGTAAAAGGACGACCCGGAGTTGTACCTTGACCTTATGACAACTAGAACCGGATACTTAATAAAATACACCCTTCCAAGTGCCAGATACAACCCGGTGATCGCTCTCTAACAGGGCGACGAGGAGGGGATCGCCGGGTAGGATTATGCTATGCGATGCTACTTGGAGGACTTCAATCTACTCTCTTCTACATGCTGCAAGCTGGAGATGGCCAGAAGCGTAGTCTTCGACAGGACTAGCTATCCCCCTCTTATTCTGGCATTCTGCAGTTCAGTCCACTGATATGGCCCTTTACACATATACCCATGCATATGTAGTGTAGCTCCTTGATTGCGAGTACTTTGGATGAGTACTCACGGTTGCTTCTCTCCCTCTTTTCCCCCTTTCCTTTCTACCTGGTTGTCGCAACCAGATGCTGGAGTCCAGGAGCCAGACGCCACCATTGACGACGACTCCTACGACACTGGAGGTGCCTACTACTACGTGCAGCCCGCTGACGACGACCAAGAGTAGTTAGGAGGATCCCAGGCAGGAGGCCTGCGCCTCGTTCGATCTGTATCCCAGTTTGTGCTAGCCTTCTTAAGGCAAACTTGTTTAACTTATGTCTGTACTCAGATATTGTTGCTTCCGCTGACTCGTCTGTGATCGAGCACTTGTATTCGAGCCCTCGAGGCCCCTGGCTTGTATTATGATGCTTGTATGACTTATTTATGTTTTAGAGTTGTGTTGTGATATCTTCCCGTGAGTCCCTGATCTTGATCGTACACATTTGCGTGCATGATTAGTGTACGATCAAATCGGGGGCGTCACAAGTTGGTATCAGAGCCAACTGCCTGTAGGAATCCCCCTTTCCAACTCCTTGGCCGAAGTCGAGTCTAGTCATTGAAAAACTTTTACTAACATGGCTGTGTGGCTTACGGGCCCACGTCGCCATTGGGTGGTATTAGGATCTTTTACTCCTTGTCTATACTCTGGGACACTGATCTCTCTTCTATTCGGGTGAAGTGAATTTTGCTAAATCTAACATTAGGATCTCGTTATCACTTTCACCCGGAGAGCCCCTTATTACTGATGATCGTCTGCTGCACGTGAAGACCCTGAAGATACTCTCCGCTGATAACCCGAGAACTTGTGTTCATCGCTTTTGCAATTCCCTTTCATCGATAAACTCCTATGGATAACCACGTATACTCGCCATCCATACAATGTTTCCCAGTTGATCTTGTTATTACAAGATACCCTGAAATTCTCTCTGTTGTTCCGAAAATCCTTTAAGCTTACCGCCTTGTAGTTCTTTACCACATGAATACGCATATTGAAGATTCCTCGCACTTATTGAGTATCCGTTCATCCCCAGTTGTTCGTATGCTTCATAAGATACTCTGAAATACTATTCGACCTTCTGAGCATCCTCTTCGAACTATTGCTCTGCAAATACTTGTATGCTTACATTATGGATGCTCCCATATCACTAGCAATATTCACTAGTATCTTTTGACACTATCATTTTGATCCTATTGATTCAACATGTGTGCGAATGCACACAATCATCAATCGACCCTTCTAAATTATCTTTCCGGCTCAGACGTCATTTTGAACATGAGCTGGTTCCTGACCAAACTAATTGTCGTCGATTGTGCCTCTGGTCTATTCAGTTTATCCATCCTTGATCATAGCGTCTGCTTCTGATCCTTCGTTTTGGAAATCATCAATTCCTTTGTTAACTAAGCATCAGACTATTCAGATGATCTATAATCTGACGCTCTTGCATTATTTCTTCCTCTGAATGAGTACCGATACTCACATCAGCTCCGTTGTGGATCACTCGATCCTTGGTTGGATTATTATCCGACAATGCCCTCATATTTAACCACCTCGTGAGTTCTTCCCTGATACATAATGCCTTTGGTAAATTGCATCCTCTCCTTTTGCCAACCATGCTCTACCTTCGAGCTTGTGTTATTTACTCTTTAAGTTTGTGGTATAGGTTCCTAAGATGCCCCGATGGGTTGAACCAACGCCTTCCCTAATCTATTTGAACCCATAAGATTTCACAGGTCATACTTATCTGGTATTGCATCAATTAAAACTTTCAACAACTAATGTCATTTTTGAAACACGAGAAGTGCATGGAAGGTTATGCATTGAAGAAGTGGGAGTCGACCTTGAACTTAGTGTTCATGCCCATGGACCCGATGTGGAACTTATCATGGAAGCTTCTTGCAAAACTTTTAACTAGTTGGATAATTCTTCCGGTGTCTTTGAATTGGATCCCTTGCAACTATGGTTTCGGCCATATTGATAATCAATGATTCCTTCTCTCGGACAAGTTAAAGTACTTGTCTTTTGCAGATCAATACACTTGCCAACCCTCCATTTTGCTCTACCTCCGAGTGTTACCCTCTGGAATCTAGATAATATCACCGAACCATGTTGCTGCTTATGAGCCTTCATCAAGTATTATTCCTCACCGATTCCAATGTTTCCTGGTTCCGAGTTGTTAGTCACTCGAGGACACTGATAACTAAATCGGGTCCGCACCACGATTAAACAAATCTTAGTAATCTTCTTTACTCACAAGTTTGTACTCGAGCATGTCAATCCTAGCCTGATGGCTATCATCTTGTGCTAAATTTTAACTGTGCTACCTGGTCCTTCTTCCCGGAGCACAACTTTCGACGATGAGCTAAGCTTATGTCGATCTTCCTTGTCTTATCGTTTCACCTCGAACGGCAAGCTTGATTCCTAGTTGGTGCTGTATCCGTAGTTCCAATAATCTTTTGCTGCATCAGTCCTTCTGCTTGAGCAGTCGTTGTTCGATTGCTTCTTTGTGTAGCCTCTCGACAAAATTGTCGTGATCATCATCAACATTTTGAGCTCTTCCAAGATATCAATCAAATTCACGATGGGAAATACCATCCTTGCCCCTCGATGATTGTGTTATCATCGACAACATTCTTGCCTTCCCCCCAACACAAACTTATACATGCTATGAATGCAACTTGCAATCCAGCTCGTATTAAGTTCTACCTTGAAGTATTACCATCTTTTATGTCAGGAATGTCGTGAGAATTTCACCACCTCTTAAGAAATTCTTGTTGCCGCGATGCTTCTCGCCATCACCATTCTTTTCTTGGCCCCCGTGTTGAGTGAACTCTGTTGTGAGAATTTAATACCTCTAGCAACCCTATTGTTTCAAAGTGAATGGCTGATAGTTTCGTTATCGAATCACCATTCTAACTTTGATCGTCCTACTTGGTCCATATTACCAGGTGCATTTTCGTTCAATATTTAATTGTGGAGGTTCTCATCGAACATACCTCATTATATACTTAGGCATGTTCGATGCTATCACCTCGTTCACTTAATTGTGGAAATCCAGCTTTTGGAAACCTCAATGAATTGCCGCTGAGTCCATCAGCCACCTCCTCATCCTCTCCATGGTTTACTAATGAACTCTTGTATCGGAACTCGCTTCCATAGTTCATTTCCCGAGAATCTTACCTTGTCATCTCGTCAATTTGTGTTGCACCTTTTCTTCAGGTATCCTAAGTCTGAGGTATCCCGACACCAATCAAACCTGAATCTCAGTCGGATATGATGGTTGGGACATTTTCCAAGAGTCATATCATTGGTCTTTATATGACCCGGTAAGATGATGTCATGCCTAACACACCTGGCCGGGGGACCTAATGTTATAGTTTTCCTTGTTAGCAAGGCTATCCATTCTTCCATGAGGAAATTGTAAGACTTATTCTACAAGTTATTCCTGATGCATCCATTGAGTATCCAAAGTCCGACCTTTGCTTGAAGACCATGTCAATGCTATCTCGAAGCATGTACGTGGTACTCCTGTCATCAATAAGAACATTTGAAGCACAATGCTAATTTCCTTATCAATTATTCAAACACTGTTGTTTGGGTAATGTCATGAAATTCCCCTCCCCTTACCCAAATGGTTTTCTACTTCTATCCTGTCATGGATATCATGCTCTGTTTGTACTTGGGAAGGATATACCCCTGAAATATGTGTTTAAACACATTTTTCTTTCCATTGTTCTGTTTGATTTGATAAACATATTATCCTTTCGATTGTTTGGCTTAACTTTTCTTGAGGTCTATATGATCTAAGCAGTAATATTCTCCTGCTTATGTAAACACCTATGTGTACAATCGTGTCGGTAAGACCCTATTACTATTGTTGATGACATTCCGGTAACCACCGATGGACGAGAACTTTGCCTATTGGTCCGCCTCGTTTCAACGAGCAGGAAAATGGTTCTCTCCGTTCCTTGCCCTTGGTACCGATGTTGTTGCTGACATAACTGACAGGCTATCCTCTGACATGCCTTGCTTACATGATCGTGCAAGATGTCAGCCCCCTTTCTACTTTTAACCCACATGGTGGGCCCATAACCCATAGGTCCACTGGATCGAAACCTGGCTCTTCTTTACAACCCGGATTCTAATGTATCCTTTGCACCTGGCTTCGTATGTGATTCACGAGGTGAATGCTATACCATTATTCATCCTGGAATCAAACACCATGTTATTCTCATTGTTCAAACCCCCATTCCAGCTTCTGTCTAGTCATCGAATGATTGCCTACTCGTTTGAAACTTTGGTACCATCGTATATTGCACTCAAGGAATTCACCGAAATACAACTCGTGGGGTACCTTGTGTATTTCCCATTGAGTTCACCGTCGGATGCCCAACTGTGTGGATATGCGTTCTTCCTGAGTTTTTCCCCTTGGTCGCGTTCGTAGGACGATGGAGATCCCGAAGAAAGGATGACGACTTGATCATGGTGACTTGAAGTAGAGAAATGAATACATCAACGAAAGGGATCAACCTCTTCGAAAGGGCAGCCAAGACCGAGAAGACTCGTTAGGTTTTTCGCTACCAGCACCTTTCCCCTTACTCCGCCGCTTAAATCTCGGGACGAGATTTCTTGTAGTAGAGGAGAATTGTGACGCCCGGATAATCAAGCTACAGTAAACCTTTGCTAATGATGCCACGTCACCTCGATTACTATTGCTAATCTCGTGTTAGTTCGAAACCGATTATAATTCAAAATTCAAAATAAGTCAAACAATTAAAGTTTTCAAAAGTGGAAACAAAAATGCTCGGGCGGTGCCGAATATTACAAAAATAATTATAGTAAAGAAAACACAAATTTATAAAATTCTTAAGTGCTCTAAAATTAAATAAAATAGAAAAGGAAAATAAACAAAAGAAATAAAAATAGAAAACAAGCAAATACAAAAATAAAATAAAAAGGGAACCCCCCGCTGGGCCCTTTGGCCCAGCTGGCCATCCACGCGGGCCCCCAGCCGCCCGAATGGGCTGGCCCACCCCGCGCCCCCACTCCCCTTATCCACTCCACCGACACCCCGTCGTCCCCCCACGTTCCCCACTCCTCTCCTCTCCTCCCCGCTGGATCTGGATCGGGAGGAGGCCGATCCCCTCGCCCCTCCACCACCGACGCCGCCTGGACCACGCCGGACCCCGCCGCTCGCCGGACCTCCCTCACCGGCCTGCCCCCACTACGCACGTCGTCCCCGCCTTCCACCCCGAGCCCCGCTGCCCCTGACCCCGCGCCCCCCTCCCCCGTGAGGACCCCCCCTCCTTCTCCTCTTCCCCATGCCCCGCCAGTGCGTGCCCGCCCGCGCCCGCCGTGGCCGCGTCCGGCCACTACACTCCGCCCCGCCTCTGCAGTCCCGTCGCCTGCCCCGCACCCCCCTGTCCAGCGCGCACACGCCGCGTTCGCCGCGCCCCGCGCGCGCGCTCGGCCGCGCTCACCGCCGCGCCCGCACCTCGCCGAGAACCCACGCCGGCGCTCACCTCGCCCCCTGCACCGCCCCACGCTCCGCCGCGCCGCACCCGCCCCTCCATCCCGTGCTCGCCCGCGACCGCCGTCGCCTCTGCCACTTTGCCCCGCGGCCACTTCCTCCGCCCCGCACGGCGCTCGCCTCTCGCCCGGCCTCCGCCCGCCGTGGCCCTCGTGCCCCGCTGCGGCAACCCCCCGCCATGGCCACGGCCCCGCCCTGCCCCGGGCAGGCTACGGGCGCCGGTCGCCCACGCCCACGCTCGTGTGCCCGCGCCCGTGCCGCACACGCGCGCGGCGCCCGCGCCCGCGCCCGCCTGTGGCCCCTGGGCCACTGCCAGGTGGGGCCCCGCGCCCCTGAGCCACTGCCCCTGGGCCCGAACCCCCTATGGGCCACAGACAGGTGGGCCCCGCGCCCAGAACGTAATTAAAAAAAGAAAAAAGGGAATTAAAAAGAATAATAATATATAAATAAATAAATAAAGAAAGAAAATAAAAATAATTAATTAGTTAGTTAATTAACCCTGTTTAGATTAACCTAATTTATTTAATTAGTTTAATTAATTGTTAATTAATTAGTTAATCCTAATTACCCTAATCAGTCTATGACATGTGGGACCCACGTGTCAGATGACTGCTGACGTCAGCATGATGTCATGCTGATGTCATCGCAACACTGTTTCAGATAATGTATATATTAAATAATTAAATAAATTCCAGAAATTAATAAATTCTTTTAAAATCAATATAAAACAAACCGTTGCTCAGATGAAAATACTTTGTACATGAAAGTTGTTCAGAACGACGAGACGAATCCGGATACACAGCCCGTTCGTCCACCACACATCCCTAGCATAGCAAACAGGCAACTTTCCCCCTCCGGTTCGTCCGTCCGAAAACGCGAAACACCGGAAATACTTTCCCGGATGCTTCCCCTTCGTCGGTATCACCTACCACCGCGATTAGGGCACACCTAGCACCGCTCATTGTCATGTCACGCATTGTCATGCTTTTGTTTGCATTGTATTTACTGTTTCTTCCCCCTCTTCTCTCCGGTAGACTACGAGACCGACGCTGCTGCTGTCCAGTTCGACTATGGAGTTGACGACCCCTCCTACTTGCCAGAGCAACCAGGCAAGCCCCCCCCCCCTTGATCACCAGATATCGCCTATTCTTCTCTATACTGCTTGCATTAGAGTAGTGTAGAATGTTACTGCTTTCCGTTAATCCTATACTGATGCATAGCCTGTCCTTGCTTCTACAGTTCTTACCTTTACCTGCAATCCTACATGCTTAGTATAGGATGCTAGTTTTCCATCAGTGGCCCTACATTCTTGTCCGTCTCCTGTGCTATACTATCGGGCCGTGATCACTTGGGCGGTGATCACGGGTATATACTTATATACTCTATACATGACACCTGTGGTGACTAAAGTCGGGTCGGCTCGTAGGAGTACCCGCAAGTGGATCTTTGTGGCGGAGCGACAGGGCAGGTTGAGACCACCTAGGCGAGAGGTGGGCCTGGCCCTGGACGGCGTCCGCGGTTACTTCGACATAACACGCTTAATGAGTCCTTGGTATTTGATCTGAGTCTGGCCATTTGGTCTATACGCACTAACCAGCTACGCGGGAACAGTTATGGGCACTCGACGTCGTGGTATCAGCCGAAGCCTTCGTGACGTCAGCGACCGCGCGCCGGATTGGACTGGAACGCCACTAGGCTAGGTCTGCTTCCGGCCGCGTACGCAACGTGCAGGTGTGCAATGGGCGATGGGCCCAGACCCCTGCGCGCATAGGATTTAGATCGGCGTGCTGACCTCTCTGTTGTGCCTAGGTGGGGCTGCGACGTGTTGATCTTACGAGGCCGGGCATGACCCAGAAAAGTGTGTCCAGCCAAATGGGATCGAGCGTGTTGGGTTATGTGGTGCACCCCTGCAGGGAAGTTTATCTATTCGAATAGTCGTGTCCCTTGGTAAAAGGACGACCCGGAGTTGTACCTTGACCTTATGACAACTAGAACCGGATACTTAATAAAATACACCCTTCCAAGTGCCAGATACAACCCGGTGATCGCTCTCTAACAGGGCGACGAGGAGGGGATCGCCGGGTAGGATTATGCTATGCGATGCTACTTGGAGGACTTCAATCTACTCTCTTCTACATGCTGCAAGATGGAGATGGCCAGAAGCGGAGTCTTCGACATGACTAGCTATCCCCCTCTTATTCTTGCATTCTGCAGTTCAGTCCACTGATATGGCCCTTTACACATATACCCATGCATATGTAGTGTAGCTCCTTGCTTGCGAGTACTTTGGATGAGTACTCACGGTTGCTTCTCTCCCTCTTTTCCCCCTTTCCTTTCTACCTCGTTGTCGCAACCAGATGCTGGAGTCCAGGAGCCAGACGCCACCGTCGACGACGACTCCTACGACACTGGAGGTGCCTACTACTACGTGCAGCCCGCTGACGACGACCAGGAGTAGTTAGGAGGATCCCAGGCTGGAGGCCTGCGCCTCATTCGATCTGTATCCCAGTTTGTGCTAGCCTTCTTAAGGCAAACTTGTTTAACTTATGTCTGTACTCAGATATTGTTGCTTCCGCTGACTCGTCTGTAATCAAGCACTTGTATTCGAGCCCTCGAGGCCCTTGGCTTGTATTATGATGCTTGTATGACTTATTTATGTTTTAGAGTTGTGTTGTGATATCTTCCCGTGAGTCCCTGATCTTGATCGTACACATTTGCGTGCATGATTAGTGTACGGTCAAATCAGGGGCGTCACAAGATACCCGCCAGCCACCTTTATGCAAAACAAGTTGCATGTCTGTCGGTGGAACCGGTCTCATGAACGTGGTCATGTAAGGTTGGTCCGGGCCGCTTCATCCAACAATACCGCCGAATCAAAATAAGACGTTCGTGGTAAGCAGTATGACTATGATCACCCACAACTCTTTGTGTTCTACTCGTGCATATCATCTACGCATAGACCTGGCTCGGATGCCACTGTTGGGGAACGTAGCATGCAGTTTCAAAATATTTCCTACGATCACGCAATATCTATCTAGGAGATGCATAACAACGAGAGGGGGAGAGTGTGTCCATGTACCCTCGTAGACCGAAAGCGGAAGCGTTAGCTTAACGCAGTTGGTGTATGATGGAAATATGCCCTAGAGGCAATAATAAAGTTGTTATTTTATATTTCCTTATAGCATGTATAAATGTTTATTATTCATGCTAGAATTGTATTAACCAGAAACTTGATACATGTGTGGATACATAGACAAAACACTGTGTCCCTAGTAAGCCTCTACTAGACTAGCTCGTTAATCAAAGATGGTTAAGTTTTGTAACCATAGACATGTGTTGTCATTTGATGAACGGGGTCACATCATCATTAGGAGAATGATGTGATGGACAAGACCCATCCGTTAGCTTAGCATGTTGATCGTTCAGGTTTATTGCTATTGCTATATTCATGTCAAATACATATTCCTTCGACTATGAGATTATGCAACCCCCGGATACCGGAGGAATACGTTGTGTGCTATCAAAAGTCACAACATAACTGGGTGATTATAAAGATGATCTACAGGTATCTCCGAAGGTGTTTGTTAGGTTGGCATAGATCGAGATTAGGATTTGTCACTCCGAGTATCGGAGAGGTAGCTCTGGGCCTTCTCGGTAATGCACATCATAATAAGCCTTGCAAGCAATGTGACTAATGAGTTAGTTGTGGGATGATGTATTATGGAAAGAGTAAAGAGACTTGCCGATAACGAGATTGAACTAGGTATGAAGATACCGACGATCGAATCTCGGGCAAGTAACATACCGATGACAAAGGGAATAACGTATGTTGTCATTACGGTACGACCGATAAAGATCTTCGTAGAATATGTGGGAACCAATATGAGCATCCAGGTTCTGCTGTTGGTTATTGACCGGAGAGGTGTCTCGGTCATGTCTACATAGTTCTCGAACCCGTAGGGTCCGCACGCTTAACATTCGATGACGATTTTGTATTATATGAGTTATGTGATTTGGTGACTGAATGTTGTTCGGAGTCCCGGATGAGATCACAGACATGACGAGGAGTCTCAAAATGGCCGAGAGGTAAAGATTCATATATAGGACGATAGTATTCAGACACCGGAAGTGTTCTGGGGGTACCGGGTACGTATCGGGTCACCGGAAGGGGTTCCGGGCAACCCCCGGCAAGCTATATGGGCCTAATGGGCCAAGAGTTGGACAGACCAGCCCCAAAAGGGGCTGGTGCGCCCCCTATAGGCTGAATATAGGAGGAGAAGGAAAGGAAGGGAAGGGAGAAGGAAAGGGAAGGGAGAAGGAAAGGGAAGGATTCGGCCTCCCCCTCTCTTTCCTTCCACCTCCGATGGATATGGAAGGGGGGAGGTCGACTTGGAGGAGGCGCCCAAGTAGGATTACTCCTACTTGGGGTGCCCCTTGCAGCCCCTCTCCCTCTCCCACCTATATACATGTGGGGGGGGGCACCGCTAGAACACACAACATTGATTCCTAGCCGTGTGCGGCACCACCCTCCACAGTTTACGCCTCCGGTCATATTGTCATAGTGCTTAGGCGAAGTCCTGCGCGGATCACTTCACCATCACCATCACCACGCCGTCGTGCTGACGTAAATCTCCCTCGACACTTTGCTGGAACAAGAGTTCGAGGGACGTCATTGAGCTGAACGTGTGCAGAACTCAGAGGTGTCATACGTTCGGTACTTGATCGGTTGAATCGAGAAGACGTTCGACTACATCAACCGCATTAAACTAACGCTTCCGCTTTCGGTCTACGAGGGTACATGGACACACTCTCCCCCTATCGTTGCTATGCATCTCCTAGATAGATCTTTTGTGATCGTAGGTAATTTTTTGAAATTGCATGCTACGTTCCCCAACAGTGGCATCCGAGCCAGGTCTATGTGTAGATGATATGCACGAGTAGAACACAAAGAGTTGTGGGTGATGATAGTCATACTGCTTACCCCCAACATCTTATTTTGATTTGGCGGTATTGTTGGATGAAGCGGCCCGGACCAACTGTAACATCCCAAATTTTCAATTTGGTATGTTATACATAGATCATCATTGCATATCATGTTTTATTGCATTTTGACAAATCCTCGATAAATCCTAAGCAACTCAAGGACCCTCGGAGAGAGTTGGGGATTTTCTCGAATTTTCATATTTGATTTTCATCAAATAATAAGACGAGGATTTTGGTTTTAATTATTTTCTCTCCGGAAAAAAAATATTTCATTTAAATAAACGAGAGGAGAAAACATGACTTCTCCAAAACAATTGACATACGGGAGGAAAAATGTTAAAATCATTATTTGGAATTTATTTGGATTTTATTTGCAATTTTTATTGCATTAAAAATATTGCATGTTTCCAAAATATTTATTTTGATTTAAAAAAATGTTCACCCTATTCTAGATTTTCTAACTAGACGGGGAAAATTTATTTCATAGTTTTCTGATTTTTATTTATTTTTCTACGAATTATTTTCCGTGGAACTTATTTAAAAAAAAACTGCGCGACGCCCGACCGGGCCGAAGGCCAGCCGAGCGCCGGCCCACCCCGCGCCTCTCCTTCTCCCGCACGGCGCCGAGCCGCCGCCGGAGTCCGCCATGGCCACGCCGCCCCGGCCGCCCCCTTCCCCAAGCCTCGGACCCCCCTCCTATATATATAGCCCCCCCTCTCTCTCTCCCCTCAACGAGCGCCGCCGCCGCCCTCACCGCCGAGCGCCGCCGCCGCCCGCATCTCGCCGCGCCGCCGCCGCCGGGAGCCGCCGCCCTCGCCTCGCCCGCCCCTCGCCGAGCCCCGCACCCCGCCGCCCGAGCTCGCCGCCCCGTCGGAGCCCCTCGCCGGAGCCAGACAAGGTACTGCCCGCTGCCCCGTTGACTTTGTCGGTTTTCGTTTAAAAAAAACCCTTCGTTTAAAAAAAAACCTAGATCGGTTTTTTTTTCGGTTTTATTATTTTACGAGTGTTCACCGAACTGTTCGTTTAACGAACGCGTTCATCGGTTTTTCTCTGTTAAGGAACGTCCGTTATTTAACCGTTCGTCCGTTTTCTTTTTCGTCGGAGTTTTCTCGTTATTATCTCAGATTCGATTTCTGATCGGATCTTCGATTCTGTTTAACTTCTCGCTCGTTTATCGGAATCAGGCGATTCAAGCGCCTAGAGTTTCGTCTCGAAATTCTCTTTCCGTTTAACCTACTCAAACAAGTTTTTGCTACAGTAAAATTTGACCTAGATTCAGATTAGCCAACGAAGTTTCTTTCTTTCGCCGTTTGACTTTCGTTGCTTCTTTCGAGTTGATTCTTTTTGCAAACCGGAGTTCTTAAGTTGACCTTTCTGGTTGGATCTTTCACTCGAGTTTTACCTGTGCATTAGATGAGTACTGACTGTATGCTTGTTTGTTTGCGATAGAGTACCCGGAGTGTGCCACTTGTTACTTCGACTCGCTAGGTTTTGCGGATCATCAGCAAGGCAAGTAACACTTTGATCATATACCTCCCATACCCAGTTTTTATTGCATTAGATCTATTCCTCAAACATTGCATGATTAGGATCTGATTAAATTGTGGGAGCTGGGAAGTAGTTGAGGTAGAACCTATTACCTGATTTCTTATCAAGCCCTTGGGAGTTACTTCTACGTTGCTATTATATTGCCATGCTATGCTCGTAGACGTGGATTGGGTTTGAGAGATATTCATGACAGATGTGAGATGCTTATTAATGGTTCAACTTAAGGTGGCAACTAAAACTCATATCTGGGTGGATTGAGGCACCTGGAGAACCCAGTGTTGTCTGATTTTATAAGGTCCGCCACCCAGGCTCAAAGGGATCATAAGATTATTCATGCTAGAAACTTCCGTGTGCAGCCACAACCTATTATGGGCTCTGGCATAGTTGAGTAGGTTACAGGATCTCTTGAAGAGGTGGACTAGCAGATGTAGGGGAAAGTAGGTGTACCGGTCCATCCGGAGTAAAGGGTGATTGTTCCTGAAAGACTGTGTCTCGGTCATCCGTTTCTCAAACATCATGCAGTGCGAGAATCAAGCGGAGGCGATCGAGTCTTGTGGGGAAAAGTGCGCAAACCTCTGCAGAGTGTACAAACTAATCGTGGTTAGCCGTGTCCCCGGTTATGGACAACTTGAGTATCTAGTACCTGGATTATCATTTGAATCTCATCACTATGTTACTTATAATTAATTTTGTTGGGTTAACGATGACACTTAATTGGGATTGAGTTGGAGGTACCTTCTCAATGTTTCACAACCACCATGATAGTTAAATAAAATTTATTCCTTTGAAGTAGGATAAAATTGGCTTTTCGCAAAACTGTAACCATAGAGCTTTCCACCAGCCATATATGCATATAGTATAGCATTATTATTGTTCATTGCTCTCTATGTGTTACTTTGCCAGCATATTCTATGTGCTGACCCGTTTTCGGGCTGCAACATTTCATGTTGCAGACTTTTCAGACGACGAGTAAGGTGCCTTAGGTCGTGGTCTTATACTCAGTGATGCCGCTGGAGTTGATGGACTCACTTATCTTCCAAGTCTTCCGCTGTTATCGTTATTAGATGGCCTTAAGCCATGTTTATCATACTTAATCTCTTCGGAGATATTCGATGTAATAAGTGTGTGATTGCTACTCTGTTATAAATCCTCCATTTATACTGTGCGTGTCAGCATTACTGATCCAGGGATGACACTGGTGCACAGCAGCACAGGCCATTTGAGGTCTGGTCGCTACAAAGTTGGTATCAGAGCACACGCTGACTGTAGGACACGACCACTAAGCTTAAGCCCTAGAAAGCTTCTCTCTTCTCATTTATGACCCCTCTCCTTTTTCTACTCTTTTAGGAATGGCGAATGCAAGGAGCAAGTTCATGCAACCAGATGAAGACACGCCGTTTGGTCGACACTTGAAGGAAGTCACCAAGTACCTGAACATAGGAATACCAAGCATCACCGGAACCTACAACGCCACATTACCCGAAGAGGAGAGCTTGAAGATTCAAGTTATCATTCCAGGGAGGATGTTTAGTGCCATGAGATTGGTTTTCGAAGCACCAAATTGGAGTTTAGGGAAGAGCATGGCCGCACACATCGCCATGGGACGCATTGGAGAAGTCTACCACCAGGAGCTTAAGGATACAATTTACCATATTTGTGGACGTCGAGACGCGCAATGGGAGATGATCAAGACCAAGAAGGATGGATCAATTGCAGCTTTCATCCAGGAGCAGAACCAACATATTCGTCGCCAGGAGAACCAGATGTGCACGGACAAGGAAGAACTGAAGAAGGCATTAACGAAGATCAAGGAGCTCCAAGAAGAACTCAAGGCTACACGCGAAGATTATTTGGAGGAAATCAACGCACTAGTAGGGAAGATTGACGACCTGGAGAAGAAGATTGGAGCATTCGTGGGAAATCCAGTGCCAAAAGCAGAAGTTGACGAATGCACTTGTCCGGATAACTACACCATCATCGACGACACCGACTCAGAACCAAGTGAAGACGAATGGATTGATGAAGCTGGAGCAGACATCATGGAGTCTTCAACGGATCAGAATTTCTAGTAGACCACCATATCAGTAGTAGTTTTTCCCCATTTAATAGTATAGTTCAAGCACTTTGTAACGCTAGTTAGATCGATTGTTTTGCCTTGTTTGAATTGATTGAGTGATATTGATTGAATTTGTCTCATGAGCATATGGGTAGTGTTTTCTCTCTAGACCTCATTCTATTCTTAACTCTCATCTTTTCTAAACCTATCAGATGCCTCCGAGACGCGACACCGGATTTGTTTTCCCGCCAGAGATCACTCAGTTGATTCAGCAACAGAATGCCCTGATGCAAGTGTTAGTTCAGAACCAAGGCAACAACAACAACAACCCACCGCCACCACCACCTGTTGATCACTTAGCCCGTTTCTTAAGGCTAAACCCGCCGGTGTTTTCCAGTAGCACCGAGCCGATTGTAGCAGATGATTGGCTCCGCAAAGTTGGAAGGGAGTTGACCACTGTAGGATGCACAGATGCGGAAAGAGTGCGATTTGCCGCACACCAGCTTGATGGACCCGCAGCATCATGGTGGGAGAATTATACAGCCACACACCCTATTGACACTGTCACATGGGACCAGTTTCAGCAAGCTTTCCGTACAGCTCATGTTTCAGCAGGAGCTATGGCTATGAAGAAGCGTGAGTTTCGTAACCTACGCCAAGGAGGACGCACCGTAGGCCAGTATGTGGAGGATTTCAGTAAGCTAGCACGTTATGCACCAGATGACGTTGCTACAGATGCTGCCAAGCAGGAGAAATTTTTGGAAGGGCTGAATGATGAATTGATTATGCAGTTGATGGTAGCAACCTTCAACAACTACCAGGAGCTGGTATATAGAGCTCTCATGATTGAAGGGAAGCAACAGCAGATTGAAAACCGCAAGAGGAAGTATGGACAAGGGAAGTATAACTCAGGAGCTCAGCAGAAGCCTCGATTTACCCCGAAGCCGGGAGGACAGTTTCAGCATACCCATGGAGGAGGTAGTTCGCACAACCATAATGGCTCCAAGAATGGTAATGGGAATGGAGGAAGAGTTTACTGCGACGCTTCTCGTCGAGGACTTGGAGCAGTGCTTATGCAGGAAGGAAGAGTTGTGTCATATGCTTCACGACAGCTTAAACCCCATGAGAAGAATTATGCTACGCATGATTTGGAGTTAGCAGCCGTGGTGCATGCATTGAAGACATGGAGACATTTTCTCATTGGAAACCATTGTGAGGTGTACACGGATCACAAGAGTTTGAAGTATATTTTCACGCAGAAGGAGTTAAATCTCAGACAGAGGAGATGGTTGGAGCTCATTAAAAATTATGATATGAGATTGCATTATCACCCAGGAAAGGCTAACGTAGTAGCAGACGCGTTGAGCCGCAAGAGTCATGTCAACACCCTCATGACAGGAGAATTACCTCAGGAGATAGCTGAGGACCTTCGCGAGCTATGTTTGGAGATAGTCCCTAGAGGCTATTTAGCGATATTGGAGATTCAGTCTACCTTGATGGAAAGGATCAGAGAAGCTCAGAAGACAGACAAGGAGATTGAAGAGATAAAGGAGAAGATGAGCAAAGGAAAAGCCAAGGGATTTCGTGAGGATGAGCACGATACCTTATGGTTCGAGGACCGCGTATATGTGCCAAATAATCCGGAGATCAGGAAGTTGATTTTGCAAGAAGCCCATGATTCACCGTACTCGATTCACCCAGGGAATACCAAGATGTATTTGGATTTGAAGAATACTTTCTGGTGGACCGGAATGAAGAAGGATATTGCGGAGTATGTAGCAGTTTGTGATGTATGTCAGAGAGTGAAGGCAGAGCATCAGAAGCCAGCAGGATTGCTGCAGCCATTGCCGATACCCGAATGGAAGTGGGATAAAATAGGCTTGGATTTTATCACAGGATTACCCAGGACTCATTCAGGCTATGACTCGATATGGGTTGTAGTCGACCGTTTGACGAAAGTGGCTCATTTCATTCCAGTGAAGACCACTTACACCAGTGCTAAGTTGGCAAAGATATACATGACCAGGATCGTATGTTTGCATGGAGTTCCGAGGACCATTGTATCAGACAGAGGAACCCAATTTACCTCGAAATTTCGGAAGCAGTTACATGAAACATTGGGAACCAGGCTGGAATTTAGTACAGCATTTCACCCGCAGACAGATGGACAGACCGAGAGAGTCAACCAGATTTTGGAGGACATGTTGAGAGCATGTGCACTAGATTATGGATCTAGTTGGGACGACAATTTTCCATATGCGGAGTTTTCATATAACAACAGTTATCAAACCAGTTTGAAGATGGCCCCTTTCGAAGCCTTGTACGGAAGGAGGTGTAGAACACCGTTGTTATGGGACGAAGTTGGAGACCGTCAGTTGTTTGGACCGGATTTGATTAAGGAGTCTGAACAGAAAGTAAGGTTGATTCGCGATAGGCTCAAAGTAGCCCAGTCCAGACAGAAGAGTTATGCTGATTCTAAACGAAAGGAGACAGTTCACGAAGTCGGAGACAGAGTGTATCTTCGAGTATCACCACTTCGAGGAGTAAAGCGCTTTGGAGTTAAGGGAAAATTAGCGCCCCGTTTTATCGGACCATACAGAGTGTTGGAACGTATGGGAGAAGTTGCCTACAAGCTGGAATTGCCCGAAGGATTGTCTGGAGTACATGATGTATTTCACGTTTCGCAGTTGAAGAAGTGCCACGCAGAGATGGCTGAGATACCACTGAGAGATACTGTGCCACTGGAAGCGATTCAGCTGGAAAGTGATTTGACTTATGAGGAGAAGCCAGTTAAGATTCTCGAGTATGCCAGCCGAGTTACCCGCAGCAAGGTTATCAAGTTTTGCAAAGTTTAGTGGAGTCACCACACGGAGGATGAAGCTACCTGGGAGCGAGAGGAAGATCTACGGAAAGACCACTCCCACCTGTTTTCTAGCCAACCCGAATCTCGAGGGCGAGATTCATCTTAAGGGGGGTAGGTTTGTAACATCCCAAATTTTCAATTTGGTATGTTATACATAGATCATCATTGCATATCATGTTTTATTGCATTTTGACAAATCCTCGATAAATCCTAAGCAACTCAAGGACCCTCGAAGAGAGTTGGGGATTTTCTCGAAATTTCTTATTTGATTTTCATCAAATAATAAGACGAGGATTTTGGTTTTAATTATTTTCTCTCCGGAAAAAATATATTTCATTTAAATAAATGAGAGGAGAAAACATGACTTCTCCAAAACAATTGAAATACTGGAGGAAAAATGTTAAAATCATTATTTGGATTTTATTTGCAATTTTTATTGCATTAAAAATATTGCATGTTTTCAAAATATTTATTTTGATTTAAAAAAATGTTCACCCTATTCTAGATTTTCTAACTAGACGGGGAAAATTTATTTCATATTTTTCTACGAATTATTTTCCGTGGAACTTATTTAAAAAAAACTGCGCGACGCCCGACCGGGCCGAAGCCCAGCCGAGCGCCGGCCCACCCCGCGCCTCTCCTTCTCCCGCACGGCGCCGAGCCGCCGCCGGAGTCCGCCATGGCCACGCCGCCCCGGCCGCCCCCTTCCCCAAGCCTTGGACCCCCCTCCTATATATATAGCCCCCCTCTCTCTCTCCCCTCAACGAGCGCCGCCGCCGCCCTCACCGCCGAGCGCCGCCGCCGCCCGCATCTCGCCGCGCCGCCGCCGCCGTAGCCCGCGCCGCCGCCGCCGGGAGCCGCCGCCCTCGCCTCGCCCGCCCCTCGCCGAGCCCCGCACCCCGCCGCCCGAGCTCGCCGCCCCGCCGGAGCCCCTCGCCGGAGCCCGACGAGGTACTGCCCGCTGCCCCGTTGACTTTGCCAGTTTTCGGTTTTATTATTTTACGAGCGTTCACCGAACCGTTCGTTTTAACGAACGCGTTCGTCGGTTTTTCTCTGTTAACGAACGTCCGTTATTTAACCGTTCGTCCGTTTTCTTTTTCGTCGGAGTTTTCTCGTTATTATCTCAGATTCGATTTCTGATCGAATCTTCAATTCTGTTTAACTTCTCGCTCGTTTATCAGAATCAGGCGATTCAAGCGCCTAGAGTTTCGTCTCGAAATTCTCTTTCCGTTTAACCTACTCAAACAAGTTTTTGCTACAGTAAAATTTGACCTAGATTCGGATTAGCCAACGAAGTTTCTTTCTTTCGCCGTTTGACTTTCGTTGCTTCTTTCGAGTTGATTCTTTTTGCAAACCGGAGTTCTTAAGTTGAACTTTCTGGTTGGATCTTTCATTCGAGTTTTACCTGTGCATTAGATGAGTACTGACTGTATGCTTGTTTGTTTGCGATAGAGTACCCGGAGTGTGCCGCTTGTTACTTCGACTCGCTAGGTTTTGCGGATCATCAGCAAGGCAAGTAACACTTTGATCATATACCTCCCATACCCAGTTTTTATTGCATTAGATCTATTCCTCAAACATTGCATGATTAGGATCTGATTAAATTGTGGGAGCTGGGAAGTAGTTGAGGTAGAACCTATTACCTGATTTCTTATCAAACCCTTGGGAGTTACTTCTACGTTGCTATTATATTGCCATGCTATGCTCGTAGACGTGGATTGGGTTTGAGAGATATTCATGACAGATGTGAGATGCTTATTAATGGTTCAACTTAAGGTGGCAACTAAAACTCATATCTGGGTGGATTGAGGCACCTGGAGAACCCAGTGTTGTCTGATTTTATAAGGTCCGCCACCCAGGCTCAAAGGGATCATAAGATTATTCATGCTAGAAACTTCCGTGTGCAGCCACAAGCTATTATGGGCTCTAGCATAGTTGAGTAGGTTACATGATCTCTTGAAGAGGTGGACTAGCAGATGTAGGGGAAAGTAGGTGTACCGGTCCATCCGGAGTAAAGGGTGATTGTTCCTGAAAGACTGTGTCTCGGTCATCCGTTTCTCAAACATCATGCAGTGCGAGAATCAAGCGGAGGCGATCGAGTCTTGTGGGGAAAAGTGCGCAAACCTCTGCAGAGTGTACAAACTAATCATGGTTAGCCGTGTCCCCGGTTATGGACAACTTGAGTATCTAGTACCTGGATTATCATTTGAATCTCATCACTATGTTACTTATAATTAATTTTGTTGGGTTAATGATGCCACTTAATTGGGATTGAGTTGGAGGTACCTTCTCAATGTTTCACAACCACCATGATAGTTAAATAAAATTTATTCCTTTGAAGTAGGATAAAATTGGCTTTTCGCAAAACTGTAACCATAGAGCTTTCCACCAGCCATATATGCATATAGTATAGCATTATTATTGTTCATTGCTCTCTATGTGTTACTTTGCCAGCATATTCTATGTGCTGACCCGTTTTCGGGCTGCAACGTTTCATGTTGCAGACTTTTCAGACGACGAGTAAGGTGCCTTAGGTCGTGGTCTTATACTCGGTGATGCCGCTGGAGTTGATGGACTCACTTATCTTCCAAGTCTTCCGCTGTTATCGTTATTAGATGGCCTTAAGCCATGTTTATCATACTTAATCTCTTCGGAGATATTCGATGTAATAAGTGTGTGATTGCTACTCTGTTATAAATCCTCCATTTGTACTGTGCGTGTCAGCATTACTGATCCAGGGATGACACTGGTGCACAGCAGCACAGGCCATTTGAGGTCTGGTCGCTACACCAACCTTACATGACCACGTTCATGAGACCGGTTCCACCGACAGACATGCAACTTGTTTTGCATAAAGGTGGCTGGCGGGTGTCTGTTTCTCCAACTTTAGTTGAATAAATTTGACTACGGCCGATCCTTGTTGAAGGTTAAAACAACAAACTTGATGAAACATCGTTGTGGTTTTGATGCGTACGTAAGAACGGTTCTTACTAGAAGCCCGTAGCAGCCACGTAAAACTTGCAACAACAAAGTAGAGGACGTCTAACTTGTTTTTGCATGGCATGTTGTGTTGTGATATGGTCAAGACATGATGTGATATAAGTTATTGTATGATATGATCATGTTTTGTAAAAGTTATCGGCAACTGGCAGGAGCCTTATGGTTGTCGCTTTATTGTATGAAATGCAATCGCCATGTAATTGCTTTACTTTATCACTATGCGTTAGCGATAGTTCTAGAAGCAATATTGGCGAGACGACAACGACGCTACGATTGAGATCAAGGTGTCAAGCCGGTGATGACAGAAATCATGACGGTGCTTTGAATATGGAGATCAAAGGCACAAGATGATGATGGCCATATCATGTCACATATTTTGATTGCATGTGATGTTTATCTTTTATGCATCTTATTTTGCTTAGTACGGCGGTAGCATTATAGGATGATCCCTCACTATAATTTCAAGGTAGAAGTGTTCTCCCTGGGTATGCACCATTGCGACAGTTCGTCATGCCGAGACACCACGTGATGACCGGGTGTGATAAGCTCTACGTTCACATACAATGGGTGCAAGACAGTTTTGCACGTGCGGAATACTCGGGTTAAACTTGACGAGCCTAGCATGTACAGACATGGCCTCGGAACACTGGAGACCGAAAGGTTGAACGTGAATCATATAGTAGATATGATCAGCATAGATATGTTCACCAATAAAGACTACTCCATCTCACGTGATGACCGGACATGGTTTAGTTGATTTGGATCACGTAATCATTTAGATGACTCGAGGGATGTCTATCTAAGTGGGAGTTCTTAAGTAATATGATTAATTGAACTTAATTTATCATGAACTTAGTCCTGATAGTATTTGCATATCTATGTTGTAGATCAATAGCTCGCGTATAGCTCCCCTGTTTTATTTTTGATATGTTCCTAGGGAAAACTAAGTTGAAAGATGATAGTAGCAATGATGCGGACTGGGTCCGTGATCTGAGGATTATCCTCATTGCTGCACAAAAGAATTATGTCCTTGATGCACCGCTAGGTGACAGACCTGTTGCAGGAGCCGATGCAGACGTTATGAACGTTTGACAAGCTCGGTATGATGACTACTTGATAGTTTAGTGCGCCATACTTTACGGATTAGAACCGGGACTTCAAAAATGTTTTGAATGCCATGGAGCATATGAGATGTTCCAAGAGCTGAAATTGGTATTTCAGACTCATGCCCGAGTTAAGAGGTATGAGACCTGTGACAAGTACTTTGCCTACAAGATGGAGGAGAATAGCTTAGCTAGTGAGCATGTGCTTAGAATGTCTGAGTACTACAATCACTTGAATCAAGTGGGAGTTAATCTTCCAGATAAGATAGTGATTGACAGAGTTCTCTAGTCACTATCACCAAGTTACTAGAACTTTGTGATGAACTATAATATGCAAGGGATAACGGAAACGATTCCCAAGCTCTTCGCGATGCTGAAATCGGCGAAGGTAGAAATCAAGAAAAAGCACCAAGTGTTGATGGTCGACAAGACCACTAGTTTCAAGGAAAAGGGCAAGGGGAAGAAAGGGAACTTCAAGAAGAATGGAAAGCAAGTTGCCACTCCCGTGAAGAAGCCCAAACCTAGACCTAAGCCTGAAACTGAGTGCTTCTACTGCAAAGGGAATGGTCACTGGAAGCGGAACTACCCCAAATACTTGGCAGATAAGAAGGATGGCAAAGTGAACAAAAGTATATTTGATATACATGTTATTGATGTGTACTTTACTAGTGTTCATAGTAACCCCAGGGTATTTGATACCGGTTCAGTTGCTAAGATTAGTAACTCGAAACAGGAGTTGCAAAATGAACAAAGACTAGTTAAGGGCAAGGTGACAATGTGCATTGTAAATGATTCCAAGGTTGATAAGATCACCATCGCACACTCCTTTTACCTTCGGGATTAGTGTTGAACCTAAAATAATGTTATTTTGTATTTGCGTTGAGCATGAATATGATTGGATCTTGCAATATGGTTATTCATTTAAATCAAAGAATAATTTTGTTCTATTTACATGAATAAAACCTTCTATGGTCTTACATCCAATGTAAATGGTTTACTGAATCTCGATCGCAGTGATACACATACTGATAATATTGATGCCAAAAGACGCAAAGTTAATAATGATAGTGCAACATGTTTGTGGCACTTCCGTTTAGGTCATATTGGTGTAAAGCACATGAAGAAACTCCATGTTGATGGGCTTTTGGAATCACTTGATTATGAAACACTTGATGCTTGCGAACCATGCCTCATGGGCAAGATGACTAAGACTCCGTTCTCCGAAACAATGAGCGAGCAACTAACGTATTGGAAATAACACATACTGATGTATGCGGTCCGATGAGTGTTGAGGCTCGCGGCGGGTATTGTTATTTTCTGACCTTCACAGATGATTTGAGCAGATATGAGTATATCTACTTAATGAAACACAAGTCTGAAACGTTTGAAAAGTTCAAAAAAATTCAGACTGAAGTGGAGAATCATCGTAACAAGAAAATAAAGTTTCTACGATCTGATCGCGGAGGCGAATATTTGAGTTTCGAGTTTGGCCTTCATTTAAAACAATGTGGAATAGTTTCACAACTCACGCCACCTCGAACACCACAGCGTAATGGTGTGTCCGAACGTCGTAACCGTACTTTATTAGATATGGTGCGATCTATGATGTCTCTTACCGATTTACCACTATCGTTTTGGGGTTATGCATTAGAGACAACTGCATTCACATTAAAGAGGGCACCATCTAGTGAGGCCTACACCAATTAGTGAGGAAGCTAATGATAATGATCATGAAAACTTCAGATCAAGTTACTACCAAACCTCGTAGGTCAACCAGAGCACGTTCCGCACCAGAGTGGTACGGTAATCCTGTTCTGGAAGTCATGTTACTAGACCATGACGAACCTACGAACTATAAGGAAGCGATGATGAGCCCAGATTCCGCAAAATGGCTTGAGGCCATGAAATCTGAGATGGGATCCATGTATGAGAACAAAGTGTGGACTTTGGTTGACTTGCCTGATGATCGGCAAGCCATAGAGAATAAATGGATCTTCAAGAAGAAGACTGACGCTGACGGTAATGTTACTGTCTACAAAGCTCGACTAGTTGCGAAAGGTTTTCGACAAGTTCAAGGAGTTGACTACGATGAGACCTTCTCACCCGTAGCGATGCTTAAGTCTGTCCGAATCATGTTAGCAATTGCCGCATTTTATGATTATGAAATTGGCAAATGGATGTCAAAACTGCATTCCTTAATGGATATCTTAAAGAAGAGTTGTATATGATGTAACCAGAAGGTTTTTCAATCCTAAAGGTGCTAACAAAATGTGCAAGCTCCAGCGATCCATCTATGGACTGGTGCTGTGACGCCCGGGTAATCAAGCTACAGTAACCCTCTGGTAATGATGCCACGTCACCACGATTACTGTTGCTAATCTCGTGCTAGTCTAGAACCGATCCAAATTCAAATTTAAGATCAAATCGAACAGTTAAAGTTTTCAAAAGTGAAAACTAAAATGTTGTAAATGTGTTAAATAAATCTTGGGTAATAGTGGTGAAGAAACCTAAATTTAATAAAATGATTAAGTGTTCAAAATAATTAAAACTGTAGGTTAAATAATAAAATAAATGCCTTTTGAATTTTATAAAATATTAAACTATTTTAGTTGGGATAAGAATTAATGTGGCAGTAGTTTATTTAAAAGTACCAATTTAGGTGTTAGTGATAATTTTTACTAAAACTAAAATAAAATGTAACTAAAATAAAATAGGAAAGAATAAATAAAAATAAAGGAAATAAAACAAAGTCAAAAAAACAAACAAACAAACGCCCTGGCCCACTGGGCCACGGCCCAGCAGGCCACCAGGCCAGCCCACCAGCTGCGCCTATACACCCACTACCCTAAAACCCTAGCCGGTCAACCCCACTTCCTCCCCCCCACGATCCCTTCTCCTCCCCCGACTGGATCGGGATCAACCACTCGCGCCCGTCCCGCCGTTGTCGCGCCGACGCCACCCAGAGCGCTCCTGCCTCAGCCACCTGGTCGTCGACCCCGTCGCCGCTTCGCCGTCCTCCTCCTCGTCTCCTCCTCGACGGGCCGCCTTGACCCCCCCACCCCCCCCGCCCGACCTTGGCGACCCGTCACCCCGCCGCCGACGCCTCGCCTCCTCCCCGGAGCCCCCCCACTCGCCGACGCCCCCCGTCACCTCACCTCACCGACCGCCCCGCCGCTCGACGTCGCCGGACCTCGCCGTCATCGCGCCACCACGCCCTGGAGCCGCCCCGACGCCGTTGCTCGTCGCCTCCCCGACCCCGTCGCCGCCGCCCGGATCGCCACCTCGCCGGACTGCCTCCCCGCCGTCCTCTACGTCGTCACCTCCTCCCCTGCGCCGACCGTCCCCGTCCTCCTCCCCAAAGGCTCCATCGAGCCTCGCCGCCCGTTCCCCTGCAATGTGGGGTGAGGACCTCCTCCGCCTCCCCCTCTGCCCTCTGTTACACCGACCACCGTGGTCTCGTCCGCCTCGTCGACCACTGGCCCCGTCTGGACCACGCTCGCCGCGCCTCATCTCCGCCCTCTCCTCCTCCCGCGGCCGCGCCACCGCGCCGCCCGCGTGCCACTGGCCGCACCGGCGCCACCTCCTCGCCTCCGCCCGCCGTGGCCCCGGCTGGCCGCGCCGGCTTGCCCCGCCGTCGGTGCCCCGGCGGCCTCGTCCCTTGCGGGCGAGTGCTCGCTCGGGTGCGCCCGCAACCGCCTGCCCGTATGCCCGTTAAGGCCCTGTGCCTATGACCAGTGGGCCCGGCCCTAGAACGTTTTGAAAAAAGAATTAAAAATAATATTAATAAAATTAAAAATTAATTAATTAATTAATTAGTGAATTAATTAAGTTAATTAACCCTGTTTAATTAGTCTAATTAACTAGTTAGTTTAAATGAACCGTAATTAGTTTAGTTAAATCCTCATTAACCTAAACAGAGTATGACAGGTGGGTCCCACTGGACCCACACGTCAGTTTGACTAGTCAACACCTCTGCTGACTGCTGACGTCAGCATGCACTATTCTGGATAATGTTGAATTAAAATAATTAAATAAATTCTAGAAATGATTTAAAACTTTAGAAAATCATATAAAATAAACCGTAGCTCAGATGAAAATACTTTCTACATGAAAGTTGCTCAGAACGACGAGACGCATCCGAATACGCAGCCCGTTCATCCGCCACACATCCCTAGCATAGCGAACCTGCAACATTTCACCTCCGGCTCATCTGTCCGAAAACGTGAAACACGGAGATACTTTCCCGGATGTTTCCCCCTTTCGCCGGTATCACCTACTACCCCGTTAGGGCACACCTAACACCGCTCATTGTCATGTCATGCATCGTCATGCTTATGTTTGCAATGCATTTACTGTTACTTCCCCCTCTTCTCTCCGGTAGACTACGAGACCGACGCTGCTGCTGCCTAGTTCGACTACTGAGTTGACGACCCCTCCTTCTTGCCAGAGGAACCAGGCAAGCCCCCCTGATCACCAGATATCGCCTATTCTTCTCTATACTGCTTGCATTAGAAGAGTGTAGCATGTTACTGCTTTCGGTTAATCCTATTCTGCTGCATAGCCTATCATTGTTGCTACTATTGTTACCCTTACCTGCTATCCTACTGCTTAGTATAGGATGCTAGTGTTCCATCAGTGGCCCTACACTCTTGTCCGTCTGCCATGCTATACTACTGGGCCGTGATCACTTCGGGAGGTGATCGCGGGTATATACTATATACTTTATATACATGACACATGTGGTGACTAAAGTCGGGTCAGCTCGTTGAATACCCACAAGTGATTCTGATGAGGGGGCTGAAAGGACACGTGGCTCCATCCCGGTAGAGGTGGGCCTGGGTTCCTGACGGCCCCCGACTGTTACTTTGTGGCGGAGTGACAGGGCAGGTTGAGACCACCTAGGAGAGAGGTGGGCCTGGCCCTGGTCGGCGTTCGCGGATACTTAACACACTTAACGAGATCTTGGTATTTGATCTGAGTCTGGCCATTTGGTCTATACGCACTAACCAACTACGCGGGAACGGTTATGGGTACTCGACGTCGTGGTATCAGCCGAAGCCTTCGTGACGTCAGCGATGGAGCGGCGCGCGCCGGATTGGACTGGAACGCCTGCTAGGCTAGGTCTGCTTCCGGCCGCGTACGCAACGTGCAGGTGTGCAATGGGCGATGGGCCCAGACCCCTGCGCGCATAGGATTTAGACCGGCGTGCTGACCTCTCTGTTGAGCCTAGGTGGGGCTGCGACGTGTTGATCTTCCGCGGCCGGGCATGACCCAGAAAAGTGTGTCCGGCCAAATGGGATCGAGCGTGTTGGGTTATGTGGTGCACCCCTGCAGGGAAGTTTATCTATTCGAATAGCCGTGTCCCTCGGTAAAAGGACGACCTGGAGTTGTACCTTGACCTTATGAAAACTAGAACCGAATTCTTAATAAAACACACCCTTCTAAGTGCCAGATACAACCCGGTGATCGCTCTCTAACAGGGCGACGAGGAGGGGATCGCCGGGTAGGATTAAGCTATGCGATGCTACTTGGTGAACTTACCATCTACTCTCTTCTACATGCTGCAAGATGGAGGTGGCCAGAAGCATAGTCTTCGACAGGATTAGCTATCCCCCTCTTATTCTGGCATTCTGCACTTCAGTCCACCGATATGGCCCTTTACACATATACCCATGCATATGTAGTGTAGCTCCTTGCTTGCGAGTACTTTGGATGAGTACTCACGGTTGCTTTTCTCCCTCTTTTCCCCTTTCTATACCTGGTTGTCGCAACCAGATGCTGGAGTCCAGGAGCTAGAGATCCCGAGGATGATTCTACATGGAGTTCGGCTTCGAGGAGTAGTTAGGAGGTCCCAGGCAGGAGGCCTTGCCTTTTCGATCGTTGCTACTTTTGTGCTAGCCTTGTTAAGGCAAACTTGTTTAACTTATGTCTGTACTTAGATATTGTTGCTTCCGCTGACTCGTCTATGATCGAGCACTTGTATTCGAGCCCTCGAGGCCCCTGGCTTGTATTATGATGCTTGTATGACTTATTTATGTTGTAGAGTTGTGTTGTGATATCTTCCCGTGAGTCCCTGATCTTGATCGTACACATTTGCGTGCATGATTAGTGTACGATTGAATCGGGGGCATCACAAGTTGGTATCAGAGCCAGACTGCCTGTAGGAATTCCCCTTCCCAACTCCTTGTCCGAAGTTGAGTCTAGTCGTTGCAAAACTTTTACTAACATGGTTGTGCGGCTTACGGGCCCACGTCGCCATTGGGTGGTAGTAGGATCTTTTATTCCTCGACCTTTACTCTGGGACTCTGAAGTCTCTCCTATTCGGGTTAAATAATTTTGCTAAAAAGACTGTAGGTTCTCATAAATACTTTCTCCCGGAGAGCCCCTTCCGGCCAGATGATCGCCTGCTGCACCAGAAGATTCTGAAGACACTCTCTGATGCTTTCCTGAGACCCTTGTGCCCTTCGCCATTGCGATCCCTACCATCGATAAATCTTTATGGATAACTACATACTTTTGTCGTTCATACCTTCATCCCCAATTGCCCTTGTTATTACAAGGTGCCCTCAAATACTCTCCGATGTTCCAAGCATCCATTATGCTTACTACCCCGCAGTTCCTTGCCGCATGAATACCCCTACGAATAATTCTTCACCCTTATCGAGGAACTGTTCATTACTAGTTGATCATATGATCCACAAGGTACATTGATATACTATCCGGTCTTCCGATAATTCCCTGCCAGCTGTTGCTGTGCAAATACTTGTCTGCTTGCATTATGGTTGCGTTCCATATGTCTAGCAATATTCATTAGTATCCCTTGTCATCATCATTTTCAGCCTTTGATTTGATATGTGGTGAATGCTCGCAATCCTCAGTCGAAATCCTAGAATTCATCCTTCCGGATCAGACGTCATTTTAAACATGAACTGGTTCTCGACCAACCGAATAGCCGTCGATTGTACCCGTAAGTTTACTCAACTTATCCATCCTCAATCAGAGCGTTTGCTTCTGATCTCTTGATTTGGAAATGGCAATTCCTTTGCATTTGAGATTTGAATTAGTTAGTTATTCCCATAATATGATGCCTTTGCATTCTTTCTTCCTCTGATTGAGTACCGATACTCACATCAGCTCTGTTGTGGATCACCCGATCCATTGTTGGATTTTTATCCGACAGTGTCCTTCATATTCAATCACCTTGAGAAGTTCTTCCCTCATACATAATGCCTTCGGTAAATTGTATCCTCTCCTTTTGTCACCCATGCTCTACTATCGAGCTTGTGTTATTTACTATTGAAGCTTGTGGTATATGTTCCCAATATGACCCTAAGGGTTGAACCTATGCCTTTCCAGATCCGGGTAAACCCGAGAGCTATCACCAGTCATACTCTTTTGGAGTTTTGCTAGATAAAATTTAAACATTACAACTTCTTCGAAAAATGAGAAGTGAATGAAAGGGTATGCATTGGAGAAGTGGGAGTCGACCTTGAACTTTGTGTTCATGCCCATGGACACGATGAAGATCCTATCGTAGAAGCTTCTTGTAATAATAACTATTTCCTTGATATGATATCGTCTAGTATCTGTGTATTGATCCTTTTGCAATCGTGGTTCCGACCATGTTCTCCTTTAAATACCATTTCTCGTGCAAGTTTAAGCACTTGTCCTCTGCAGAGCAATACCCCCGTCCAACCTCTACTTTGGTCTGTCGTCGAGTATTACCCCCCTGGTATCTCGAGAATGCCAAGGAACTACTTAACTTCTTATGAGTTCTTCATCAACTAACATTCTTGCCGATTCCATTTTTCCAACGGGTTCTGAGTTGTTAGAACCCCTCAAGGACACCGATAAGTGAATCAATTCCGCACTCCGATTCAATAACTCTAAGTAATTTTTGTTGCTTACGGGTTTAATAATCCTTCAAGTCATTCCTAGCCTGCTCGGCTATGTCATTATCGTGCCGATTTTAACTGTGCTACCTGGACCTTCCCAGCGCACAAATTTCGACAGTGAGCTAATCTTGCGTCGATCTTCCTCGTCATATCACTTCTCCTTGAACAGCAAACTTGATTTTGAGTTTGTGTCCTACCCGTGGTTCCAATAACCTTCCGCTTTCATCATTCCTTTGACTTGATGTCATCGTCGATCAATTACATCTTCTTGAAAACCTCTCGACAAATTTGTCGTGATCATTGTCAACAATTTGACTTCTTCCAAGTTGTGTGTCGAAATTCAGGATGAGAAATACCATCCTTGCCCCTCGATGAATTGTGTTATCATCGACAACATTCTTGCCTCCCCCCAACACAAACTTGTTCATATTTTGTGTTGTATCTTGATTTCCCTGCTATCCAACCTATGTTATGTTCTACTGTGGAGTATTACCATCTTTGATGTCAAGAATGTCGTGAGCATTACTCCACCTCTTAAGAATTCTTGGTACAATGATACTTCTCACCATCACCATTCTTTCTTGGTCCCCGTGTTGTTTCTAAACGAAATACCGACAAATGGTCTGTGATGTGTAAATTCTAAACTTCTAGCAACCCTATTGCTTTGAAGTTATTGGTCTATAGTTTCATTCTACGTCTATGGCTTAATGAATCATCATTCGAACATTGATCGTGCTACCTAGCCCATATTTCGGGTGCACATTTCAACCAATGTTTAACTGTGTATGTTTTCCTCGAGCATACGTCATTAAGTCATTCGATCTAGCTAATGTTATCTCCTTGTTCACATAGTTGTGGAAATCCATCTTTTGGAAATCTCAATGGATTGTCGTTGAGTCAATCAGTCACCTCCTCACCTCTCCTTGATTTAATGATGAACCCTTGTTCGGAACTCGCTTCCATAGTTCATCTCCCGAGAATCTTACATTGTCATCTCATCAATTTGTGTTGCACCTTTTCTTCTCAGGTATCCTGAGTCTGAGTTATCCTGACGCCAATCAGATCTGAATCTCGGTCAGATATGAGGGTTGGAACATATTTCCAAGAGTTATAACATTGGTCAATTTATGACCCGGTAAGGTGATGTCATGCCTAACACACCTGGCCGGAGGACCTATTATTATAAGTTTTCCTTTTTAGCAAGGTTAGCTATTATTCCATGAGGAAATTGTAAGACTTACTCTATAAGTTGTTCCTGATGGATCCTTTGTGTATCCATAGCCTGATCTTACCTAATGACCATGTCAATGCTATCTCGAAGCATGTCTGTGGTACTCCGATCTTCAATAAAAACATTTCAAGCACAATGCTAAATTTTCATTATCAATTATTCAAACACCGTTCTTTGGGTAATGTCATGAACTTCCTCTTCCCTAACCTAAATGGTTCTCTTCTAACCATTGTCCTTGGGAAGGATATACCCCCTGAAATATGTGTTTAAACACATTTTCCTTTCCATTGTTTTGTTTAATCTGATAATCATATTTTCCTTTCCATTGGTTGGCTTAACGTTTCTGGTGATCATTATGATCTAAGCAGTATTAATTCCCTGCTTGTGCAAACACCTCAGTGTACAACTCTGTCAGTAAGACCCTGTTACTATTGTTGGTGACATTCCGGTAACCACCGATGGACGAGAACTTTGCCTATTGGTCCGTCTCGTTTCAACGAGCAGGAAAATGGTTCTCTTCGTCCCTCGCCCTTGGTACCGACGATGTTGCTGACATATAACTGACAAGCTACCCTCTGACATGCCTTGCTATCATGATCGTGCAAGATGTCACCGCCCTTCCTACTTTAACCACATGGTGGGCCCATAACCCACAGTTCCACAGAATCAAAACCTGACTCTCCTGTGCACCCCCTGTTCCCAAATTTATTCATCGCGCGTGGCCTCGTATGTAATTCACGGACCACCGTCCTACTGATCTATACTGGCATCAGACATAATACTTATTCCGATTGCTTTGAACCCCTTTCACACTTTGTTTCAGGCTTCGAACGATTGCCTACCCGTTTGAAACTTCTCATGGTACTTTCTTACTTGCTCTCGGCTTTTTCTTAAGATTTAGTTCGAGAGTTACTTTCCGCCACCTTCCCCGATGATATTGACCAGATAGTCAACCTTGCAGAGGTCCGTTCTTCCATAATACCCCCCTTACTCTATCGTAAGTACGATGGAGATCCCGAAGAAAGGATGACGACTTGATCATGGTGACTTGAGCAGAGTAATGAAGACATCAACGAAAGGGATCAACCTCTTCGAAAGGGCAGCCAAGACCGACAAGACTCGTTAGGTTTTCGCTACCAACACTTTTTCCCCCTTACTCCACCGCTTAAATCTCGGGACGAGATTTCTTGTAGTGGAGGAGAATTGTGACGCCCGGGTAATCAAGCTACAGTAACCCTCTGGTAATGATGCCACGTCACCACAATTACTGTTGCTAATCTCGTGCTAGTTTAGAACCGATCCAAATTCAAATTTAAGATCAAGTCAAACAGTTAAAGTTTTCAAAAGTGAAAACTAAAATGTTGTAAATGTGTTAAATAAATCCTGGGTAATAATGGTGAAGAAACCTAAATTTAATAAAATAATTAAGTGTTCAAAATAATTAAAACTGTAGGTTAAATAATAAAATAAATGCCTTTTGAATTTTATAAAATATTAAACTATTTTAGTTGGGATAAGAATTAATGTGGCAGTAGTTTATTTAAAGGTACCAATTTAGGTGTTAGTGATAATTTTTACTAAAACTAAAATAAAATGTAACTAAAATAAAATAGGAAAGAATAAATAAAAATAAAGGAAATAAAACAAAGTCAAGAAAAACCCTTGGCCCCCTGGGCCACGGCCCAGCAGGCCACCAGACCACCAGGCCAGCCCACCAGCTGCGCCTATACACCCACTACCCTGAAACCCTAGCCGGTCAACCCCACTTGCCCCCCACGATCCCTTCTCCTTCCCCGACTGGATCGGGATCAAGCACCTGCGCCCGTCCCGCCGTCGTTGCGCCGACGCCACCCAGAGCGCCCCTGCCTCGGCCACCTCGTCGTCGACCCCGTCGCCGCTTCGCCGTCCTCCTCCTCGTCTCCTCCTCGCTGGGCCGCCTCGACCCCCCCGACCTTGGCGACCCGTCACCCCGCCGCCGACGCCTCGCCTCCTCCCCGGAGCCCCCCCCGCTCGCCGACGCCCCCCATCGCCTCACCTCATCGACCGCCCCGCCGCTCGACGTCGCCGGACCTCGCCGTCATCGCGCCACCATGCCCTGGAGCTGCCCCAACGCCGTTGCTCGTCGCCTCCCCGACCCCGTTGCCGCCGCCCGGATCGCCACCTCGCCGGATTGCCTCCCCGCCGTCCTCTACGTTGTCGCCTCCTCCCCTGCGCCAACCGTCCCCGTCCTCCTCCCCAAAGGCTCCATCGAGCCTCGCCGCCCGTTCCCCTGCAACGTGGGGTGAGGACCTCCTCCGCCTCCCCCGCTGCCCTCTGTTACACCGACCACCGCGGTCTCGTCCGCCTCCCCGGCCACTGGCCCCGTCTGGACCACGCTCGCCACGCCTCGTCTCCGCCCTCTCCTCCTCCCGCGGCCGCGCCACCGCGCCGCCCGCGTGCCACTGGCCGCACCGGCGCCACCCCCTCGCCTCCGCCCGCCGTGGCCCCGGCTGGCCGCGCCGGCTTGCCCCGCCGTCGGTGCCCCGGCGGCCTCGTCCCGCCCTGCGGGCGAGTGCTCGCTTAGGTGCGGCCGCAACCGCCTGCCCGTATGCCCGTTAAGGCCCCTGTGCCTATGACCAGTGGGCCCGGCCCTAGAACGTTAAAAAAAAATTAAAAATAATATTAATAAATTAAAAAATAATTAATTAATTAGTGAATTAATTAAGTTAATTAACCCTGTTTAATTAGTCTAATTAACTAGTTAGTTTAAATGAACCGTAGTTAGTTTAGTTAAATCCTAATTAACCTAAACAGAGTATGACAGGTGGGTCCCACTGGACCCACATGTCAGTTTGACCAGTCAACACCTCTGTTGACTGCTGACGTCATGCTGACGTCAGCATGCACTATTCTGGATAATGTTGAATTAAAATAATTAAATAAATTCTAGAAATGATTTAAAACTTTAGAAAATCATATAAAATAAACCGTAGCTCAGATGAAAATACTTTCTACATAAAAGTTGCTCAGAACGACGAGACGAATCCGAATACGCAGCCCGTTCATCCGCCACACATCCCTAGCATAGCGAACCTGCAACATTTCACCTCCGGCTCATCTGTCCAAAAACGTGAAACACGAGGATACTTTTCTGGATGTTTCCCCCTTTCGCCGGTATCACCTACTACCGCGTTAGGGCACACCTAACACCGCTTATTGTCATCTCATGCATCGTCATGCTTATGTTTGCAATGCATTTACTGTTTCTTCCCCCTCTTCTCTCCGGTAGACTACGAGACCGACGCTGCTGCTGCCTAGTTCGACTACGGAGTTGACGACCCCTCCTTCTTGCCAGAGCAACCAGGCAAGCCCCCCCTTGATCACCAGATATCGCCTATTCTTCTCTATACTGCTTGCATTAGAAGAGTGTAGCATGTTATTGCTTTCGGTTAATCCTATTCTGCTGCATAGCCTATCATTGTTGCTACAGTTGTTACCCTTACCTGCTATCCTACTGCTTAGTATAGGATGCTAGTGTTCCATCAGTGGCCCTACACTCTTGTCCGTCTGCCATGCTATACTACTGGGTCGTGATCACTTCGGGAGGTGATCACGGGTATATACTATATACTTTATATACATGACACATGTGGTGACTAAAGTCGGGTCAGCTCGTTGAGTACCCGCAAGTGATTCTGATGAGGGGGCTGAAAGGACAGGTGGCTCCATCCCGGTAGAGGTGGGCCTGGGTTCCTGACGGCCCCCGACTGTTACTTTGTGGCGGAGCGACAGGGCAGGTTGAGACCACCTAGGAGAGAGGTGGGCCTGGCCCTGGTCGGCGTTCGCGGATACTTAACACGCTTAACGAGATCTTGGTATTGATCTGAGTCTGGCCATTTGGTCTATACGCACTAACCAACTACGCGGGAACAGTTATGGGCACTCGACGTCGTGGTATCAGACGAAGCCTTCGTGACGTCAGCGACGGAGCGGCGCGCGCCGGATTGGACTGGAACGCCTGCTAGGCTAGGTCTGCTTTCGGCCGCGTACGCAACGTGCAGGTGTGCAATGGGCGATGGGCCCAGACCCCTACACGCATAGGATTTAGACCGGCGTGCTGACCTCTCTGTTGAGCCTAGGTGGGGCTGCGACGTGTTGATCTTCCGCGGCCGGGCATGACCTAGAAAAGTGTGTCCGGCCAAATGGGATCGAGCATGTTGGGTTATGTGGTGCACCCCTGCAGGGAAGTTTATCTATTCGAATAGCCGTGTCCCTCGGTAAAAGGACGACCCGGAGTTGTAAACTAGAACCGGATACTTAATAAAACACACCCTTCCAAGTGCCAGATACAACCCGGTGATCGCTCTCTAACAGGGCGACGAGGAGGGGATCCCCGGGTAGGATTATGCTATGCGATGCTACTTGGTGAACTTACCATCTACTCTCTTCTACATGCTGCAAGATGGAGGTGGCCAGAAGCGTAGTCTTCGACAGGATTAGCTATCCCCCTCTTATTCTAGCATTCTGCAGTTCAGTCCACCGATATGGCCCTTTACACATATACCCATGCATATGTATTGTAGCTCCTTGCTTGCGAGTACTTTGGATGAGTACTCACGGTTGCTTTTCTCCCTCTTTTCCCCTTTCTATACCTAGTTGTCGCAACCAGATGCTGGAGTCCAGGAGCTAGAGATCCCGAGGATGATTCTACATGGAGTTCGGCTTCGAGTAGTTAGGTGGTCCCAGGCAGGAGGCCTTGCCTTTTCGATCGTTTCTACTTTTGTGCTAGCCTTCTTAAGGCAAACTTGTTTAACTTATGTCTGTACTCAGATATTGTTGCTTCCGCTAACTCGTCTATGATCGAGCACTTGTATTCGAGCCCTTGAGGCCCCTGGCTTGTATTATGATGCTTGTATGACTTATTTATGTTGTAGAGTTGTGTTGTGATATCTTCACGTGAGTCCCTGATCTTGATCGTACACATTTGCATGCATGATTAGTGTACGATTGAATCGGGGGCGTCACAGGTGCAAACATCTCAGAGTTGGAATATACGCTTTGATGAGTTGATCAAAGCATATAGTTTTATACAGACTTGTGGTGAAGCCTGTATTTATAAGAAAGTGAGAGGGAGCACTACAGCCTTTCTAATAAGTATATGTGAATGACATATTGTTGATCGAAAATGATGTAGAATTTTCTGGAAAGCATAAAGGAGTGTTTGAAAGGAGTTTTTCAAAGAAAGACCTCGGTGAAGCTGCTTACATATTGGGCATCAAGATCTATAGAGATAGAACAAGACGCTTGATACGTCTCCAACGTATCTATAATTTTTGATGCTTCATGCTATATCATATTCTGTTTTGGATGATTAATGGGCTTTGTTATACACTTTTGTATTATTTTTGGGACTAACCTATTAACCGGAGGCCCAGCCCAAATTGCTGTTTTTTGCCTATTTCAAAGTTTTGCAGAAAAAGAATATCAAACGGAGTCCAAACGGAATGAAACCTTCGGGAACGTGATTTTCGGAACAAACCTGATCCAGAGGACTTGGAGTCCACGTCAAGACATCAACCAGGAGAGCACGAGGCAGGGGGCCTGCCTACCCCCTGGGCGCGCCCTCCACCCTCGTGGGGCCCATGTTGCTCCACCGACGCACTTCTTCCTCCTATATATACCTACGTACCCCCAAACCAACAGAAGCATCCACGAAAACCTAATTCCACCGCCGCAACCCTCTGTACCCGTGAGATCCCATCTTGGGGCCTTTTCCGGCGTCCTGCCGGAGGGGGCATTGATCACGGAGGGCTTCTACATCAACACCATAGCCTCTCCGATGATGTGTGAGTAGTTTACCTCAGACCTTCGGGTCCATAGTTATTAGCTAGATGGCTTCTTCTCTCTTTTTGGATCTCAATACAAAGTTCTCCACGATTCTCGTGGAGATCTATTCGATGTAATCTTCTTTTGTGGTGTGTTTGTTGAGACCGATGAATTGTGGGTTTATGATCAAGTTTATCTATGAACAATATTTGAATCTCCTCTGAATTCTTTTATGTATGATTGGTTATATTTGCAAGTCTCTTCGAACTATCAGTTTGGTTTGGCCTACTAGATTGATCATTCTTGCAATGGGAGAAGTGCTTAGCTTTGGGTTCAATCTTGCGGTGTCCTTTCCCAGTGACAGCAGGGGCAGCAAGGCACGTATTGTATTGTTGCCATCGAGGATAACAAGATGGGGTTTATATCATATTGCATGAGTTTATCCCTCTACATCATGTCATCTTACTTAAAGCGTTACTCTGTTCTTTTGAACTTAATACTCTAGATGCATGTTGGATAGCGATCGATGTGTGGAGTAATAGTAGTAGATGCAGGCAGGAGTCGGTCTACTTGTGACGGACGTGATGCCTATATACATGATCAGACCTAGATATTCTCATAACTATGCTCAATTCTATCAATTGCTCAACAGTAATTTGTTCACCCATCGTAATACTTATGCTCTTGAGAGAAGCCACTAGTGAAACCTATGGCCCCCGGGTCTATTTTCTATCATATTAATCTTCCAACACTTAGCTATTTTTATTGCCTTTTATTTTACTTTGCATCTTTATTATAAAAATACCAAAAATATTATCTTATCATATCTATCAGATCTCACTTTCGTAAGTGACCGTGAAGGGATTGACAACCCCTTTATTGCGTTGGTTGCAAGGTTTATATTTGTTTGTGTAGGTGCGAGGGACTTGGGCGTGGCCTCCTACTGGATTCATACCTTGGTTCTCAAAACCTGAGGGAAATACTTACGCTACTTTACTGCATCAACCTTTCCTCTTCAAGGGAAAACCAACGCAGTGCTCAAGAGGTAGCCACGCTTGATAAGGTTTTTTCAATGAGTACATACCTTGACAAGATTTTGAAGTAGTTGAAAATGGCACAGTCAAAGAAGGAGTTCTTGCCTTTATTGCAAGGTGTAAAGATGAGTAAGACTCAAAAAAACCTGACCACAGCAGAAAATAGAAAGAGAATGAAAGTCATTCCCTATGCCTCAATCATAGGTTCTATAAAGTATGCTATGTTGTGTACCAGACCTATTGTGTACCTTGCCATGAGTTTGGCAAGGGGTACGATAGTGATCCAGGAGTGGATCACTAGACAGCGGTCAATGTTATCCTTAGTTACCGAAGAGGACTAAGGAAATATTTCTCGGTTATGGAAGTAATAAAGAGTTCATCATAAAGAATTACGTCGATGCAAGCTTTTACATCGACCCGGATGACTCTGAGTCTCAATCTGGATACATATTGAAAGAGGGAGCAATTAGCTAGAGTAGCTCCATGCAGAGCATTGTAGACATAGAAAATTTGCAAAATACATCGGTTCTGAATGTGATAGACCCGTTGACTAAACTTCTCTCACAAGCAAACATGATCACACCTTAGTACTCTTTGGGTGTTAATCACATAGCGATGTGAACTAGTTTATTGACTCTAGTAAACCCTTTTGGTGTTAGTCACATGGCGATGTGAACTAATCACAAAAGATGTGAACTATTGGTATTAAATCACATGACGATGTGAACTAGATTATTGACTCTAGTGCAAGTGGGAGACTGAAGGTAATATGCCCTAGAGGCAATAATAAAGTTGTTATTTATATTTCCTTATATCATGATAAATGTTTATTATTCATGCTAGAATTGTATTAACTGGAAACTTGATGCATGTGTGAATACATAGACAAAAACATAGTGTCCCTAGTATGCCTCTACTAGAATAGCTCGTTAATCAAAGATGGTTAAGTTTCCTGACCATGGACATGTGTTGTCATTTGATGAACGAGATCACATCATTAGGAGAATGATGTGATGGACAAGACCCATCCGTTAGCTTAGCATAATGATCATTAAGTTTTATTGCTCTTGCTTTCTTCATGACTTATAAATATTCCTCTAACTATGAGATTATGCAACTCTCGAATACCAGAGGAACACCTTCTGTGCTATCAAATGTCACTACATAACTGGGTGATTATAAAGATGCTCTACAGATGTCTCCGAAGGTGTTTGTTGGGTTGGCATAGATCAAGATTAGGATTTGTCACTCCGAGTATCGGAGAGGTATCTCTGGGCCCTCTCGTTAATGCACATCACTATAAGCCTTGCAAGCAATGTGACTAATGAGTTAGTTGCGGGATGATGCACTACGTAACGAGTAAAGAGACTTGCTAGTAATGAGATTGAACTAGGTATGATGATACCGACGATCGAATCTCGGGCAAGTAACATACCGATGAAAAAGGGAATGACGTATGTTTTTATGCGGTTTGACCGATAAAGATCTTCGTAGAATATGTAGGAGCCAATATGAGCATCCAGGTTCTGCTATTGGTTATTGACCGGAGATGTGTCTCGGTCATGTCTACATAGTTCTCAAACCCGTAGGGTCCGCACGCTTAACATTCGATGACGATTTGTATTATGAGTTATCTGTTTTGGTGACCGAAGTTTGTTCGGAGTCCCGGATGAGATCACAGACATGACGAGGAGTCTCGAAATGGTCAAGAGGTAAAGATTGATATATTGGAAGGTTATATACGGACACCGGAATGGTTCCGATAAGGTTCGGGGATTTTTTGGAGTACCGGGAGGCTACCGGAACCCCCCGGGAAATTTAATGGGCCTATTGGGCCATAGTGGAGAGGGGGAGGCTACCACATGAGGTGGCGCCCCCCCAAGCCCAATCCGAATTGGACAAGGGGTGGGGGCCGCGGCCCCCCTTTCCCCTTTCCCCTCTATGTCGGAAGGAAGGGGGGGGGCGAATCCTACTTGAACTGGGAGTCCAAGTAGGACTCCCCCCTTGGCACACCCCCTTGGGCCGGCCACCTCCTCCTCCCCTCCTTTATATACGTGGGCAGGGGGCACCCCAAAGGCACAACAGTTGTTTCTTAGCCATGTGCGGTGCCCCCCTCCAGAGTTTACTCCTCCGGTCATAGCGTCGTAGTGCTTAGGTGAAGCCCTGCGCGGATCACATCACCATGACCGTCACCATGCTGTCATGCTAACGGAACTCTCCCTTGACCCTCTACTGGATCAAGAGTTCGAGGGACGTCATCGAGATGAACGTGTGCTGAACACGGAGGTGCCGTACGTTCGGTACTTGGATTGGTTGGATCGTGAAGACGTTCGACTACATCAACCGCGTTAACGTAACGCTTCCGCTTTCGGTCTACGAGGGTACGTGGACACACTCTTCCCGTCTCGTTACTATGCATCTCCTAGATAGATCTTGCGTGATCGTAGGAATTTTTTTGAAATTGCATGCTATGTTCCTCAACAATATTTCCCTTAGGAACATCATACATATATAGCATACTTGGGATAGAAAGTTAATACGATTTGCATCTCATAGGTTATGCACAAGTGTCGTATCCGCCTATTGCGCAATCGTGCTAGCATCTCTCTAGAGTTGTGCAATGATGTCTACTATGCAACTTTATTCTTGTAGACACGTGTTGGGCCTCCAAGCGCAGAGTTTTGTAGGACAGTAGCAATTTTCCCTCAAGTGGATGACCTAAGGTTTATCAACCCGTGAGAGGTGTAGGATGAAGATGGTCTCTCTCAAACGACCCTGCAATCAAATACAAGAAATCTATTATGTCCCGAACACACCCAATACAATGGTAATTTGTATAGGTGCACTAGTTCGGCGAAGATATGGTGATAAAAGTGTATGGATGGTAGAAATATATTTTTATAATCTGAATAAATAAAAACAGCAAGGTAGCAATTAGTAAACGGGCACAAAACGGTATTGCAATGCTTGAAAATGAGGCCTAGGGTCCATACTTTCACTAGCGCAACCTCTCAACAATGCTAATATAGTTGCATCATATGATTATCCCTCAAAGTGTAATAAAGAATCACTCCCGAGTTCCTATCTAGCGGAGAACATAAGAATAAATTGTTTGTAGGGTACGAAACCACCTCAAAGCTATTCTTTTCGTTCGATCTATTCAAGAGTTCGTACTAAAATAACACAAAGCTATTCTTTCCGTTCGATCTATCCTAGAGTTCGTACTAAAATAACACCAAAGCAAATTCATATTCATAATACCCAATCCAACACAAAGAACTTAAAAGAGTGCCCCAAGATTTCTACTGGAGAAACAAAGACAAGAACGTGCATCAACCCCTATGCACCCCAATGTCACCTCGGAAATCCCCGAGTTGACTGCCAAAACATATATCAAGTGAATCAATACGATACCCCATTGTCACCACGAGTATTCAATTGCAAGACATATATCAAGTGTTCTCAAATCCATAAAAGTATTCAATCCGATAACAACGAAATCTCAAAGGGAAAACTCAATTCATCACAACAAGATAGAGAGGGGAAAACACCATATGATCCGACTATATTAACAAAGCCCGCGATACATCAAGATCGTGACATCTCAAGAACACGAGAGAGAGAGATTAAACACATAGCTACTGGTACAAACCATCAGCCCCGAGGGTGGACTACTCCCTCCTCATCGTGGTGGCCGCCGGGATGATGAAGATGGCCACCGGAGATGATTCCCCCCCTCCGGCAGGATGCCGGAAAGGGTCTAGATTGGTTTTCGGTGGCTACAGAGGCCTGCGGCAGCGGAACTTCTGATCTAGGTTAACTTCTGGGGGTTTTGGTATTTATAGGATTTTTCAGAGTTGGAATCACGCGAAGATGGGCCTCGAGGTGAGGACAACCCACCGGGGCACGGACGGCCCACCAGGCGCGCCCTGGTGGGTTGTGCCCTCCTCGTGGCTCTTCTGGCCCACCCACAAAGCTTCGGGGGTCTATTTTGTTCCAAAAAAATCGTCAAAAAGTTTCGCCCAATTCCGAGAACTTCTATTTCTGCACAAAAAACAACACCACGGTAGTTCTGCTGAAAACAGCGTCAGTCCGGGTTAGTTCCATGCAAATCATACCAAAACCATATAAAATTGTTGTAAACATGGCATGAATACTTCATAAATTATAGATACGTTGGAGACGTATCATGCAACACGAGCGTTTTCCGTGGATTCCACATATTGAGCTCATTCCTTGGTTGCACGACCCCGTTTATCTATCCGTGTGTGTGTTTCCGTGTGCCATCATTTGCTATTGGTCTACTTGCTTTACTTGCAGTTTTTTGAACCTTCTCAACATTTTTGATATCTTGACTAACATTTGCTTGAAATTTTGTGCCACCTATCCTAACCAAGCTCCTCCATAAGCTTTACTTGTGTAGGTGTGAGAAACAAACCCGGTACCAATTCCCCTATTGTAGAATCACATTGAGTGATACTTGATATATTTTCAATCTTCGGAAAAGGTAACTTTGGTATTGTCTTCTCATTTTCCTACTCACCTTTTCTCGAGCCCTGTGATGGATAGGAAAAGAACATCTACTTCGGTCTACAACAACAACGACGAGTTCGATGCCATGAAGAACAATTTGGACGCCAAGATGGATGCTCAAATGGAGGAGCTCAAGGTCCTCAAAAACAACCGCAAGAGGTCTTCCTCATCTTCAAGAAGATGCTCAAGTCACATCCTTCCGAGCTACCATCTCCGGCAAGATCACATCGGCATCGACACCATCACCGACAAGAACATGAATGTCAAGAGCTCAACACCAACCACCGCTCTACGACTTCACCATCTCCTTTGGCATCTTCGCCAAGCGACTTCAAGGCATCTTCGCCTTTGGATATGCGGCATCTTTGCCGACCCGCACCTCAATATTATGCTCAAGAGAAGCTCCCCAAGCTCAAGTCCGCGACTTCCACGAGCTACTACGACCTCGACACTGACCACGAGATTCCTTTCTATGGGACTCAAGACCCCGAGGAGTATCTCGAGTGGGAGCACAAGATGGACGACTACCTCAAGCTACATCAAGTTACCCCCGAAGATCATGTGAAGTGCGCCACAAGAAACTTCCATGACTATGCGTTGACATGGTGGCTTCACACACCTTCGAAGAGCTATGCCATGAGTTGGCCCGAGACGAAGAAAGCTATGCTGCGAGAGTTTGTGCCTTCCACCTACATGGAACATCTTCAACGCCAATTGGAGAACACCATCCAAGGATTCAAGTCCATTGACGAGTAATTCAAGGAATGAAGAAAGCTTTGCGACGTGCCGGCGTGAACGACCCCATTTGGATGAAGTTCCACTTCATGATGGGAGTGAACAACAACATTTCCAGCACTATCTTCCACGAGAACTACAACTCCCTCGACAACAACTACATTGGTGCTCTCAAGGCAGAGCATGAACTCAAGAAGGTCAAGTCTACTCGACCCCAAGCACATTTCGCGACGACCATGCTCCAAGACGGTGAGCATGAGGCTAGCACCATCGAGATGTCCAAGCCCGACGAGCTCCAAGACGACGCTCCCAAGTTCGACTTCACCGCCATTCCTCTTTGTGGCATTGATGATGCCGAGTCTACTTCGACTCTTTTTCAAGACGGCGCGGCGACGGCTACGACTACAGAGTCTCTCAAGGAACATGCATTGGAGGCGAGCGACAAGGTGGCGAGCAAGGATGATGCTTCCATCTTTGGAGGCAAGAGTGATGATGTGCCATCTTCGGCCTTCATACACGGCGACGGTGACGAGATGGTTGAGCATGGGATTTTCTCTTTGACCACGGCGACGTATGATGACTTGAGTGACTTGTGCCACCATATTGAGAGTGAGAGCGAGTTCACCACTAGCCCCATATATGATGAGTTGCCACAATTCCCATGTGAGAAGAGCCACAACCCCCACCACTTGAGTGAGATGAGTGACTCCACCAGATGTGAGTTCGAGTGCACTTATGTTGAGGGAGTGAGTGAGCCACCACATAGAGAGAGTGAGCTAGTTGATAGGTCACGTGAGATCACTTTCAACACTAACGACTTGACCTCTACCTCTATTGTGTCTTCTCATTTGGTGCTAGGTCCCTTATATGATGACACGCCGATCCTCAACGACTTCGTCCTTCCTAGAGACAAGTCGATGGCCATGGTGGAATATGATGCACCACCCACATGGTTCCATCAAGATGAAGATGACAATGGATCTTCAACACCTCACCTACAACACATGAGCGATGCTCCAAAGGTAACATGAGTGATGGTGCTTCTCTTGTCCCACTAGTGGACGATCTTACCAATGATTGCTTGCATGATGTTGACACACCTATTACCATGCTTCATGCTAGTGCGATTTCCTCATGTCATGACTTCCCAATTTATGATGAATATAATGATGCGCATGTTGAGTTGCCTAGTTGGGATGCTATGCTCCATAGGATATCATGTGAAAATTCTATCGGTCACATCATGTTCGACAATCCTTTAAACTTGACATATGCTATGAGTGAGATCTCCCATATTGCATCATTTCAATCTCAACATAGTAACTATGCATGCTCCGTTACAATAAATCCCATTTGCACTTATGGCATAGATGTCAAGGTCATGGTTATTGGAATGTGTTTCTCTTGTGATGATATTGCTAAGCTTCCTTTACATAATTTGCGCAATTCATCTACTATGCCATGCCATGAACACATTGTTTCGGATATGCATTGTTTTGGATGTTGTCAATGTTCTCCATGCGACGTTTCCACTAATGCTCATGAGGATACCCCCATAGTTGCCTCATACACTTTCGGAGATTATGATGCATTCCATACTTTGCATGTTTGCCACAATTGTGTGCACCATATGCATTCCATGAATAACAATGCTTTAGATATTTCTCATGATGCATTACACCATTTGAGTCTCCATTATGCTATATATAACAACAAACCTCTCATGATGGATGACATGTTTCTATATCACACATCTCATTTATTTGAACATTGGATATTTTGTGTTAACCACCACACACATGTGCGCATAAAAATGGATGATGTGTACATATACCACTCACACATGATCTTTTCTTTGTCTTTGTTTTGCATAGGTACTCACGAATACTCGTCAACCTCGCAAGACCATGAGTTGATGAAACGAGCTTTAGAGAGCAACGATGCCTTCAGAACCCGTGAGATGTTTCACCAACCGTTTCCTCCGCGCAACGACTTCGCGCACTTCTTCTACATGGCCCTCACATGGTTATGGGTTATTGCCCTTTATTTATCCTTTGCCCATATTGCCATGTTCACTTTGCATGATATGCTTATTCCGATGCCTTTGCCATGCAATTGTGACTCTTGCTTGCATATGATCCACCATTCTACTATTACTATGTGTATTTTCATGCTTGGTGGAGATCCTAGTAGCTATTTCCATGATTTCTTTGTGCAACATGCTATTGATGCTTGTTGTGTTGGGAGAGTCATGATGTCCCATCGCTATTTACATAGGACTTCTTGCCAATACAATAATTCTACTTTGCTCATATCTTCTTTTCATACTTGTGATATGTCATGTGCATTATGTATGCCCACTATTGCCATGAAATGATTACCACGATTACCTCTAGTATGTTGCATCTTCGCATACTAGCTTGCTTGTCTTGATCGCTAAGATTGCTTGCTTTGTCGCATCACCCATGATGCATAATTGCCCATTTCATTGTGTTGATGACATATATGTTGATGCCACTCACATGATATATCTTGATCATTGTCACTTGTCTCCATTAGTTGCATCTTTCATATCCCATCGTAGTGAGTGCAACCATGCTATGTTTGTTGATCCTGGAGACTTGGGCATCTAACTTGTGATGCATGCTTGTTTGTTTGAGCTTAATCTCTTTGGTTGTTCTCGCATAATATGCTTACATACAATGTCATGTCCCCTTGTCCTCTCTTATGATAAGAATAATAAAAACACTTGTTGGGTATTTCACCACATGAATGATTGGTGTTGCACTTGCACTAACCTCATTTGTTTTTCCAAGTGTTTGTCATCTTATTTCATTTTGAAGGATTCACAAGGCGGTACCATCACGAGACAACTTGGTCATGTGAAAGCGTATACAATGTGCGACACTAACATCTTCTACGTCAAGGACTTGTCCCAATACCATGGTGATGAAGATCATGATCCGCGTACGGATCTCTCCCAAGGGGGGGGGATGATGCGGAGCATCCCTCAACCATCCCCATGGACGTCCCCTCACCACCGCAAGCACTAAGAGGACCGATGACGAGAGCTCGTGCACGTGCCATCGAAACCGAGGTTAACTCCTTCCTCTTCGAACTCCATTCGAATTCACACGAGAGTTGGGTCCTACCTCAAACGGAAGTGTTATGCACTCTTAGGTATCAAGAAGAAGACCGTGAAGAGGCAAGGACGGAGGTACAAGCAGCTATGGAGGAGGAGAAGGAAGAAAGGAGTGAGAAGGACGAAGAAGGGGAGGTCCTGGACACTCTGAGTGCCCGGCCACTTTGGCCCCGGGTGCCCGACCTCAACCTGGGCGCGGCCCTTGCCAGCCCCGGGTGCCCGCCCCCCCGGGCACTGCCCCCAGCCAGCCCCGGGTGCCCGGTGTTGGGGAACGTAGTATTTCAAAAAAATTACCTATGATCACGCAAGATCTATCTAGGAGAAGCATAGCAACGAGCGGGGAGAGTGTGTCCACGTACCCTCGTAGACCGAAAGCGGAAGAGTTTAGTAACGCGGTTGATGTAGTCGAACGTCTTCGCGATCCAACCGATCCAAGTACCGAACGCACGGCACCTCCGCGATCTGCACACGTTCAGCTCGGTGACGTCCCTCGAACTCTTGACGATCCATCTGAGGCCAAGGGAGAGTTCCGTCAGCATGATGGCGTGGTGACGGTGATGATGAAGTTACCGGCGCAAGGCTTCGCCTAAGCACTACGACGATATGACCGAGGTGTAAAACTGTGGAGGGGGGCACCGCACACGGTTAAAGATCAACTTGTGTCTATGGGGTGCCCCCTCCCCCATATATAAAGGAGGGGAGGAGGAGGCCGGACGGCCACAAGGGGCGCGCCCAAGGGGGGGAACCCTACTCCAAGTAAGAATAGGTTCCCCCCTTTCCTAGCCAAACTAGGAGAAGAAGGAAGGAGAGGGGGAGGGAGAGGGAAAGAGGGGCTGTGCCCCCTTCCCCTAGTCCTATTCAGACTCCCCTTGGGGGGGGGGGGGCGCCACCTCTTGGCTGCGGCCCTCTCTCTCCCCTAAGGCCCACTAAGGCCCATAACTTCCTAGGGGGGTCCGGTAACCTCTGGCACTCCGGTTTTATCCGACTCTCCAAAACACTTCCGGTGGCCGAACAACATGGTCCAATATATCAATCTTTATGTCTTGACCATTTCAAGACTCCTCGTCATGTCCGTGATCTTATCCGGGACTCCGAACAACCTTAGGTACATCAAATCACATAAACTCATAATACCAATCGTCATCGAACGTTAAGCGTGCGGACCCTACGGGTTCCAGAACTATGTAGGCATGACCGAGACACCTCTCCGTTCAATAACCAATAGCGGAACCTGGATGCTCATATTGGCTCCTACATATTCTACAAACATCTTTATCGGTCAAACCGCACAACAACATACGTTGTTCCCTTTGTCATCGGTATGTTACTTGCCTGAGATTCGATTGTCGGTATCACCATACCTAGTTCAATCTCGTTACCGACAAGTCTCTTTACTCATTCCGTAATGCATCATCCCGCAACTAACTCATTACTCACGTTGCTTGCAAGGCTTATTGCGATGTGTATTATCGAGAGGGCCCAGAGATACCTCTCCGACAATCGGAGTGACAAATCCTAATCTCGATCTATGCCAACTCAACAAACACCATCGGAGACACCTATAGAGCATCTTTATAATCACCCAGCTACGTTGTGACGTTTGATAGCACACTAAGTGTTCCTCCGGTAATCGGGAGTTGCATAATTTCATAGTCAGAGGAACATGTATAAGTCATGAAGAAAGCAATAGCAATAAACTAAACGATCATAGTGCTAAGCTAACGGGTGGGTCTTGTCCATCACATCATTCTCTAGTGATGTGATCCTGTTTATCAAATGAAAACACATGTCTATGGCTAGGAAACATAACCATCTTTGATAAACAAGCTAGTCAAGTAGAGGCATACTAGGGACACTCTGTTTGTCTATGTATTCACACATGTACTAAGTTTCCGGTTAATACAATTCTAGCATGAATAATAAACATTTATCATGATATAAGAAAATATAAATAACAAATTTATTATTGCCTCTAGGGCATATTTCCTTCACCCGGCCCTCCCGCCTGGAGCCGCCAGCCACCACGCCCGGGTGCCCGGCCTCTACAGCTGTAACATTCCAAATTTTCAATTTGGAATGATATACATTAGAACATCATTGCATATCATATTTTATTGCATTTTGGCTTGATCCTAGAAATTGTAAGCAACTCAAGGACCCACGGAGAGAGTTGGGGATTTCGTTATTTTCATATTTGGGTTTTCTCAAATTTTGAAAAGAGGATTGTTTGATTTTAATTATTTTCTCTTCGAATATTTATTTTATGAAAATAAAAGAGAGGGGATAAAATGACTTCCTCAAAATAAAGAAATATTGGAGATTTAATATTAAAATCAAATAAGAATTTTATTTGGAGTTTTATCGTTATTTTATTTGAATTAGGAAAAATATGCGTTTTTAAAAATTGCATTACAGGCCCAAATAAATGTTCACCTTGTCCGGTAGATTTTTAGAGGACGGGAAAAATTTATTTTAGGATTTTTGGAGTCCATTTAGTATTTCTTTTCTTCATTTTTTGCGTGTCGGAATTATTTAAAAAAACGCCAACCGACCTAACCGGGCCGTGTCCGCCTGGGACACTAGCCCGGCCGGCCCTTTAAAGCCGTGGAGGCCCGAGCTGCCAGCACCCAGCACCCAAACCCTAGCGCCCGCCCCGCCTTGTAATCCGTGCTGCCGCCGTCGGAGTCGCCGCCGACCTCGCCGGACCTCGCTGAGGTAGCCCGCCGCCGCCCGCCGGTTTTCGTTAGAAAACCGTACGTTTTTTAGAAACCCTAGTTTTTTTTCTTTTTAGATCGATTTTATTTTTTCCCGGTTTAGTTATTTTGTGGACGTTCGTCCGTACGTTCGTTTTAACGGACGCCGTTCACCCGTTAACCGCAGACAGCGAAGGTTCGTCAGTTTTCTTTTTCCAGGGTTTTTCCGCGATTATTTTCGATCGTGATTTCTGACCCGATTTTCGTTCTAGTATAACTTTTCGCTCGTTTATCGGAATCAGGCGATTCAAGCGCCTAGATCTTTGTATCGAAGCTCTCTTTCTGTTAACGAACTTGAACAAGATTTTGATACTGTAAAATTTGACTTTAGTCCAGATTAGTAAACGGATCTTGTTTCTTTCACAGTTTGAGTTTCGTTGCTTCGTTTGGTTTGATTCTTTTTGCAAACCGGAGTTCTTAAGTTGAACTTTCTGGTTAGATCTCTTATTTGAGTTTTACCCGTGCTTCTAGTTGAGTGCTTATTTTATGCTTGTTTGTTTGCGATAGAGTACCCGGAGTGCGAAGCGTGCTACTACGAGTCTCTAGGTTTCGGGGATCATCAGCAAGGCAAGTAACACTTTGATCATACCTCTTTACTACCCAGTTTTATTGCATTAGATCAATCCTCAAACAATTGCATGGTTAGGATCTGATTAACTTGTGGGTTTGGGAAGTAGATGAGGTAGTACCTATTTACCTGTTTATTATCAAACCTTTGGAGTTACTTCTACGTTGCTTATATTGCTATGCTATGCTCGTAGACGTGGATTGGGTTTGAGTGTATCCATGACAGTTGTGAGTTTGTTAATTAATGGTTCAACTTAAGGTGGCAACTTTAATACACATCTGGGTGGATTGCTTGTGGGCACCTGGAGAATCCAGTGTTGTCCTAGGATATCCCGGAGGACCCGTGTGATCATCCTACGGCCCGCCACCCAGGCTCAAAGGGATCATAAGATTATTCATGCTAGAAACCTCCGTGTGCAGCCACAAGCCATTATGGGCTCTGGCATAGTTGAGTAAGTTGCGTGAAGTTCTTGAAGAGATAGACTAGCAGATGTAGTGGGTTGTAGGTAGTACTGTCTATCCAGAGTAGAGAGTTAATGCTTCAGAAAGACTGTGTCTCGAATCTCCGACCATGGATGTATTCGAGTCTTGTGGGGAAAAGTGCGCAAACCTCTACAGAGTGTACAAAATAATCACGATTAGCCGTGTCCCCGGTTATGGACGTCTTGAGTATCTGGTTCTTGGATTATCATGTTGATCTCATCACTCTTATTATAATTTGATTGGGTTTAATGATGATGCTTAATTGGGATTGAGTTGGAGGAACCCTCTCAATGTTTAACAACTACCATGATAGTTAAATAAAATTTATTCCTTTGTTGTAGGAAAAAATTGGCTTTTCGCAAAAACATATTAACCATACAGCCTCCACCAGCCATATATGCATGTAGTGATAGCATTTATTATGTTCATTACTCTATGTGTTATCTTGCCAGGATATTCCATGTGCTGACCCGTTTCGGGCTGCAACATATCATGTTGCAGACTTTTCGAACGACGAGTAAGGAGCCATAGGTCGTTGTCTTTCACTCAGTGATGCCGTTGGAGTTGATGGACTCACTTTATCTTCCAAGCCTTCCGCTGTTATCGATTTAGATGGCCTTAAGCCATATTTATTGTAATAAGTTCTCTTTTGAGACATTCGATGTAATAAGTGTGTGATTGCTACTCGGTTATAAATCCTCAAGTACTGTGCGTGTCAGCATTACCGATCCAGGGATGACACTTATGCACAGAGATCAGACTGTTTGAGGTCTGGTCGGTACAAGATGGTATCAGAGCACATGCTGACTGTAGGACACGACCACTAAGCTAAAACCCTAGATCACTACTCTCTTCTCATTTCTGACTCCTCTCCATTTTCTACTCTTTAGGAATGGCGGATACAAGGAACAAATTTGCACAACCGGATGAAGACACACCTTTTGGACGACACTTGAAGGAAGTCACTAGGTACCTGAACATCGGAATACCAAGCTTCACCGGGACTTACAATGCCACTTTACCAGAAGAGGAGCACTGGATGATTCAAGTTCAAGTTCCAGGAAGGACATTCACGCCAGTTACGGGGCCCATAGAGTTTTCCTTTGATGCACCCACCTGGAGTCTAGGCAAGATCATGGCAGCCAACATCACCATGGGACGCATTGGAGAAGTTTACCACAAGGATCTCAAGGATACTATCTACAAGATTTGTGGGCGCCGAGATGAGCAATGGGAGATAGTCAGTACCAGGAAGGATAGATCTATTGCAGCTTTCATCCAGGAGTTAAACCAGCACATTCGTCGCCAGGAGAACCAGATGTGCGCAGGAATGATAGATCCGAAGAAGGCAATGACCAGGATCACCGAGCTTGAAGAGGAACTCAAGGCCACACGCGATGATTATGAGGAGGAAATCATCACACTGGTGGAGAAGAATGACGACCTCACAAGGAAGCTAGGAGTTTTCATGGGAGACCCCGCGCCAGGAGGAGAAGACGACGATTCCACTTGCCCGGAGAACTACATCATCATCAAGGACACTGACTCGGACCCCGACGATAGTTATGATGACTTTGTTGATGAAGCTGGAGCAGATATTATGGAGTCTTCCACCGATCAATTTTTCTAGTCGACCACCATATCAGTAGTAGAAATTCCCCCATGTATATAGTATAGTCCGAGCAGTTTTGTAACGATAGTTAGACCGATTGTATGCCCTTGTTTGAATTGATTGAAGTGATATGATTGTGTTTGTCTCATGTGCATATGGGTAGTGTTTTCCCCCTAGACCTCATTCTATTATGTTTTCTCACCTTTTCTAAACCCAGCAGATGCCTCCGAGACGCGACAATGGATTTGCTTTCCCACCGGAGCTCACTCAGTTGATCCAGCAGCAGAATGCATTGAGGCAGATACTAGTCCAGAATCAGAATCAGGGGAACAACAACAACAACCCACCACCACCACCTGTTGATCACTTAGCCCGTTTTCTAAGGCTGAATCCACCGGTGTTCTCCAGTAGCACCGAGCCGATAGTTGTAGATGATTGGCTCCGCAAGATTGGAAGGGAGTTGACCACTACAGGATGCACAGATGCGGAGAGAGCGCGTTTTGCCGCACATCAGCTTGATGGACCCGCAGCATCATGGTGGGAAAATTTCACAGCCACTTACCCCATCGACACCGTTACATGGGACCAGTTTCAGCAGGCTTTTCGCACTGCCCATGTATCAGCAGGAGCCATGGCCATGAAGAAGCGCGAGTTTCGCAACTTACGCCAAGGAGGACGCACCGTTGGCCAGTATGTGGATGACTTTAGTAAGCTAGCATGTTATGCCCCAGATGACGTCGCTACGGATGCTGCTAAACAGGAGAAGTTTCTGGAAGGACTGAATGATGAGCTGAGCATGCAGTTGATGGTGGCAACTTTCAATAACTACCAAGAGTTGGTAGATAGAGCTCTCATGATTGAAGGGAAGCAACAGCAGATTGACAACCACAAGAGGAAGTATGGACAAGGGAAGTATAATTCTGGAGCTCAGCAGAGACCCCGCTTTACCCCGAACTCGGGAGGACCCCTTCAACATAACCATGGAGGTCACAATCACAATGGAGGGATGTCGCACAACCATAGTGGCCCCAAGAACGGGAATGGTAATGGAGGAAGCAACGGCCATAACCGTTCCAACCCAACAACACCCGCCAAGAAGGATCTAAGTCACATTACTTGTTTCAAGTGCGGGAAGAATGGACATTATGCCACGGAGTGTTCTGAAGCAAAGAATGGAAATGGCAATGGAAGCTCTGGGAAGAAGCCCAACCCTTTCAACAGGGGAAAAGTGAACCACGTTAGCGTGGAAGAGGTTGAAGCGCAACCCGATGCAGTAATATGTAAGTTTTTGGTTAAGTCATTTACTGCAATCGTTCTTTTTGATACTGGTGCATCGCATTCATACATATCAAGGGGATTTGTGGATAAGTTTAAACTGACAACCCAAGCCCTTAGGTCACCCATGTTAGTAACCTTTCCAGGAGCAGAGTATATGGCTAGCCTATGGTGTGATCGGTTACCATTAAGGATTGGTAACTACTTGTTTCCCTCGGACCTAATAGTATTGGAGTCACAAGGACTGGATGTGATATTAGGCATGGATTGGTTATCGAAGTATGGAGGGAACATTGACTGCGCCAGTAAGTCGATTTTGCTTACCACCCCAGAAGGAAGAAGAATCAAGTATGTATCCCGGCATGTGCCGAATAGGGCTCAAGTAAATTCCTTATCAGGAGTTGTACAGGAGGAAGTACCAGTGGTAAAGGATTTTCCGGATGTATTTCCAGAAGAGTTGCCAGGGATGCCGCCGGATAGAGACATTGAGTTTTTGATCGAGCTTTTTCCAGGCACAGGGCCAATATCTAAGAGACCGTACAGGATGCCCGCTAAGGATTTAGAGGAAATTAAGAAGCAGATTAAGGAGTTGCTGGATAGAGGCTATACTCGCCCAAGTTCGTCACCTTGGGGATCACCAGTGCTTCTAGTGGAGAAGAAGGATGGATCGTTGAGGATGGTTGTTGATTATCGAGGATTGAATGAGGTAACGATCAAGAACAAGTACCCACTGCCAATGATAAATGATTTGTTTGACCAGCTGCAAGGAGCTAAGGTGTTTTCCAAGATCAATCTGGATCAGGGTACCACCAGCTGAAGATTCGAGAGCAGGATATACCTAAGACAGCTTTTACCACAAGGTACGGGCTATATGAGTATACCGTTATGTCATTTGGACTGACTAACGAACCTGCCTATTTTATGAACATGATGAACAAGGTGTTTATGGAGTTTTTGGATAAGTTCGTCGTGGTGTTCATTGATGATATTCTGGTCTACTCGAAGAATGAAGAGGAACATAAGGAGCTTTTGTGTTTGGTACTTGGGAAGCTCAGAGAACATCAGTTATATGCCAAGTTCAGCAAGTGTGAGTTTTGGTTGAAGGAAGTTGGATTCCTTGGACATGTTATATCCAGAGAAGGAATAGCAGTAGACCCTACCAAGGTTGTCACTTTGACAAATTGGGAATCACCCACGTCAGTTGGAGAGATCCGAAGTTTTCTTGGACTCGCAGGATACTACAGGAGGTTCATTGAGAATTTCTCGAAGATTGCAAAGCCCATGACTGAGTTGTTGAAGAAGGACACCAAGTTCAAATGGACTGAGGAATGTGAGGCCAGTTTTCAGGAGTTGAAGAAACGCTTGGTTACAACTCCAGTGTTGATTCTTCTAGATCAACGCAAGGATTACCAGGTGTATTGCGACGCTTCTTGTCGAGGACTTGGAGCAGTGCTTATGCAGGAGGGAAGAGTTGTCTCATGTGCCTCACGACAGCTTAAACCCCATGAGTTGAATTATGCTACCCACGATTTGGAGTTAGCAGCCGTAGTGCATGCGTTGAAGACATGGAGACATTTTTCTCATCGGAAACCATTGTGAGGTGTACACGGATCACAAGAGTTTGAAGTATATCTTCATGCAGAAGGAGTTGAATCTCAGGCAGAGGAGATGGTTGGAGCTCATTAAGGATTATGATATGAAGCTGCATTATCATCCCGGAAAGGCTAACGTAGTAGCCGATGTGTTGAGCCGCAAGAGTCATGTCAATACACTCATGACCGAAGAGTTACCCAAGGAGTTAGCAGAGGATCTTCATGAACTATGTTTGGAAATAGTTCTGAGAGGTTATGTAGCAGCATTGGAGATTCAGTCTACTTCGATGGATAAGATCAGGGAAGCTCAGAAGACGGATAAGGAGATTGCCGAGATAAAGAAAAGAATGAGCAAAGGAAAGGCTAAGGGATTTCGTGAGGATGAGCACGATACCCTATGGTTTGAGGACCGCGTATATGTGCCTAATGATCCGGAGATTAGGAAGTTGATTCTGCAAGAGGCCCATGATTCACCGTATTCGAATCACCCAGGAAATACCAAGATGTATCTGGATTTGAAGGATAGTTTCTGGTGTACCAGAATGAAGAAGGATATTGCGGAGTATGTAGCAGTTTGTGATGTATGTCAGAGAGTGAAGGCAGAACATCAGAAGCCAGCTGGATTGCTACAGCCATTGCCGATACCCGAATGGAAGTGGGATAAACTAGCATGGACTTTATCACGGGATTGCCCAGGACTCGTTCAGGCTATGACTCGATATGGGTTGTAGTCGATCGTTTGACGAAGGTAGCTCATTTCATCCCAGTGAAGACCACTTACACCAGTGCTAAGTTGGCAAAGATATACATGACGAGGATCGTATGTCTACATGGAGTTCCGAGGACCCTTGTATCAGATAGAGGAACCCAGTTTACCTCAAAGTTTTGGAATCAGTTGCATGAGACTTTGGGAACCAGGCTAGAGTTCAGTACAACCTTTCACCCGCAGACAGATGGACAGACTGAGAGAGTCAATCAGATTATGGAGGACATGTTGAGAGCTTGTGCGCTAGACTATGGATCTAGTTGGGACGATAATTTGCCGTATGCAGAGTTCTCTTACAACAACAGCTATCAAGCCAGTTTGAAGATGGCCCCTTTCGAAGCATTGTACGGAAGGAGGTGCAGGACACCATTGTTGTGGGATGAAGTTGGAGACCGTCAGTTGTTTGGACCAGATTTGATTAAAGAGTCTGAAGAGAAGGTTAAACTGATTCGCGATAGACTCAAGGTAGCCCAGTCCAGGCATAAGAGCTATGCAGATTCTAAACGCAAGGAGACAGTTTACGAAGTCGGAGACAGAGTGTATCTTCGTGTATCACCACTCCGAGGAGTGAAGGGCTTTGGAGTTAAAGGAAAGTTAGCACCACGTTTTGTGGGACCATACAAGGTTTTGGAACGTACGGGAGAAGTTGCTTACAAGTCGGAATTGCCCGAAGGATTGTTAGGAGTTCACGATGTGTTCCACGTTTCTCAGTTGAAGAAGTGCCACGTAGAGATGGCTGATATTCCCCTGAGAGATACAGTGCCACTGGAAGCGATTCAGTTGGATACCGACTTGACATACGAGGAGAAACCAGTCAAGATTCTTGAGTTTGCCAGCCGAGTCACACGCAGTAAGGTTATCAAGTTCTGCAAAGTTTAGTGGAGCCACCATACCAAGGATGAAGCCACCTGGGAACGAGAGGAAGACCTACGGAAAGATCACCCTCACCTATTTTCTAGCCAACCCAAATCTTGAGGGCGAGATTCATCTTAAGGGGGGTAGGTTTGTAACATCCCAAATTTTCAATTTGGAATGTTATACATTAGAACATCATTGCATATCATATTTTATTGCATTTTGGCTTGATCCTAGAAATTCTACGCAACTCAAGGACCCACGGAGAGAGTTGGGGATTTCGTTATTTTCATATTTGGGTTTTCTCAAATTTTGAAAACAGGATCGTTTGATTTTAATTATTTTCTCTTCGAATATTTATTTTATGAAAATAAAAGAGAGGGGATAAAATGACTTCCTCAAAATAAAGAAATATTGGAGATTTAATATTAAAATCAAATAAGAATTTTATTCGGAGTTTTATCATTATTTTATTTGAATTAGGAAAAATATGCATTTTTCAAAACTACATTAGAGGCCCAAATAAATGTTCACCTTGTCCGGTAGATTTTTACAGGACGAGGAAAATTTATTTTAGGATTTTTGAAGTCCGTTTAGTATTTCTTTTCTTCGTTTCTCTGCGCGTCGGAATTATTTAAAAAAAACACCAACCGACCTAACCGGGCCGTGTCCGCCTGGGACACTAGCCCGGCCGGCCCTTTAAAGCCGCGGAGGCCCGAGCCGCCAGCACCCAACACCCAAACCCTAGCGCCCGCCCCGCCTCGTAATCCGTGCCGCCGCCGCCGCCCCGCCGCCGCCGCCCGTTGCCGCCACCGACCTCGCCGGGCCTCGCTGAGGTAGCCCGCCGCCGCCGCCGGTTTTTGTTAGAAAGCCGTACGGTTTTTTTAGAAACCCTAGTTTTTTCTTTTTAGATCGTTTTTTTTCGGTTTAGTTATTCTGCGGACGTTCGTCCGTACGTTCGTTTTAACGGACGCCGTTCACCCGTTAACCGCAGACAGCGAACGTTCGTTCGTTAGCCTATTCGTCAATTTTCTTTTTCCAGGATTTTTCCTCGATTATTTTCGATCGCAATTTCTGACCCGATTTTCGTTCTAGTATAACTTTTCGCTTCTTTATCGGAATCAGGCGATTCAAGCGCCTAGATCTTCGTCTCGAAGATCTCTTTCTGTTTAACCAACTTGAACAAGATTTTGCTACTATAAAATTTGACTTTAGTCCAGATTAGTAAACGGATCTTGTTTCTTTCGCAGTTTGAGCTTTGTTGCTTCGTTTGGTTTGATTCTTTTTGCAAACTGGAGTTCTTAAATTGAACTTTCTGGTTATATCTCTTATTTGAGTTTTACCCGTGCTTCTAGTTGAGTGCTTATTGTATGCTTGTTTGTTTGCGATAGAGTACCCGGAGTGCGAAGCGTGCTACTACGAGTCTCTAGGTTTCGCGGATCATCAGCAAGGCAAGTAACACTTTGATCATACCTCTTTACTACCCAGTTTTATTGCATTAGATCAATCCTCAAACAATTGCATGGTTAGGATCTGATTAACTTGTGGGTTTGGGAAGTAGATGAGGTAGTACCTATTTACCTATTTATTATCAAACCTTTGGGAGTTACTTCTACGTTGCTTATATTGCTATGCTATGCTCGTAGACGTGGATTGGGTTTGAGTGTATCCATGACAGTTGTGAGTTTGTTAATTAATGGTTCAACCTAAGGTGGCAACTTTAATACACATCTGGGTGGATTGCTTGTGGGCACCTGGAGAATCCAGTGTTGTCCTAGGATATCCCGGAGGACCCGTGTGATCATCCTACGGCCCGCCACCCAGGCTCAAAGAGATCATAAGATTATTCATGCTAGAAGCTTCCGTGTGCAGCCATAAGCCATTATGGGCTCTGGCATAGTTGAGTAAGTTGCGTGAAGCTCTTGAAGAGGTAGACTAGCAGATGTAGTGGGTTGTAGGTGGTACTGTCTATCCAGAGTAGAGAGTTAATGCTTCAGAAAGACTGTGTCTCGAATCTCCGACCATGGATGTATTCGAGTCTTGTGGGGAAAAGTGCGCAAACCTCTACAGAGTGTACAAAATAATCACGATTAGCCGTGTCCCCGGTTATGGACGTCTTCAGTATCTGGTTCTTGGATTATCATGTTGATCTCATCACTCTTATTATAATTTGATTGGGTTTAATGATGATGCTTAATTGGGATTGAGTTGGAGGAACCCTCTCAATGTTTAACAACTACCACGATAGTTAAATAAAATTTATTCCTTTGTTGTAGGAAAAAATTGGCTTTTCGCAAAAACATATTAACCATACAGCCTCCACCAGCCATATATGCATGTAGTGATAGCATTTATTATGTTCATTACTCTATGTGTTATCTTGCCAGGATATTCCATGTGCTGACCCGTTTCGGGCTGCAACATATCATGTTGCAGACTTTTCGAACGACGAGTAAGGAGCCATAGGTCGTTGTCTTTCACTCAGTGATGCCGTTGGAGTTGATGGACTCACTTTATCTTCCAAGCCTTCCGCTGTTATCGATTTAGATGGCCTTAAGCCATATTTATTGTAATAAGTTCTCTTTTGAGACATTCGATGTAATAAGTGTGTGATTGCTACTCGGTTATAAATCCTCAAGTACTGTGCGTGTCAGCATTACCGATCCAGGGATGACACTTATGCACAGAGATCAGACTGTTTGAGGTCTGGTCGGTACAACAGCGCCAAGGGCGCAGTCCCCTGGTTGGTCCGGGTGCCCGGCCCCTCCTGAAGTGTCTCCCCCCGGGTGCCCGGACCCTCCACCGTGGTTACGCGTTTTCCGGGATAAATTACCCATGTGCCCTTGTTTTGCCCCCAATTCGTCCCTAGCCTATAAGTACTCCCCATCTAGCTCATTTGTGAGGATAGCAAAGTATATGTGAGATATTGAGAGAGCTTTGCTCATCTTCGTCCTCTTGGAGATCATGACCTCCTAAGGGAGAAGATCCTCTTGTGGATATCAAGGCCTCCTCTTGGAGAATGATCCCCATGATAGCATCATCAAGACCTCACCTCTCTTAGGAGTGGGAAGATCTTTACCCTAATGCTATTTTCCTTGGATTGATCTTGTATGCTTGTGGATCTCTTGTATGCTACTCTATTGGATGTGTGATTGTGGTTTGTTTGAGTGTTTCCCCTCTTGTGTTCTTGTGTTCTTGCTCTTTTCCCCCTCCAAGTGTGAAAACATCCTCCCCTAGGGTTTCACCCTACAACAGCTATGCCTTAGCCTACACAAACTAGCATGTCCCCGGTGTGACCCAATTTATCTCTTCTAAGACTCGGGGTGTATTTACCTCTTCTTTTTTCCTAGATGGTAGCATTAAGTATTTCTTGGGGAGCTATTTTCAAAATGAAAAACACATGAAGATAATTCTAAACTCGTCGAAAGTGTCCGTCTGTTCTCGAGTTAAAACGAGTTTGGGTGAACAGTAAAATCGATTTTTAAAAATTCAAAAAATTCCGATCTTTTTGGTGACTAATATTGACAAAAGTTTTGTGTGCTTGCAAAAATTCGTCATGTAATCACATTCCTGGAAGGCGTGGGAAAAAAGAAAATCTATGCTCCAAAATGCTTTTGAAAGTATCATTTTCATAGTACCTTTTTTTGCCACGCCTTCCATGCATAAATGTGATTCCATGACGAATTTTAGCAAACACGTGAAACTTTTGTCAAAGTTTGTAAAAAAAAAATTCAGATTTTTTGAATTGTTTTTATTTTAGTTTTTGAATTTTACTGTTAACCCGAGATCATTTGAGCTCGGGTGAGAAACTCCGCGTCCCAAACTCGTTGTCTTTTCATCCAAGAAAGGGCGGTCTCGAAAAACAACGCCATTAGAATTGAGATCGTGATGTTATTCTAATCTTCCTGAAATATCAATAACCAAGGGCATACCATTATTAACGTAATCAACGAGTTGGCAAGATCTCATATTCGATCACACGCAGGCCGGCCGAGGCAAGCCACGTACTACACGTCATGTATCAAAGTGAGTAGCAACCGACAAGCTAGCATGTCCCCGGCGACGACCATTCTTGCCTCCGCCCTGCCTCCATCATGCAAAGCAAACAAGCTAGCAACAAGCCACCGGGTTCGCCACTCTGCTGTGCCAAGCCATACTTGATGCCTGGCATCTGCATCAGCCCACGAATGATTGATCGTGGCCCGGCTCCGAGCTGAAATAGACTATTGTTTGCAGGCATTCCATCTGCCACCTAACATGCCCCTCAACGTTGACACCTCTCCTAACCAGCGTTAATGTTAACATGCACAAGAAGATCCGATGGAAGGCGCAGACGGATCCCTTGTCGACCTAGAAGAGCGGTCTCGACGGCCGCGTGTCCACGAGAACGATTCAACCAACAGTTTACACGGATTATTAATCCCACGTTGATCGAAGGCGTACGTGCTAGTCGCGTCCATGGCTGGCTTATAATTGCACGTGGACGTTGGTTTCCAAGTTCCATTTTCATCCCGCGGGACGCGCCATGAAGACCAGCTCGTCGTCGCAGGCGCTCTTCCCCGCCGCCTCGTCGCTGTGCACCCCGTACCTCCTCCTCGTGCCCCTCGGCCTCCTCGCCGCGGTGGTCGTCATCCCCAGCCTCGGCTCCTCCCACGTCCGCTCCGACGGGCTCGGCGTGCTCTGCCCCAGCCTCCGCACCGACGGCTACTCCGTCGCGTCGGGAGCCGAGAAGGTCGTCTCCGCGGCGGCGGCGGCGGCGGCGCAGCCGGAGTTCAGGCTGCTCGTCGGGGTGCTGACCACGCCCAAGCGGTACGAGCGGCGGGACATCGTGCGGCTGGCGTACGCGCTGCAGCCGGCGGTGCCCGCGTACGCGCAGGTGGACGTGCGCTTCGTGTTCTGCGGCGTGGACGACCCGGTGGATCGGGTGCTGGTGGCGCTGGAGGCCGCGCGGCACGGCGACGTCCTCCTGCTCAACTGCACCGAGAACATGAACGACGGCAAGACCCACCAGTACTTCTCCTCCGTGCCGCGGGTGTTCGCGGGCGCGCCCTACGACTACGTGATGAAGACCGACGACGACACGTACCTGCGCGTGGCCGCCATGGCCGAGGAGCTCCGGCCCAGGCCCCGCGACGACCTGTACCTCGGCTACGGCTTCGCCGTCGGCGACGACCCCATGCAGTTCATGCACGGCATGGGGTACGTCGTCTCGTGGGACGTCGCGACCTGGGTGTCCACCAACGACGAGATCCTCCGGCACAACGACACCCACGGCCCCGAGGACCTCCTCTTCGGCAAGTGGCTCAACATCGGGCGCAGGGGCAAGAACCGGTACAGCCTCAGGCCGCGGATGTACGACCTCAACTGGAACATGGACAACTTCCGGCCGGACACCGTCGCCGTGCACATGATCAAGGACAACCGCCGGTGGGCGGCTGCCTTCAGATACTTCAACGTCACCGCCGGGGTCAGGCCGTCCAATCTGTACCACTTGCCCTGATCGATCAAGGGGTTTAGATATTTCCATTTTTTAAAGTAACCTCGCCGTGACGTGGTTGACTGTGCCACGGAAGTGTGTACGCGATTCACATTCTTTTCCGCTATTTATTTATATTATTGATTACCTGATTGATCGAGGGCGCACGTAGCCGAACAAAGCTTGGGACTCTCTTCAGCAGTCGTTGATTCAGTTCGCGATTATTGCCGTGAGTGGCGGAAGGTGTGGAATGGTAGACTGCCTGGGCTGCCATGGATTGCCCTTGGCGACTTATCTTGATGTGGCTACTGAGACTTAACCAAGTTTCATTGGAAAGAGATTTAGCAAAACGGCGACTTATCTTGATGTGGCTAGTTCTCAGTCGACTGAGACTTAACCAAGTCTCATTCGACTCATACTTCTCTGGGTAGCACCATCCGGTGGGACGAGCTTTGGGATTTCCTGCTGCCGCTGGCACCATGGAAGGAGATGTGTTCCCTAATTATCCTCTGCATGCGGTTCATTTGGCTCGAACGAAACACTCAGTACTTTGAAGTTTCAATCCTGTTTCCACACCTGCTTTTTTTTAGACAATCTCGCGAAGATTTTATTTAACTCGTCACAACGTTTACATGGACGAAATGTTTCCACACCCCCTAAAACGGTGGTTCAGAGCATTTTGATTTTCGGCTGAATGGACCTATAGTTGTTGATGGCAAGGTGGCGGGGCCGTGACGCCTTTTGCGCGGGTATGTTGTTTTTGGGGGCGTGGGCTTTCCCCTTCTCTTTTTGACGTCATTTCTTCCAGCTTTCAGGTTGTTTCATACTCCCTTTGTAAAGAAATATAAAAGCGTTTAGATCACTAAATTAATGATCTAAATGCTCCTATATTTCTTTACGGAGGGAGTAATTTGTAAGCATATTCTTTGGACCCCAATATAGACCGAACGTCATATTTGGAGGCAGCTTGCGAACTGAGCGTAGCTCAGATACTGAGTTTTCTTATGTGGAACAAATCCACCATAATTCAAACCTAGAGTTGCCACTGGTGGTCACATTTTCCTTGATTTATTTCAGGTCTTTCGTCAATATTGTTCGCTCGCTCGTGATCGTTCTATGGTTCGCTCGCTCGTGATCGATTAGCTTGTTCCCTTCGGGTTTTCTTTCCTTTGTTTTTTTTTTCAGGTTTTCTTTGTTTTCACGATGTTTTTGGTTTTTTCTTCATATATTTCTTTTTTTCCCTCTCAGGCTTCTACAGTATTCTTGTTTTCTCTTTATAGCTTTTGTTTTTTGCACTAGTTTTTTCTTGCTTTCTTTCGTCGGGTTTTCTTTGTTTTTCACTTATTTTCTTCGTTTCTTTCACGGCTTACACTGGGTTTTTCTTTATTATTCTTAGTGTCTTTGTTAGATTTCACTGTTTTCTCCTTCTTTAATTTCTTTCTTTCTTTCTTCATTTTTATTTCTTTATTTCTTTTTATTGGTTTTCTTTGTTTTTTTTCCTTTCTCGGTTTTCTCTGTTTCCATTCTTTTGCATTGATTTCCTTGGTTTTTCTTTTTTGGTTTCCTTTTTTATTTTTAGTTTTTACTGGCTTTCTCTGTTTTTATGTTTCTTTGTCTTTTTTTTCTGTTTATTTTTTGTTCAACACATGTCAACTCTTCCCAGTACACATTCAATATTTTTTGTATACAGCAGAAAAATATTTTATATATACATTTAACCCTTTTAAATACATGATTAATATTTTTAAAAATAAAGCTCTAACTTTTTTTCATAAACATTCTACATTTTTGGTCTATATCTTGCAAATAAAGTTTTAATGCATGCCTAACGTTTTTGAAATACAAGATTACTATTTTTTGAATCCATGGTCAAACAACTTCAATACATGGTGAACATTTATTTAATAGCAATAAACATTTTATCACATGCAATGCACATTTTTTTGTATATGTCAGGACATTGTTATATGCATGTTTAACATTTTTTAATTACAAAATCAACTTTTAAATAGATGATTAACTTTTTTCATATACATTGTATATTTTTCGTATACATGAGAACATTTTTCTATACACATTAATCTTTTTCAAATGGTAGGTTAACATTTTTCAAATGTTTTATGTAGAGCCCTACCGAGTCTCACACTCCCTCATGCGAGGCTGCTCTCGTGTCAAGTGAGACATAGGCACGCCCAACCTGAGGGGTGCGGTTATGTGCCGCTTGCTCCGAGAGGGACAACAACCTCGCTTACGGGGCGACAGAGATGGAGCCGCCTAGTAGGATGTGGCTCGTCACGCTGGTGTCATACTGACTTCACTTGAATTTCCTTTTTATACATTTTAAATGCATATATGTCAAAAGCTTAAATTTACTTAAAAGTTTTAGAAAAACATTATACAATGTTGATAACTTAAAAAAATGTTCATGACAATGAAAAGATGTTCCCGTGCTTCAAATAAATCTATGTGAATTTTTTTTAAACATGCGTATCCAATGTAAAAACATGTTTCTGTAATTTCAATAAATGTTTTGTCCTAGTGAAAATGTACGTAACATTTTATGGAAATATTCCCTCATTTAAAAAAATCATAAAATTATTTGAACTGTTATATAAAATGTGAAAAATGTTCACATAAGATAAAAAGGGGTTATTTCCGTTATAAAGATGCGTGCGGAATTTTAACAAAATATTCACTTGTTTCTAAAAAATGCCTGTGAAATTTGCTAATTTTTTTTGTTGAGTAACCCTAAATTTCTTATACAAGGCAAAAGAAATGGCCGCCTAGTTTAAAAGAATGTTTATGGGCCTTAAAATAATGTACCATATTTATTTGGAAAGTATTGCCCTGTACTCGAAAAAATGTTCAACAAAGATGTACATCATTTATTTGAACAATGTCCAACTTATATAAAAAAATGTTTCATGTGTGCTCTAGAAATGTAGATTGTGTAAAGAGAGAAGTTGGACATTCGTTGAAAAAAAAGCAAAACCGATAAAATTGACAAAGGAACAAAATGAAGAGCAAATAAAACCGAGCAAGACAAAAAGAAAAATAAAAGTAGAATGAAGAAAGAAAAACAAAAAAATCAATGATAAAACCAAAGAAACCAAATTAGAATAAGAAAAAAATGACAAAAAAATAAAACAAAAGAAAAAACGAAGGAACCAAAAAAGAAATCCCTGAGCAGAGCGAACCTACAACGTGATACTAGCAACAGAGAGCAACCACACTTAATGGGTTGGACCGCTAGTCGTCGCCGCTAGTAGATTCGAATTGGTACGGGCGATATATAGCATTTGCGAATTCCGCGACAATAGCTCAATTAGTGCAAGTCCTATGGGGCCCGCCTATGTCTTGCTTGTGGCGAGACGTAGGCAGCCTCGCCCGGGCGTGCGAGCGGCCACAAGCCATAGCCTAGTTATTTCTTTGGTTTTTCAGTTTTTTGGTTTTCATTTCTTGATTTATTTATTTTTCAACTCCAAATATATTCAATATGTATATTACAAAAGAGAATTTACATAAAACATTTGAAAAATCTTAATCAAGCATTTGGAAAAATGTTGAATGTGTATAGAATTATTTTTGTGGAAAAATGTATACAAAAAATATACAATGTGAATGGAAAAATTGATCATACTTTTAAAAGATGTTAAACAATAATTTGAAAAATATTAATCAAGTATTTGAAAATGTTAATCAGGCATTGGATAAATGTTAAATATGTATAGAAAAATTGTTTTTCACATAGATGTTCCTGGTGTATAATAAAAAATCAATGTGTAAAAAAGAATACTGTTGATGTATTCAAAATATGTTCCTTGTGTATACAAAAGATGTACAACATACATTTAATAGAAGTAGACATAAAAATGTTTATTTATAAAAGTAGATTTGATATTAAAAATGTTAAACCTGAGTATAAAATTGTTCCTACTGTATACGAAAATGTACATTGTCTGTGAAAAACTGTTTACTACCTTCAGAAAAACTTCACCATGTATTAAAAAATATTGATCATGTATTAGAAAAATGTAATAGATATATGTACAATGTGCATTGGAAAAGTAGACATTAAAAAAGAAATTTTCAAAAAATGTTAATCATGTATTCCAAAATGTAAAACATGTATACAAAATATGTTTCTGACGTATACAAAATATGTCGAATGTGTACTGAAAAAGTTCACATGTATTAAAAAAGCCGATAAAAATCGACAAAGAAACAAAGTGAAACGAAGAAACCTAATAAAAATAAAAATAAAACATCAAAATGGAAACCGAACATAACAAATGCAAAAACTGAAAAGAAACAAAACTAAGAAAGAACAAAGCAAAACAAAGAAAATCAATGCAAACCAAAGAAAAAAAAAGAAAAATGAAGAAGTAAAAGAAAAACTAATAAAACCCATGAGACAAACGAAGAAAACAGGTGAAAAATCGAAGCATAAAAGAAGAAGAAAACCTGATGAAGAAACGTGAAAAACTGAAAAAAAGATGAAACAAAACTTAACGTTGACCACCTACGTCTTGGTGGAAAAGTAGAAGAACTCGCCTCACTCGACACAAAGAAAAAAATAGAATGACTCAGTAGCGACATGACGAGCAAAAGCTTCAGGCGAGACGGACGGGGCACTTTTTCTTTGCGTGGAACTTGGGGATCTTTATTCAACAAAAGCACACCTAGCACAATCAGCCATGAGGCTAGTGACTAGGAAAGGAGGTTCGGTATCCATCCAACTCTCGGTAACTAACAAAGAGCAACCTCGTTTAGCACACAGGTGCGCTGAAAAGTTGGATGATCTAGATACATGCTGAATGGAAAAAGAGATAAAACTAGAAGATAAATCCCCTATTTCCAGTAGAAGCGGTGCCACCGCAGAACGAGAGTGGTAGCGAGAGTTCCAGAGGTTCACGACCTCAAGGCAATCCACCTCCATGATTACTTCTCGGAATCCTCTGAGATTTGCAAAATGCACACCATCTCTGAGAGCCAGAGCTTCAGCTATTAGCGGATTCGTTACACCGTCATGAGGTTTACACCAAGAACCTTTCAGTGTAGATGATGATCAAGCCACCCCGCCCGCCCCGGCCTTGCCATGCTCGCTGTTCACAACCACATTGGTGTTGATCTTTATAAATCCATCATTAGGGGGGCGCCATGCATGCCCAGGCAAGACCAAGGCTTGCTCATTTGGTAGCTCTAGGATGGAAAGAGTTTCTATGATCATTTTTATAGACACCATCGGTTCAGACTTCACCTTTTCGTGGAGCCACTTATTCATCGAATGCCAAATGGACCACATAACTGAAATTATCTTAGCCCTTGTCTGCTCGTGAACAATCGGGTCAGAAAGTAAGTCTTGTGCCCAGGACCTTGGGTGAAGCCTCGGTAGTCTGAAATCAAACCAGAGTTGTGCTTCATCCCAAAAACGTCGTGCATGTTGGCAGTGGACCAGAGCATGCATAAGATCCTCCTCCTCTGCCATGCACATTCTGCATAGACTATCATCTTTGATGTGTCTCCTTTGTAGTGAGTGCTCATCCGGGACAATTCCTTTAAGTACTCGCCACCAGAACACCCTTACTTTGGGCACTACCTTAAGTTTCCATAAGGCTTTCCACACATGTTGCTATTAGCCAGATGTAGGCTTTACGACTCTACGCGCGCGTCACCTGTAGCGCCAATATAAATGGGCCAGACCTATGTAGGGACGTCTACTAGATAGTCATCACTTTTTTATTAGGGGAGGCGGGTAGTTTTTTTAGTAACCCTACTTAGTTTATTTTTTGAGAAACCCTACGTAGATGCTAAGCTAGTAATCGCTTTTATTAGGGAAGGCAGGTAGTTTTTTGAGAGGGGATCGGAGGCAGGTAGGTAGGGATCGCATATGGTGTCATCGCAGTAAGCGATATATAGCCCTAGCAATGGATTCATTGGAATATTGCACTAGTTGGGCCAATGCATGCCAAAATTTGGCAAAAGGCCGAAAGAGAAGAAAAAAACGATAACGAAAATGAGGGAGCTCTTAATTAGTGGTTATGCGTGGCTGAGACATCCGGCGAACACTTTTAGGGCATGGGAGTGTGCCACAAAGTGCGCCCTAGCACTGCCACATGTTGCGTGTTGGACGCTCCTCCATCCCAACCCTATTTTGGTTTATTTTTCGGTTTTTTCCTTTCTTCTCATTTTCCAGCTTTTTCTCTCTATATGTTTTCCCTTTCCAGTTATGTACCTTTTTTTTGTTTTTTTCATAAGATCTTTGGTTGTAGTTTTTGCGTGTGGTGGAATTCTATTCATATCAAACCTAGTCAGATGGGCCGGCCCATCACAACACGACCTGGGCTATACTGGCCAGGCATTGCATGGCACTCAGGCACCCCAACTATACGGGCCTTGCCGGGCCGACATGCATGTCTAGCTTCCCAGCCCAGGCATGACCCCCTTGGTAAATGGGTTGCCCTGCATCATGTTTTGCCACTGGCCCTCATAGGATTCAACCTATTGGGTTGTTTTGGGCCTGTATTTAGTCTATTGGGTTGTATAAATGTATATATAAAAAAAAAGAAAACTAAATGGGCCGTGCCATGTCGGCACTCGTGCCCAGCCACTCGGCCGGACATGGCCCTAGGCAGGGCACGTCTCTTCATGACCCGATTATAAGCATACTGGGCACGCAGGCTATCAGGCTAGCACGCTAGGACCGACCCATTTGGCCACCTTTGATTCATATCCCTGACTCTCACTTTAGCCCTCACTTTTTCCAGTGCGATACTATCCATGTCGATCACTAGTGCATGACCAACCAAGTAAGGCAGATGTCTCAGACATACAAAATAAATGTCTAAAGCATTCATGGACTTACCAAACTTAACCCTCAAAGTACGTAGTTTCCCAACAACTTGACTATCAAAAGACCAACTCCGAACATGGATAACAACACGAGTCCCAAAAAAATTAAAGTCTTCAAATTTGAAATGTTCCACTAGTTTGGGTTTGTTGGAGAATGTCATCAAATAACAGTTCTTCTCATGGCTTTTGGCTCTCCATTGCTTGCTTTAGCTGAACATGTTGTTAAAACCTTGAAGAAACGAAGTCTCACTTATTTTTTCAGGCTTAATCCTGACAACAGCCATTGGATTGACATGGTCCACAATCAACACATTTTTAGTGTTTTGCACGAGAAGCCATCCATCTTTTAGTAGCATAACCAACATATTTAGGCACAAGTTTCATCTACTTAAGCCAAGCACAATCATCAGTAATATGTGTGTCCATTCCGCAAATCACACACTGCCCCAACTTGGACTCTTTAGTGGTATGTCTAGTGTCCTTTCACTTGCTGCAAGGTTGCCTACTGAAATTTCCGCTTCTACTACTCCCACATATCATCCTAGATTGCCTGTAGATCTTCTAGAATCAAAACTCTCTTTGTGGTTACCTCCACCTAAACCAGCAACTCCCACAATATTTTGCACACCACCATCATAAAAACAAGCATTGATGGTAGCTGGAACTACGTCGGTATTTCCCTAGAGAGGGAGGGATGATGTAGCACTGCGAAGGTAGGTATTTTCCTCAGTTATGAAACCAAGGTATCGAACCAGTAGGAGAACCAAGCAACACAACGTAAGCAACACCTACAAACAAATAACAACACCACGCAACCCGATGTGTTAAAGGGGTTGTCAGTCCCTTCCGGGGTACGGCGCCTCAAGATAGGCAAACGGACGTGAGGTAAATTGTAGTAGATTGATAGATCGAACGCCAAATAAAATAAATAAACATAAAACACAGCAAGGTATTTTTGTATTTTTTGGTTTAATAGATCTGAATAAAAACGCAAAGGAAAAGTAGATCGCAAGGCAAATATATGAGGAAGAAGACCCTGGGGGGCGTAGGTTTCGCTAGTGGCTTCTCTCTAGAAAATAGCAAACAGTGGGTAAACAAATTACTGTTGGGCAATTGATAGAACTTCAAATAATCATGACGATATCCAGGCAATGATCATTACATAGGCATCATGTCCAAGATTAGTAGACCGACTCCTGCCTGCATCTACTACTATTACTCCACACATCGACCGCTATCCAGCATGCATCTAGTGTATTAAGTTCATGGAAAAATGGAGTAATGCAATAAGAACGATGACATGATGTAGACAAGATTCGTTTATTTATATGGCGGTAGATATAGATCTCGTCTTTTTATCCTTAGTAGCAACGATACATCTGTGTCGGTTCCCTTTCTGTCACTGGGATCGAGCACCATAAGATCGAACCCACTACCGCGCACCTCTTCCCATTGCAAGATAAATAGATTGAGTTGGCCAGACAAAACCCAAATATCGGAGAAGAAATACGAGGCTATAAGAGATCAAAGAAACTCAAATAACTTTCATGGATATAAAAAGATATAACTGATCATAAACTCGACGTTCATCAGATCCCAACAAACACACCGCAAAAGAGTTACATCATATGGATCTCCAAGAGACCATTGTATTGAGAATTCAGCGAGAGAGAGAAAGCCATCTAGCTACTAACTACGGACCCGAAGGTCTACAAAGAACTACTCACGCATCATCGAAAAGGCACCAATGGAGGTGGTGAACCCCATCCGAGATGGTGTCTAGATTGGATATGGTGGTTCTGGACTCTGCGGCGGCTGGATGAATATTTTGTCGACGCTTCTAGGGTTCTGGTATTTTTGGGGTATTTATAGAGCGAAGAGGCGGTCCGAAGGGCGCCCGAGGTGGGCACAACCCACCAGGGCGCGCCAGGGTTGTGCCCCCCTCGGGACACCCACAGGTGCAACTAGGGCCCATTGCCTTTCTTCTGGCCCATAAAAAATCATCGTGGAGTTTCGTGGCATTTGGACTCCGTTTGATATTGATTTCCTGCGATGTAAAAAACATGGAAAACCAGCAACTGGCACTTGGCACTATGTCAATAGGTTAGTACCAAAAAATGATATAAAATGACTATAAAATGATTATAAAACATCCAAGATTGATAATAAAACAGCGTGGAACAATAAAAAATTATAGATACATTGGAGACGTATCAGCATCCCCAAGCTTAACTCCTACTCGTCCTCGAGTAGGTAAGTGATAAAAAACAGAATTTTTGATGTGGAGTGCTGTTCATCAAGTCATATCATATTCTTTTCTTTATAGCATGGACATTTGGACTTTTTATGTGATTCAAAGCAATAGTCTAGTTTTGACATAATAATTTAGATACTCAAGCATATCAACAAGCAACCATGTCTTTCAAAATATCAATGCTAAAATAAGTTATCCCTAGCCCATCATGCTCAAACATTGATCCATTCATGAAACACACTCGAATATTAACTACACCCAATACTTGAGCACAACCATATTGCCTCCTAGTTTGTGCTTTTCTAAGAGAAGATGGAGACTCAAATTCAAAATAAAAATTGCATAAAGTAAAAGAAAGGCCCTTCGCAGAGGGAAGTAGGGATTTGTAGAGGTGCCAGAGCTCAAAGCGAAAAATTAGAGATAAAAACATTTTGGGAGGTGTATCCACCCTACCAACGAAAACGACGTAGAGCTACGAACACTTTCCATGCTAGATATGCCATAGGCGGTTCCCAAATAGAAAATAAAGTTTATTCCTTTTTCCACCATTCTTTCACTTCCATGGCTAGCCGTATCCACGGGTGCCCTCCATACCAACACTTTCGAAGGAATTTATTATTTGACAACATAAAATAAATGTTTTTTTGCATTTCGGGACTGGGCATCCCTAAAATCTTTGCCTTACTCTCGTGCAATGACAAGTGAATAAACACTCATCTTGAGAATAACACATCTAGCATGGAAAATATTAGCCACCCGTTACCGTTCCGCGAGCGAAACAAACACACAAAAGAGAAGTTTATTTTGAAAATTAGAGATGGCACATGCAAATTTTCTTAGAACGGCAAAAGAATACCTCATATAGGTAGATATAGTGGACTCATGTGGCAAAACTGGTTTAAAGGATTTTGGATGCACAAGTAGAGATCATACTTAGTGCAAAATGAAGGCTAGCAAAAAGATTGAGAAGCGACCAACCAAGAAACGAATAATCTCATAAGCAAGCGTTAAGCATAATTAACACCGAATAATGCACCACAAGTAGGATATAATTTTCATTGCATGATTATTGACTTTCGTGCATGCATAGGGAATCACAAACCTTAACACCAATATTCTTACTAGAGCACAATTACTCATCAACATAACTCACATATCACATCATTATATCTCAAAACTATTACTAAGAATCAAGTTTATTTTGTCCAATGATCTTCATGACATTTTCTTTTCTTTATCCTTCTTGGATATCTATCACTTTGGGACTAATCTTTATGAGTTGCTTTTCATAAGCTCAAACAAATATAACAGAAGATCATGAGCATAACAAAATTTCTTTCTCTCAAAATAATTTAAGTGAAGCAAGAGAGATTTTCTTTAAAATTTTACCAACTCTCAAATAAATCTAAGTGAAGCAAGAGAGAATTTCTTCAAAAATACTAAGCACACCGTGCTCAAAAAGATATAAGTGAAGCACTAGAGCAAGTCCTAGCTCATAAAAGATTTAAGTGAAGCATAGAGAGCAATTCTAGCAAGTCATGATATAATTTTGGCTCTCTCAAATAAGTGTTTCCAGTAAGGATTGATGACTTAAAACACAAAATAAAACAAGCAAAGACACATATCATACAAGACGCTCCAAGCAAAACACATATCATGTGACGAATAAAAATATAGTCTCGAGTAAAATACCGATAGGTTTTGGAAGAAAGCGGGGATGCCACTCGGGGGCATTCCCAAGCTTAGTTGGTTGCTCATTTTTGGATAATAGCTTGGGATGCCGGGGCATACCCAAGCTTAGGCTCTTACATCCTTCCTTCATCCATCGTAAGATAACCCAAAACTTGAAAACTTCAATCACACAAAACTCAACAAAACTTTCGTGAGATCCGTTAGTATAAGAAAGCAAAGAGTGCTGTATCAAACCAATTCATATTTTGTTTTTGTATTATATCTACTGTATTCCAACTTTTCTATGGCAAAAACTCATCAAAGAAAACCATAGAGCCATCAAAATAAGCACACAACACAAAGAAAACAGAATCTGTCAAAACAGAACAGTCTGTAGTAATCTGACTTTGGCGAATACTTCTGTAACTCAAAAACTTCTACCAAAATAGGAAGACCTGGATAATTTGTATATTAATCTTCTGCAAAAAGAATCAGGGCAAAATCTCTTTTCTGTGATTTATGAAAATTATTTTCGTGAGTGCAAAGTTTCTGTCTTTTTCAGCAAGATTAAACAACTATCAACCAAGAAGATCCTATAGGCTTTACTTGGCACAAACACTAATTAAAACATAAAAAACACAATCATAACAGTAGAATAATTTTTTAAACACTCAAGAACAGAAAGCAAAAAGCAAAAATAAAATTTATTCATTGGGTTGCCTCCCAACAAGCGCTATAGCTTTACGCCCTTAGCTAGGCATAAAGCAAGGATCTAAGTTTTGCCATCCTTCTTCTTCTGAGTTTTCTTTGGGGTATTTTTATCAAGAGGTTTTGTAAACACAACATAAAACATATTATCCATAGAAACTTTAGCATTCCTTAGTTGGTTTTCATCATAACCCCTTTGATTTCCAACAACAATCCAAGAATAGTGTTGATTAACATTATTAAAAACTTGTTGGATTATTTCTAGAATGGGAACCTCCTTTTTAAGATTCTCATCAAAGATCTTATTATCCCCAAGCAAATGCCTTAGTGCATAATCATTATTGTAAAGAATTTCATCTATCACGGGTTTTTCACTATTCATACCATAAAAGTCAAAGATTTCCCTAGCTTCCCAAATTATGTAGTCAAACTCTTTCATAAGAACGAGAGTGGCCAACTTTTTGGCTCTAGGATTCTTTATTTCGGGAAGCTCAAAAAGCAATCTTTGCAAACTAGGATGAGTGTGGATAAATTTACTTTCAAGTTTCAGAACTAGTGCTGAAATAGCATCCGCATAAGATCTAGTAGTTTTAAGTATGGGAGCATCATCAAGACTCAGATTTCCAACACAATTGAAAAATTCTTGGATACACTCTTTCCCCATAATGTTTCCTTGCCCCAGGATAAAAGTTTTAGCATCCATATTGCACGTACCTCCAATTTTAGGAGTTAGGCCATCATCCGTTGGTGCCATACCGAAATCACTCATGATTGCAAGCAAAGAATAGATCTGACAAGAAAATGGCGAACGGAAAAAGAGAGGCGAATAAAACAGCAAATTTTTGTGAAGTGGGGGAGAGGGAAACAAGAGGCAAATGGCAACTAATGTAAATTGCAAGGAGATGAGATTTGTGATTAGGAACCTGGTTATGTTGAAGATCCTTCCCGGCAACGGCGCCAGAAATTCTCCTTGATGGTAGCTGGAACTACGTCAGTATTTCCCTAGAGAGGGAGGGATGATGTAGCACAGCGAAGGTAGGTATCTCCCTTAGTTATGAAACCAAGGTATCAAACCAGTAGGAGAACCAAGCAACACAACGTAAGCAACACCTTCACACAAATAACAACACCTCACAACCCGACGTGTTAAAGGGGTTGTCAGTCCCTTCCGGGGTACGGCGCCTCAAGATAGGCAAACAGACGTGAGGTAAATTGTAGTAGATTGATATATCGAACGCCAAATAAAATAAATAAAGATAAAACACAACAAGGTATTTTTGTATTTTTTGGTTTAATAGATCTGAATAAAAACGCAAAGGAAAAGTAGATCGCAAGGCAAATATATGAGGAAGAAGACCCGGGGGCCGTAGGTTTCACTAGTGGCTTCTCTCGAGAAAAATAGCAAACAGTGGGTAAACAAATTACTGTTGGGCAATTGATAGAAACTTCAAATAATCATGATGATATCTAGGCAATGATCATTACATAGGCATCACGTCCAAGATTAGTAGACCGGCTCCTGCCGGCACCTACTACTATTACTTCACACATCGACCGCTATCCAGCATTCATCTAGTGTATTAAGTTCATGGAAAAATGGAGTAATGCAATAAGAACGATGACATGATGTAGACAAGATCCGTTTATCTATATGGCAGTAGATACAGATCTCATCTTTTTATCCTTAGTAGCAGCGATACATACGTGTCGGTTCCGTTTCTGTCATTGGGATCGAGCACCGTAAGATCGAACCCACTACCGGGCACCTCTTCCCATTGCAAGATAAATAGATCGAGTTGGCCAGACAAAACCCAAATATCGGAGAAGAAATACGAGGCTATAAGAGATCATGCATATAAGAGACCAAAGAAACTCAAATAACTTTCATGGATATAAAAAGATATAACTGATCATAAACTCGAAGTTCATCAGATCCCAACAAACACACCGCAAAAGAGTTACATCATATGGATCTCCAAGAGACCATTGTATTGAGAATTCAGCGAGAGAGAGAGAGACATGTAGCTACTAACTACGAGCCCGAAGGTCTACAAAGAACTACTCACGCATCATCGGAGATGCACCAATGGAGGTGGTGAACCCCATCCGAGATGGTGTCTAGATTGGATCTGGTGGTTCTGGATTCTGCGGCGGCTGGATGAATATTTCGTCGATGCTTCTAGGGTTCTGGTATTTTTGGGGGATTTATAGAGCAAAGAGGCGGTCCGGGGGGCACCCGAGGTGGGCACAACCCACCAGGGCGTGCCTGGGCCTCCTGGCGCGCCCTGGTGGGTTGTGCCCCCCTCGGGGCACCCCGAGGTGCAACTAGGGCCCATTGCCTTTCTTCTGGCCCATAAAAAATCATGTTGTTAAAACCTTGAAAAACGAAGTCTCACTTATTTTTCCAGGCTTAATCCTGACAACAGCCATTGGATTGACATGGTCCACAATCAACACATTTTTAGTGTTTTGCAGGAGAAGCCATCCATCTTTTAGTAGCATAACCAACATATTTAGGCACAAGTTTCATCTACTTAAGCCAAGTACAATCATCAGTAATATGTGTGTCCATTCCGCAAATCACACACTGCCCCAACTTGGACTCTTTAGTGGTATGTCTAGTGTCCTTTCACTTGCTGCAAGGTTGCCTACTGAAATTTCCACTTCTACTACTCCCCCATATCATCCTAGACTGCCTGTAGATCTTCTAGAATCAAAACTCTCTTTGTGGTTACCTCCACCTGAACCAGCAACTCCCACAATATTTTGCACACCACCATCATAAAAACAAGCATTGATGGTAGCTGGAACTACGTCGGTATTTCCCTGGAGAGGGAGGGATGATGTAGCACTGCGAAGGTAGGTATTTCCCTCAGTTATGAAACCAAGGTATCGAACCAGTAGGAGAACCAATCAACACAACGTAAGCAACACCTACAAACAAATAACAACACCACGCAACCCGATGTGTTAAAGGGGTTGTCAGTCCCTTTCGGGGTACGGCGCCTCAAGATAGGCAAACGGACGTGAGGTAAATTGTAGTAGATTGATAGATCGAACGCCAAATAAAATAAATAAACATAAAATGCAGCAAGGTATTTTTGTATTTTTTGGTTTAATAGATCTGAATAAAAACGCAAAGGAAAAGTAGATCGCAAGGCAAATATATGAGGAAGAAGACCCTGGGGGCGTAGGTTTCGCTAGTGGCTTCTCTCTAGAAAAATAGCAAACAGTGGGTAAACAAATTACTGTTGGGCAATTGATAGAACTTCAAATAATCATGATGATATCCAGGCAATGATCATTACATAGGCATCATGTCCAAGATTAGTAGACCGACTCCTGCCTGCATCTACTACTATTACTCCACACATCGACCGTTATCCAGCATGCATCTAGTGTATTAAGTTCATGGAAAAATGGAGTAATGCAATAAGAACGATGACATGATGTAGACAAGATTCGTTTATTTATATGGCGGTAGATATAGATCTCGTCTTTTTATCCTTAGTAGCAACGATACATCCGTGTCGGTTCCCTTTCTGTCACTGGGATCGAGCACCATAAGATCGAACCCACTACCGCGCACCTCTTCCCATTGCAAGATAAATAGATTGAATTGGCCAGACAAAACCCAAATATGGGAGAAGAAATACGAGGCTATAAGAGATCAAAGAAACTCAAATAAATTTCATGGATATAAAAAGATATAACTGATCATAAACTCGAAGTTCATCAGATCCCAACAAACACACCGCAAAAGAGTTACATCATATGGATCTCCAAGAGACCGTTGTATTGAGAATTCAGCGAGAGAGAGAGAGAGAGCCATGTAGCTACTAACTACGAGCCCGAAGGTCTACAAAGAACTACTCACGCATCATCGGAGAGGCACCAATGGAGGTGGTGAACCCCATCTGAGATGGTGTCTAGATTGGATCTGGTGGTTCTGGACTCTGCGGTGGCTGGATGAATATTTCGTCGATGCTTCTAGGGTTCTGGTATTTTTGGGGGATTTATAGAGCAAAGAGGCGGTCCGGGGGGCACCCGAGGTGGGCACAACCCACCAGGGCGTGCCTGGGCCTCCTGGCGCGCCCTGGTGGGTTGTGCCCCCCTCGGGGCACCCCGAGGTGCAACTAGGGCCCATTGCCTTTCTTCTGGCCCAGAAAAAATCATCGTGGAGTTTCGTGGCATTTGGACTCCGTTTGATATTGATTTCCTGTGATGTAAAAAACATGGAAAAACAGCAATTAGCACTTGGCACTATGTCAATAGGTTAGTACCAAAAAATGATATAAAATGACTATAAAATGATTATAAAACATCCAAGATTGATAATAAAACAACATGGAACAATCAAAAATTATAGATACGTTGGAGACGTATCAAGCATCAACCCCAACAATTTTTTTCCTCTATTAGGACCACTTGTAGACACATGTATCTGACCTCCCGAGTTGGAAGAACTTGGGTTAGAAGCATGGGGTGTACTGATAGCTCTGAGAAAACTGGGCAAGAAGGGACCAAAGCCAATGTGGTTGCTGAACCAAATCAGGCATCATCTTGTTCTTGTTCTGGCCTCCAGGGGGCCCTTGATTGGAGCAAGAAGCTCCTGGGATATCACCCCCTCTCTTCTGAGAGGAGCCCGCCTCCAAATTTAACTTTTGCCCCTCATATACCCCAGTCTGAACCCCATTAACACTTGAACCTTGTCCACCATAGTCCTCAGAATTCTGACTTTCATTCATCTCAACACCATAGTTCTCCTAATGAAAACCGTTGAAATTGTTGTTCCAAGATCTATCGCCAACATGAGATTGTAAATCTCTCTTAAATAACTCACCCCGGTTTATTCTCCTATATCCGTAATTGTCTCTTCCACCCTTCCCGACTACAAAAAAATACACTTCCGTGATGATACGTGTTTGTCACAGTAGGTCACGTTTTCTGTCATGCATGTACATCCATGACGATTTTATGACAGAATCAAGATAGTCATACATGTGCTATCGTAGAAGTGTTCCATGACATTACCAAAATTATCATCACAGAAGTGTCCACTTCCACGACGATAAATCATGCGTCATAGAAGTGCTTTCGTCAAGGGTGACCGACACGTGGCATCCACCATAACAGGTCGCTATTAAGCTATCGGGTTCTGGTTTGGATCCGATAACCCGTTAACAGCCTCGACCAATGGGGATTTTCCACATGTAAAATCATCATTGGCTGGAGGAAACACGTGTCGGCCCGGGGTTCATACAGTTGTCATCCAACGAATGGACGGAACACGCCTATGATACGTCGACACATGTCTCAGCCCAACAGTGGCCCATTCAGGTTAAAAGGCCAGGCCTGTCAAAACAAGCGGGCTGGTCCATTAGCGGCCTACTTGAGTCAGGCCCATTCACAAGCACGACCCATACAAGTTACACAGAACCGGCCCTGCAAAGGCCCATTCTAGATTTGACAATATCCAGCCCATCGTCAGTTTAGCCCGTTAACGGCCCGCTACGTCTTTGGGCCCAATTACGGCCCGAGATTCTTTCGGCCTGTTAGTAGTGCATCGTGTTCCAGCCCGTTAACGGCCCGGAACGTCTTTCGGTCTTTTCTCGACCCATTTTGCAGTTGGGCCAATTCTAGCCTGTTGTGACTTTAGGCCTGTCCTCGGCCCATTCGGTAAATGGGCCAATTTCTAGCCCATTTGTCTTTTGGCCTGTTAACAGCCCGCACAACAGTTGGGCCTTTGACTTTGGGTCCATTAGGGGCCCACGTTCCGTAGGGCAAAATTTCAGCCCGACGAGACTTTCGGCCTGTTAAAAGCCTAGTTTGCAAATTGGGCCTCCTCTGGCCCATACTTTTGGCCTCTTACTGGCCCGTAAAGTAAAAGGGCCGATACAAAATTGACATTTATTTAGGCCTGCTAGAGGCCCGCGGGCCATTTCCATTTATATGGCCCTATCGAGCTTTTGGCCTGTTACCGACCTGCTAAGAGCCGTTGTTACGGTGGGCCACATCATTTGGGATCCACTAAATATTATTTTGACAAGCCCAATTAAGGCCCGCTTTGACTACACATGTTTGTTCGTTTGTATGGCGTTCAGGAAATATTTGGGCGTGTTGGCCCCCGTTTCAACGATACAGCATATTCAAGAATTATCCTACTCTATACTATCGCCTCTAAAAACATACACTATACAATAAAAAGACTAAGGCATAGAAACGTAGAATAATTCGCAATAAAGAAATTACAGCCGAATATATATACCCACTGGGCATTATAGTCCGGCACCAGTGATAATAAAGCGTGCACAAACAGCAAATTACATACACTGGACAGATAAAGCTCATACATCATGGACACGCATCAACAGAACTTACCATTTGAGCTATAATCTCTTCAGAATATAGGATTGGCCGGATTCAGATAGCACAAATTTCAGTCTTGCAAAATCTCCAATTCCGTCGTGGTTACCTCAGTGTCTCGTTTCATTTTTTGACTCCTGCATCTAATACCTGCAAGTCCAGTCTCAACTTGTTGATTGTACGTTGAGAATCATGTACACGTAATCTTGCCACCTCTAGTTGATGCTCGAGAACATCAGCACATTCCAATTCCAATCCATAATCATTTGGTAATGGCCATGTCGCACTGCTCGCAGATCTTTGTGTTGATGTCACTTCATCCTGAAATGTTTCTGTAAGTACACATAACTAGGGCAAATATATAGTTACAACAGTGAAGCGAGCAAGACAAACTATTTTGTACATGGCAAAACAGGACTAACAATAATGTTACACGTCATGAAGCATAATAAGGTGATATTTTAAAAATTATAAAAATGGTAGTTTGTGCAGCCCGCATACATAAATCTCTCTTAGCTCACCAGAGGAGCATGATGTTGGGGCCAAATCGAAAACACCGATAGGTTACAAATTTAGAAAACACGTTGCGTATAAGTAAGCAAGCAGTTGGCCATTCTGTAGCTCAATTAAAGTCTTAGGGGGCATAATGAACAGCAGACAAAAACTATGCAATCATTAGCCTAGTTTAAACTAGATTGCGAGCCTCATGTAGTAATAGTTGGTTAATAGACTTCAAAGCTTCATGCACACTTCGCCAGAGTAATTAAATGGTAAGGCCTTTAATTATGTCAACTAATAGTTATACAAGTACCCAACATCAGACATCATTGTTTGGGCATCTCATTAAATGAGGACAAATAAAGCAATTGAAAAGAGCAATTTAACTATGCCTGAAACAAACAAGCAATTGAACTGTTGAGTTGTATACAGTGACTTACCTTAACTGGTTGAACAGGCTAAGCGCTGCTCTCCTTATCTTGCAAGGCTCCTTCCTAACATCTTGTACTTGAAAATCCTCAAACTTATCTTCATTGCACTTCCTGTGCAAGGTGACACAAACTAGTTACTCGTCTCCTTGGAAGATAAATATGCATACTTTCCGGTCTGTGAACAACACAAAATGATGAGATTATATGTAACATCCCAAAATTCTAAACTTTGGAATGTTATATTAAATAAATAGTTTTGATTGTTTGTTTGATTGTGGTGTGGTTGCTTGTGTGAAATTGAGTGAAATTTAAAACTTTTTGAAAGTTAAATGAGAGGGAATAAAAGGACTTCCCAAACTTCCATTTTGCATTTATGATCTCCATGAATTCAAATTCGTTTCATCACAAAACTCTAGAGTGAAGATGATATGTCTTCTTCCATTCAACTAAATGAAAAAGGGTTTTGAAAAGGATTTGAATTCCATTTGGAAATATTCCAAATTCAGAAACTTTATGCAACTCAATGATTTTCATGAGAGAAGATAAAATGACTTCTTCAAATCATATGAAATATGAGTTGAAAGTTTTAGGGTAAAATGATTCCCTACATTAGAAAATTGGTGAGAAATAAATTTGAAACTATTTTGGTATTTTTAAAATGATTTTATTGGGTTTCAAATAAATCATTAGCACTCTTTGCTTTATTTAAATTTTTGTTGATTTTATTAGACACTAGAAAAATGTTCATGTTGTAGAAAATCTTTTTCTGAAAATTTTGATATATTATATGCCTATAGTATATTTTTATTTTATTTGATTAATTTTATTTGTCTGTAAAATTGTTTTTTTACTTTCCCCACCGACTGGGCGGGCCCAGCTCCCAGCCAGGCCGCGGCCCAGCCCCGCACCGCCTTTCCCCGACCTCCCGACGGTAGTCTGGCCGGCGCACGACGCAGCCACTGCCGTGGCCGACTCGGCCACCACTTCGCCGCCCTGCCCCTTCCCACACCACCGCCTTCCTCCCTTTATATACTCCGCCCCAACCCCTCTTTCTCTCTTCCTCGCGCCGCCCCCGCATCTCATAGCAAAGCCGCAGCCGCCGCCGTCGAGTTCGCGCCGCCGCCGCCCGCCCCCCCACCGCTTGTTGCTGATGCTGCCGCGCCGTCGCCTCGCCCGCTAGCCATCGTCGCCGGAGATCCGCCGCAGTCGTCGGTCTTCGCCCGCCGTTGACCGAGCCGCCAGCCAAGTCCAGTTAACCGGTATAAAACCGTCGATTTTTCTTTTTGGTTTTTTTCGGTTAGTTAGGTTTAGATCGGTTTTTTATTTGAGTTCGTTATTTGACGAACGTTCACCCGTTAGTTTATTTTAACGAACGAATTCGTTCGTTAGGTTCTGTTAGCGGACGTTCGTCCGATAGATTTTTCTTTTTCTGTTTATTTTCTTCCAGGGACCCGTAATTATTTTTCTTACAGATTAGTCCCTGATTTTCAAACCCTCGCAACTTTTTACTCGCTTATCCAAATCCAACGAAACCAATGCCCACTTCTTCGTTATGATCCCCTCTATCCAGTAAAACAACTTAGACATGTTTTTGAAAGTTTGAAATTTGATTTCAAACAGATTTGAATTCAAACTTCTTTTGTTCATAACTCGAGTTTTATAACTCCGATTTAATTGATTCTTTTTGCTAATTGAAGCTCTTGATTTAAACTTTCTGATAAGGCCAAATCCACCACATTTTGGTACTGTTAGAAATTGTTTTCTGTTGCAAGAGTTAATTGCTTGCTTTCAAAGTTTTCTGAGATCTTTTCTTCGATTCTTTTGCATGAGAACTATGAGGAATTGTGAGTGTGTGACGCCCGGGTAATTAAGCTACAGTAACCCTCTAGTAATGATGCCATGACACCACGATTAATGTTGCTAGTCTCGTGTTAGTTCAGAACCGATCCAAATTCAAATTTGAATTAATGGCAATCAACAAAAGTTTTCAAATGATAAAACTTAAATGTTCGGAGTGTGCCAAATAATGCATAGGTAATTCTGGTGAATAAACCACTCTTTTATAAAAAGGATTAAATACTCTAAAATGATGAGAACAGTAGTTGAAACGATTAAATAGGTGCCTTTGATATTTTACAAAATACTAATCTAATTTAATATTGGGCGAAACTTTTTGTGGCGGTGGGTGATGTTGAGACACTAAACTAGGAATTTACTTTGCGATGTATAAAAAAAACTAGTTCAAGAAATATAAAGAAAATCAGTAAAAGAAAACAATTAAAAAGGATCTATAAAATAAAATAAGAAAAGAGAAAAGACTAAATAAAAAGAAGTGAAACTCCCCCCCTCGTTTCAACTGGGCTTTAGCCCAGCCGGTCGGCCCACCCCGGCCTACACATACCCCGCACTACCCGAAACCCTAACCCACTCGCTCCCACTCCCCCCACGTCGCCACTCCCTCTTCCCGCCCCGATCCGATCTGGATCGGGGACGAAACCCCCACTCTCCTCGCTCCCCGATCCCCTTCTGGATTGGGGCGATAACCTCGGCGCCCGGCGCCTCCCTGCCTACCCCGCCGTCCCCCATCGCCAGGCGCTCGCCGGACCCCGTCGGCGCCGTCCCGTCATCTCTTCCTCGCCCTTCCCCCTCGCTCAAGATCGCGCCCGAAGGCCGCAGACGCCGCGGCCACCGCCGCCCCGCCTGGACCTCGCCGGAGCCACCTCGCCGGAACGCTCCCTCGCCGGATCTCCTCCCCGTCTCCGTCGGTCGTCCCGTCCTCCTCCACAACGGCTCCCTCGAGCCTCGCCGCCCCCTGGTCTCTACTCGAACATGAGGCCCGCCTCCCCCTCTCTTCCCTCTCTGTCCGGCGCCGCCTCCCGCTCGTCCCCGCGTGCTAGCATGAGCCGCTCCACCCCTGAGCTTCCCCCTCGTGGCCGCGCCATGCGCGCGACGCGCCCGCGCGCCCGTCGCATCCCCGACGCCTGGCCGCATCTCGCTGCTCGTCGCAGGCCGCCAGCCCGCGCCTCCCGCCATCCATGCCCCCACCCGAACCCCGCTGCTGCTGCGCCGCTCGCTGTCGCTGCCCATCGCCGCCCCGCGTAGACGACACGCACACAGCGCCGCCCCGCGTCCCCGTCCCGGCCAGCCACCGCACCACCTCGCCGCCGCCGCTGCTTCTACTCTGCTGCGCTGCCGCCACCGACTGCTATCCCGGCGCAGCTGGGGCTCCCTCTACCCGCTCCCTCCCCGTCCTGCTGAGGCCGCGCCCAGCCCCTCACCGCCGGCCTCAGGCCACCAGCCTCTCCCTGCTCTGGCGTCCTGCTAGGTTTGCCCGCCCCGCGCGGCCGCTCGGGCTGCATCCCGCACCCGGCGCCCGTTAAGGCCCCCTCGGGTCTATGATAGTTGGGCCCCGCCCCATGGGCCATTGACAGGTGGGCCTAGCCCCAGAACAAAAATGTTAATAAAAAAGGATTTAAAAATAAAATTATGCTGACGTCACCCTGACATCATGCTGACGTCATAATTGCATTTTTAAATTAAATTAATTCTGTTAATTCTGAAAGTGAATTAAATCTTTAAAAACTAATATAAAATAATCCGTAACTCAGATGAAAATACTTTGTACATGAAAGTTGCTCAGAACAACAAGACGAATCCGAATACGCAGCCCGTTCATCCGCCACAGATCCCTAGCATAGCGAACACGCAACTTTCCCCCTCTGGTTCATCTGTCCGAAAACGCGAAACACCGGGGATACTTTCCCGGTTGTTTTCCCCCTTCGCCGGTATCACCTCCTACTGCGCTAGGGCACACCTGGCACCGTTACTTGTCATGTCATGCATCGATATGCATCTTTTTACATTGTATTCATTGTTTCTTCCCCCTCTTCTCTCCGGTAGACTACAAGACTGACGCCGCTCCTGGTGCCCCGATCGACTACGTTGTTGAGGACCCTTCCTTCTTGCCAGAGCAACCAGGCAAGCCCCCCTTGATCAACCCGATATCGCCTATTCCTTCTCTCTACTGCTTGCATTAGACTAGTGTAGCATGTTACTGCTTTCGGATAATCCTATTCTGCTGCATAGCCTGTCACTGTTGCTACAGTTGTTACCCTTACCTGCAATCCTAAATTCTTAGTATAGGATGCTAGTGTTCCATCAGTGGCCCTACATTCTTGTCCATCTGCCATGCTATACTACCGGGCCGTGATCACTCGGGAGGTGATCGCGGGTATATGCTTACATACATATTATATGATACATGTGGTGACTAAAGTCGGGTCGTAGAGTACCCGCAAGTGATTTCGATGTGGGGGCTGAAAGGACAGGTGGCTCCATCCCGGTAGAGGTGGGCCTGGGTTCCCGACAGCCCCCGACTGTTACTTTGTGGTGGAGCGACAGGGCAGGTTGAGACCACCTAGGTGAGACGTGGGTCTGTCCCTGGTCGGTGTCTGCGGTTACTTTGAATAACACGCTTAACGAGATCTTGGTATTTGATCTGAGTCTGGCCACTGGCCTATACGCACTAACCAACTACGTGGGAACAGTCCGAGGCCGGGCACAAGTTGGTATCAGAGCCGACTGCCTGTAGGAATCCCTCTTCCACACTCCTTGGCCGAAGTCGAGTCTAGACATTACAAAACTTTTACTAACATGGCTGTGTGGCTTACGGGCCCATGTCGCCATTGGCTGGTATTAGGATCTTTTATTCCTCGTCTATACTCTAGGACTCTGAACTCTCTTCTATTCTGTTAAGTGATTTTGCTAACTCTAACTTTAGGTTCTCGTAAATACTTCCTCCCGGAGAGCCGCTCATTCCCGACGATGGCTTGAATCACCAGAGGATTCTGAAGATACTCTCGGATGTTCTCCCGAGACTTTGGACCTTCGCTTTGCAATTACCTTCCACCAATATATCCTTATGGATAAATTCTTACACTGCCATTCATACATTTGTTCCCAGTTGCTCTTATTAGTACAAGATGCCCCGAAATACTCTCTGTTGTCTCGAGAATCCTTGTTCCTACTGCATTATAGTTCCTTACCGCATAAATACCCCTAAGTATAATTCCTGACACTTATCGAGGATTTGTTTATCCTCAGTTGTTCATGTGTTTCATAAAATTCTTTGGAATACTATTCGGTTTTCTGAAAATCCTGAGCAGCCTATTGCTCTTGAAATTCTTGCTTACTTGCATTATGGTTAATCCCATATGTATAGCAATCTTATTGGCATCCTTTGTCACTATCATTTTGAGTCCATTGATTCAATAAGTTACGAATGCTCGCAATCCTCAATCAGATCCTATGATTCATCCTTCCGTCTCAGACGTCGTTTGAACATGAGCTGGTTCTCGACCAATCAAATTGCCGTCGATTGTACCCCTAAGGCTAGTCAACTTATCCATCCTAAATCAGAACACTTTCTTCTAATCCCTTGATTTGGAAATCATAATTCCTTTGCATTTGAGCTTCGAATTTGTCAGTTGATTCTACAATCCTATGCCTTTGCATTATTCTTCCTCTAGGTGTGTGCCGATGCTCACATCAGCTTCGTTGAGGATCGCCAGATCCATTGTTGGATATTTATCTGACAATGTCGTTCATAGACAATAACCTTGTGAGTTTTTCCTCGGATACATAATGTCTTTGGTAAATTGTATCCTCTGCCTTGTCAACCATGCTCTGCTTCTGAGCTCGAGTTATTTAACCCTGAAGTTTGTGGAATATGTTCCTAAGTCGCCCCTATGGGTTGAACCTATGCCTTTTCTAATCTATGCGAACCCGGCTCTACCGGTGTCATGACAGATAAAATTTGAACACTACAAATTCGTCGAAGGCGAGAAGTGAATGAAAGGTTATGCATTAGAGAAGTGGGAGTCGACCTTGAACTTTGTGTTCATGCCCATGGACACGATGTAGATCCTATCATGGAAGCTTCTTGTAATAATAACTATTTCCTTGATAAATATCATCTGGTATCTGTGAATTGATCCTTTGCAACCGTGGTTCCGACCATGATTGTTCTTATTTCATCCCATTTCTCGGACAAGTTAAAGCACTTGTCTTCTACAAATCAATACGCCTGCCTAACCTCTATTATGATCTACCTTCGAGTATTACCCCTGGTATCTCAAGGATATCACCCCCATTGCACTACATGTTATGAATTTCTGATGAAGTAGTAGTTTTCCCCATCATAGTCACTCCACGGGTTCTGGGTTGTCGTCAATCGAGAACACCGCATAGTGAATCGAATCAACACTATGATTCAGTACTCCTAGTACTTTGTTGTTGGGAAGTTTAATAATCCTTCAAGTCAATCCTAGCCTGATCGACTATATCATTATCGTGGTAAATTTTTAACTGTGCTATCTGGTCCTTCTTTCGGGAGCACAATCTGCGACGATAGCTAAGCTTACGTCGATCTTCCTCGTCATACCCTTTCACCTTAAACAACAAGCTTGATTTCGAGTTTGTGTCGTAACCGTGGTTCTAACAACCTCTTGCTTCATCATTCCTTTGAATTGATGTCATCGCTGATCGATTACATCTTCATGAAATATCTCGACAAAATTGTCGTGATCATCATCAACATTTTGACTCCTTCCAGGATATCAATCGAATTCTTGATGAGAAATACCATCCTTGCCCCTCGATGAATTGTATTATCATTGACGACATCATTGCCTTCCCTCCGGCACAAACTTGATCATGTTATGGAGCTCCTTGCTATCCATCTTATGTTATGTTCCACCTTGGATTATATCTTCTTTTATATCAAGGATGTTGTGAGAATTGCTCCACCTCTTAAATAATTCTTGGTATTATGATACTTCACACCATCACCATTCTTTCTTGGTCCCCGTGTTGATTCTAACTGGGACACCAACAAGTGAATGGTGCTGCTTGGATTCTGTACTTCTAGCAACCCTATTGCTTTGAAGTTGTGGTCAACCGTTCATTCTTAGACTATTGGTTATAGAATCACCATTCTAAACTTTGATCGTGCTACCTAAGCCCATATTTTGGGTGCACCTTTCAACCAATATTTAATTGTGTTGTTTCCTCGGTCATACATCATTATATCATTTGATCTGACAAATGTTATCTCCTTGTTCAGATAATTTTGGAAACCCATCTTTTGGAAATCTTGAAAAATTGTCGTTGAGTCCATCAGCCACATCCTCTTCCTCTCCTTGGTTAATGATGAACTCTAATTTTGGAACTTGCTTCCATAGTTCATTTCCGAGAATCTTGCAATGTCATCTCATAATTTGTGTCGCACCCTTTTCTTCTCAGGCATCCTCAGTCTGAGGTATCCTGACACCAATCGGATCTGAATCTCGGTCAGATATGATGGTTGGGACATATTTCCAAGAGTTATAACATTGGTCTCTACATAACCCGGTAAGGTGGTGTCTTTGCTTAGCACCCCTGGCCAGAGGACCTATTGTTATAGTTTTCTTTTTAGCAATGTTAACCATTCTTCCATGAGGAAATTGAAAGACATATTCTATAAGTTGTTCCTGATGAATCCATTGAGTATCCAAAGTCCGACCTTTGCTTGAAGACCATGTCAATGCTATCTCGAAGCATGTCTGTGGTACTCCGATTTTCAACATGAACATTTGAAGCCCAGTGCTAAATGTTTCTTGCTCAATTATCCAAACACCGTTGTATGGGTAATGTCATGATATTTCTCTCCCCTTACCTAAAGGGTTTTCTACATTCTATCCTATCACGGATATCATGCTCTGCTTGTCCTTGGGAAGGATATACCCCTGAAATATGTGTTTTAACACATTTTCCTTTCCATTGTTCTGTTTAATCTGATAATCATATTTTTCTTTCCATTGTTTGGTTTAACCTTTCTTGTGATCTATATGATCTAAGCAGTAATATTCTCCTGCTTATGTAAACCCATCGGTGTACAATTCTGTCAGTAAGACCCTATTACTATTGTTGATGACATTCCGGTAACCGCCGATGGACGAGAACTTTGCCTATTGGTCCGCCTCATTTAACAAGCAGGAAAATGGTTCTCTTCGTCCCTCGCCCTTGGTACCGATGTTGTTGTCGACATGACCGACAAACTATCCTCTGACATGCCTTGCTTACATGGTCATGCAAGACGTCACCGCCCTTCCTACTTTTAACCCACATGGTGGGCCCATAACCCACAGTTCCACAGGATCGAAACCTGACTCTCCTGTACACCCCATGTTCCCAAAGTTATTCCTCGCGCGTGGCCTCATACGTAATTCACGAGCCACCTTCCGATGAGATCATCAACTCTGGTATCAGACACAATACTTATTCCCGTTGCTACGAACCCCCTTTCACGCCCTGTTTCAGGCACCGAACGATTGCCTGCCCGCTCGAAACTTCTCATTTGCTCTCGATATTTTCTAAGGTTTCAATTCAAGCGTTACTTTCCGCCACCTTCCCTGATGTTATCTACTAGATAGTCAACCTTGCTAGGGTCCGTTCTCCCAGAGTTCCCTTCTTATCCTTTCGTAAGTACGGCGAAGATCCTGAAGGAAGGACGACAACTTCATCATGATGCATTGATGCATAGGAATGGAGACATCAACGGTATGGACCGACCTCTTCGAGAAGAGCAACCAAGACCGAGAAGATTCGTTAGAATTTCGTAACCAGACCTTTCCCCGTTTTCCACCTCTTAAAATCTCGGGACGAGATTTCTTGTAGTGGAGGAGAATTGTGATGCCCGGGTAATTAAGCTATAGTAACCCTCTGGTAATGATGCCACGACACCACAATTAATGTTGCTAGTCTCGTGTTAGTTCAGAACCGATCCAAATTCAAATTTGAATTAAAGGAAAACAACAAAAGTTTTCAAACAATAAAACTTAAATGTTCGGAGTGTGCCAAATAATGCATAGGTAATTTTGGTGAATAAACCACACTTTTATAAAAAGGCTTAAATACTCTAAAACGATTGGAACAGTAGTTGAAACGATTAAATAAGTGCCTTTGATATTTTACAAAATACGAATCTAATTTAATATTGGGCGAAACTTTTTGTGGCAGTGGGTGATGTTGAGACACTAAACTAGGAATTTACTTTGCGATGTATAAAACAAAACTAGTGCAAGAAATAAAAGAAAATCAGTAAAAGAAAACAATTAAACAAGATCTATAAAATAAGGGAAAAGACTAAATAAAAAGAAGTGAAACTCCCCCTCGTTTCAACTGGGCTTTAGCCCAGCCGGTCGGCCCACCCCCGGCCTACACATACCCCCACTACCCGAAACCCTAACCCACTCGCTCCCACTCCACCCCCACGTCGCCACTCCCTCTCCCCGTTCTGATCCGATCTGGATCGGGGACGAAACCCCCACTCTCCTCGCTCCCCGATCCCCTTCTGGATCAGGGCAACAACCTCAGCGCCCGGCGCCCCACTGCCTACCCCGCCGTCCCTCGTCGCCAGGCGCTCGCCGGACCCCGTCGGCACCGTCCTGTCAACTCTTCCTCGCCCTTCTCCCTCGCTCAAGATCGCGCCTGAAGGCCGCAGACGCCGCGACCACCGCCGCCCCGCCTGGACCTCGCCGGAGCCGCCTCGCGGGAACGCTCCCTCGCCGGATCTCCTCCCCGTCTCCGTCGGTTGTCCCCGTCCTCCTCCACAACGGCTCCCTCGAGCCTCGCAGCCCCCTGGTCTCTACTCGAACCTGAGGCCTGCCTCCCCCTCTCTTCCCTCTCTGTCCGGCGCCGCCTCCCGCTTGTCCCCGCGCGCTAGCACGAGCCGCCCCACCCCTGACCTTCCCCCCTCGTGGCCGCGCCGTGCGCGCGACGCGCCCGCGCGCCCGTCGCATCCCCGACACCTGGCCGCATCTCGCTGCTCGTCGGAGGCCGCCAGCCCGCGCCTCCCGCCATCCGCGCCCCCACCCAAACCCTGCTGCTGCTGCGCCGCTCGCTGTCACTGCCCATCACCGCCCGCTGCTCCGCCCCGCGTAGACGATACGCACACTGCGCCGCCCCGCGTCCCCGTCCCTGCCAGCCACCGCACCACCTCGCCGCCGCCGCTGCTTTGACTCTGCTGCGCCGCCGCCGCTGACTACTATCCCGGCGCCGCTCGGGCTCCCTCTACCCGCTCCCTCCCCGTCCTGCTGAGGCCGCGCCCAGCCCCTCACCGCCGGCTCAGGCCACCAGCCTCTTCCTGCTCCGGCGCCCTGCCGGGTTCGCCCACCCCGCGCGCCCGCTCGGGCTGTGCCCTGCACCCGGCGCCCCATGGGCCATTGACACGTGGGCCTAGCCCCAGAACAAAAATGTTAATAAAAAAGGATTTAAAAATAATAATATATTAATTAATTAATTAAAATAATTAATTAACTTAATTAATTGTGTTTAATTAACTTAATCAGCTAGCTAAACTAATTACAACTATTTAAGTTAATCTCAGTCAATGACAATGGGACCCACACGTCAGTTTGACTTAGTCAAATGTCTGTTTGACTCCTGACATCACCCTGACATCATGCTGACGTCAAAAATGCATATTTAAATTAAATTAATTCTGTTAATTCTGAAAGTGAATTAAATCTTTAAAAATTAATATAAAATAATCCGTAACTCAGATGAAAATACTTTGTACATGAAAGTTGCTCAGAACGACGAGACGAATCTGAATACGCAGCCCGTTCGTCCGCCACAGATCCCTAGCATAGAGAACACACAACTTTCCCCCTCCGGTTCATTTGTCCGAAAACGCGAAACACCGGGGATACTTTCCCGGTTGTTTTCCCCCTTCGCCGGTATCACCTCCTACTGCGCTAGGGCACACCTGGCACCGTTATTTGTCATCTCATGCATCGATATGCATCTATTTACATTGTATTCATTGTTTCTTCCTCCTCTTCTCTCCGGTAGACTACGAGACTGACGCCGCTGCTGGTGCCCCGATCGACTACGTTGTTGACGACCCTTCCTTCTTGCCAGAGCAACCACGCAAGCCCCCCCTTGATCAACCCGATATCGCCCATTCCTTCTCTCTATTGCTTGCATTAGAGTAGTGTAGCATGTTACTGCTTTCGGATAATCCTATTCTGCTGCATAGCCTGTCATTGTTGCTACATTTGTTACCCTTACCTGCAATCCTAAATTCTTAGTATAGGATGCTTGTATTCCACCAGTGGCCCTACATTCTTGTCCGTCTGCCATGCTATACTACCGGGTCGTGATCACTCGGGAGGTGATCGCGGGTATATGCTTACATACATATTATATAATAGATGTGGTGACTAAAGTCGGGTCGGCTCGTAGAGTACCCGCAAGTGATTTCGATGTGGGGGCTGAAAGGACAGGTGGCTCCATCCCGGTAGAGGTGGGCCTGGGTTCCCGACAGCCCCCGACTGTTACTTTGTGGTGGAGCGACAGGGCAGGTTGAGACCACCTAGGTGAGAGGTGGGCCTGTCCCTGGTCGGCGTCTGCGGTTACTTTGAATAACACGCTTAACGAGATCTTGGTATTTGATCTGAGTCTGGCCACTGGCCTATACGCACTAACCAACTACACGGGAACAGTTATGGGCACTCGACGTCGTGGTATCATCCGAAGCCTTCTTGACGTCAGTGACTGAGCGGCGCGCGCCGGATTGGACTGGAACGCCTGCTCTTGTATTAGGGAGGCTAAGTCTGCTTCCGGCCGCGTTCGCAACGTGCAAGTGAGCAATGAGCAATGGGCCCAGACCCCTGCGCGCATAGGATTTAGACCGGTGTGCTGACCTCTCTGTTGTGCCTAGGTGGGGTTGCGGTGTTGATCTTCCGAGGCCGGGCATGACCCAGGAAAGTGTGTCTGGCCAAAGGGGATCGAGCGTGTTGGGTAATGTGGTGCACCCCTGCAGGGAAGTTTATCTATTCGAATAACCGTGTCCCTCGGTAAAAGGATGACCCGGAGTTGTACCTTGACCTTATGATAACTAGAACCAGATACTAAATAAAACACACCCTTTCAAGTGCCAGATACAACCCGGTGATCGCTCTCTCACAGGACGACGAGGAGAGGATCGCCGGGTAGGATTATGCTATGCAATGATACTTGGTGAACTTACCATCTACTCTCTTCTACATGCTGCAAGATGGAGGCTGCCAGAAGCGTAGTCTTCGACATGACTAGCTATCCCCCTCTTATTCTGGCATTCTGCAGTTCATTCCACCGATATTTCCCCTTTACACAGATACCCATGCATATGTAGTGTAGATCCTTGCGTGCGAGTACTTTGGATGAGTACTCACGGTTGCTTTGCTCCCCCTTTTCCCCTTTTCCTTTCTTCCTGGTTGCCGCAACCAGATGCTGGAGCCCAGGAGCCAGACGCCACCATCGACGACGACTCCTACTACACCGGAGGTGCCTACTACTACGTGCAGGCCGCTAACGACGACCAGGAGTAGTTTAGGAGGATCCCAGGCAGGAGGCATGCGCCTCTTTCGATCTGTATCCCAGTTTGTGCTAGCCATCTTATGGCAACTTGTTTAACTTATGTCTGTACTTAGATATTGTTGCTTCCGCTGACTCGTCTATGATCGAGCACTTGTATTCGAGCCCTCGAGGCCCCTGGCTTGTATTATGATGCTTGTATGACTTATTTTATTTTTAGAGTTGTGTTGTGATATCTTCCCGTGAGTCCCTGATCTTGATCGTAAACGTTGCGTGTATGATTAGTGTATGATTGAATTGGGGGCGTCACAGAGTGCGAAGGATCTTCATCAACAGTACAAGGCAAGTTCACACTTTGATCATATCCCTTTATTACCCAGTTTTTATGCATTATTTTTATCCCTCAAAGATTGCATGAGTAGGATTGGGAGTTGGGAATTGCTATGTAGTTGATGAGGTAGGAACCTATTACCTTTGATCAACCCGGGATTATACGTTATGCTCTTATTGCTTAGCCATGCTCGTAGACGTGGATTGGTATGTGAGATTCATGAAAGTTGCGAGAGTAATATTAACTAAGGGAAACTTAAGGTGCCTACTTTAATACACATCTGGGTGGAATGGTTGGGGCACCCTGGAGTATCCAGTGGTTTGCCCGGGCACCTGGAGAAACCAGTGCTTGCCCAAGGGGATCCCGGAGTACCCATGTGATCATCCTATGGAATGCCACCCAGGCTCAAAGGGATCAAAAAATTATTCATGCTAGAAACTTTCGTGTGCAGCCAGAAGCCATTATGGGCTCTGGCATAGTTGAGTATGTTGTGTGACCTCTTTCAGTGGTAGGCTAGCAGATGTAGGGGAAAGTAGGTGGTACTGTCTACCCAGAGTAAAGAGTTAATGCTTCAGAAAGACTGTGTCTCGATCATCCGTTTCTCAAACATCATGTAGTGTGAGAAATTCAACAGAGGAGATCGAGTCTTGTGGGGAAAAGTGCGCAAACCTCCGCAGAGTGTACAAACTAATCATGATTAGCTGTGCCCCCAGTTATGGACATCTTGAGTATCTGGTATTTGAATTATTGGTTGATCTCATCACTTTATTTAATGAAATTGTTGGGTTATTAATGATTTGGTAGTTTGGGATTTGAGTTGGGGAAACCTTCTCAATAATGGCATAAACTTGGTAGTTAAATAAAATGTATTCCTTTGTTGTAGGGAAAAATTAACTTTATGCAAAATTAAACTTAGAGCCTCCACCAGCCAAATATGCATATAGAGATAGATATTCTCATTGTTATTCTATGGTGTGAAATTGCCAGTACATTCAATGTACCGACCTACATTGTCACGACCGGATTTTTGGGGTAATAATTTCCCAGAAAAACGGCCATTGTGCTCACCAGCCCCAGGATTACTGTTAGCTGATGAGGCACCAACTTGATACAAGAATTCCAAGCAAGGTACAAAAATATGTAGTACAAGACCATTGTGGCCTAGGAGTACAACATTTGGTTTCTAATGGTTGAGGGCGGGAGCGGTTGGATACATCTGGTCTATGGGACTCCATTTCCCACAAGAACAGCTGACCAGGATAAATCCTATCTTCGCAAGATTGCTATCGTCAACACGCAGGCTCCGAGGCTGTCACCGCGATGCCTATCTCCATGCACGAAAATCTAGCCAAGACAATAGCCAGGGACAAGCCAGTGAGTACGTTTGAATGTACTCGCAAACATTAAGAACACGGGTATAATATATCAAACATACTCCGGATTATTTTGTGATCACACGACTTTCACGAAATATACGAAAAACCATGATGCACACATGTGGTTAAAAATAATCCAAAGTAAAATACTGGGTGCCAAACGAGGGTCTGAATGACTCCTCGAGAGGAAAATGCGAGAATAGTAATACTGGTGCCAAACGAGGGTCTGAATGACTCCTGGAGAGGAAAATGCGAGAATAGTAATACTGGTGCCAAACGAGGGTCTGAATGACTCCTCGAGAGGAAAATGCGAGAATAGTAATACTGGTGCCAAACGAGGGTCTGAATGACTCCTCGAGAGGAAAATGCGAGAATAGTAATACTGGTGCCAAACGAGGGTCTGAATGACTCCTCGAGAGGAAAATGCGAGAATAGTAATACTAGTGCCAAACGAGGGTCTGAATGACTCCTCGAGAGGAAAATGCGAGAATAGTAATACTGGTGCCAAACGAGGGTCTGAATGACTCCTCGAGAGGAAAATGCGAGAATAGTAATACTGGTGCCAAACGAGGGTCTGAATGACTCCTCGAGAGGAAAATGCGAGAATAGTAATACCGGTGCCAAACGAGGGTCTGAATGACTCCTCGAGAGGAAAATGCGAGAATAGTAATACTGGTGCCAAACGAGGGTCTGAATGACTCCTCGAGCGGAAGCTGCAAGAATAATAATACCGCAGTCGGGCGTCGGGGCGACACCACATAAAGGGCTTATAACAGAAAAAGAAAGACAGTGCGTGCCACAGTCGAACGTCTGAGCGACATCACATAAAGGGCTTATAAAGGAATAAATAAACCACAAGCATGCCGCAGCCGGGCGTCTGAGCGACACCACAGAAAGGGCTTATAAAAGAATAATCACAGTGAATATCCAGGATGTAGAACCATCCTAGGGATACTCAACAAAAATACATAATGTAAATGGTTAGTCCATAATAATAATAAAATTACAACATGATCCTCAGATGTCACAGGTCATAAACAAAAATTTAGTCTAGCCGTTTCTCCATCCGAAGACCGTCACTGAGTTCTAGCTGATTCGTTCTCCATCCGAATACCATTACTATGATCCAGTTAGCCGTGTCTCCATCCGAAAACCGTCACTGAGATCTAGTGGAATCGTTCTCCATCCAAATACCGTTACTAGATTTTTCTCAGACTGGGGGTCCTTACTCAAGAACATGGCTATCCAACAGGATATATCCTCTGCAGAGGGAGTACTATTTTCCCACGAGTAACGGATTTATTTAGTCCATCAGGACTAATTCCGCCTACGGTCTTTTAATTGAAAACACGCCTTACCTGCACACACCAGCTTAACTCACCGATGTCTGGAATCACCCACGACACCTGCCAAGCAAAACTCTAAGTGGGGAGGCTACAACCTCGACGTAGCATGGGATCAAATTTCTATTCGCGCGCTCTAAGGGGGTGCCCCCCCTCTCGGTCCCAACCGGAAAACACCCATGCCCCCGGACCAAGTGGCATGCCTACCGGAGGCCTCCGGTATCTTCCACTATGGCCTCTCTGTACGGTGTGTGCTTTGGTAAGGGGTTGACAACTTACTGAACCATACCCCGTCTGTGACAGGGACAAGTGGTGGTACCAACAAAAGGTAAGCTACTGATCAAGGCTCGACCTACGACCGACTCAGGTGGTCCAAGTATCCTCCAACAATGTTACCATTAGTGGAATAAATCGCCACTCATTAAGCCTCACCATGCCATACCGGACATACTCGTCTCGACGAGGGACTAGGGACAAGCTCGTGTCTACCCAAGACCACGACTTTCCCGGCTACCTTCCGGTATGCATGAGGGGCTCACGAGGATGGTCCAAAACACTAGCGTAACCATTGGTGACCACAAGATATCTCCAAAAAGCACTCATGCGAAAGATCTTACCGTCACATACAATAGCATACACTCCACGTCAAAGTGGTGTCGAAACCGTATCAAAACACCACCCAAAAATATTATGCCAGAGTTCAGAAATGCTTGCCTTCAGGAGTATGCAAGGGATGCACTTTTTGGAAGCTTTCCCTTTTCTCCAAAATCCTATTTTGCAAAATATCCCAATAACAAACATTTCAAACACAGTACAAAAAGTTGTCTCAAATATTTTTGAAATAAATCTTAAAATAAACTAGATGAAATTTGAGAGAGGTAGGAAAAAGAATCAACTCATTTGGAGCTTTATTTTAAAAGTTATAGCCAGTCAAAGTTTGGTCAAATCTTTGTTTTTAAATAAAACCAGAAAAGAAAACGATTCGAGGGGAAATACGCTTTCGTAGTAGAGGAAACGTACTCAGGACGTCTGCGCCTCTACTTAAAACAGAGCAGACGGCGCGTGGGTCACTGACAGTGGGTCCAGAGGGCCCACTGGTCAGGTTTGACCGTTCTTCCCTCCTTCTCCTCTCTTCTACCCGACGGGAGCGGGTCTCCGGCGATTGCCGTCGACGAACGGCAGTGCCACACGGGCATCCAAGAGCGGGGATGGAACGGCCAGACCGAGGCGGTCTTCTGGGTGGTCGCTGGGTCGCCGGAGGTGGGAGGAGTCGCCGGCGGCGAGCTCCGCGGCGGAGGGGGCTACGGTGGCAAAGTGACTTTTGTGCTCCGGTGGTCTCCGACCGAAGTTGGGTAGTTGGGCAGCTCCGCATGGACTAGAGGGAACTACTGGTGGCGATGGTTGGGCGAAAGAGCGGCTGGTTGCGACGAATCGCACCGGGGCTTGGCGGCGGCCGAACTGGCCGGAGTTGAGGAAGAAAGCCCATCCCCGACGATTGCTGGCTGCGGGAGAACTATGGAGGTGGCCTGGGGTTGCTTGAGTGTTCGGGTGAGCTCGGGGTCCCCTTATATAGGCGCTCGAGGCTGGCTCCCGCGGTGGCCGAGGATAAGATCGCCGGCGACCACTTTTCTGTAGTTGCAGGGCATCGTGGCGGCGACGAACGCGTGCAGACGAGCATGAGGATAAGCACGAGCTATTCACCGGGGCAGCTGGCGCGCTGGTGTGGTTTGGGCGGTGCCGAACATGGCAGAGGCCGCTGCCGACACCGGCGTGCCGCCAAGGGCGCTGCAGGGCGCGAGAGCTGCCGTGAAGCAGGGAGCGGGCTAGTGCGCGGTTCAGCGATGCAGTAGGGGCCAGGGACGGGTCGCGTCGAGTGCGGCAGTGCGGCGTGCCGACTCAGTGCGCGCGCGTGCAAATCATGCGCTCTGGGCGTGCCCAGAGCACGCACGGCAGGTGTTCGACGTAATGCCAACGCGCTCTAGAGAGCTTGGGCGAGGCTGGCAAAGAACAGAACAAGGGTAGGGGTGGCTAGGAGCTTAGTGGACAAGGTTGTTGGGTCATTGGAGCAAGTTCACAGTGCAAACTAGAAAACATGCCTCAAGCTGACTATGCACACCAAGTGTTCGACAGAATGCCAAGTGTACTTAGGTAACTCTTGGGGTGGCCAAACTCTCCAGATCAGGGTCTCTTAGATGCAGGGGATGGTGGTAAGATCACTTGGGCAAAACCTGAAACTTGTTAGTGCAAGTTTTGCAAAACTCCAGTTTTGGACAAAAGGAAAAAGGGTTTAAAGCATGCACTTAAAAACCTCTAATGAGTCGACTCTCCTGGACTTAAGGGTTTTGAAGGGAGGGCTACAAGCAAGAAAAAGCTCAGGGTTACTAGAGCAAGGAAAAAATAAGGTTGCAGTACAAATCACCAACTTGGACCAGAATGCAAAAGAGGTTGTTTCACTCAAATTTTTCAAAGAACATCACTGGGTTTTTGCATAGAGTTGAGTTGTATGCATCCACTGATATGTCCAAACACTTGGAAGAATTTTTAAAGAAATATTTAAATGGGTTGTAGTGCAAAAGTGCCTACTGGACCAGATTGGAAAAGTTGGTGTAGAGCTCAAGATCTCCAATGGCCAAAAGGTATTTTTGCATAAAAGTGATGTGGAAACATCACATGACATCCCCAAATTTTGGTGAAAATTTTGAAGGCATTTATCAAAAGTTTGCAGTGCAAAAAGGGGCTCCAAAATTTTGAAAGATCATTTTAAAGGCATTAAAGCTCCTGGAAATTAATTATGCAGATAAATCCACGGATATGGAATTGTTTTTTTTATAAAAAGGGCATATAAGTCCAATAAAACTTTTGGAATGTTTTCCAGTAGGGGCAAAAATCCAAAATAATAAAAGGGTAAATCTTGACAAATGGAAAAGTTTTATTTCCTAAAAAAATTTAATAAATAAAACAAGGTCAAATTTTTTTTGGGTGTCACAACACTACCCCCCTTAAGAAAAATCTCGTCCTCGAGATTTGTTAAAAGCTGTTCTGAACAAAAACTGTTTTCATCACAAGAAAACATTCAACTGCACAAAAACAAAGTGGCTACAGTGAGAGGGCAATAAGTGGTGTGAAAACCACAGTGTGGTATGCTGGCGTACTGTGGAAAAATCCACGGTTAGGGAAAAACGAGATATTGCTATGCAGATACAGTAATTTATAATAAATTCTAAATTACTAAAATACGCTGGTCGCACCCGAGAGCACAGTGCTCTCTCTGGCTGACAGGTGAACCCAGGGCCCACTGTCGGCCTCTTCTCCTACCTCTGGCTTTCTCTTCTTTCTCGCGCGCTCTCCCGCGCTTCCTCCACCGGCGATGCCTAGCTCGTAGGGCATCGAGGCCGTACCGTGGTAGTGCGCGGCGTGCTAGCTGCCGGGGCAGCGTGCACTCACCTCGCGGGCCGGTGCGCTGTCGGCACTGCTCGCGGACTTGCCTCCGAACACCGGCGACCGCGCGACGAGCGGCGCTGGTGGACCTCGCCCACCGTACACCGATCTCGAGCTATAAAACGACCGCGGTGCTCCTCTCTTCTTCCTCACACCTGGCCTCGTTCCTACTCCTCCTCCTTCTCCTCCACTGCTGTTTGCAGGAGCTCGAGACGAGGCTCTAATGGCAGAGGCGATGCCGGACTGGTATGTGGTCCTGGTGTGTGGAGGTTTGGCGGTGCTGCTGGGGTTCTCCGTGCTCCTGTGCGCGATGATCCTGGATGATCGTCGAGATGCTGCCGCTCGAGTGTTAGCTCTTCGCGGCGGCGGCGATAACGTGGATTAGGCGCGGCACTGAGCGCTAACAGCTGTCGAGGTGCTGGGGCAACTCGTGCCTGAATGGTTACTCACAAATCTCTCTCACTGAGACTGTGGTGTCCTCGAGTGTGGTTAGTTAGGCGCAAAAAAAGTGCTCAAGGATTTGCAATAGTACCCGAGGTCGAGTGATTGTTGTCGTGAGTCTGCTGTTACGATGCTGCGTGAATAAAAATCTATGTCGTGAAAATATATACGTGGCAGTGGCTCGGGGAAAGTAATCTCCTCAAAAACATGCTGCGAGAGACGAAAATAAATAAAACAAAACTAACAGCAGTAAAACTGCTCACATAATCGAAACTAAAGAAAAACGGATCCGTCGCACAAAATTTACGAACACGTTACAACCCATAAATAAAAATACTGGGATAATAAATACAGCGAAGGCGTTTACAAGGAAAAAGGCAAAAAGACAGGGTCCTGAGAAAACGCCTCTGGTACTGGGGCACACTCCTCTTCTATCGGGGGAAGCGGGTTGACCAGTCGATGAATGCGCCTCTCCTGGTCAGGCCTCAGTGGTCTGCCAATAGCGATCCGAGGATTTAAATCAGCGAGGCTCTGGAGATAACCCATTACCCGCTGAGTTAAACGCTCCTGAGCGATAACGTACTGGGCAAGGTTGGCCAGTACTGGATCTCTCTCAATTCGTCCACCGGGAAAAGATGCAACTTCTCCGGGTGCTGCACGACTCGGAAAATAATAGTATCCTCGCTTGCTGGCATAGGGTACCGCGAATCGAAGACGAGTGAGTGCCTCGTACGCAGCAGCTTCTATGGCCATATGCGGAGTCGGCATGGATTTCCCCACGAAGGAGACTTCCGTGGGATCTTGGTTTGGGTAGGCGGGAGGGATGTGCACCACTGCCCAATATTTCGAGGTGGATGGAGTGATCCTCGATTTGAGCAATTCGTACTGGGGTGGACGGGTGGCGCTCATAGTACTGCAGGTAAAGTCCCACAATAATTTGACAAAACTGCCCGGGGTTGCATCCGGGGTTCTCAGATAGATACTGGGGGTCGGCATGGCAAGGAATGGCTGTGAGTGCTGCGCACAAGGTGAGGGATACTTGGCAAGGTCACGAAGTGGCCTTTATATAGTACCGGAGCTGGGATAAATCACCGGGGAAAAAGGGGTGACTGGTTGTCGATCCTGTTCTCGGGTCAAAGCCAAAGATATACATATCACATAAATGTGACGCATTACTGTGGGTGCCGTCGGGGTTGGTCTTGGTAGCTGCGCCCGAAATTAAAAAAAAAAGCAACTGTACGCTAACGTACACATGCATAGCTACTACTCCAAAAATAGGAGCGTTCAAGCAGACAGCATGCAATAAAAGCGATACAAGACCACACCATTACAAAGCGTAGGAAAACTAAGGTTCGATTACAACTCGAGTGACTTAGTCTACTACGTTAATGTCTAAGTGGGCTAGCCTTGCGGACGCCGATGCTTCTCCACGGTTCTCACCGTCGGGATTTGCTGGTTGAGGCTGAGGGGCTGCAGGGTCGGGGAAGTGGTGATGACCATCGCGGGGGTTGTTGGCCACAATCCCGTTGGAATGGGTTCCCAAAAGACGACGAAGCGCTTCTGGGGTCACCAAAGCACTCTGGTTGATGGCTGGCGCAGACCTCAAGGGATCGATCGGGTGTCCGAACAGCATGACTGGGTTGTCGGTGTCGGGCTCCGCTTCTCTCCTTGCCGGGGCTCGGCGAACCAGTTCTCCACGAGCTGCGATCAGATCAAGGGTGACCTGATCGAGCAGTTGCTCTAGTGCGCTTACATAGCGCACCAGATGCAATAGCGCAGGGTCTGTCTCGTGGTCTCCGTTGGCAACCTGGGGCGGCCTACCATACCCGTCACGACTGGGGTAGTAGTAGAACGAGCGACAGTTAACTCTGGGCGACAAGTGCCGGAGTTGAACTATAGCTTCTCGGGCTGCCAGTTGGATGGCTTGTGGCTCAAAGGAAGTTGTCCTGCCAATGAACCTATAGGGGCGTTCTGGTGACAGACCCCTACCGTAGATGTGCATAGTGGCCCAGTACTGACGGCTCTCACCGTACATGGGTCCCTGGTACACAACATACTCAGGAGGCTCTTCCAACGCGTAGGCACGGCGGGTGAGGTTTGCGAGCACGGTCACAAAACCTCCCAGGTTGGTCGCTGTGGTCTCATTGTGAACGATGGGACCAGGCATCGTGGCTTGGTTTTGGGGGAAGAGGCTGTGTTGTGCTGTGGCTAGCGTGCCCTTTTTATAGGAAAAGGGGACGGAGTCTTCCTCCGCACGCTTGCGATAGAGACGGGTTGGGTGTCGGTCACTGGCGCGTGATCGACAGGCTAGGTTGATAGGTTGGGCACCGTCCGCCGAAAAGGGCGTCGGGTCACTGTGGAGCTATCTTACGCGGGAAGCTTGACCGGGGTTAGGCTAAGGTCTGGTAGTCTGGTTAACCTAGGTTTATTGACCTGGCTAAGATAGGGTTAGCCAATGGTCAGCCTGGCTCTGATACCAAGTCTGTCACGACCGGATTTTTGGGATAATAATTTCCCAGAAAAACGGCCTTTGTGCTCACCAGCCCCAGGATTACTGTTAGCTGATGAGGCACCAACTTGATACAAGAATTCCAAGCAAGGTACAAAAATATGTAGTACAAGACCATTGTGGCCTAGGAGTACAACATTTGGTTTCTAATGGTTGAGGGTGGGAGCGGTTGGATACATCTGGTCTATGGGACTCCATTTCCCACAAGAACAGCTGACCAGGATAACTCCTATCTTCGCAAGATTGCTATCGTCAACACGCAGGCTCCGAGGCTGTCACCGCGATGCCTATCTCTATGCGCGAAAATCTGGCCAAGACAATAGCCAGGGACAAGCCAGTGAGTACGTTTGAATGTACTCGCAAACATTAAGAACACAGGTATAATATATCAAACATACTCCGGATTATTTTGTGATCACACGACTGTCACGAAATATACGAAAAACCATGATGCACACATGTGGTTAAAAATAATCCAAAGTAAAATACTGGGTGCCAAACGAGGGTCTGAATGACTCCTCGAGAGGAAAATGCGAGAATAGTAATACTGGTGCCAAACGAGGGTCTGAATGACTCCTCGAGCGGAAGCTGCAAGAATAATAATACCGCAGTCGGGCGTCGGGGCGACACCACATAAAGGGCTTATAACAGAAAAAGAAAGACAGTGTGTGCCACAGTCGGACGTCTGAGCGACATCACATAAAGGGCTTATAAAGGAATAAATAAACCACAAGCATGCCGCAGTCGGGCGTCTGAGCGACACCACAGAAAGGGCTTATAAAAGAAAAATCACAGTGAATATCCAGGATGTAGAACCATCCTAGGGATACTCAACACAAATACATAATGTAAATGGTTAGTCCATAATAATAATAAAATTACAACATGATCCTCAGATGCCACAGGTCATAAACAAAAATTTAGTCTAGCCGTTTCTCCATCCGAAGACCGTCACTGAGTTCTAGCTGATTCGTTCTCCATCCGAATACCGTTACTATGATCCAGTTAGCCGTGTCTCCATCCGAAAACCGTCACTGAGATCTAGTGGAATCGTTCTCCATCCAAATACCGTTACTAGATTTTTCTCAGACTGGGGGTCCTTACTCAAGAACATGGCTATCCAACAGGATATATCCTCTGCAGAGGGAGTACTATTTTCCCACGAGTAACGGATTTATTTAGTCCATCAGGACTAATTCCGCCTACGGTCTTTTAATTGAAAACACGCCTTACCTGCACACACCAGCTTAACTCACCGATGTCTGGAATCACCCACGACACGTGCCAAGCAAAACTCTAAGTGGGGAGGCTACAACCTCGACGTAGCATGGGATCAAATTTCTATTCGCGCGCTCTAAGGGGGTGCCCCCCCTCTCGGTCCCAACCGGAAAACACCCATGCCCCCGGACCAAGTGGCATGCCTACCGGAGGCCTCCGGTATCTTCCACTATGGCCTCTCTGTACGGTGTGTGCTTTGGTAAGGGGTTGACAACTTACTGAACCATACCCCGTCTGCGACAGGGACAAGTGGTGGTACCAACGAAAGGTAAGCTACTGATCAAGTCTCGACCTACGACCGACTCAGGTGGTCCAAGTATCCTCCAACAATGTTACCATTAGTGGAATAAATCGCCACTCATTAAGCCTCACCATGCCATACCGGACATACTCGTCTCGACGAGGGACTAGGGACAAGCTCGTGTCTACCCAAGACCACGACTTTCCCGGCTATCTTCCAGTATGCATGAGGGGCTCACGAGGATGGTCCAAAACACTAGCGTAACCATTGCTGACCACAAGATATCTCCAAAAAGCACTCATGCGAAAGATCTTACCGTCACATCCAATAGCATACACTCCACGTCAAAGTGGTGTCGAAACCGTATCAAAACACCACCCAAAAATATTATGCCAGAGTTCAGAAATGCTTGCCTTCAGGAGTATGCAAGGGATGCACTTTTTGGAAGCTTTCCCTTTTCTCCAAAATCCTATTTTGCAAAATATCCCAATAACAAACATTTCAAACACAGTACAAAAAGTTGTCTCAAATATTTTTGAAATAAATCTTAAAATAAACTAGATGAAATTTGAGAGAGGTAGGAAAAAGAATCAACTCATTTGGAGCTTTATTTTAAAAGTTATAGCCAGTTAAAGTTTGGTCAAATCTTTGTTTTTAAATACAACCAGAAAAGAAAATGATTCGAGGGGAAATACGCTTTCGTAGTAGAGGAAACGTACTCAGGACGTCTGCGCCTCTACTTAAAACAGAGCAGACGGCGCGTGGGTCACTGACAGTGGGTCCAGAGGGCCCACTGGTCAGGTTTGACCGTTCTTCCCTCCTTCTCCTCTCTTCTACCCGACGGGAGCGGGGCTCCGGCGATCGCCGTTGACGAACGGCAGTGCCACACGGGCATCAAAGAGCGGGGATGGAACGGCCAGACCGAGGCGGTCTTCTGGGTGGTCGCTGGGTCGCCGGAGGTGGGAGGAGTCGCCGGCGGCGAGCTCCGCGGCGGAGGGGGCTACGGTGGCGAAGTGACTTTTGTGCTCCGGTGGTCTCCGACCGAAGTTGGGTAGTTGGGCAGCTCCGCATGGACTAGAGGGAACTACTGGTGGCGATGGTTGGGCGAAAGAGCAGCTGGTTGCGACGAATCGCACCGGGGCTTGGCGGCAGCCGAACTGGCCGGAGTTGAGGAAGAAAGCCCATCCCCGACGATTGCTGGCTGCGGGAGAACTATGGAGGTGGCCTGGGGTTGCTTGAGTGTTCGGGTGAGCTTGGGGTCCCCTTATATAGGCGCTCGAGGCTGGCTCCCGCGGTGGCCGAGGATAAGATCGCCGGCGACCACTTTTCTGTAGTTGCAGGGCATCGTGGCGGCGACGAACGCGTGTAGACGAGCATGAGGATAAGCACGAGCTATTCACCGGGGCAGCTGGCGCGCTGGTGTGGTTTGGGCGGTGCCGAACATGGCAGAGGCCGCTGCCGACGCCGGCGTGCCGCCAAGGGCGCTGCAGGGCGCGAGAGCTGCCGTGGAGCAGGGAGCGGGCTAGTGCGCGGTTCAGCGATGCAGTAGGGGCCAGGGACGGGTCGCGTCGAGTGCGGCAGTGCGGCGTGCCGGCTCAGTGCGCGCGCGTGCAAAACGTGTGCTCTGGGCGCGCCCAGAGCACGCACGGCAGGTGTTCGACGTAATGCCAATGCACTCTAGAGAGCTTGGGCGAGGCTGGCAAAGAACAGAACAAGGGTAGGGGTGGCTAGGAGCTTAGTGGACAAGGTTGTTAGGTCATTGGAGCAAGTTCACAGTGCAAACTGGAAAACATGCCTCAAGCTGACTGTGCACACCAAGTGTTCGACAGAATGCCAAGTGTACTTAGGTAACTCTTGGGGTGGCCAAACTCTCCAGATCAGGGTCTCTTTAGATGCAGGGGATGGTGGTAAGATCACTTGGGCAAAACCTGAAACTTGTTAGTGCAAGTTTTGCAAAACTCCAGTTTTGGACAGAAGGAAAAAGGGTTTAAAGCATGCACTTAAAAACCTCTAATGAGTCCACTCTCCTGGTCTTAAGGGTTTTGAAGGGAGGGCTACAAGCAGGAAAAAGCTCAGGGTTACTAGAGCAAGGAAAAAATAAGGTTGCAGTATAAATCACCAACTTGGACCAGAATGCAAAAGAGGTTGTTTCACTCAAATTTTTCAAAGAACATCACTGGGTTTTTGCATAGAGTTGAGTTGTATGCATCCACTGATATCTCCAAACACTTGGAAGAATTTTTAAAGAAATATTTAAATGGGTTGTAGTGCAAAAGTGCCTACTCGACCAGATTGGAAAAGTTGGTGTAGAGCTCAAGATCTCCAATGGCCAAAAGGTATTTTGGCATAAAAGTGATGTGGAAACATCACATGACATCCCCAAATTTTGGTGAAAATTTTGAAGGCATTTATCAAAAGTTTGCAGTGCAAAAAGGGGCTCCAAAATTTTGAAAGATCATTTTAAAGGCATTAAAGCTCCTAGAAATTAATTATGCAGATAAATCCACTGATATGGAATTGTTTTTTTTTATAAAAAGGGCATATAAGTCCAATAAAACTTTTGGAATGTTTTCCAATAGGGGCAAAAATCCAAAATAATAAAAGGGTAAATCTAGACAAATGGAAAAGTTTTATTTCCTAAAAAAATTTAATAAATAAAACAAGGTCAAATTTTTTTTGGGTGTCACATAAATGGCTGCAACATCTCATGTTGCAGGAATCTTACGACGAGTAAGTGATACGTTAGGGTTACGATGTCTACACTCAACTTTGCCGTTGGTGTTGTTGGGACTCCACAACTTTGATGTTACTTCCGTATATGGATTGAGATAATAGTATTTACGTTACTTATTACATGTGATTGCACTCTGTTATAAATCCTCGAGTACTATGTGTGTCAGCATACCGATCCAGGGATGACACTTAAGCACAGAGACTTGATCCATTCGGGTCTGGTCGCTACAAGATGGTATCAGAGCACATGTTGACTGTAGGACATGACCCCTAGAAACTGGCAAGCCCATAGGAAAGATTTTCTCTGAAACTTTATTTTCAAAAGAGATCCCTTAACTCTCATCTTTTCTAAGTTTTACCAAGTATTTCCCTCTCATCTCAAATAGTTAGACAATACCCTTTTCCCCTTTTGACCACGCGAAGATTCGACTGATGAGACCACTCCAAGAAGTACAAGATATCGGACAACTAAGACCACTTCAGAATGAAGAGGATTTTACAGGGCATTATAATAATGGAAGCTATAATGGTTGAAGACTCTGAAGACTAGGAGAATTTGAAGGCTCTGAAGAATTTCCAGATTGGTATGACCTAGGAAGTCTACCCTTACGGAACTTGTCAGACTATTGAAGCCGTCAATACCCGAGATCAAGGTGTGTCGGAGAAAGACCGAAACATGGAGCGTTAAAACTCTAAGTTTTTGTCTAGAAAACCCTAAGGCAGGAGATATCAACTATGAAATGATACCTCATGGCAATGACATGGGCATAAACACGACTAACCATGATGTTATCGCCCACTTATACTATTGTCACCGTGCTGAGTTAAGCATGCATTTTGTCAGAAGGATTGTATGACAAAAGGGCTAATGGAGCACCTATCAGCAAAAGATGAAGGTCTAACTTTAGCTAGTGTATTGCCAGGATCTGGAGTATTACATCAAGAATTTTAGATGGACCCGCATGAAGCTGTATTTGACAAGGAAGCATTTCGTGAAGAACTCGGGACCCAGAAGCTGAAAGTAGTCAAGCTGGAGGAGCAAAACCTTGAGATACCGGAGATTCATCAGGAACAGAAGGACAGTAGGACCATAGTTCATGCCAAGGATGTTGAAACCCAGAAGTTTGGAACGCAACTCTAGAATATTAAGGACGTCACGAGAGACTTCACGTCAACAAAGATGACCTGGTAGAAGAACTTGAGAGGGACAAGCACGATCGGAAAAAGCCATCCGAGACATGAACAAGACTTGAAGAGTTTGGCGACGTTGAAGATTTATTTACCTTTAGAAGACCAAACCCCTGTTATATACTTATGTTAGATGCGACGATTGTGAGCTGTCATTTGTATGATGTTTTCCGACAACCACAATAAAATCTGTCTTTTGAAAACTATTGTTTGTGTTGTGTGTATCCCTCTCAATCTCTCTTATCTCACCCCAAAACCCTTGGAACCAATAGAGGATGAATGAAGATGAACTCATATTTTCTGGACCGATGAGTCAATTGGAGACAGACCGATGGATTCAGAACATGGAAGATCACATGAAGAATAACACTATAGCCGGAAAGGATATGGCCCAGCATGCTCTTCAGTGCTTTGAAAGAGGTGCTGCAACTTGGTGGAGAATGTACCAAACCATCAATGGATGGCAAAGAGTAACCACTTGGGAAGAATTTAAGGTGACTCTACTAAAGTCTCGGCTTGTGTCCCAAAAGTTGTAGCCTTATGGAAATTATATGAAGAGACCTTATGCATGCAAGCTCTGTGGAGAAATAGGACACAACCATAAAGAACACAAGGATGAATGCCCTCATTGCGAAGAAAGACACCCAGCTGAGGAATGCCCAACTAGGCAGATTACTTGTTTCTTGTGTAAAGGGACTACCCACAGCCCTGCTTAGTGTCACATTTACCCCATGGTTCGAAGAACCATCATGCAGAAGAAAGAAGCAATGAAAGGAGCCCTCATGGAAATTTTAGAAGAACCTGTGATGAAGGAAGAGGTGGAGGACGCACCCGAAGCGGACCCAATTAAACCCTGTACCAAGTCTTGCTATTCATGTGGAGAAGAAGGACACATCTCCCAGAATTGTCTGAAGGGGGATCTAGTAGCATTCCCGACTGAGGAAGTAGAGTATGACCCACAGGAAATAGAAGCCCTGATTGTCACGGAAAAGTCCAGGAAGATAAATAGATTGGATTCCAGGAACAACCCAATTTCTACAAAGAAGGACCTGAGTCATGTCACATGATTTAGGTGCAAAGATTCAGGGCACTACTTCAGTAGTTGCCCAAAAAAAGGAAGCCGAGGACCCAAGGAGGCTATGTAATCACAAGGAAACCATGAGACTTGTTAGAAGAAATATGTTTCCGCTGTAATAAAGCAGGGCACTTTGCCAGAGATTGTCCCAATCAGAAGGAGACTTGTGCTAAATAGTTGAGTTGAAAAGGAATATAGTAGTAGTGGGAACAATTCTTTTATATTGAGGTGTTGAGTTGAGGCATGTAATGGAAATGCAGGGATTGTAATAATTTGAGAATCAATAAAGTTAGCATCGTCGGTACTGATTTGGATTTTATGAGTAGTTACTCTATGAAGAAAGATTTTGACCATTTTCGAGGATATGAGAAATATGGTCTATGGATGAATTTGTACATTTCAAGGGTGGTAGTACCCTGTGAGGACACTTGACCCCTGGAAAAGATAATGATGTCCCACGGAGTGGATTTCGGACAAAATAAGTATGAGTTTTGTCCCGATATGATGAAGTACTATTGGATATAAAGGAGGTATGATGTTGGTAATATGGAGCAATTGTAACTCCATGATGAGTCTGAGTAATCACGTCTTAGTTTGGTACCAATAGAAGGAAGGAAAACAGTACAATTGGATGGATTCAAGAATGCTAGGAAGATGGGTGTTGGAATAATGATCAGTTGCCCCGATGATGAGTTCAAGGTTTACAAGTGATGAGGTGGGCCATAACCCACAGGCCCCAGGACCTGCCAAGAAGCAAGCACACTCTTGCTGAAGGAAAAAAACCCTGGAAGAAGATACGACTTTATCCATAGACGATCTTATAGGAGTTACGCAAAACCTGAGAGTTGTGAAGGAACGATAGATGTTTGTTTGGCTTGCAGAATCAATGGATTTATCCGAACTTGGTTCATCGACAAGAGAAATTCTGCAATGCTTGTGAGGATGGCCGAGTGTTAGAATGCGAGATTCGCTAAACCATATACAAGGTAATGATTTGGGTGCGGGATGGATTGATCACCATACCGACTTACTCTTATTATCCGCCTTGCTATACAGGATGGTAAATCTGAGTGACTTACCTATAGTAGAGAGACGGCGATATTAAGCCAAATTGAACCTTAGAATGGCATGTGAACTTTCCCCTTGTACAAGGCAGCTGTTGCCAATCGTAGGTCATACGGTGAGGATGAAGCCCAGACCAAATTCCTGCAGGAGAAACCCTAAATAGTTGACCACCATGAGATATCGATAGTTGTTTAGTATTGGCGCCAGACTTATCAGCTAAGAAGACCCAGTCACAGAAGGATCTTACCAAGACGAAAGGACACAGGAATTGAGGAAAAAGGTTATGCCACTACCGGAAGAGCCCAGAGAAGAAATTTTCCCGAGAATCTCAGAAGATCGACACTGTCAAGAATAAGGATGGAGTATATAAGTTTTGATGGAACCGTAACCATGCTTCTAAGGGTGGTAGCACCCCAGACCCTCGTGACAATCGATGGATTTTGAGAAGACCCCGAACCTAACCTATTTCTTTCCAGCCTCCTCGAATCTCGAGGGCGAGATTCATTTTAAGGGTGGTAGGTTTGTAACATCCCAAAATTCTAAACTTTGGAATGTTATATTAAATAAATAGTTTTGATTATTTGTTTGATTGTGGTGTGGTTGCTTGTGTGAAATTGAGTGAAATTTGAAACTTTTTGAAAGTTAAATGAGAGGGAATAAAAGGACTTTCCCAAACTTTAATTTTGCATTTATGATCTCCATGAATTCAAATTCGTTTCATCACAAAACCTTAGAGTGAAGATGATATGACTTCTTCCATTTAACTAAATGAAAAAGGGTTTTGAAAAGGATTTCAATTCCATTTGGAAATATTCCAAATTCAGAAACTTTATGCAACTCAATGATTTTCATGAGAGAAGATAAAATGACTTCTTCAAATCATATGAAATATGAGTTGGAAGTTTAAAAGAATCAAATTTAAAGTCCGTTTGAAATTATTTTCAATTTGGAGTTATTTGGGTTTTATTCCAATTATTTTTCTCCAAAAATAAAATATATGGAAATTAGGGTAAAATGATTCCCTACATTATAAAATTGGAGAGAAATAAATTTGAAACTATTTTGGTATTTTTAAAATGATTTTATTGGGTTTCAAATAAATAAGTAGCACTCTTTGCTTTATTTAAATTTTTGAAGATTTTATTAGACGCTAGAAAAATGTTCATGTTGTAGAAAATCTTTTTCTAAATTTTTTGATATATTATATGCCTATAGTATATTTTTATTTTATTTTATTTATTTTATTTGTCTGTAAAATTGTTTTTTTAACTTGCCCCACCGCCGTGGCCGACTCGGCCACCACTTCGCCGCCCTGCCCCTTCCCCACGCCACCGCCTCGCCCCCTTTATATACTCCGCCCGACCCCTCTCTCTCTTCCTCGCGCCACCGCCGCATCTCGCAGCAAAGCCGCCGCCGCCGCCGCCGAGTTCGCGCCGCCGCCGCCGAGTTCGCGCCGCCGCCGCCCGCGCCTCGCCCCGCCACCGCTTGTTGTTGTTCCTGCCGCGCCACTGCCGCCGCCGCCGTCGGCTCGCCTTGCCCGCTAGCCGCCGTCGCTGGAGATCAACCGGCGCCGTCGGTCTTCGCCTGCCGTTGACCGAGCCGCCGGCCAAGTCCGGTTAACCGGTATAAAACCGTCGATTTTTCTTTTCCTTTTTTCGGTTAGTTAGGTTTAGATCGGTTTTTTTATTTTAGTTCGTTATTTGACGAACGTTCACCCGTTAGTTTATTTTAACGAATGAATTCGTTCGTTAGGTTCTGTTAGCGGACGTTCGTCCGATAGATTTTTCTTTTTCTGTTTATTTTCGGTCAGGGACCTATCCATAATTATTTTTCTTACAGATTAGTCCCCGATTTTCAAACCCTCGCAACTTTTTACTCGCTTATCCAAATCCAACGAAACCAACGCCCACTTCTTCGTTATGATCTCGTCTATCCAGTAAAGCAACTTAATCATGTTTTTGAAAGTTTAAAATTTGATTTCAAATAGATTTGAATTCAAACTTCTTTTGTTCATAACTCGAGTTTTATAACTCCGATTTAATTGATTCTTTTTGCTAATTGAAGCTCTTGATCTAAACTTTCTGATAAGACCAAATCCACCCAATTTTGGTATTGTTAGAAATTGTTTTCTGTTGCAAGAGTTAATTGCTTGTTTTCAAAGTTTTCTGAGATCTTTTCTTCGATTCTTTTGCATGAGTGCTTATGTATGCAGTTGCTTGCTCACGGCAGATTGAACGGAGTGTGATGAGTAGAACTATCAGGAATTGTGAGTGCGAAGGATCTTCATCAACAGTACAAGGCAAGTTCACACTTTGATCATATCCCTTTATTACCTAGTTTTTATGCATTAGTTTTATCCCTCAAAGATTGCATGAGTAGGATTGGGAGTTGGGAATTGCTATGTAGTTGATGAGGTAGGAACCTATTACCTTTGATCACCTCGGAATTATACGTTATGCTCTTATTGCTTAGCCATGCTCGTAGACGTGGATTGGTATGTGAGATTCATGAAAGTTGCGAGAGTAATATTAACTAAGGGAAACTTAAGGTGCCTACTTTAATACACATCTGGGTGGAATGGTTGGGGCACCCTGGAGCACCCAGTGGTTTGCCCGGGCACCTGGAGAAACCAGTGCTTGCCCAAGTGGTAGGCTAGCAGATGTAGGGGAAAGTAGGTGGTACTGTCTACCCAGAGTAAAGAGTTAATGCTTCGGAAAGACTGTGTCTCGATCATCCGTTTCTCAAACATCATGTAGTGCGAGAAATTCAACGGAGGAGATCGAGTCTTGTAGGGAAAAGTGCGCAAACCTCTGCAGAGTGTACAAACTAATCATTCTTATCTGTGCCCCCAGTTATGGACATCTTGAGTATCTGGTATTTGAATTATTGGTTGATCTCATCACTTTATTTAATGAAATTGTTGGGTTATTAATGATTTGGTAGTTTGGGATTTGAGTTTGGGAAACCTTCTCAATAATGGCATAAACTTGGTAGTTAAATAAAATGTATTCCTTTGTTGTAGGAAAAAATTAGCTTTATGCAAAATTAAACTTAGAGCCTCCACCAGCCAAATATTCATATAGAGATAGATATTCTCATTATTATTCTATATTGTGAAATTGCCAGTACATTCAATGTACTGACCTACATGGCTGCAACGTCTCATGTTGCAGGAATCTTACGACGAGTATGTGATACGTTAGGGTTACGATGTCTACACTCAACTTTGCCTTTGGTGTTGTTGGGACTCCACAACTTTGATGTTACTTCCGCTATATGGATTGTGGTAATAGTATTTACGTTACTTATTACATGTGATTGCACTCTGTTATAAATCCTCGAGTACTGTGTGTGTCAGCATACCGATCCAGGGATGACACTTAAGCACAGAGACTTGATCCATTCGGGTCGGGTTTCTACATTATAACAAAACAACACCACATAATGAAACATGCCACATCTCTAGCACACAATGAAGTGAGCATTTACTATGTGTGCACTATGTAAAAACTAGGCATACCTTCGAACTGGATCTCCAGGTACTCTTGGAGAGCTTACTTTAGTGTAGAGCCAAACCTTTATGTCACATATGAGTTAGACAAGCCCCCACTACAACAGCCCTTAGTGTTTAAATTGTTGACAAGCCTTGTTAGAGTATTAGGTCAAGAACAGCAAGTAATCAAAGCAAACAGTCCTAGTATGGCTGGCAATTGAATAGATGTGTGAGCAAATCTTACATATCAAAAAAAGAAGCAAAGAAGGAGGCTTAAAGACCATCACTTGACTGACCGGATTTAAGGGGCATTCAAACATCATGTGCAACGTATGAACTAACATAAAAATTGCATATTCCAGATTCTACAATGGAATGCACATGTATTAGGTTATGCCATGTATGATGATGCCTAAATGTACACTATAGGAGGCATGAGTGATTCATCATTGCACGCACAATTGAATTGCAGGTTAAGGGACAGTTCTATTCTGCCTTTTCAGAGCTTATTGTCAAAATAAGCCATAAAAGATGTAAAGAAGTCATTTTTGAGTTATGGGCTTGGGCTTAACTTATTTCTCTTTGGAGGGGGGTGTTTCTGGTAGAAGCTCATTAAAATTTTAAGGGAAGGTGAATAGTGAAATGACTCTATTGTCTGCCTATATTACACTCAAAATGCCACTACTCACGCCCGCGTCACACCTGACCCTCAAGTAAAAACAAACACGCAAGTGTTCATTGCCGTGCCCGCTTGCATCTCCTCTCCCTTTCCCTCTACCTTGATCCCCTGCCTGCAGTGCTAGGGTTCCTCCAGCGAGCTGTTGCCATTGGTCCCATCTTGCCTGGTCCTCGACGACGCTCTGTCCAGCTAGGCTACATGGCCGGAGGGTTGGGCCAAATCTCCCCGGCTGCTCCTCCCTCTGGCGCCGTCCCTCATTCTCATGGTCTCCAGCAGCTGCTCCACTATGGTCTGTCCAATGCACTACTCCGGTGAGCGCCACACAACTACGGCCGATGCCACACTACAACAGAAGGCACCTTATTCCCCCTCCCCTCCTCCCAGGCCGTGGCCTTGAGGTGCTGTTGAAGGATGAGCTCATCCAACAAGGTGAGGATCTCCTCTGATTTTTTGCCAAATTTTCATTCTGATCCACTATACGATGAATTGCTATGAGCCGCTTCTGCTGTTGCTATATGATGCATTGCTATGAGCTGCTCCTACTACTACTATATGATGAATTGCTATGAGCTACTGCTGCTATATGATGAATTGCTATGAGCTGTTGCTGCTATATGATGAGTTGCTATAAGCTGCTCCTGCTGCTGCTTTATGATGAAGTGCTATGAGCTGCTCCTGCTGCTGCTATATGATGAATTGCTATGAGCTGCTGCTGGTATATGATGAATTGCACACTGCTGCTGCTGTATGATGAGTTCTTATGACCTACTGCTGCTGCTATATGATGCTTTCAGGTGGTGCTGCTATATGATAATAACCAGCCACTTGGACCATCGAATTTCAATAAATAATTGTTCTTCATTTTAATTTGGGTCATGCGTTCTTTGTTTAAATTAGGCAGTGGGATCTCTATGGAAGACATTGACCAAAGTAGATTGTGCCAAGTAGATGGTATCTTTGTATTTGCATTTTGAACAAATAGTGATGCTCTGTTTTTCTATCATATTAATTACTGCACTGAGTTCAATTTGTGATGTTTGCAAGTCAAATTAATTTTCATATGGGCAGCAAAATGACAAAATATAATGCAATCTAGACTTTTCACTGATCATACCAAAGATAACCTGAAAAGGAAGGCAATGAAAAGAACTGGTTGGCTTATTACCTGGAGCTTATATTCACAGGTGCTTATTTTCTTAGAATAACTCGTAATAACTGTCCCTAAGAAACTTGGCCAATAGAACTGACATACAAATAACATGTCACTATGATTGCAATGGAGGAGTGACCTACCATAGCACACTGTATAGGCTCACCGCTGCCTCTCCTTTTTTTGCGATGTTCCATGAAATTGCCACATACATCTTGTACTTTTTCATTGCGTAACCCTATCTGCAAGTTGATACAGCTAATTTCAGACATCTCTACATGATAATACATTGCATATCCCTTGCGCATATTTAAACCACCAATTAACGATTGTGTGTGTAGCATAAACTAGCCATGACTCTGTGTGCTGGACTAGCAGGCACTCTAAGGGAGCCCAATGTAGTGCAATGGAATTCCTACATGCCACCTACGATTTTGTGTAATGTACCACCTCTGTTCCTAAATATATGTCTTTGTAGAGATTCTAGTATGGACCACATACAGATGTATATAGATGCATTTTCAAGTGTAGATTCACTCATTTTGCTTTGTATGTAGCCTATAGTGGAATCTCTAGAAAGACTTATATTTAGGAACGGAGGTACGAGGTAGTATCATGTATGGCATCTACATATCTAATTTAGCAGCCATTAGTAGAAATAATTGTCTGCACAAAGGGATTACTGGTCCAAAATCCTAGCAAAGCACGCTGGCAGGCACACAACAATACAAGAGAGAGAGACGCACTTACAAGATCATAGCAATGCCTCAATCCAGGATCTTGGTTGGCCAAGCTGTTAGATCCAAAAGAAACATCGTCCTTGTAGTTTTTGCCAGCTGCATAACTTGTAACAACGACCTGTTATTATATTTGAAGTACATCGGGCAGGTGATGCTGGACGGGTTTAAAGGTGACAATTACCTAGGCCGTGGCGGGTGCTTGGCATCTTGCCAGACGGTGGGAATCAGGTTAGAAACATCAAGGGTGATGACGCTGCACTAGCTGTCGGGGTCCAGTAAGGAGATCTAGAACCGTCGAGTAGGGTGTTTGTGGAGCGGCTCCGGTAGGGTGGACTAAGGCGTGGGCGAAGCGGATCTGAGGCCGTGGACGAGGGCGTCGGTGAAGCTGCTCCGGTGGTTGGGTTCAGGATGGTGTCGATGATGCGAATCTGCGGCTGTGGATGGGGCGTCAGAAGCTGCTTCGGTTGGTTGGACGAGGGTGCGACGAAGCGGATCTGAGGCTGTGGACTTGTGAGTTGGCAAAGTGGCCCCGGTAGGGTTGAGAATGGTATAGACGAAGCTACTCCGGTAGGGTTGACGATGGTGTCGGCGAAGCGGCTCCGGTAGGATGGAGGAAGGTGTCGGCGAAGAGGATCAGAGGCCGTCGACGGGGGCATCGGTGGGGCGACTCCGGGGGGTGTGGATGAAGCGTCTCTGGTGGGGAGTACGAAGGAGCCGCTGCAGATGCGCTACGGTTGAAGAGAGTACCGGCGAAGCAGGTTCGACGCCATGGACAAGGCCGGCACTGAATGAGCTGTGGTACAGTGGTGGATCAGCAGTCTACTTATTTCTAGGGGAGGTGAGAGGGGTAGATGCGGTCGCAGAAGCACGTCCGGCGAGGTGGACGCCGCTGGCAGTGAATGGGCTCTGGTATGCCGGTGGATGAGCAGTCTAGGGTTTCGAGAGGGGAGGGGGTAGAAAGTCTGATGAAGTATGGACGGCGTGATGTAAGATGCTCTGGTGCTGTGGAGTTAGTAGTTTTTGCGGGAGGGGGAGAGGAAATGTGGGTGCCGTGTGGTGGGGGGAACCGAAAGTTACCAAAGCAGCTCCGACCTATTATGTAGATGAGGGCGGTATTGTAAGTGTTGTTCTCCATGCACCAAGGACAAAAGGGGAATTTCGCATGCTAAAGACTAGGTGGCGGAAATTTTAGAAGGAGGCGGGAGAATTTGCCGCCCGCGGGATCGTTCGTATCCAGTTTCAACTAATTTTGGACCGTGCTAGCGGGAAGGTCATGCGAGACTGTGTACACGGGGCACACGTCAGCAGTTAATAACTGGTGTGAAGTCCACCCCAGAAAAAAAGACAATAACTCGGGATGATGCGCCGATAACTTGGACGTTCACACAGGAGCGACCAATCGTACGCGTGTAGAGGCGCGTTCACAAAAAAGGGATCAAACGCTCAACCTATGTATTTCTTGTGTAAATAGATAATTTAGTGCCATTGGTTATTTACTTTAAACATAATGCATTGACATGTTATTGTAGAGGCGCACAAAAATAAATGGATATTGTAGTCCCACAAAAGAAATGGATATTGTAGTCCGCTACTTAAAAGTGTTACCTCATATGATTACATAGCCTCCATTTCATAAATTGCATACCCGTTGAATTCATATATGAATATTACATATATTACTTCATAATAGAATCTTAAATCATCCAAGACTAATGAATTTGAATGCAAGACTAACAATGGTGCATGTACATGATAGCTACATTTGTTGTTTGAAGAAACATCACTATAACTTTGGCATGCACAATTGAAAAGGATTATTTAGAAAGAAAAAATGTGATATGTGAGTGTCCAATCTTTATAGCGTTGAATCGATATTGTACCTTTGGCCACGATATGAAGTAGATATTGATTTATGTTCAAGCGATGCACGTCCACGATCGCTAGATAGTGATACAAGAATGAATTATGCAATCTCTCTCACACGCATACATATCTCATTTCTCCGTGGGCATCGGAATCACACATGCGCACTTCGTGTATTTCTCTCCCTCAGTCAAGGTTAGAATTCGTCTTTCTACCCCGTCCTACAAGTCTCTCACACAGAAACACACACGCTCTCTCTGTCGAACACGCCCACCCCTTTAATTCCGTCCACCCACCGCCACTAATGTCTCAAAGTATAATTATATCTCTCACACATATGTCTAAGGTTAACTCGAGTTCCGGAACCATATGAATACATACAATGGGACTCCAGCAGAGCACCTTTTGTTTTGAGATTTCGCTCTCTCTCTCTCACACACACACACACCCACACACACACGCGCACGCGTAGACATTGTTTCTCGCTTCATTTTTTCGGCACTTGCATGCACACCGTTTGTTTATCTCCGTGATGCTTTAAGTATGCCTCGCACACATGCTATCTACCTATCCCTTAATATAGATATGTGTCACACAAACTCCTTCTCCCTACTAGCAAGATGCCCATGCGTTGCACGGAACATCAAGATGCATTTGTATGAGTAGTTTATCTTGTGGCAGAAAAGGATGAACGAGGGAAGGCCTTATTTGCAAATGTGGAGAGGGGTGTGGGTATCTTTTTGCAAAATTGCCATAGTTTCCTTCCTATCCGTCGGATATAAATCGAACGGCCTATATTGCAGGATGGCAGGCACACCATCATCAATAAATCTGTTTTTTATAAGAGTAGAGATATCTAAGTGTCACTGCCCCCCCACACCCACACACACACTTCCCGACACCGAAGGAGTAGGGTGACACCTCGATCTTGATACTAATCTATCTACTGGCTTCTCTCTCAAACACACACACACACACACACACACACTACTAGCCGACACCGAAGGAGTAGGGTGGCACCTCGATCTTGATAGTAATCTATCTACTGCTTCTCTCTCAAACACACACACACACACACACTATTTGTGCCTCTATGCCTACCGTGCACACTCTCGATACTTCTTTCTCTCCCTCCCCCTCCCCACCCCCCAACAATGACAGCAGAAGGGTGACAACTCGATCTAATCTTAATCTGTCAATTGGTTTCTCTCTCAAACATTGTGTCGCTGTGCCTCACTCAGACACACTCGATACATCTTTCTCTCCGTAGCCCCCTCGATATGTAGACTTCTCGCGCGCGCACAACTGTACTGATGATGATGCTGAACCCAGTGTGCCTTGTTTTTATCGGCTTCATGTGATAGTTTTCACCCTGTTTTCTGTTAATTAACAAGGCAACCTTTTCTTTGTTACTACTAGTGAATCTGAAATCATTCGGGGCAGACATAAAATATATCACTTCAACCCAATTATCGCAGTAACTATTTTAAAAGAAACTAGCTAGATGCCCGTGCATTGCACGGAACTTCAAGATGCATTTGTATGAGTAGTTTATCTTGTGAGAGAAAAGGATGAAGGAGAGAAGGCCTTATTTGCAAACGTGGAGAGGAGTGTGGGTATTTTTTTGGAAAATTGCCATAGTTTCCTTCCTATCCGTTAGATATAAATCCGACGGCCAATATTGCAGGATGTCACGCACACCATCATCACCAACTCTGTTTTCTACTCCCTCCGTTCCTAAATATTTGTCTTTTTAGAGATTTCAACAAGTGACTACACGGAGCAAAATGAGTGAATCTACACTCTAAAATATGTCTACATACACATCCGTATGTGGTAGTCCATTTGAAATCTGAAAAAGACAAATATTTAGGAACGGAGGGAGTATAAGAGTAGACATGGAGATATATCTCCAGCATGGTCCACAACGAAAATGTGCTGGACTGGTTAGCGCCGGATGCTCGCAACGCGATGACCTGAGTTCGAATTATGTCTTCAACTTTAGATATATATATATATATATATAATTTAATATATACTTCTTTCGCAACTGTATTGACAGTGGAACCCACAGAGTACTTAGAATACAAGATTAAGGATGGACTTGTTTCTTTTTAACTTTCTGTATGAAGCTGTAGCCACCCTGCAAGTCACGTGTACACTGTACATGCAATTAACTTTTTATAGAGGGAGAATCATACACGCAATTAACTCAAATGGATTGGATGTGACTCTATTCTTTCCAGCATAAAGAGCATCTCCAACGGCAGCCGGCAAATTTCCTCCCGCTTCCTTCCGCGGAGGACGACATCAAACGCCAGCGGCATACACTTTCACAACTCTAACCAACCAGAGGAAATTCGTGCAAACACGGACTAATTTCATATAAGCATGAAGGATTCCGTATTAAAAATCTGGATCTTCTTATAAACACTATGGATTTCATTACATTTACATGAACTAAGCGGTGCTAATCCGGCTCTCGTGGTTTATTTAATACTCCCTCTGTCCGGAAATACTTGTCCTAGAAATGGATGTATCTAGACTTATTTTAGTTATAGATACTAATGACCCACAAGTATAGGGGATCAATTGTAGCTCTTTTCGATAAGTATGAGTGTCGAACCCAACGAGGAGCAGAAGGAAATGACAAGTAGTTTTCAGTAAGGTAATGTCTGCAAGTGCTGAAATTGTAAGTAGCAGAGTAGTTTGATAGCAAGATAATTTGTAACGAGCAAGTAACGATAGTAGTAAAAAAAAGTGCAGCAAGGTAGCCCAATCCTTTTGAGGCAAAGGAAAGGCCAAAACGGTCTCTTATGATAAGCAAAGCATTCTTGAGGGTACACGATAATTTCATCTAGTCACTTTCATCATGTTGGTTTAATTTGTGTTCGCTACTTTGATAATTTGATATGTGGGTGGACCGGTGCTTAGGTGCTGTTCTTACTTGAACAAACCTCCTACTTATGATTAACCCTCCCACGATCATCTGCAACTACGAGAAAAGTATTAAGAATAAATTCTAACCATAGCATTAAACTTTTGGGTCCAATCGGTCCCTTACGGAATAGCGCATAAACTGGGGTTTAAGCTTCTGTCACTCTCGCAACCCATCATCTAATTGCTACTCCACAATGCATTCCCTTAGGCCCAAATATGGTGAAGTGTCATGTAGTCGACGTTCACATGACACCACTAAGGGAATAACAACATACATACTATCAAAATATCGAACACATATCAAATTCACATGATTACTTGCAACATGATTTCTCCCGTGACCTTAAGAACAAAAGTAACTACTCACAAATTATAAACATGCTCATGATCAGAGGAGTATTAAATAGCATAATGGATGTGAACATATAATCTTCCACCAAATAAACCATATAGTAATCAACTACAAGATGTAATCAACACTACTAGTCACCCACAAGCACCAATCTATAGTTCCGGTAACAAGATGGAACACAAAAGATGAACTAGGGTTTGAGACGAGATGGTGCTGTTGAAGATGTTTATGGAGATTTCCCTCCCCAAGATGGGAGAGTTGTTGGTGATGATGATGACGATGATTTCCCCCTCCGTGAGGGAAGTTCCCCCGGCGGAATCGCTCCGCCGGAGGGCAAAAGTGCTCCTGCCCAAGTTCTGCCTCGAGATGGCGGCGCTCTGTCCCAAAAGTCCTCCCCCTTTTTTTCTAGGTCAAAAGGACCTATATACCAGAAGATGGGCACCGGAGGTGGGCTGAGGAGGGCACAACCCACCAGGGCGCGCCTGGGCTCCCTGGCGCGCCTGGGCTCCCTGGCGCGCCCAGGTGGGTTGTGCCCACCTGGCGGGCCCCTCTGGTAGTTATTTGCTCCAATAATTCTTAAATATTCCATAAAAAATCTTCGTGAAGTTTCAGCTTGTTTGGAGTTGTGGAGAATAGGTGGCCAGACGTAGCTTTTCCAGGTCCAGATTTCCAGCTGCCGGAATTCTCCCTCTTTGTGTGCACCTTGCAAATTGTGAGAGAAAAGGCATTAGAATTATTCCAAAAAGCATTATTATGGATAAAAACATTATAAATAACAATAAGAAAACGTGATGCAAAATGGACGTATCAGATACATCCAATTTATCCATTTTGAGAAATAATATTTCCGGACGGAGGGAGTACCTAATCTAAATGCCCCCCCCCCCCCCCCCCCCCCCCCCCCGCGCGGATCCCTTTGTCTTCCTCATGTCTGGCAGACACTTGCCGGGTCGACGAAGGTCCTCGGAAGAGACGAAGCAGCAAAGAAACCACCTGAATATGCAGTCGTCGCCTCGGCGATGGCCTTCATGGGACCCAAGTGGCGGCGGCCTCCCGTGTTCTACTTTTCCTCGATGATGGCGGCGGACACGGAGAAGCTGGCCATCGACTCGTCGCTCTCCACGCACCCGGCTTCTGTCTCTGCCTGCATGGCGGTACCGCAGGCACGGGAGGCGTGCCCACAGACACGGGAGGCCTTGCCACCGCAGACATTGGTGGCGCGGTATGACGCGGCAGTGACGATGCCCGTGCCGGCGTGGAGCAGCTCGCCACTCCTCATCGAGCTGAACTGGAGCGGCGAGTTGCTGAACCACGCGCCGGCTTGGGGGGGCAACTGGCTCCGTCGGGCCAAGTGAGGTTGGTGAAGCACCGAGCGGCCTCACCCGTATCCGGAGGGCTCAGCGGGCCACCCAGCCGGGTAGTATGCCGGAGAACGTCTCCTCGGAAGCCATCGGAAGAGTGGAGAAAATGGTGAAGGAGGAGATGGGGTAGCGACGGAGGGGTGCGATTCTTGCCCGCTGTATGTCTGGCCTCGTTAGCTTGGCCGGCGTCTGGCCTCGTTTAAACTGAGGGCGGATGGGAGGAGCTTGACCGGCGTTGCGTTTAATTTCGGCCCGCTCATGAACGGACGTGTGGCCGGAGTAGGTTTCTCAGTTTGCATGAGGGTTTAACGGAGGAGTTTGATGGAGGCGAGGAGGAGTGTTCATCCGGGCGTGCAGCGGGCGGTGCAGTACTATTCGATTTGACAACAGGCGGCGCAGTTCCCGATAGGGCTTTAATGTAGACGAGGGAGAGGGTAGCGGTTCCCTAAATGTTGAACGGCCAATGATGCATCCTCCTTCAATTAGCATCATGAATGCATGAGGGAAGTAATGGGAGGAGGACCGGGAAAAGAGGCAGCAAGATGTGAATGCAACGCAGTTTGCACTCATATAAAGGCGCCCCTCCATTCCAATGGATCTACCACATCGTACGCACCTAAGCATTTTCCTAAGCACCTACACTAAGCACAAAAGTGCTCACTCCAGACCCATGGCGGCGCTGCGTGCGAGCGGCCAACGGCTGTGCCAGATGGTCCACGACGCCGGCCTGCAGCATGGCGTCGAGAATCGTTTCCAGACGGTGTTGGCGACCGGCTGGTGGATGGCCGCTGTCGACGCCAACTACGACTCTCAGTTAGACCAGATGAGCGTTGCCACCACCAACAAGTTCACCATCGTCAAGAAGCTCGCGGACGACATCGCTGTACTCCTCTAGCCCGCGCGCCCGGGCTCCTCATTGCCTGCCACCCTAATCGGCCTCCATGGCTGGAACCTCTTTCAAGCACTGGTGGCCTTGCGACTGCCCGCCGACGCCACGAAGAATGTCCACCTGGAGGTCACGCTCGCCGCGAGGTGCCTCGCCCTGCAAGAATTCATCGACCTACACATCCACGTGTACGAGCAAATCGTGTACATAGGTATCTACGAGGCTAGTGAGGACGCTACGACGTTGGCCTTCCTCAACCGGCCTGAAGCCTTGGATGCCTTTGCTGAGAAGCACCTTGACCTCGCCACAAAAGCCGCCGCTCCTTAGCCGCCGGTCGGTGGCCCGACGCACTGAGTTGAGGAGGAGGAGGTCGTACGTTGACGGATACATCTTTCTTCTTGCCTCCTGTAACCACCACTTCGATAACATCATCTTGGCCTTAATTCTTATTGTGCTATTGCATTCTCGTTCCAGTCAATACAAACATGTGCGATCCCTTTGCTTAATTATATGCATCACTGTAACTAGTACTCCATCCGTCAATTTATAAGTTGTGGTTACCTTTTCCATCAACTTCGTGCAACGCACGGGCATCTTGCTAGAAACACTAGAACATGTCGGACCGCATGTGACCAAACCGACGATGTGCCAACCTAGCTACTACCCTGCTTATCTGGCGGAAATAGCCCCGCCCTAGAGTTTCCAATCGTTATTTCTATCTATAGATCGTGCCAAGGAGCAGAACCAAATGTTACAATTTATACATGTTTCTATAGTCCTACTCATATAAAAGGCTCAGTTGGTGATGGTGGTGTTTCTGGCATCCGTCGTTTCTGACCATTAGATCTGCATCTAACGGCTGTGAGGTAAGTTGTGGCATTTTTGCAACAATAGCCCACTTCTCTGCTCCAATTTGCAGCAAACCCCTTATTATCTTGAAAGCAACCACATCCCTCCCTCACCTCATCAAAACAGCCTAAGAAATATATTTTGAGTGAAAAGTAATATATTTTAGTGGTATATATGTATATCAAAACAAGAGTGATTTCTTTCAAGTTTGTGAACAAGTAGTACTATCTCTACTCTTATAAAAAGCAGAGTTGGTGACGATGGTGTGCCTGCCATCCTGCAATATAGGCCGTCCGATCTATATCTAACTGATAGGAAGGAAACTATGACAATTTACCCGCACTCCTCTCCACATTTGCAGATACAGCCTTCCCTCGTTCATCCTTTTCTCCCACAAGATAAACTACTCATACAAATGCATGTTGATGTTCCGTGCAACGCATGGGTATCTTGCTAGTTCTACTACTTTGGATCCGTCGCAACGCATGGGCACATTGCTCGTAAAAGGAAAAGGCCTGCCGCGTTTGCGTCGCACCCCCACACGCCCGGGAATCGGGAGTACTCCACAGCCCGTCCGGCATGCCACATAGCTAGGGAAGGCGTGTAGCCTAGCATTTTCACTTTCATGTGGGACCGCAGTTGAGCAAACACACTATTGGCAAACTGCACCCCGCCCGCCGCGTTGGAAAACAGAAATGAGGGGAAGATCTAGTTGTAGCACGGAAGCCAAGAAATTTGGTGTCAGATGGGGCTCGTCGATAGAGTAGGAGCATTCTGTACTACTACTCCTACTAGTATGAAGTTTGTACTACAACTAGTACTACCACTATACAACTACGTACGTGCACGGCACAACATCGTAGGAACAAAAAACAGGAAGATCTTGTTTTGGGTGATTTATCTTTTTTCAGTCAATGTAGTATGAATAATATGATGTGGGGGGCACCCATGAAGCTTATGTGGCTTGGTTGCATGGCTAGGAAAGGCTAGAGAAAAATAAATAGATAATGTGTTTAGAGTGCACTCCACTAAATAGATATACTTAGGATCCATTGCAACGCATGGGTCGGCACATTGGTACTAGTAGTAAGAAACAAATTCCGAGTTTGGCACGAGGTTCAGTGGCTTAGTGCATCGGCCTATGAGTCAATGACATGTGGACCTTAAATGTGGCTGGCCCACATGTCATTCTCATGGTGGTGGCGTGGTTCGCGACTCACTCGTTCGAGATGAATCGGCCGGTGGTGGCGTGGCCGTGGCGAGGGTGCCACAGCTGGGCGTCGGGGCGTTACGAGGCGTAGATGGCCAAACCAGTGGGTACTACCTGTAGTGCAGAAGTACTCCAGCTGAGGATTGATGCTCGGGACGAAATGTGTCACAGCCGCTGGATGAAAATTCGATGGTGCGGGAGTACGGATCGGAGCATAGGAGCGGAGCAGGCAAACCGCGTCCAATCGGGTGTGGCTGTGGTAACTTGATGGTTGCCGCAGTTCAGCTGGCCCGCATGTCATGCACACAAAGGCAGAGGAGCGGTGGGCCGAGAGGGATGAGGCGCACGTCGGGGGACGTCATGCCGTGGGTTGGAGCGGCATCGTGCTAATCGCGTGTGGCAGTGGTAGAAACGTGATGGTCGTCGTGGTTCAACTTCCATGGACAAGCTGTCATGTCTGCTGACACATGCATTGCATACCGCTCACTGCAAGGAGCAGTAGTAGAGAAAACTTGTTCCTACCATTTTTCCGATAAAATTCTCGAGATATCATTAGTTTTTACACATGGGATTACTCCTGCAAGGGTCAATCACAATAGGTGTTTTGTAAAAAAATGCATCTTGATGTTCCCTGCAATGCAAGGGCATCTTGCTAGTTATAGAAGAAGCCCACACGGGCATCTTGCCGCAGGGTGTGCCACCGACCCAATCTCAGTTTTTTTCAGACGCTTAGGTGCACCGGATGCCGTGCCGTGCTACAAAATGTAAAAAAAACGTCTCCAATTTTTTTTAAACCTGTTATCTTCAAACCAGCCACACCCGTCCCTCACCTCATCAAAACAGCCCGAGAATATATTTTGAGTGAAGCATGATTTATTTTTACTCATATATGTATATCAAAACTAGAGTGTTTATCTTTCATGCTCGTGAACAAGTATTATTCTACTACTTTGGATCCATTGCAACGCACGGGCCAGCACATTGGTAGTACTGGTCTCTATATCTACTCTCTACTCTTATAAAAAACATTGTTGATGATGGTGTGCCTGCCATCCTGCAGTATAGGCCGTCCGATTTATATCTGACGCATAGGAAGGAAACTATGTCAATTTTGCAAAAAGATACCCACACCCCTCTCCACATTTGCAAATAAGGCCTTCCCTCGTTCATCCTTTTCTCCCACAAGATAAACTACTCATACAAATGCATCTTGATGTTCCGTGCAACGCACGTGCATCTTGCTAGTTCTACTACTTTCTTATAAAAATCAGAGTTGGTGATGATGGTGTGCCTACCATCGTGCAATATAGGCCGTCCGATTTATATTTGACGGATAGGAAGAAAACTATGGCAATTTTGCAAAAAGATACCCACACCCCTCTCCACATTTGCAAATAAGGCCTTCCCTCGTTCATCCTTTTCTCTCACAAGATAAACTACTCATACAAATGCATCTTGATGTTACGTGCAATGCACGAGGATGTTTCCTTGGGGGTCTCTCCAGCGCGGTGTGGCCGTAGTTGCAAGTTGACGCCCCTTAAGATGCCGACGTTGAGGGGCACTCGAATTTTGTCCAATGAGCATGTAAGTGATGAGTTTAATCACGTAGTAAATGCATTCTAAAGACTACTTCCGTGTCCATTTCCTAATTCTCCCCCTGCCCACTGTTTCACAGGTTAGGCTCGGTGCCACTGGAGATTGGCTTGCATATGTATGCGAGGGTACCAACATCAATTTGCACAACATTTACAACTGTGACACCGTTCCCATAGAACCTTTGTCCAACATTGGGATCAGCCATGCAACGGGCCACCGCCTGAATTGGTACGATGGAACCATGGTGCGATTGAAGAAGATAGCAATCATGGAAGCCCCGATAAGGTCGTCCTCCAACCAAAATTACACTCTCATCACGGTGTTCGACATCGCGATTGCTTTCACGAACCTTGCACATGGCGGTCAAAGGTGGACCATGCTGTCTGCGGCCGATTTGTGGCCATACGAGTATGAAGACGCTGTGCTCCTTTCTAACTGCATCTTCGCGGTGACAAACCAGGGGCCTTGTTTCGTATGGGACACATCCTACGGTATACTCCCTCTCTTCTAGTTTATTTGTTTTGAATTTTTTTCATTTTATAAGTTTCAAATTCAAATTTAGAGCTCCCCATCACATTTGAGATTACAATGTCCATTAAATCGTTGCGTGCATGTACTAGTAAGAAACAAATCTCGAGTTTGGCATGAGTTCGTCCAGCGGTAGCACCACACTACTGGAAACAGAGAATTTGCCATCAGTCAGTTCTTTGCCGTCTGCCAGCGGATGGCAAAGAACATCTTTGCCATCTGCTTACAAAAAACAGACGGCGAAGAACTGACAGATGGCAAAGAACCTGGTTGCCATCAGCCAGTTCTTTGCCATCTCCCAGCCGATGGCAAAGAATTTTTGCCGTCCGCTGGCAGACGGCAAAGAGGTGGGTGGGGTCCAGTGCTATAAGGGCCAATCAACCCACCTCTTTGCCATCTGCCAGCAGATGGCAAAGAATCTTTTCCGTCTGCTGGCAGATGGCAAAGAAGTGGGTGGGGCCTAGTGGATGACAGAGCTGTAACGGCCCACTAGCCCCACCTCTTTGCCATCTGCCAGCCGACGGCACATATTCTTTGCCATCAGCTGGCTGATGGCAAAGAGGTGGGGCTTTGCCATCTGCTGGCTGATGGCAAAGATGTGGGCCTTTGCCATCCGTTGGCTGATGGCAAAGAAGTGGGACTATCTCCTCCCCTCTCTTCTTCACAAAAAATCTCCTCCCCTCTCTCCCAGCCCGGCCCCACCCTTCTCTCTCTCCCAGCCCGGCCCCACCCCTCTCTCTGCCAACCTCTCCCAGCCACCACCGCACCGCGCCCCAGCCCCGCGTTCCCGACGCCGCCCAGCACCACCACCGGCCCGCCCCTCCCCGCCACCGCAGCCCGCCCCTCCCCGCCACCGCAGCCCGCCCCTCCACCGTTCCAGGCCGCGGCGCCGCCCCCTCCCCCAACCCTTGAGGCTCTTTCCCCTTCCCCCAACCCTAGCCGCCGCACGCAGCAGCCATGGCGGAATGCACCTTCAGCGCCTCGTCCATGCCGTGAAGCCATCCCCGCCCTGCTCGCCTTCGTCCGCCGCCGTCGCGGACCGTCTCCTCCGTCCCCGACCACACATCCCCGCCCTCGTCTGCCGCCATCACCGACCGGCTCCTCCGTCCCCGACAAGTCATCCCCGTCCTGCTCGCCGTCTTCCGCCGAAGAACCCGGCGGCTGTGTCAATTCTCTGCCTCCCCGACCACCTCTTCCAATTTTGTGAAGGTGATGCCCTCTTTGCTGCCCGACCACCTCTCCCTGTACATGTTCATGCTCTGCTGCTTATATGTTCAGAAAGCTGAGAACCATTTTGACTTATGTGATCTGAAGACCCCCCAACCTGCAGAAAATGTTTGAAGACCCCTGATTAAACATGCCTAGAGCTATGTGATCTACACCATTTTAGCAAATGGGAAATATGATATATGTGATGACTGCTGAGACAATCCACCAGGAGCATTAATTTGCTCAGAGACTAGAGAGTGTGCAACAGCAAGTTCCTGATTGATTCAAAAATTAGCATGAAAGCAAAAAAAGTAACACACACACACAGACAGACAGAGTATAATCTACGAGTAGAATAATCACCGTGAGAATTCGGAAGAAACGTTCAGTGAATTCGTCTCCCTTCAGCAGGCCAATATGTTGCAACTGCATAACATAACGACTATAGGCCGCATCACTAGCATTTGGATGATCACATATTTGGCACCACTCAGAAAATAGGTGTGCAACCTGTGAATCAACCAATAGAATGCATCAAAAATCCTAGCATGTATTCATTCTGATGTGTAAAAATGGACCTTTAAAATAATATGTTACACTGCTGATACATGTATTGTTCACAGAAGATCCCAATCGGTGAAAACTGAGAACCATTTTGACTTTTGCTCTCATTCCCACAGCCACACTCTACAGTTCACAAACAGAGACACACCAGGTGTGCTTCTTTCTCACTTGTGTAGTTTGCCTTCTATCTCAACTACTCTATTTTTCCAAGCCAAAATCTGGGATGAGGATATAAATCCTTTTTGTTTTGTTTTGATGAAGACACAAAAATCATGCTAGTTCTATTCTCTTCAGTTTGTACTTTGGAGCACATCAGGAAGCGCCCACACTGGTACAATATGAAAAATCTTGCATTTTGGTATCCTAATTCACAACATTCATTGGTGGATATAGTTTTGTTTCAAAGTATTGGTTGCAACATTAAAAAATATGGAGATTAGTCTCTGTAGGATAAGACTCCATTTCCATTTTCATAATAAAAAATGAGGCCGTGTCCTTTGATCAAAAAAAAATCTTGCCTATATTATCAACACTTACGGTTATAGTAGTACATATTTTGCTATACTCAGTGTCAACTCCTATATATTCCGCCAGGCTTAGTTGCATTTTAGAGTTGTCCTTGATGTTCGGCCCCCCTTATGTTTATTTCCTGGCTCCGTCGTTGCCTACTTCACATACAGATTGGATATTTAGTTGTATATTTAGCACCAACAAAACCATAAAGCTTACTATAGTCTCCATATATATATTTTATAGAAGATTAGATCACGTTTCTTTATACACACACAAAGAAGAATACCTTTCTATTATGATTACTTATTCATCATTATTTTAGGCATATTAGTATGGAAGCTAGGCTAGTATTGTGGTAGTGATTCCAGTTTGATCCGTTGAAATCTGCAGCTCTTTGTTCCAACTCCGAGGTTGGCGCTGATGTCATTGGTGAGAAAATTAGATGGAAAAAAACATCAAAAGCCCCTCAAAGAACATCCCACGATAATACCCAGTCTCATCTGCCGCCCTCTGATTATTGGCCAGCTTGTTGCACTATCCCATGTGAAGAAGCAATCTATCTGAGAAAGAAATTTTAAGAGGCTGGCCTATTAATTTTAAGGGGATTTTTAACCCAGCTTTTTCTGTTTAGTGCTGGTTTGGCTTGCCTTAGCTTTTATATTTGAACAATCAGGTTCACAAATAGATACCAACCTAGACACGAGCTGGATAAACCCTATCTGATTTTCTTTTCTCCACTTGAGATTTGCAGGGGGGGTTGCATTGGCCGGAGGAAAGGCAGAGGAGGGTGATGCTGATGATGCAGCAACATCATTAAGGGAGGCAAAGGAGGAGATTGGGCTTAATCCAGCCTTGGTCACTGTCGTTTCCTCGCTTGAGCACTTCTTGCCCAAGGTAAGATGTTTATGAGTTCTCGCTTATACCCCTACTGGAAAAAATCACATTGTACAGTGGACCGACTATTTAAGTGCACACTAAAAGGCATGTTAGTTTTTTTTCTTCTTAGACTTCCCAAAAACACATGCATGCAGCCAAGATTTAGGATATGCTTATAGATGTTTTGAGGATTATGTAGCAGGCTTTTCTTTACAGTCCACTTTTGCCGGATAGAATTTATCTTTGTCCCTTTGACACCACGACACCCAGACACGACACCCCTGACCCCCGACACCTCTTCGGCTTCCTGTTGACTGAAAAGGTGCTTTTCGGCCTTCCAGAGGCCGACGGGGTCATATATTTATGAATTATGAGTTAGGTCATATATTTTCCGATTTTGTTATGAAAAACATCATATATATTTGTGTTGATCGAGTGGATTTAAATGTGCAGTTGTTTCGTTGCTGCGAGGGTCTGGTGTTCGACGACCTCCCCGTGCGTTCAACGAGCTCCGCCCGGCGTTCATGGGTGAGCACAAATGACATCTCCTCCTCCCCCAATCATTTGTTATGTTCCGGTCTTCGTGCCGATGAAACATGCTAGCTGTAGGTAGATTGAATCATCAGTATGCGTGACCACTATGCGTCTCCCGTTCGAAAGGGTTACATCTATAAATATGCATGCATTTGCATATTTATAACCGTGATTCTTTCGAATTGTCCAACGTTATCCATGGACAGCCCGAGTATGTGTAGATTGGGTTCGTTTTCCCATATGCTCTGCTCCGGATCCGATGCCGAATTTCGTCAGCGCCTCCCTGTTGTTCTCCGGGTACACATCCTCTTTGCTTATTGTGGAGACGTGTATCAGGAGAACAGTGGGGAGGTGCTGCCGAAATTTTGCGTCGGATCCGGAGTAGAGCATGGGAAAGCGAACCCAATCTACACATACTCGGGTGGGATTAGGACCTATCTTTACCTATTAGCGTCTAGGTTGCATGGACGTAATAAAACTGACAAACTCTATTAACTGATGAATATGGTTTGCTGAATTATGTATATATTTCTTGTGTGTCCAGCAGCTAGGCAAGATGAGTGATCGTGCGTGGATGTACACCGGTCACACTAGTCAGAAAGACATGACCCATGAATGGATAACAAAAACCAAGGGGTTTGTGAGAGTCGCATTTGCAAATGGACAGAGACAAACCTGGTGCCCCTGTGTCGAGTGCGACAACTATCATAAGAGGTCAGAGTTTGAAATTATCAAACACCTGCAGAAGTGGGGTTTTACGCCTAATTATACGGTCTGGACATTTCATGGTGAGTCTGCCCAACGTGCCAGAGCTGAGGAGGGCCGTCGTCGCACCGACGAGCATGGTACCGGGATGGAAGACATGGTGGAAGACTTTGATGATGTTCGGGATTCGGATGATGAGATGGAGGAATCTGCAAAGGCCTTCAATGATATGTTGGAGTCTTCAAAACGTCCTCTCCACGAGCACACTAAGCTTTGTCAGTTGGATGCCATCGCACAAGTAATGGCTCTAAAGGCTCAATTCAACTTGGGCAGAGAATGCTACGACGCGATGATGACACTATTTGGACGCTTTCTACCCAAAGGCCATGTAATGCCTGCAAACCTGTACCAATCGGACAAAATCCTCCGTATACTTAAGATGCCCTATGAGAAGATAGATGCCTGTGAGAAAGGATGTGCCTTATTTAGGCTTGAGTATGCGGACTTGAAGTATTGTCCCGTTTGCCAGTCTTCCAGGTATGAAACTTGCTACTATTGGTAACATGTGTTGGATATGTGTTGGATATATTTGCGTTCATGACTATTGGTAATATGTGTTGAATATGCTATATTGGTCATATATATATATATATATATATATATATATATATGTTTGATTTTCTGTGAAAATGAATTGATATAAGAAAAAACAAAAATAAATGAGGCAATATAGGCTCTTTGCCATCCGCTGGCAGATGGCAAAGAGGCCACGTGGCAGCAACCTGTGTAGCGCTTGTCTGGCCTATTTGTTCTCTTTGCCATCGGCCAGCAGATGGCAAAGAGCCTGCATCCTTTGCCATCAGCTGGCGGATGGCAAAGAGCCTGCAGCCTTTGCCATCAGCTGGCCGATGACAAAGAGCCTGCACCCATTGCCATCAGCTGGCCGATGGCAAAGAGCCTGCAGCCTTTGCCATCTGCTGGCGGATGGCAAAGCACGCCGTTAGCCTCCTAACGTGGCTAACCCCGTTCCTCAGGCTTTGCCATCGGCCAGCTGATGGCAAAGGCTACAGGCTCTTTGCCATCTGCCAGCAGACGACAAAGAAGCCTTTACCAGAGTTTATTCAGCCGGCCCTTTGCCATCTGCTGGCAGATGGCAAAGCCCTTTGCCATCCGCCGTCCGTGGCTTTGCCATCTGCCATGGCAGATGGCGAAGTGCCTGATTCCAGTAGTGCCACAAGGCCTGGCGCAGGAGTTACATTTCCCTCTCGGGGCCCTCGGGACTGAGCTTCAGCATCTTACTACACCTGCCGTTGAGTCAATAACATGTGGACCCGCTAGGTGGCTTGTCCACATGTAATGCTCCCGAAGGCAGAGGGGCAGTGGGGCCGAGAGGGGTGAGTCGCAGGTCGACGGACGTGTGGTGTCATGGGTTCGAGCAGCGTCGTGGGAATCGCATGTGGCTGTGGTAGAAACTTGGTGCTCACTGCATTTCAGGTGGCCCACAAGTCATGCACACAAAGGCAGAGGGGTGGTGCGACCGAGAGGGGTGAGGCGCATGTCGGGGGACGTGGTGCCGTGGGTTGGAGCGGCCTCGTGGGAATCGCGAGTGGCAGTGGATGCAACGTGATGTTCGCCATAGTTGAACTTCCATGGACAAGTTGTCATGTCTACAGACACATGCATTGCATATCGATCACTGGAAGGAGTAGTAGAGAAAGCTAGGCGGATAAATAGTTCCTTATAGTCAAGCGGACCCACGCTACTACTTGTTCCAAAGACATGCACACCATCGGAATAGTCCATCAATATCAATATACACAGAGAGGAAATATATTTTTTACAAGAGAGGAAATAGTTCATCCATCCATAATGCCCTGCTGCTGGCGCAGCTTCTTCTTCTCCTTATTCTTCTTGTTCTCATTTTCCGTGGGAGACGGCCTCGCAACAAGCTCTCTGGGCCTTGCAGCTATCTCGAAACTCACACGGGCATCGAAGGTAGCATATTTTATCCGCTCGTACGTCAAGGGATAATTCTCCCATCCAGACGACCTTAATGCCAGCGTCTCGTCACCCTTCTGAAGAATTGTTCCGAGCACAAAATTTGGTACGTCGAATAGGGATGGTGTCGGTTTATCGCAATCTTCTACAGGAATTTTTATTTTGGTTTGTACGTCAGCGATGCTACAGGAATTTTTATTTTGGTTTATCGCAATCTTCTACAGGAATCTTCTACAGGAAACTTTTGTTTGTCCCCTGCGATGGCTGCCCCACAGAAGTATATGTCCTCCCGAGACAAGAAATCGTGGAGCTCACCTGGTATGGAGGGCACGTGTATGATGTGGTACACCAAAACATCATCTTCGAGGCACAGCTGAAGGACGACGGCGTGTTGGATCTTCCCAGTGGCACGCTCCGTGTACTCTGCGTCGAGACCGATGACCTTCATTTCCACCTTTTGGAGGGAGTTGGATACATTGTTGATCCACTTCCGAACAACCCTTGGGTGGTCGGTGATAGTGGCAACTATGCTCAACGAGCCTTCGACGAGGGCATGTTGGACGCTAAAAACCTGCATCTCGATCTCTTTCGCCATTTGGAACCGCTGGACCGGAGGGCTATGGTTTGGAGAATTAGGATTAGATGGCTAGTCTAACTGAAGAAGATGATTATTTAAAGGGGCTTCAGAACTACTCCAGGAGTATGTGAAGAGGTTAAAACAACGTGAATGCAGCGTGGGTTGGATGCAAATGAAGATGAAGGAGAGGTGAAGAAGCCGAGGAAAATCGGTTCCCGATGGAGAAGTAAATGGGAGAAGTGGCCTGTAGGCAGTTGATTAGATGGCTAGGTAGACTAAACGAAAAGGCTATGCGGGTAGACTGAGGAGTGGTACATGTCCGTGTACGTGCCCATCCTTCTAGCGCTAGATGTGCCACTGGCTAGTCGGTGTCACTCTTTCGAATCACCGTGGCGAGACACTTTTTATTTCTGCACCCCTCCTGACGGGTGGGACCTATGCAAACAGATATAAAAAATGTGTCGTAGCTGGTTCGGATGGATATTGGTGCGTGCGTGGGATACACAACATTCTATGGTTAATGAATATGCGGTTATCCTCAAAAAAGAAAAAGCCTTCTTTGCGCTTCCGCATGCACGAGAATTTGGTTCTGCTCGCAATATGGATGGTACCTGGAGGATGAAGTGAACCCAGAGGCATGCATGCTAGCACGGGAGACCTATTTCCGCTATACAGTACTACTCCGTATGTTCCTACTAGTAGTAGTACAACTGTGGTACACTTGATGGTCAAAATATTATTCATCCGGTCCTCACTGTGAAGTGACAAGACCCTGCGCCTGAGGTGGCACTAGTCCAGGTGGCATGTTCGGGTTACCAAAGTCAGCCTCACCTTGTGCATTGTGCAGTCACTGTCAGCGCTATATAGCATGCCTCGCCTCATCTCCCTCTCCCCTAGCACCACTCCATCTCCATACCCGTCTCGCCGGAGATCCTGAGGTCACTCTTCATCATCTCACTGTGCCCCCGCGTACCCTCGCCTCGCTCGCCTCCCCCAGTACCACTGTTCCCTCGCTAGCCGCTCCAGCATCGAGAGCCTTCTCCCCCGTAAATCAAGCCCCCAAAATCCCACCTTCCAAACCCCACCATGGCCGAACGCGAACCGCGCAACATCCATATGAGCCGTGATTGGAGCAAGCTCCCCAGTGACATCCTTGACCTATGTTGTTCGTGTATGGATATGTTGAGCGCCGTGCGGCTGGCTGCATGCTCGAGGGACATGCACACGGCCATCGTCGAAGCGAGGCCTAAGCTTTTCAAGACACCCTACTTGCTGCTATCTGGTCTTGCAAGATTTTCTCACCATGATATGGAGGCGTACATGATGCCCCTCGACTTCAATCCAATCTCCATTAGCCGAAACTTCTTTGCAGGTATGTAGCGGGTCGCCGTACATCATTTCCCTCGATTTTGATCCGATCACCATCGCCCGAAATTTCTTGGCAGGTATGTACTGGCTTGGCATGAATTCCCACTGGATGGCTGCCGTCAGAGAAGACGGGAAAAATTTGGTGCTCGTGAACTTCCAGACCTCCCATGAGATTATCCTTCCTCCGTTGAATTATATAGAGTTTTACCATCACGGTCCAAGTCATCTAGATTACCACGTCAGTTGGACAGACCTTGTTTTGCAGAAGATTGTAATCTTCCAAGTGCCCACACGACATGCGGATTACGCAGACTTCAAGCTAATTTCCTTGTTCGACCGCGAACTCGCCTATCTTTACGTCGGTGCCTTCTTTAGCTGGAGACAACTCAGCTCACAGTGGATCATCGTCGAAGCTGATACACACTTCTGTGATGCTATTGAAAACAATGGCATCTTCTACGCGATCGACAAAGCAGATGGCACCACGTATTGCTGGGACGGCGCGTGTAAGTTATTTCCATCTGATGTTAATGATAATGCCATGACACTGTTTGAACTTTTTGTGATGATTGGCATATCCCTGTTTGAGCAGAATTTGAGTAGAACTATGGCAATGTATTAGAGACGACATAAATCAGCTATATTTGGAATGAGTTAATTCATGTGATTGACCATGTCATTACAGCCAATTTGTACCCCTGAATAATCAAACGGTTAGGAAGATATGGATATTCTCCTTATTTTATAGTAATCTATATACTACTAAATATGAGTGTGTATCAATGGCCATGTTAGTTTCCTCATTTTCATGATGTAGAAACATGCATCACACTGTTGGTTTCATCTAACCATACATTAGGGAAGTAAATATGCATATGGAGAACTCTATATTTGGAAGTAGTGAAATCCTGTAATGCTTACCATGTGCACATACCTATATTCGCCCTTCAGCAATCAATGGCTAGAATAATATCCTCACAAAAAATTTGCCCATAGAACATGAGTATATAACAATGCATGGTCTGTTAGTTTCCTTGAAGAATTTGTTTGTGAGGAAAGAACATGATTACATAACATGCATGACATGGTAGTTTCCTGTGAAGAATCGATTGCGAGATAACATGAGTATAACCATGCATGGCGCTTCTATATTTTCGAACCCAGTATACATTTCCCTGTATTTTCCTCCCAGTTCCAACAGGGACATATCAATGATATTTCTTGCATTATCCTACTCATACTTTGAACAATGCTGATCTTACATTAACAATGCCTGTCCTTTTTGATATGATGCAGTGTCCCTACAGTTACTGCCCTTTGTAATCACACCACCTTTGCCAAAAATAGGGAAGCACAACTGGTTCCTCGCTCGATCAGACGACGGCAAAAGACTGATGATCATTCGGACACATGAGCCGGAAAAGTTATATTGCAAAAACCCCACTGTGTACAAGCACCATGAAATAGTGAGTATCTGGACAGTGGCTGTTACGTCTATGAGCAGGATACCAGCTTGTTGGGGCCTTCAGGATTTTTGAGTTGGAGGCGGGTAAACACCCTTGGTTCACGCTCTCTGTTTCTCGGACTCAATTATCCGATTAACCAGGAGATCACCGTTGGCAAGGACCTTGATGGCAGAGAGGCTCTGTTTGCTATGGAAAACTGCGTCTACACGGCAAGCCCTAGGACTTCGGGAGCAAGCTCCCCTGATTGTCAACGATACAGCTTGCAGCCAAAAGAACGTGAGAATGACAAAGGCATCTGGATGAACTTTGATCCTTGGACGTCTCAAGTCCGACAGGCAGTGATGTGGTTCAAGCCTTCAGGTTGATAGGTAATTGGGCTGTTGCGTTGAAAGGGTGGAGTACTGGTGTCTCCGGATCACTGGTCGCTGAAGCGGGGCTGCAAATTATGATGGTGTTGGATCATCCCTCCTCGAATTACTTATTGTCTTTGCTGCTTGTTATGGATGGGTAGTTCTCTCTTTTGTTATGCATATTCCTTGTCATTTGGTCATCCTCGTCTATGTCACTCTTACTATGTAATAGTTGCCTCTATTTAGAATGTCTTTCTCGTCTGGATCACGAGAGTCTAAGCGCTGCAGATGGGTGCGTTTTGGTGGTGTAGCAAGACTTCTTATGAACTATCATGTCTTGTTGTTTATGTCAGTAGTAGTCACTAGTCAGTGTTTGAATGTTGTATATATCGTTGTTTCGAACTATTTATTTTCTCGAACTGCTGGTGGGCTAAATGAGGGCATCACCATTCTCCAATGTTCAGAGTATATCTCCTTTTTTTAAGTTATAACTTGAGCTCAGTGTCTTTTCAATGATGTACACTTGTTTGGGCCAGTGAGGTGTGGTTGAATATGGGCCGAGTAGTAATGCAATGCCAAACAGGTCAATTATGACTCTCAGGCCGGGCTCTCAAAAGATCCTCAAGAAAAAGGCCGGGCTCTCAAAAAAAGAAAGAATAAGGACTCTTAGGCCGAAATTGGGCGCCACCGGTGTTTTCGTGCGCTTCCGCGCCGAGAGCATATTGGCGCGTGTTCGAAATTCATGCTACCTTTTCATCCCCAATCTCCCGCCCCTCCCGCACCTCTGGAATCTCGATCCCTACTCTAGTTCCCCCAAATCCCCCTCCTATACTCCCTGTACTCAAGCGCACTATCATGTCGCTGGTCAACGCGGATCTCCGAGCCGGAGATCCTGAGGTTCGTCCTGCCTTCGGGCGCCGCGTGTTGTCGCTCAACAGCGGCATGGTGGCACTTGACGACCAGTTTGCCGGCAAAGTGCTGATGGTAACCATCAACGGCGACCGGCCTCCCGTCTCGCCGGACGACCTTGTCAAAGCTCTTGGCATTGCGCACGGCATCCAAATAAGTGACTTGCTCATCGAAGTCTGTCCGCCACTGGTTGATTTCTTCGTCAGGTTTCGGACAAATTTCAATTGCAGTCGCGTGTTCGAATCTTCCCGGCGTTTGTTTTGTGATGGCGCGCTGGCGAGCTTTGATCGGTGGCACCCAGGATGGGGCTCAGTGCCCTCTGAGCTTGTGTTTTTAACAAAGATTACCTTCCACGGCATGCCTCGACGTGCTTGGAACAGCGAGTCCATGAATGAGCTTATCAACGACCTTGGAGGTGAGCTCGTAAGTATGTTTGTTCCTCCAGACAGCTGGGCTCTGACGGTTATGGCATGGATGAAGAAGCCGTCCACCATACCGAAGGTGATTGGTGTTGAGATACTGGTGCAGGAACCGGGGTTGTACTATTCGTCGCCACCAAGGCCGCCGCGGACCACGTTAGGAATGTACCTGTATCGAGTGTTCAAGCATGTCGAAGAAGTGGTCAATCCATCAATCGAAGTCATGCCGCCGCCGCTGGTGCCAGGGTCCGTTGACAACGTCTATTACAGGAGTCAACGTCATACTTTCCCCGTGTTGCTCGGAACGATGGATGGCACAGGGCCTACTCCATCGCGCGGCGGAGGCCACTGCTTCTTTGGGAGAAGAGGCAGGGCTGGCTGCCTAGATGTGCTCTAATTTGATGTAACAACTGAATATTGTCAGATACTAGTTAAATCGGAGTTATGGGTGTGAAGCACTCATGTGCCAGTACATTTGATTGTGACCTGTTCTATTTTTGTACCTGGACTTTTTTTAGAAAGGGTTGTACGTCAACTTAATGTGCTAGCAGAACTTATTGTGTTGTCTGTCTGTTTTCTTTGCACAACATTCAAGATATTTCCCCGTCATTGATAAATACGATGAACCGTTATGTACGACTTTGTTGGTTTCAACATAGCCCTACCCGTAGCGATCCACTGCTTCCACCATGATTGTGCCGCCTGCGTGAAATTTTTGTATGCAAGTTCAGTGTGCTATGATGTTCTATATGATTGTGTCAACTATATAAGTTTTTACTGAGCATCAGCAATGCATTTGGCTGAATGATGTATTTGTGAGCATCGACCGATGGGTCTCTCTCTCACACACACACACGCACGCACACACACACACAAGTGGGACCCGTTGAATTATTTCTTCGCTTGTGACAGCTTTTAATTAGGTTCCATTGTACTCTTAACTTTTTTCTTAAGTTATTAATTGAGCTCAGTGACTTCAAAAAGTTGTACAGAAGCCTTGTTTGGGCCTTTCCGGCGTCGCTGAATGTGGGCTGGGTAGCCATATCAAGTTGTATTGTACTACACATGTCTTTTTTTGAACATCAGCAATGCAACTAGGCCGACAGTTGTACACAATATCCAGGTCAACTTGTTATTCTCCGCCCCGCTGGGCTGCAAATCTTTCCTAGGAGGGATGCATTAGGCTTAACAAGAAAATGGGCTTTAAGAAATAATAAATGGGATGTAATTATAAAAACTGGGCAGTAACTATAAAAAATGCACCAAATACGTAATTAGTTTAAAAAAATATTATTTTGGATTTTGAAAAGTTTAATTTCATTACTTGTTGCGCGTGTAATACAAATTTATTTTAAAATTATATTTAATCTGACTAGAATTTTCGGGATAAAAATATTTCGGATCCCATCAAAATGTGGGAAATTTTATTGAATTATGTTTTGAGTGGTTGGTTGGAATTATTAATCGTTGTCCTAGCTAGAAAATGGGTTGTACTTTTGACAAACTGTAAATGGGTTGTAGTAAATTCCATTAGAATTCAAAAATGGGTTGTACATTCTTACAAATCGTAAATGGGCTATATGTTCTCTACCACACACTTGTGGGCCTACTAAGTTGGCGTGTCCCCTAAATAAAACTAAGTTGACGCATATAGAAGGCTTTGTCAACTTATAGTCAACACACGGTTCTAGCAGCAGTAGCCGTTTGATGTCCATCCAACGGATGTCGTGCTTCTTCTTCAATCTCGGATATTCTTGCTTCATCCGCCTAAAAAATAATTCCTCCCCCTGACATCTGGGCACGCCATTTTGGAGGCTGACCTAGGGGCCTACTAAGTTGACGCGTACCAAGGGCTCTGTCAACTTAGTCAATATAAACGATTCTAGCTGCAGTGACCGTACGATGTCCATGCAACGGCCGTCATGCTTCTTCAACCTCTGGTCTTCTTGCTCCAGCCGCCCAAACCAGCGCCGGCCGTGCCGCCTACTCCTGCCTCCCGTGTCCGGCTGTGCTGCCACCGCTGGCCATGCCATCCCTCTATACTCACGCACACCTCCTGTTATTATCCGGCGACGGTAGCCTCGCACCGCAGCCGAAGCAGTCAACCCACGTACTCCCCTCCACGTGGGCATCCACTGCCGCGTCTTCCCCGGCTCTGCGTCGTTCCCTTCCTAGGCCTCGCCGTCGTCCACCGCCTTGGTGCTCTCAGCGCGGCGTGGTCAACGTGGTCAACGAACGGCATCCATCGGAAGTGGACTGTACGTGGAGAGGTTGACAGCTAGGTCCATGGCCGCACACAAGGAAATGCCTCCTTATTACGTGCAAAATAATGATTCCTCCGCCTGACAGCTGGGACCCACCGGAAGGGCCTCTGTATTTCGCAAAAAAAAACGTTTCCCCCGCTGACAGCTCGGACCCACCAGCTATATCTTCGCACACAAGGAAGTGCCTCCTTATTACGCACAAATAAATGAATACCCCCCTGCTAGCTGGGACCCACCATAGTGGGAGGCTGACTTGTGGGCCTACTAAGTTGACGCGAACGGAGGGCTTTGTCAACTTAGTCAATATGAACGATTCTAGCTGCAGTGACCGTACGATGTCCATCCAACGGCCGTAGTGCTTCTTCAACCTCTGGTCTTCTTGCTCCAGCCGCCAACCAGCGCCGGTCGTGCCGCCTGGTCCTGCCTCCCGTGGCCGGCTGTGCTGGCGCGGAGGCCTCACCGCCCCCTACTACTCCCGCCGCTGGCCAGGCCATCCCTCTACTCACCCACACCCCCTGTTATTCTGCGGCGACGGCAGCCTCACACCGCAGCCGAACCAGTGAACCCTCGTACTCCTCTTCGCGTGGGCATCCACTGCTGCGTCTTCCCCGGCTCCACGTCGTCCCCTTCCTAGGCCTCGCCGTCGTGCACCGCCTTGGTGCTCTCAGCGCAGCATGGTCAATATGGTCAAGGAACGACTTCCATCGGAAGAGTACTGTACATGGAGAGGTTGACAGCTGGGTCCGCGCTACAGCAAGGAAGTGCCTCCTTATTATGCGTAAAATAATGATTCCTCCACCTGACAGCAGGGACCCACCGGACGGGCCACCGTATTTCATGAAAAAAATGTTTCCCCCCTGACTGCTGGGACCCACCAGCTTCATCTTCGCACGCAAGGAAGTGCCTGACAGTCGGGACCCACCTGGTCGAAGCATACGTACCGTTGTCATTCTGGTCGCGAACGTGTACGTACATACTGGTCGATTGGTTTGTCTGTAGGCTACAGCGATGAACTATGGCCGAGTAAGGAAGGGCACGTGTCGTAGTAGAGGCGCGCACGTAGCATGTACACGTACGTACAGCCACGATGCAAGAAAGTAAATACGGCCACGTACGTACATACGGGCGGGGTCTCGAACGCCTACTCGCGCATACGTACGGCCAGGGCTCGTGTACATGGCTGGGTCCAAACAGAGAAATTGCATCGTCGTGTTCATCGGGAGCCAACCGGCTTGGATGGAACAACCGATCAAAATGAGGCCCGGCGTACCGCAGAACGGAGGAAACAGCCTCGTTTCGACCGCCTACGGTCGAAACGGGATCCTGTTCACCGGGAGGGGTGTGGAGTACCGCAAAACGGAGGAAACAGACTTCTCTTGGACCTCCTACGGTCGAAACGGGGTCCTATTGATCGGGAGGGGTGTGGCGTACCGTAAAACGGAGGAAACAGACTTGTGTTGGAGCGCTACGGTCGAAATGGGGGTCCTATTCATCGGGAGGGGTGTGGCGTACCGCAAAACGGGACTCCACGGGCTACTGTTCATCTCCACCGTCGACCTCCTCCAGCCTCCACGGGCTACTGTTCATCCACCATCGACCTCCTCCAGCTTCCACCTGCGACTGTTCATCCACGGGCGCCTGTTCATCTAGCCTCCACCGCTCCTCCACCGGCTACTAGTTCAACCAGCCCTCTCCACGGGGTCCTGTTCAACCACCCCTCCACGGGCTACTGTTCATCCAGCCCTCCACCGGCTACTGTTCATCCAGCCCTCCACAGGGTCGTCCTATTCATCCAGCCCTCCACGGGGTCCTGTTCATCCACCTCCCAACCGGCTCGATCGATCGGGGTCCTGTTCATCCAGCGGCAACGACCTCTACTACCACGGGGTCCTGTTCATCCAACCCCCCACCGGGAACTATTCATCCAACCCCCCACCCAACAACGCTCACTGTTCATCAAGGAAAGGAGGCAATAGTTTGATCGGCTTCAGTTAGCAGCAGTAGCGAAGGAATCGCTTGATCGGGTTCTGTTAACAGCCAGATCGATCGATCGCTCGGGTTCAGTAACGCGTAGCCTGCAGTGCAATTGCTCGGGTTCAGTAGGCGAACGCCTCGCTCGGGTTCAGTTAGAGCCCAACGCCTCGCACCCACGTGCGTACGTGTACGAGAGAAACGTGCATCGCTCGGCCCCCGACCACCCACCGTAACCGGGAAATCCCCGATATTTTCCTCGCCCTCGCTTCTACCAGGGTTTTTTCCGTCATGGACGTCCCAAAAAATGTCATGCAGCTGCGTCTCCAGCCCGCCTAGGACGAAAAGCCCATTTTATGTCATGATTTTTTGTCATAGAAGTAGGAGCCCACCACATCTATGATGATACCGGGCTTTGTCACAATTATCGTCATAGAAGTGTCATAAGCATGATAGAAACAAATTTCGTTCGGCCCAAAATGTCACGGATGTGTCTTTTTTTTGTAGTGCCCCCGGCCACCTCCATATTGTCTGGCCATCTCCACCTCCATAGTGTCCAACCATCTGCACCTCTTCCGCTTCTGGCAAATGGGTAGGGAACTGTAGATCAGGTTCGAAGGGGTGACATACATCACCTCTGTGCTGAGGGGGTAGGCCATCTAAACACCAAAAGGCCCCCTGGAAAGCATACTTTTGTGGGTCCCACGTGCCACCTGGATCAAACATAGAATGACCACTAGGCCCAAAGGCACCGCCAGCCGCCATGGGTTCAAAGCGACACCCTTGAAGTGTTGGGAATCATTGCATGGAAAACAAAAAAAATTCTATGCACACGCAATGATCTATCCATGGAGATGCATAGCAACGAGAGGGAGAGTGTGTCTATGTACCCTCGTAGACCATAAGCGGAAGCGTTTATCAACGCGGTTGATGTAGTCGTAAACCTTCACGATCCGTCCCGATCAAGTACCGAACGTACGGCACCTCCGCGTTCAGCCCACGTTCAGCTCGATGACGTCCTGTGAAGGAAATATACCCTAGAGGCAATAATAAAGTTATTATTTATTTCCTTATTTCATGATAAATGTTTATTATTCATGCTAGAATTGTATTAACCGGAAACATAATACATGTGTGAATACATAGACAAACATAGTGTCACTAGTATGCCTCTACTTGACTAGCTCGTTAATCAAAGATGGTTAAGTTTCCTAACCATAGACATGAGTTGTCATTTGATTAACGGGATCACATCATTAGGAGATTGATGTGATTGACTTGACCCATTCCGTTAGCTTAGCACTTGATCGTTTAGTATGTTGCTATTGCTTTCTTCATGACGTATACATGTTCCTATGACTATGAGATTATGCAACTCCCGTTTACCGGAGGAACACTTTGTGTGCTACCAAACGTCACAACGTAACTGGGTGATTATAAAGGTGCTCTACAGGTGTCTCCAAAGGTACTTGTTGGGTTGGCGTATTTTGAGATTAGGATTTGTCACTCCGATTGTCGGAGAGGTATCTCTGGGCCCACTCGGTAATGCACATCACTATAAGCCTTGCAACCATTGTAACTAATGAGTTAGTTGCGGGATGATGTATTACGAAACGAGTAAAGACACTTGCCGGTAACGAGATTGAACTAGGTATTGAGATACCGACGATCAAATCTCGGGCAAGTAACATACCGATGACAAAGGGAACAAACGTATGTTGTTATGCGGTTTGACCGATAAAGATCTTCGTAGAATATGTAGGAGCCAATATGGGCATCCAGGTTCCGCTATTGGTTATTGACCAGGAAGTGTCTCGGTCATGTCTACATAGTTCTCGAACCCGTAGGGTCCGCACGCTTAACGTTCGTTGACGATATAGTACTATGAGTTATGTATGTTGGTGACCGAATGTTGTTCGGAGTTCCGGATAAGATCACGGACATGACGAGGAACTCCGGAATGGTCCGGAGATAAAGATTGATATGTGGATAGTAGTGTTTGATCTCCGAAAAGGGTTCCGGAATCCATCGGAAGGGGTTCCGGATGTTTCCCAAAATGTTTGGGTACGAGAACACTTTATTTGGGCCAAAGGGGAAAGCCCACAAGGTTTTTGGAAAGCGCAAAAGGAAGTTTTGCGGAGTCCAGGGGCCAGATGCCAGGGTCCCTGGCGTCTGGGTCCAGACGTCGGGAACCCTGGCGTCTGGTCCTGGAGTCCGAGAAGGACTCTTACCTTTCGGGTGAAACCGACTTTTTGGAGGCTTTTACTCCAAGTTTCGACCCCAAGGCTCAACATATAAATAGAGGGGTAGGGCTAGCACCCAAGACACATCAAGAAACACCAAGCCGTGTGCCGGCAACCCCGTCCCCTCTAGTTTATCCTCCGTCATAGTTTCTGTAGTGCTTGGCGAAGCCCTGCGGAAATTGTTCTTCACCAACACCGTCACCACGCCGTCGTGCTGCCGGAACTCATCTAATACTTCGCCCGTCTTGCTGGATCAAGAAGGCGAGGACGTCATCGAGCTGAACATGTGCAGAACTCGGAGGTGCCGTGCGTTCGGTACTTGGATCGGTCGGATCGTGAAGACGTACGACTACATCAACCGCGTTGATAAACGCTTCCGCTTACGGTCTACGAGGGTACGTAGACTACACTCTCCCCTCTCGTTGCTATGCATCACCACGATCTTGCGTGTGCGTAGGAATTTTTTTGAAACTACTACGTTCCCCAACATCCTGGCCTTCTCGATCCAGCAAGAGAGGCGAAGTAGTAGATGAGTTCCGGCAGCACAATGGCGTGGTGACGGTTGGTGATGAAGAACAATCTTTGCAGGGCTTCACCAAGCACTACAGAAACTAGATGGAGGATAAACTAGAGGGACGGGGTTGCATGGCACACGGTTTGGTGAATCTTGATGTGTCTTGGGTGCTAGCCCTGCCCCTCTATTTATATGTTGAGCCTTGGGGTCGAAACTTGGAGTAAAAGCCTCCTCAAAGTCGGTTATGCCTGTAAGGAAGAGTCCTACTCAGATTTCCAGGACCAGACGCCACAGTCCTTGGCGTCTGGCCAAGACGCCATGGGCCTCAGCGTCTGGCCCAGGGCCAGACGCCAGGGTCTCCGGCGTTTGGCCCCCTGGCCTCCGCAAAACTCCTTTTGCATCTACCTAAAGCCTCGTGGGCTTAACCCCTTGGCCTAACCATATCATCCTATATATCAATATTTACCTCCGGACCTCCTCGTCATGTCCGTGATCGCATCCGGGACTCCGAACAACATTCGGTCACCAACATATATAACTCATATAATCCTATATCGTGAACGAACGTTAAGCGCGTGGACCCTACGGGTTCGAGAACTTGTAGACATGACCGAGACACCTCTCTGGTCAATAACCAATAGCGGAACCTGGATGCCCATATTGGCTCCTACATATTCTACGAAGATCTTTATCTGTCAAACCTTATGACAACATACGTAATTCACTTTTTCCATCGGTATGTTACTTGCCCGAGATTCGATCGTCAGTATCTTCATACCTAGTTCAATCTCGTTACCGGCAAGTCTCTTTACTCGTTCCGTAATACATCATTCTGCAACTAACTCATTAGTCACTTTTCTTGCAAGGTTCTTATGATGTGTATTACCGAGAGGGCCTAGAGATACCTCTCCGATACTCGGTGTGACAAATCCTAATCTTGATCTATGCCAACTCAACAAACACCTTCGGACATACCTGTAGAGCATCTTTATAATCACCTAGTTACGTTGTGACGTTTGATAGCACACAAGACATTCCTCCGGTATCCGGGAGTTGCATAATCTCATAGTCGAAGGAATATGTATTTGACATGAAGAAAGCAATAGCAATAAAACTGAACGATCAATATGCTATGCTAACGGATGGGTCTTGTCCATCACATCATTCTCCTAATGATGCGATCGCGTTCATCAAATGACAACACATGTCTATGGTTAGGAAAGTTAACCATCTTTGATTAATGAGCTAGTCTAGTGGAGGCTTACTAGGGACACGGTGTTTTGGCTATGTATCCACACATGTATCAAGTTTCTGGTTAATACAATTCTAGCATGAACAATAAAGATTTATCATGATATAAGGAAATATAAAATAACAACTTTATTATTGCCTCTAGGGCATATTTCCTTCATGAATGGCAAAATTTGTGCTCGCCCAAGATCGTTTAGCTCCAACCTACCAGAATTGATAAAATCAACCCCGAACCAAGCACATACTTTGACCAAAAGGCAAGGATACCAGATAAATCCTTTCTCGCAAAAAATCTCGAACCAGCACACCATCAGAAACTAATTCGCAACATAAATCATTAATAATAACTGAATTATTCTCAGCTAAATTCATGTCATCAGAGGATGCAAGAGTACGAGTCCCACTCCTCCCCTCATTTGGTAAGACGCATTCACTACAATCCTCAATAGCAAGATAATCAAAATCTAAGATTTTTCATAGCTCATGGTTTACCCTTCCTTGAACTAGAATTATTAACCACAATTCTCACTCCACTCAATCATCAAGGAGAATGCAAGTATTTTGAAGGAAAACATGACTTACTTAGGTTTAACGAGTTCCCACCCTCCTCGTTGAAATCTTCCCCGGCCAGCCAGAAGCGGTTACCGGCCGGGGAGACCCCTACCCCGTCGTCACGGGGCGAGAGAGGCTTGTTGGGGATCGTAGCAGAAATTAAAATTTTCTACGCATCACCAAGATCATTCTATGGAGTTTACTAGCAACGAGAGGGGAGGAGTGCATCTACATACCCTTGTAGATCGCGAGCGGAAGCGTTCAAGAGAACGGGGTTGATGGAGTCCTACTCGTCGTGATCCAAATCACCGATGATTCAAGCGCCGAACGGACGGCACCTCCGCGTTCAACACACGTACGGAGCGGTGACGTCTCCCAAGCCTTGATCCAGCAAGGAGGAGAGAGAGGTTGAGGAAGAAGGCTCCAACAGCAGCACGACGGCGTGGTGGTGGTGGAGTGACAGTTCTCCGGCAGGGCTTCGCCAAGCACACGCGGAGGAGGAGAGGTGTTGGGGAGGGGAGGGGCTACACCTTGGATGTGGTGCTGCAGCCCTCCCCTCACCCCTCTATTTATAGGGAGAAGGGGGAAGGGGGCCAGCCCCTCTAGATGGGATCTAGAGGGGGGCGGCGACCAAGGGGGAGGTGGCTTGCCCCCCAAGCAAGGGGGGGCGCCCCCCTTTAGGGTTTCCCCCAAACCCTAGGCGCATAGGCCCTAGGGGGGTTGGTGCCCAGCCCACTAAGGGCTGGTTCCCTTCCACCTACAGCCCATAAGGCCCTCCGGGGCAGGTGGACCCTCCCGGTGGACCCCCGGAACCCCTCCGGTGGTCCCGGTACAATACCGGCATACCCCCGAATATTTCCGGTGACCGTATGGTGACTTCCCATATATAAATATTTACCTCCGGACCATTTCGGAACTCCTCGTGACGTCCGGGATCTCATCCGGGACTCCGAAAAACATTCGGTAATCACATACAATCCTTCCTTATAACCCTAGCGTCATCGAACCTTAAGTGTGTAGACCCTACGGGTTCGGGAATCATGCAGACATGACCGAGACACCTCTCTAGCCAATAACCAATAGCGGGATCTGGATACCAATGTTGGCTCCCACATGTTCCACGATGATCTCATCGGATGAACCACGATGTCGAGGATTCAAGCAATCCCGTATACAATTCCCTTTGTCAATCGGTACGTTACTTGCCCGAGATTCGATCGTCGGTATCCCAATACCTCGTTCAATCTCGTTACCGGCAAGTCACTTTACTCGTTCCGTAATGCATGATCCCGTGACTAACTACTTAGTCACATTGAGCTCATTATGATGATGCAATACCGAGTGGGCCCAGAGATACCTCTCCGTCATACGGAGTGACAAATCCCAGTCTCGATCCAAGCCAACCCAACAGACACTTTCGGAGATACCTGTAGTGCACCTTTATAGCCACCCAGTTACGTTGTGACGTTTGGTACACCCAAAGCATTCCTACGGTATCCGGGAGTTGCACGATCTCATGGTCTAAGGAAATGATACTTGACATTAGAAAAGCTTCAGCAAACGAACTACACGATCTTGTGCTATGCTTAGCATTGGGTCTTGTCCATCACATCATTCTCCTAATGATGTGATCCCGTTATCAATGACATCCAATGTCCATGGTCAGGAAACCGTAACCATCTATTGATCAACGAGCTAGTCAACTAGAGGCTCACTAGGGAGATGTTATGGTCTATGTGTTCACACATGTATTACGATTTCCGGATAACACAATTATAGCATGAACAATAGACAATTATCATGAACAAGGAAATATAATAATAACCATTTTATTATTGCCTCTAGGGCATATTTCCAACAATCTCCCACTTGCACTAGAGTCAATAATCTAGTTACATTGTGATGAATCGTACACCCATAGAGTTCTGGTGTTGATCATGTTTTGCCCGTGGAAGAGGTTTAGTCAACGGATCTACGACATTCAAATCCGTATGTACTTTACAAATATCTATGTCTCCATTTTGAACATTTTCACGAATGGAGTTGAAGCGACGCTTGATGTGCCTGGTCTTCTTGTGAAACCTGGGCTCCTTGGCAAGGGCAATAGCTCCAGTGTTGTCACAGAAGAGAGTCATCGGCCCCGATGCATTGGGAATAACTCCTAGGTCAGCAATGAACTCCTTCATCCAGATTGCTTCATGTGCTGCCTTCGAGGCTGCCATGTACTCCGCTTCACATGTAGATCCCGCCACGACGCTTTGCTTGCAACTGCACCAGCTGACTACCCCACCATTCAAAATATACACGTATCCGGTTTGTGACTTAGAGTCATCCAGATCTGTGTCGAAGCTAGCATCGACGTAACCCTTTACGACGAGCTCTTCGTCACCTCCATAAACGAGAAACATATCCTTAGTCCTTTTCAGGTACTTCAGGATGTTCTTGACCGCTGTCCAGTGTTCCATGCCGGGATTACTTTGGTACCTTCCTACCAAACTTACGGCAAGGTTTACGTCAGGTCTGGTACACAACATGGCATACATAATAGACCCTCTGGCCGAGGCATAGGGGACGACACTCATCTTTTCACTATCTTCTGCCGTGGTCGGGCATTGAGCCGTGCTCAATCTCACACCTTGCAATACGGGAAAGAACCCCTTCTTGGACTGATCCATATTGAACTTCTTCAATATCTTGTCAAGGTATGTGCTTTGTGAAAGACCTATGAGGCGTCTCGATCTATCTCTATAGATCTTGATGCCTAATATGTAAGCAGCTTCTCCAAGGTCCTTCATTGAAAAACACTTATTCAAGTAGGCCTTTATACTTTCCAAGAATTCTATATCATTTCCCATCAATAGTATGTCATCCACATATAATATGGGAAATGCTATAGAGCTCCCACTCACTTTCTTGTAAACACATGCTTCTCCATAAGTCTGTGTAAACCCAAACGCTTTGATCATCTCATCAAAGCGAATGTTCCAACTCCGAGATGCCTGCACCAGCCCATAGATTGAGCGTTGGAGCTTGCATACTTTGTCAGCATTCTTAGGATCGACAAAACCTTCCGGCTGCATCATATACAATTCTTCCTTAAGGAAGCCGTTAAGGAATGCCGTTTTGACGTCCATTTTCCATATTTCATAATCGTAGAATGCGGCAATTGCTAACATGATTTGGACGGACTTCAGCTTCGCTACGGGTGAGAAGGTCTCATCGTAGTCAACTCCTTGAACTTGTCGATAACCCTTAGCGACAAGTCGAGCTTTATAGATGGTAACATTTCCATCCGCGTCCGTCTTCTTCTTAAAGATCCATTTATTTTCTATCGCTCGCCGATCATCGGGCAAGTCTGTCAAAGTCCACACTTTGTTTTCATACATGGATCCTATCTCGGATTGCATGGCTTCAAGCCATTTGTTGGAATCTGTACCCGCCATTGCTTCTTCATAGTTCGAAGGTTCACCGTTGTCCAACAACATGACTTCAAGGACAGGGTTGCCGTACCACTCTGGTGCGGAACGTGTCCTTGTGGACCTATGAAGTTCAGTGGTAACTTGATCATGATCGTCATCATTAACTTCCTCTCTAGTCGGTGCAGGCACCACAGAAACATTTTCTTGTGCTGCGCTACTTTCCGGTTCGAGAGGGGTCATCTCATCAAGTTCCACTTTCCTCCCACTTACTTCTTTCGAGAGAAACTCTTTCTCCAGAAAGGACCCGTTCTTGGCAACGAAGATCTTGCCTTCGGATCTGAGGTAGAAGGTATACCCAATGGTTTCCTTAGGGTATCCTATGAAGACGCATTTTTCCGACTTGGGTTCGAGCTTTTCAGGTTAAAGTTTCTTGACATAAGCATCGCATCCCCAAACTTTAAGAAACGACAGCTTAGGTTTCTTTCCAAACCATAATTCATACGGTGTCGTCTCAACGGATTTTGACGGAGCCCTATTTAAAGTGAATGCGGCAGTCTCTAAAGCATAACCCCAGAATGATAGCAGTAGATCGGTAAGAGACATCATAGATCGCACCATATCCAATAGAGTGCGATTACGACGTTCGGACACACCATTACGCTGTGGTGTTCCAGGCGGCGTGAGTTGTGAAACAATTCCACATTTCCTTAAGTGTGTGCCAAATTCGTGACTCAAATATTCTCCTCCACGATCTGATCGTAAGAACTTTATTTTCCTGTCACGTTGATTCTCAACCTCACTCTGAAATTCCTTGAACTTTTCAAAGGTCTCAGACTTGTGTTTCATTAAGTAAACATACCCATATCTACTCAAGTCATCAGTGAGGGTGAGAACATAACGATAGCCACCGCGAGCCTCAACGCTCATTGGACCGCACACATCAGTATGTATGATTTCCAATAAGTTGGTTGCTCGCTCCACTGTTCCGGAGAACGGAGTCTTGGTCATTTTGCCCATGAGGCATGGTTCGCACGTGTCAAATGATTCATAATCAAGAGACTCCAAAAGTCCATCTGCATGGAGTTTCTTCATGCGTTTGACACCAATGTGACCAAGGCGGCAGTGCCACAAGTATGTGGGACTATCATTATCAACCTTACATTTCTTGGCATTCACACTATGAATATGTGTAACATCACATTCGAGATTCATTAAGAATAAACCATTGACCAGCGGGGCATGACCATAAAACATATCTCTCATATAAATAGAACAACCATTATTCTCGGATTTAAATGAGTAGCCATCTCGCATTAAACGAGATCCAGATACAGTGTTCATGCTCAAAGCTGGCACTAAATAACAATTATTGAGGTTTAAAACTAGTCCCGTAGGTAAATGTAGAGGTAGCGTGCCGACGGCGATCACATCGACCTTGGAACCATTCCCAACGCGCATCGTCACCTCGTCCTTCGCCAGTCTCCGCTTATTCCGCAGCTCCTGCTTTGAGTTACAAATATGAGCAACCGCACCGGTATCAAATACCCAGGAGCTACTACGAGCGCTGGTTAGGTACACATCTATAACATGTATATCACATATACCTTTGGTATTGCCGGCCTTCTTATCCGCTAAGTACTTGGGGCAGTTCCGCTTCCAGTGACCGTTTCCCTTGCAATAAAAGCACTCAGTCTCAGGCTTGGGTCCATTCTTTGTCTTCTTCCTGGTAGCTTGCTTACCGGGCGCGGCAACTCCCTTGCCGTCTTTCTTGAAGTTCTTCTTACCCTTGCCTTTCTTGAACTTAGTGGTTTTATTCACCATCAACACTTGATGTTCCTTTTTGATCTCCACCTCCGCTGATTTCAGCATTGAATATACCTCAGGAATGGTCTTTTCCATCCCCTGCATATTGAATTTCATCACAAAGCTCTTGTAGCTAGGTGGGAGCGACTGAAGGATTCTGTCAACGACCGCGTCATCCGGGAGATTAACTCCCAGCTGAGACAAGCGGTTATGCAACCCAGACATTTTGAGTATGTGTTCGCTGACGGAACTATTCTCCTCCATCTTACAACTGTAGAACTTGTTGGAGACTTTATATCTCTCGACCCGGGCATGAGCTTGGAGAACCATTTTCAGCTCTTGGAACATCTCATATGCTCTGTGCTGCTCAAAACGCTTTTGGAGCCCCGGTTCTAAGCTGTAAAGCATGCCGCACTGAACCAGGGAGTAATCATCACTACGTGACTGCCAGGCGTTCAGAACGTCTTGAGTTGCTGGGAAAACAGGTGCATCACCTAGCGGTGCTTCAAGGACATATGCTTTCCTGGCAGCTATGAGGATAATCCTCAGTTTACGGACCCAGTCCGTGTAGTTGCTACCATCGTCTTTCAGCTTGGTTTTCTCTAGGAACGCGTTGAAGTTGAGGGCAACAATAGCGTGGGCCATTTGATCTACAAGACATATTGTAAAGGTTTTTAGACTAAGTTCATGATAATTAAGTTCATCTAATCAAATTATTAACGAACTCCCACTCAGACAGACATCCCTCTAGTCATCTAAGTGATACATGATCCGAGTCAACTAGGTCGTGTCCGATCATCACGTGAGACGGACTAGTCATCATCGGTGAACATCTTCATGTTGATCGTATCTGCTATACGACTCATGTTCGACCTTTCGGTCTCTTGTGTTCCGAGGCCATGTCTGTACATGCTAGGCTCGTCAAGTCAACCTAAGTGTATTGCGTGTGTAAATCTGGCTTACACCCGTTGTATACGAACGTTAGAACCTATCACACCCGATCATCACATGGTGCTTCGGAACAACGAACCTTCGCAACGGTGCACAGTTAGGGGAAACACTTTCTAGAAATTTTAGCGAGGGGTCATCTTATTTATGCTACCGTCGTTCTAAGCAAATAAGATGTAAAACATGATAAACATCACATGCAATCAAATAGTGACATGATATGGCCAATATCATTTTGCTCCTTTTGATCTCCATCTTCGGGGCGCCATGTTCATCATCGTCACCGTCATGACACCATGATCTCCATCATCATGATCTCCATCATCGTGTCTTCATGAAGTTGTCTCGCCAATTATTACTTCTACTACTATGGCTAACGGTTAGCAATAAAGTAAAGTAATTACATGACATTTCAGTTGACACGCAGGTCATAAATAAATTAAGACAACTCCTAGGCTCCTGCCGGTTGTCATACTCATCGACATGCAAGTCGTGATTCCTATTACAAGAACATGATCAATATCATACATCACATATATCATTCATCACATCCTTCTGGCCATATCACATCACATGACACTTGCTGCAAAAACAAGTTAGACGTCCTCTAATTGTTGTTGCAAACTTTTACGTGGCTGCTATAGGATTCTAGCAAGAACGATTCTTACCTACGCCAAAACCACAACGTGATATGCCAATTTCTATTTACCCTTCATAAGGACCCTTTTCATCGAATCCGATCCGACTAAAGTGGGAGAGACAGACACCCGCTAGCCACCTTATGCAACTAGTGCATGTCAGTCGGTGGAACCTGTCTCACGTAAGCGTACGTGTAAGGTCGGTCCGGGCCGCTTCATCCCACGATGCCGCCGAATCAAGATAAGACTAGTAACGGCAAGTAAATTGACAAAATCAACGCCCACAACAACTTGTGTTCTACTCGTGCATAGAAACTACGCATAGACCTAGCTCATGATGCCACTGTTGGGGATCGTAGCAGAAATTAAAATTTTCTACGCATCACCAAGATCATTCTATGGAGTTTACTAGCAACGAGAGGGGAGGAGTGCATCTACATACCCTTGTAGATCGCGAGCGGAAGCGTTCAAGAGAACGGGGTTGATGGAGTCGTACTCGTCGTGATCCAAATCACCGATGATCCAAGCGCCGAACGGACGGCACCTCCGCGTTCAACACACGTACGGAGCGGTGACGTCTCCCACGCCTTGATCCAGCAAGAAGGAGGGAGAGGTTGAGGAAGAAGGCTCCAACAGCAGCACGGCGGCGTGGTGGTGGTGGAGTGACAGTTCTCCGGCAGGGCTTCGCCAAGCACACGCGGAGGAGGAGAGGTGTTGGGGAGGGGAGGGGCTGCACCTTGGATGTGGTGCTGCAGCCCTCCCCTCACCCCTCTATTTATAGGGAGAAGGGGGAAGGGGCCGGCCCCTCTAGATGGGATCTAGAGGGGGACGGCGGCCAAGGGGGAGGTGGCTTGCCCCCCAAGCAAGGGGGGGGCGCCCCCCTTTAGGGTTTCCCCCAAACCCTAGGCGCATAGGCCCTAGGGGGGTTGGTGCCCAGCCCACTAAGGGCTGGTTCCCTTCCACCTACAGCCCATAAGGCCCTCCGGGGCAGGTGGACCCTCCCAGTGGACCCCCGGAACCCCTCCGGTGGTCCCGGTACAATACCGGCATACCCCCGAATATTTCCGGTGACCGTATGGTGACTTCCCATATATAAATCTTTACCTCCGGACCATTCCGGAACTCCTCGTGACGTCTGGGATCTCATCCGGGACTCCGAACAACATTCGGTAATCACATACAAACCTTCCTTATAACCCTAGCGTCATCGAACCTTAAGTGTGTAGACCCTACGGGTTCGGGAATCATGCAGACATGACCGAGACACCTCTCTAGCCAATAACCAACAGCGGGATCTGGATACCCATGTTGGCTCCCACATGTTCCACGATGATCTCATCGGATGAACCACGATGTCGAGGATTCAAGCAATCCCGTATACAATTCCCTTTGTCAATCGGTACGTTACTTGCCCAAGATTCGATTGTCGGTATCCCAATACCTCGTTCAATCTCGTTACCGGCAAGTCACTTTACTCGTTCCGTAATGCATGATCCCGTGACTAACTACTTAGTCACATTGAGCTCATTATGATGATGCAATACCGAGTGGGCCCAGAGATACCTCTCCGTCATACGGAGTGACAAATCCCAGTCTCGATCCGAGCCAACCCAACAGACACTTTCGGAGATACCTGTAGTGCACCTTTATAGCCACCCAGTTACGTTGTGACGTTTGGTACACCCAAAGCATTCCTACGGTATCCGGGAGTTGCACGATCTCATGGTCTAAGGAAATGATACTTGACATTAGAAAAGCTTCAGCAAACGAACTACACAATCTAGTGCTATGCTTAGGATTGGGTCTTGTCCATCACATCATTCTCCTAATGATGTGATCCCGTTATCAATGACATCCAATGTCCATGGTCAGGAAACCATAACCATCTATTGATCAACGAGCTAGTCAACTAGAGGCTCACTAGGGACATGTTATGGTCTATGTGTTCACACATGTATTACGATTTCCGGATAACACAATTATAGCATGAAAAATAGACAATTATCATGAACAAGGAAATATAATAATAACCATTTTATTATTGCCTCTAGGGCATATTTCCAACAAGGCTGACCAGCTGCAAAGATCGGCGGGGAAACCATAGAGAGCGTCGTGGCATGTGCACAACTTCCCTGACCCCCCTATTTCGCCGCATCTTGACCTCATTGTCTTCGCTCAAGATCAGTACCTCTAGGAGCCCGGTGACGGCAACGCCATCACCATCGCGACTGCATCCTATTCCTAGCCGAGAAGGTGTTGTATCCGTGAGCGAAAGGCAGCCCACCTCGACCTTTGAGCCAAATTTGCCGATTTAGCCTCCTCCAGACCCAGAGGATGGGCTCGATCAAGGAACAACACCCTTTTGCCGAATAGCCACTTTTCCTCCTCCACGTTCACCTCCCTTGAGATATCCAGTGCCTTCTTCCACATCTCCCGCAAGTTCGTGAACCACAAACTGATCTCAAGGAGCGTCGCCAACTTCAGCGGATCCCGCCCGCGATCTTCACCGTACGCGCTTCCCACTTCGTCATCGCAATTCGGATGGAACGGAGATCTACACCGATTGCAGGAATTAGCATTGGATTCACAGAGCCGAGAAGAGGGAACAAGTGATGGGACAACCGCTATCAAGAGAGGAGAAAGAGCTCGGAGTAGGCAAAGGGTGGGGGTTGGGGTAGTTATGGCGAGATGGGAATGGTACCTTTTCGCCTCCCACACTTCCAGTGTACCACTCCACTTCCATACATGGAGTTTCTTAGCTCGAGCTGACATGAGCTCGGGTGAACAGTAAACTCCAAAAAATAGTTTTTTGTTTAAAAAATTCTGATTTTTGTACAAGAAACATTGATGTTCTTTCTATCCGTGCATATTTTCACGATGGAAACACATTTGTAAGGTGTGTGAAGAAAAAACAAAATGGATGCTACAAAAAGAGTGTTTTTGGAAGCATTTTGTAGCATTGATTTTTTTGCCCATACCTCCACCCTGGCGAAAGTTTGCACACGTAAACATCAATGTTTCTTGCGAAAATAATAAGAAATTTTAATTTGTTACTTTTTTTGGAATTTACTGTTCACTTGAGCTCACAATAACACTTTCGTCCACTTCCTCCCTACTTCACCAAAACGTATGTGCAAGTATTTGCCCGACCCAAGGAACACTAGAAAGTCTTACGTATTTTCAAACACAACAAACGGACGACGGATTATAAGCCGAACATTGGCCCGGTAATAGTGCTACATAGTTAACCCGCAATTTAAAAAAAAAATACGGTGCTACATAGTCAGAGCGAGTCGCGCATGGATCGGTCTGCAGATCGCATCTGGAAATTATTAACCTGGGTGGTCCCAGCCGGACTGTGCACAGACAAGGCAAGAGCAGAGAATTGTTTCCCAAATAATCACAGATAAGCTACGGCTAGTTTTCCAGATTATTCAAGTCTTGAGTATAATCACAACACACCGATTGTTTCTCGCCCAACGATCGCTGTGCAACTCCAGAAGGTATTATTGCTCTTCTCACGATGATCATGCTCAGGCTTGATCTGGCTTCTTCTTCTTCTTGCTGATGTCCTCGGCTATGGACTCGGCGTCCTCGCAGCTCCCGTAGAGGCCCCTCCTCACCATCCCCGCGCAGTAGAGGCCGTTCTCCCCCTTCCAGTGCTCCGGGTAGCTCCGCCGCGCCATCCCGTCCTCGCCGATCAGCCCATCGTCACTCTGAGAGAACAAAAGGAAAACACAGAGATGATCAGGCCGGCCGGATCATCACGCTGTGCATATATAGTAACAGTACAGATCGACATGTCTATTTTTAGGCGTGCACTTTCAGGATGCGTAGCACGAACGGTACATGAACGCACGCGCGCATGTTCCGGAAAGACGAGACCAGGAACCGAGCTGAGTTTTGCTTCTTGCCGAAGTCTCGTCTCTCGTCTCCAAAGGGGCATGCATATGCATGCACGAACCTCTTCTCTTATTTTTTATCAACAAAATGTACAAATTATGAGTCACAACACTGATGAGTCATGAATCATGATGTACCGATCCCTGTGCGACCAAGTTGGTACACAGGACGAGTGTGCATTGGTGTTCTATACACACGTGGGCATGTGGCAGCATGAGCTGGATGCATGGACGGATGCGTCTGCAATGGACGTAATAAACTTACCTTGAGCCACTTTTTGGTTGTGCTCCGGTAGCCGGTGGCGAAGACGATGGCATCGAATGGGTGCCGCTTGCCGTCAGCGAACTCGACGACGTTCCCGTCCACAGTCTTCATCGCCGGCAGGACCTGCACGTGTTCACATCCGTTTGAATTAAGCATGCAATTTATAATCCTTTACCCGCTCAGCTTCAAGTTAAGAGAGTGGACTTTCTAAATCCGCAGCAGGTATGGCTCTATCTAGAGTTCTACACCATCCATTTTTTCGCATCAAGATTTATAAACAAAACGATATATAAACTTGAAACTTTTCCAAATCAACAAAAAACCTAGAATTCCTCGCAAAAACAACAGAACTTCTCTGTATAGAAAAGATTTCAGTTTTTTCGGTGGAGCTATATACGATTTTATGTTCAATAAGCTATATCATTTTAAGCATTGAAATTGCACCAAAAATCAAAAATATTTTTCTACACATTGTGGTTATAATGTCTTGTTAACCCGAAGTGTTTTAAGTTTATAAATTGCTTTGGTTGAGAAAAAAAAGGAAGGCTCTATCATATGTTTTCAATTCCTAAATAGCTACAACTCGCTATCTATTTTTCTAGCCATGCAACCATACCACATACTCCCTCCGTTCCTAAATATAAGTCTTTTTAGAGATTTCACTATGGACTACATACGGAGCAAAATGAATGAATCAACACTCTAAAATATGTCTATATACATCCATATGTAGTTTATAGTGAAATATCTAAAAAGGCTTACATTTAGGAACGGAGGGAGTACTATGCATGCAACGTTAAGTTTTTTTTCATTACTCTATGCATGCAACATTATAAATTGCATTTTTTTTCATTAATTACTCTATGCATGCAACGTTGCCACATCATAAATTCATGTGTGTTAATTATTCGCAGGTTATTTTTGAATGAGATTTTGTATTGGCATTCGTGGTATTCTGAGCAAAAATGAAAAAAGAAATCGAAGCTATATTCGAAAACACTGTTTGCATGAATAGTAAGGTCTCAATTATATTTTCTTTGCTAAAAATACCACAGGTGTAATTACTTCACGAACTTCCACACGTGCGTACAGTGGTGACCAAGTTTGATACCCCAAATTTTTGAAATTTTACATTTTTTCTAGTATTTTTAAATTTTACTATTCATGTGCGTGCGCATCTAACTATGTTCACGTGTGTATTTTCCCTCTTGTAGCCATCTATATTATGTAATCTGTTTGTTGATGACTTTGAGTTCATTGCTTCCGTCAACTTTAAAAAAATGGTTTAACGTATCACAATAAGCGCTTCAACCTGATTTTCAAATTAGTATAAAATCCAACATCTATTAATTTCCACTGACCTGGATCTCGCCGGTCTTGATCTTGGCGTAGGTGCCGACGTCAACGACAGGGTAGGCGGGGGTGTGGATCTTCATGGAGAAGGGTCCGATGGCGGGCCGGCGGAGGCCGTAGCGGGAGGTGTCCCCGAACACGACGCTGCACATGAAGAGCACGATCCTGTCGATCAGCCACAGCGGCAGGTACCTGTATAGCGTCATCGCCACGTTCCAGATCTCCTTGGTCACAAGGTGAAACTGCATGCAGCCACAGTAACAACAAATAGTTAATCAATTCACACGACCGCTGCAGCGCATTGCAGCCAATTATTTAGCTGGCTGCGGACAAAACGACAATGGACTTTACTGGTTGCATCACATGGTCCATACTGGAAATACAGAAGGCCATATATATACCATATACGACTAATTTTCTGTATTTCTGGGAGCATGTACTCCCATTTTCAATATACTTTGTTTACGCATTGGTTATACCTCTTTATCATTTTCAATATACTTCTTAAATATTCTAAGATATCTCAATACGAGTCTTGTTAAAAAATATCATTTGCGACGTACTTTTTATAATATACCTTTTTTTCACATACAAATAAATTAGTATATACGTAAACCTTCGAAAATATGAGACACACATGATTTTTTTCATGAAACTAATTTTAGGGTATCTAGTAATTATTAATGAAATATATTAAAAATAATAAAAAGGTATAAAAGATTTATCTAGTACTCCCTCTGTCCTTGACAGAGTGTACTTCCAACTTTGTTGGAAAGCCAAATATTTTTATGTTTGATCGTATTTATATAATAATACACCAACTTTTATGTCATCAAATTAGTAGTGTTATATTCGTCATAAAATATATTTTCATCACATAACTATTTGTTTTCACAAACATTAATATATTTTTTCACAAACTCGGTCAAACTTTGAGATAGTTTGACCCTTCAACAAAATTGGAAGCACACTCTTTAAAGGACGAAGGGAGTAAGTTTGATATTTGCAAGTTGTCTTTACTATTTGACCTATATAAGCGTCAGAGACAGGACTCAGTCATCTGCTAATTAAGCGGCCTGTTGACTACAAGCGAGACTGCAGGATCCTATGTTGCCAATCATCAATTTGCCACCGATTGCGGTTGCTCATTACGCGGTGCCGAATATTAGTGCCTACCAACCGTGACCCGCGTGCGTGTGTGAGAATGATATCTGTCGTTAATTATCCTGCAGATCGACTGGCTCCGTTGCGGCATTGAATAATCGTGTTGTGCTGCTCCTGCAGCGATTTGTTGGCATCGATCCGGTCGAGATCAGGCTATATGTGGGAACAGTACAGGTGCATGGATCCAAGGATCAAACGTCAGAAACTACATAGGGTAGTACAATATATTCCTATTAGCTAGCTATGGGCTCTACGTGCATGCAGTGTCGATCGAGCGGAGTGGGTACGGTGGCAGGCTGGCAGCAGTCCTAGTGTCGCCTTCTTTCTTAGAAAAATCCGAAGGTTCTTGGACGGGGGAGGGCACACTGACCGAGCTGTTGCGATGTTAACTACATAGAGTACTACTCTGATTTGAGAACAACCGAATGGTTGCTGCAGTGATAGCAACGACGGTTTTTGGTAGAGCTCAAGGTAAAACCATGACCTGGATTGGTTCGGCTCCTCCGGATGTGTTAGAACTGGTTGCGATGGATTGTACTGATATTAACTGAGTAATACAAGTTTTGAACCCGCAAAAAAAAAAGAATGGTTGCTGCAGTGGTAGCAACGACGGTTCAGAGGTTCAGAACGAGCACGGCGCCCGATCTGCTAGGTCGTGACGTAAAAAATACGAGCAGAAATAAGACCATGAATGCACAAACAGGATCGATCATTCGGAGCCGTCCAGCGGCCGTAGAGCGCGCGGTACAGCTCAACTCCTACATGCAAAACGGAGCGAACCACGCACGCAGCCATGCACACCGGGAGCGCCAACTTGCCGTCTAGACCTCGTCGCCCTATGACTCGTGGGCCCGGCACGCGTGCGTGCTCGTACACGCAGACACACGTGAAACAATGGGCATGGCTTGATGTAAAACACTGGCTAGTAACTGATTTAGATACTACCAAGTCCTTTTGCTAATCTCCTAAAAAGTTGTTAATTTTTGGCAAGTTTTACCATCGCAAATGTCGTTAGCAAATTTTTGGTAGCAACCAAACAGACCCTAAGTAAGAAACATTTTTTTTTGGAGAACAAGTAAGAAACATCAAGCATACTACTATAAGTAAGAAACACTGCACATACGTACCCTGAGTAAGAAACATTAAAAGCAACTGGCCTCACTGTGGGCCCTTAATTAAGAAACGTTAAACATACTGCTGCTACTTGGCAAGTAACTGACCTCGCTGCGGACGATGATGGAGGTGGCGGCGCCGGCCTCGGCGAGGTCGTAGGCGATCTCCATGCCGGAGTTGCCGGACCCGACGACGAGCACCGCCTTCCCCTCCATCCCCTTGCCCGTCTTGTACTCGCAGGCGTGCATCACCTTCCCGGGGAATCCGTCCAGCCCCGGCACCTCCGGCAGCACCTTCTCGTCGTTCTCCCCGGCGGCGGCCACCAGGTGCCTGGCGGCGTAGCGTTCCACCAGCCCCGTGGCGTGGTCGACGGCCTCGACGAGCCACGCGCCCCGCGCCTCGTCGAAGCGGGCCTCGCGGACCTCGCGGCGGAGCCGCACGCGGACGCCGAAGCGGGCCGCGTAGTCGTCGAGGTAGCGCACGAAGTCGTCGCGCGGGAGGTAGGTCGGGGCCGCGGGGCCGTGCGGCGCGTGCGGCAGCGCCGAGTGCTGCTTGGCGAGGTGGAGGCGGATGCGGTCGTAGGTGCGGTTCCGCCACAGCGACCCCACGCAGTCGTCGCGCTCCAGGACGAGGCTCCGCACCCCGCGCAGGGACAGGCACGCGGCGGCCGCCAGCCCGGACGGGCCCGCCCCGACGATGATCACCTCCTCCTCGTGCTCCTCCTCCTCACGTGGTTTCTCCCCCTCCGCCGCCTGCGCCATTGGCGTCCCTCGGGGTTCACGCCGGGGTGACAGAGGAGGAGAGAAGGTGAGACGTAGGGCGGCGAGGAGTAGAAGCTAAGCGATGGGTTTTTTGGGGGCTTTATAGGAGGCGGGGTGGGTTGGTGGACGCGTGTCACGGCAGCTGCAAGCAAGGGTGGAGTGCCGTGGAAGGGTCCTCGCGGCGGTGCCGGGGCCCACGTAACGCTGGGCATCTGCTAAGCAAATACTACTACTAGACAGGCCGTGGTCACGGGTCCTCTACGTGCATGGAGGGTCCTCTATGTAATGGATACAGCTCCTCTACAAAAGGAGAAATGGAATGGCTACAATGGCAGCCGTCAGTTGTCAGTTGGCATGCAGCAGTCCTGCTGTCCTCTTCTTTCGTAGAAAGACCCCAAGATTCGAAGGCCATTGATCGGTCGATGAAATTATACCTCAAAGTTAGGGCATTTCCGATGTTGACCTGTAAGAGCATCTCCAGCCGCGTTCCAGAAAGGCTTCTTCAGGCGATTTTTTCGCGCCGGCGCCGAAAAATCGGTCCAATCACGCCCTCAGGAGCCCGATTTTCGCCGGCCTGGGCCGAAATAAGCGCCGGCAGACCCAGGCCGAACCCGGCGCGCTGGGCGCTCGAGGGTGCCGGGACGAGCAGTTTTGGCACGAAAGAGCCGCGGGCCCGCCGCGTCAGCGACACCGCGCCTCGTCTTCCCCCAACGCCTCGGTTTCCCGCGGGAATCAATGGCAAGGCTGCCGCCGGGCAGCCTTGCCATTGATTCCTCACGGGCGGCGCGTCACGGGGCGGCGCGCCGACGCCTCCCCTCCCTCGCACGCGTACACACGGGCGCGGCGCGACTATATAAGCCGATGGCCTCACTCGCCTCCGCCACACCAGCCCTAGCCGCCGAGCTCTCCCTCTCCCGTGCGCCGCCGTCGAGCCCTCCCTCTCCCTCTCCCGTGCGCCGCCGTCGAGCCCTCCCTCTCTCAATTGCCGAGCGTTTCCCCGGAGATGAGGCGGCGGCCAACGGCTTCGGCCGCCGCTCGCTCCGCGAACAGGAGTCTTGGCTCCTGTTCCAGGCGAACATCCCGGCGCCGTCGGACATGCGCGCCGGGCCGACGGGGTGGAGGCTCAGCAACGGGGGAGTGCCCATTCCCCCGTTGCCCGACGCCGTGGCGCGCCCCTCCTACTTCGCCGAGGAGGTAGAGGTCGTGCGCGCCTCCCTCACCGACGACCAGCTCGCCCTCCCCAGTACGCCGCCGACAACCAAGCGGCGTGGACAGCGTACTTCCAGCGCCGGCAGCAGCAGAGGATGGCGTCTACCAACGGCGCGCCGGTGGTGGCCGACCTGAAGAACAGCGAGGGACGCCACCTGTGGTGGGGTGTCCCCGGCCGCACCCTCGAGGGCGTTCTGACGTACCTCGAGGGCGGCAACGACCCTATTGGAAATATGCCCTAGAGGCAATAATAAAATGGTTATTATTATATTTCCTTGTTCATGATAATTGTCTATTGTTCATGCTATAATTGTGTTATCCGAAAATCGTAATACATGTGTGAATACATAGACCACAATATGTCCCTAGTGAGCCTCTAGTTAATTAGCTCGTTGATCAATGGATGGTTACAGTTTCCTGACCATGACATTGGATGTCATTGATAACAGGATCACATCATTGGGAGAATGATGTGATGGACAAGACCCAATCCTAAGCATAGCACAAGATCGTGTAGTTCGTCTGCTAGAGCTTTTTTAATGTCAAGTATCATTTTCTTAGACCATGAGATCGTGCAACTCCCGGATACCGTAGGAGTGCTTTGGGTGTACCAAACCTCACAACGTAACTGGGTGGCCATAAAGGTACACTACAGGTATCTCCGAAAGTGTCTGTTGGGTTGGCACAGATCAAGACTGGGATTTGTCACTCCGTATGACGGAGAGGTATCTCTGGGCCCACTCGGTAATGCATCATCATAATGAGCTCAATGTGACCAAGTGGTTGGTCATGGGATCATGCATTATGGTACGAGTAAAGTGACTTGTCGGTAACGAGATTGAACGAGGTATTGGGATACCGACGATCGAATCTCGGGCAAGTAACGTACCGATTGACAAAGGGAATTGTATACGGGATTACTTGAATCCTCGACATCGTGGTTCATCCGATGAGATCATCGAGGAGCATGTGGGAGCCAACATGGGTATCCAGATCCCGCTGTTGGTTATTGACCGGAGAGTCGTCTCGGTCATGTCTGCGTGTCTCCCGAACCCGTAGGGTCTACACACTTAAGGTTCGGTGACGCTAGGGTTGTAGAGATATTAGTATGCGGTAACCCGAAAGTTGTTCGGAGTCCCGGATGAGATCCCGGACATCACGAGGAGTTCTGGAATGGTACGGAGGTAAAGATTTGTATATAGGAAGTCCAGTTTCGGCCACCGGGAAAGTTTCGGGGGTCACCGGTATTGTACTGGGACCACCGGAAGGGTCCCGGGGGTCCACCGGGTGGGGCCACCTATCCCGGAGGGCCCCATGGGCTGAAGTGGGAAGGGAACCAGCCCCTGGTGGGCTGGTGCGCCCCATGGGCCTTCCCCCTGCGCCTAGGGTTGGAAACCCTGGGGGTGGGGGGCGCCCCACCTGACTTGGGGGGCAAGTTCCCCCCTTGGCCGCCCCCCCCTTGAGATTGGATCTCTAGGGGCCGGCGTCCCCCCAGGGCCCCTATATAAAGAGGGGGGAGGGAGGGCTGCGCACCCAAGCCCCTGGAGCCTTCCTCTCCCCCCGTAACACCTCTCCCTCTCGCTGAGCTTGGCGAAGCCCTGCCGAGATCCCTACTGCTTAAACCACCACGCCGTCGTGCTGCTGGATCTCCATCAACCTCTCCTCCCCCCTTGCTGGATCAAGAAGGAGGAGACATCTCTCCCAACCGTACGTGTGTTGAACGCGGAGGTGCCGTCCGTTCAGCACTAGGATCATCGGTGATTTGGATCACGATGAGTACGACTCCATCAACCCCGTTCTCTTGAACGCTTCCACTCGCGATCTAGATGCACTCCTCCCCTCTCGTTGCTAGTAAACTCCATAGATTGATCTTGGTGATGCATAGAAAATTTTAATTTCTGCTACGATCCCCAACAGTGGCATCATGAGCTAGGTCTATGCGTAGTTTCTATGCACGAGTAGAACACAAGTTGTTGTGGGCGTCGATTTTGTCAATTTACTTGCCGTTACTAGTCTTATCTTGATTCGGCGGCATCGTGGGATGAAGCGGCCCGGGCCGACCTTACACGTACGCTTACGTGAGACAGGTTCCACCGACTGACATGCACTAGTTGCATAAGGTGACTAGCGGGTGTCTGTCTCTCCCACTTTAGTTGGATCGGATTCGATGAAAAGGGTCCTTATGAAGGGTAAATAGAAATTGGCATATCACGTTGTGGTTTTGGCGTAGGTAAGAATCGTTCTTGCTAGAAACCTATAGCAGCCACGTAAAAGTTTGCAACAACAATTAGAGGACGTCTAACTTGTTTTTGCAGCAAGTGTCATGTGATATGATATGGCCAGAAGGATGTGATGAATGATATATGTGATGTATGAGATTGATCATGTTCTTGTAATAGGAATCACGACTTGCATGTCGATGAGTATGACAACCGGCAGGAGCCATAGGAGTTGTCTTAATTTATTTATGACCTGCGTGTCAACTGGAACGTCATGTAATTACTTTACTTTATAGCTGACCGTTAGCCATAGTAGTAGAAGTAATAGTTGGCGAGACAACTTCATGAAGACACGATGATGGAGATCATGATGATGGAGATCATGGTGTCATGTCGATGACGATGATGAACATGGCGCCCCGAAGATGGAGATCAAAAGGAGCAAAATGATATTGGCCATATCATGTCACTATTTGATTGCATGTGATGTTTATCATGTTTTACATCTTATTTGCTTAGAACGACGGTAGCATAAATAAGATGATCCCTCGCTAAAATTTCAAGAAAGTGTTCCCCCTAACTATGCACCGTTGCGAAGGTTCGTTGTTCCGAAGCACCACGTGATGATCGGGTGTGATAGGTTCTAACGTTCGCATACAACGGGTGTAAGCCAGATTTACACACGCAATACACTTAGGTTGACTTGACGAGCCTAGCATGTACAGACATGGCCTCGGAACACAAGAGACCGAAAGGTCGAACATGAGTCGTATAGCAGATACGATCAACATGAAGATGTTCACCGATGATGACTAGTCCGTCTCACGTGATGATCGGACACGGCCTAGTTGACTCGGATCATGTATCACTTAGATGACTAGAGGGATGTCTGTCCGAGTGGGAGTTCGTTAATAATTTGATTAGATGAACTTAATTATCATGAACTTAGTCTAAAAACCTTTACAATATGTCTTGTAGATCACATGGCCCATGCTAATGTTGCCCTCAACTTCAACGCGTTCCTAGAGAAAACCAAGCTGAAAGACGATGGTAGCAACTACACGGACTGGGTCCGTAACCTGAGGATTATCCTCATAGCTGCCAAGAAAGCATATGTCCTTGAAGCACCGCTAGGTGATGCACCTGTTTTCCCAGCAACTCAAGACGTTCTGAACGTCTGGCTGTCACGTAGTGATGATTACTCCCTGGTTCAGTGCGGCATGCTTTACAGCTTAGAACCGGGGCTCCAAAAGCGTTTTGAGCAGCACGGAGCATATGAGATGTTCCAAGAGCTGAAAATGGTTTTCCAAGCTCATGCCCGGGTCGAGAGATATGAAGTCTCCGACAAGTTCTACAGTTGTAAGATGGAGGAGAATAGTTCCGTCAGCGAACACATACTCAAAATGTCTGGGTTGCACAACCGCTTGTCTCAGCTGGGAGTTAATCTCCCGGATGACGCGGTCGTTGACAGAATCCTTCAGTCGCTCCCACCTAGCTACAAGAGCTTTGTGATGAACTTCAATATGCAGGGAATGGAAAAGACCATTCCTGAGGTATATTCAATGCTGAAATCAGCGGAGGTGGAGATGAAAAAGGAACATCAAGTGTTGATGGTGAATAAAACCACTAAGTTCAAGAAAGGCAAGGGTAAGAAGAACTTCAAGAAAGATGGCAAGGGAGTTGCCGCGCCCGGTAAGCAAGCTGTCGGGAAGAAGACAAAGAATGGACCCAAGCCTGAGACTGAGTGCTTTTATTACAAGGGAAACGGTCACTGGAAGCGGAACTGCCCCAAGTACTTAGCGGACAAGAAGGCCGGCAATACCAAAGGTATATGTGATATACATGTTATAGATGTGTACCTAACCAGCGCTCGTAGTAGCTCCTGGGTATTTGATACCGGTGCGGTTGCTCATATTTGTAACTCAAAGCAGGAGCTGCGGAATAAGCGGAGACTGGCAAAGGACGAGGTGACGATGCGCGTCGGGAATGGTTCCAAGGTCGATGTGATCGCCGTCGGCACGCTACCTCTACATTTACCTACGGGACTAGTTTTAAACCTCAATAATTGTTATTTAGTGCCAGCTTTGAGCATGAACACTGTATCTAGATCTCGTTTAATGCGAGATGGCTACTCATTTAAATCCGAGAATAATGGTTGTTCTATTTATATGAGAGATATGTTTTATGGTCATGCCCCGCTGGTCAATGGTTTATTCTTAATGAATCTCGAACGTGATGTTACACATATTCATAGTGTGAATGCCAAGAAATGTAAGGTTGATAATGATAGTCCCACATACTTGTGGCACTGCCGCCTTGGTCACATTGGTGTCAAACGCATGAAGAAACTCCATGCAGATGGACTTTTGGAGTCTCTTGATTATGAATCATTTGACACGTGCGAACCATGCCTCATGGGCAAAATGACCAAGACTCCGTTCTCCGGAACAGTGGAGTGAGCAACCAACTTATTGGAAATCATACATACTGATATGTGCGGTCCAATGAGCGTTGAGGCTCGCGGTGGCTATCGTTATGTTCTCACCCTCACTGATGACTTGAGTAGATACGGGTATGTCTACTTAATGAAACACAAGTCTGAGACCTTTGAAAAGTTCAAGGAATTTCAGAGTGAGGTTGAGAATCAACGTGACAGGAAAATAAAGTTCTTACGATCAGATCGTGGAGGGGAATATTTGAGTCACGAATTTGGCACACACTTAAGGAAATGTGGAATTGTTTCACAACTCACGCCGCCTAGAACACCTCAGCGTAATGGTGTGTCCGCACGTCGTAATCGCACTCTATTGGATATGGTGCGATCTATGATGTCTCTTACCGATCTACCGCTATCATTCTGGGGTTATGCTTTAGAGACTGCCGCATTCACTTTAAATAGGGCTCCGTCGAAATCCGTTGAGACAACACCGTATGAATTATGGTTTGGAAAGAAACCTAAGCTGTCATTTCTTAAAGTTTGGGGATGCGATGCTTATGTCAAGAAACTTCAACCTGAAAAGCTCGAACCCAAGTCGGAAAAATGTGTCTTCATAGGATACCCTAAGGAAACCATTGGGTATACCTTCTACCTCAGATCCGAAGGCAAGATCTTCGTTGCCAAGAACGGGTCCTTTCTGGAGAAAGAGTTTCTCTCGAAAGAAGTAAGTGGGAGGAAAGTGGAACTTGATGAGATGACCCCTCTCGAACCAGAAAGTAGTGCAGCACAAGAAAATGTTTCTGTGGTGCCTGCACCGACTAGAGAGGAAGTTAATGATGACGATCATGATCAAGTTACCACTGAACTTCGTAGGTCCACAAGGACACGTTCCGCACCAGAGTGGTACGGCAACCCTGTCTTGGAAATCATGTTGTTGGACAACGGTGAACCTTCAAACTATGAAGAAGCAATGGCGGGTCCAGATTCCAACAAATGGCTTGAAGCCATGCAATCCGAGATAGGATCCATGTATGAAAACAAAGTATGGACTTTGACAGACTTGCCCGATGATCGGCGAGCGGTAGAAAATAAATGGATCTTTAAGAAGAAGACGGACGCGGATGGAAATGTTACCATCTATAAAGCTCGACTTGTCGCTAAGGGTTATCGACAAGTTCAAGGAGTTGACTACGATGAGACCTTCTCACCCGTAGCGAAGCTGAAGTCCGTCCGAATCATGTTAGCAATTGCCGCATTCTACGATTATGAAATATGGCAAATGGACGTCAAAACGGCATTCCTTAACGGCTTCCTTAAGGAAGAATTGTATATGATGCAGCCGGAAGGTTTTGTCGATCCTAAGAATGCTGACAAAGTATGCAAGCTCCAGCGCTCAATCTATGGGCTGGTGCAGGCATCTCGGAGTTGGAACATTCGCTTTGATGAGATGATCAAAGCGTTTGGGTTTACGCAGACTTATGGAGAAGCCTGTGTTTACAAGAAAGTGAGTGGGAGCTCTGTAGCATTTCTCTTATTATATGTGGATGACATACTATTGATGGGAAATGCTATAGAATTCTTGAAAAGTATAAAGGCCTACTTGAATAAGTGTTTTTCAATGAAGGACCTTGGAGAAGCTGCTTACATATTAGGCATCAAAATCTATAGAGATAGATCGAGATGCCTCATAGGTCTTTCACAAAGCACATACCTTGACAAGATATTGAAGAAGTTCAATATGGATTAGTCCAAGAAGGGGTTCTTGCCTGTATTGCAAGGTGTGAGATTGAGCACGGCTCAATGCCCGACCACGGCAGAAGATAGAGAAAAGATGAGTGTCGTCCCCTATGCCTCGGCCATAGGGTCTATTATGTATGCCATGTTGTGTACCAGACCTGATGTAAACCTTGTCGTAAGTTTGGTAGGAAGGTACCAAAGTAATCCCGGCATGGAACACTGGACAGCGGTCAAGAACATCCTGAAGTACCTGAAAAGGACTAAGGATATGTTTCTCGTTTATGGAGGTGACGAAGAGCTCGTCGTAAATGGTTACGTCGATGCTAGCTTCGACACAGATCTGGATGACTCTAAGTCACAAACCGGATACGTGTATATTTTGAATGGTGGGGTAGTCAGCTGGTGCAGTTGCAAGCAAAGCGTCGTGGCGGGATCTACATGTGAAGCGGAGTACATGGCAGCCTCGAAGGCAGCACATGAAGCAATCTGGATGAAGGAGTTCATGATAATTGTCTATTGTTCATGCTATAATTGTGTTATCCGGAAATCGTAATACATGTGTGAATACATAGACCACAACGTGTCCCTAGTAAGCCTCTAGTTGACTAGCTCATTGAACAACAGATAGTCATGGTTTCCTGACTATGGACATTGGATGTCATTGATAACGGGATCACATCATTAGGAGAATGATGTGATGGACAAGACCCAATCCTAAGCATAGCTCAAAGATCGTGTAGTTCGTTTGCTAGAGCTTTTCCAATGTCAAGTATCATTTCCTTAGACCATGAGATCGTGCAACTCCCGGATGCCGTAGGAGTGCTTTGGGTGTGCCAAACGTCACAACGTAACTGGGTGACTATAAAGGTACACTACAGGTATCTCTGAAAGTGTCTGTTGGGTTGGCACGGATCGAGACTGGGATTTGTCACTCCGTGTAACGGAGAGGTATCTCTGGGCCCACTCGGTAGTGCAACATCATAATGATCTCAATGTGACTAAGGAGTTAGTCACGGGATCATGCATTACGGTACGAGTAAAGAGACTTGCCAGTAACGAGATTGAACAAAGGTATTGGGATACCGACGATCGAATCTCGGGCAAGTAACATATCGATTGACAAAGGGAATTGCATACGGGATTGATTGAATCCTCAACATCGTGGTTCATCCGATGAGATCATCGTGGAACATGTGGGAGCCAACATGGGTATCCAGATCCCGCTGTTGGTTATTGACCGGAGAGGCGTCTCGGTCATGTCTGCATGTCTCCCGAACCCGTAGGGTCTACACACTTAAGGTTCGGTGACGCTAGGGTTGTAGAGATATGAGTATGCGAAAACCCGAAAGTTGTTTGGAGTCCCGGATGAGATCCCGGACGTCACGAGGAGTTCCGGAATGGTCCGGAGGTGAAGAATTATGTATAGGAAGTCCAGTTTCGGCCACCGGGAAAGTTTCAGGGGTTATCGGTATTGTACCGGGACCACCGGAAGGGTCCCGGGGGTCCACCGGGTGGGGCCACCTATCCCGGAGGGCCTCATGGGCTGAAGGGGGAAGGGAACCAGCCCTTAGTGGGCTGGGGCGCCCCCCTTGGGCCTCCCCCTGCGCCTAGGGTTGGAAACCCTGGGGGTGGGGGGCGCCCCACTTGACTTGGGGGGGAAGCCACCCCCCTTCCCCCTTGGCCGGCGCCCCCCCTTGGAGATCCCATCTCCCAGGGCCGGTGCCCCCCAGGGGTCCTATAAATATTGGGGGGGGGGGAGAGAGGGCAGCAGCACCACAGCCCCTGGCGCCTCCCTCTCCCCCTGCAACACCTCTCCCTCCCGCTAGTGCTTGGCGAAGCCCTGCCGGGATCCCGCTACATCCACCACCACGCCGTCGTGCTGCTGGATCTCCATCAACCTCTCCTTCCCCCTTGCTGGATCAAGAAGGAGGAGACGTCGCTGCTCCGTACGTGTGTTGAACGCGGAGGTGCCGTCCGTTCGGCACTCGGTCATCGGTGATTTGGATCACGGCGAGTACGACTCCATCAACCCCGTTCATTGGAACGCTTCCGCTCGCGATCTACAAGGGTATGTAGATGCACTCCTTTCCCCTCGTTGCTAGTATACTCCATAGATGGATCTTGGTGATGCGTAGGAAATTTTAAAAATTCTGCTACGATTCCCAACAGTGGCATCATGAGCCAGGCCTATGCGTAGTTACTATGCACGAGTAGAACACAAAGCAGTTGTGGGCGTAGATGTTGTCAATTCTTCTTGCCACTAGTAGTCTTATCTTGTTTCGGCGGTATTGTGGGATGAAGCGGCCCGGACCGACCTTACACGTACGCTTACGTGAGACAGGTTCCACCGACTGACATGCACTAGTTGCATAAGGTGGCTAGCGGGTTTCTGTCTCTCCCACTTTAGTCGGAACGGATTCGATGAAAAGGGTCCTTATGAAGGGTAAATAGAAATTGGCATATCACGTTGTGGTTTACGTAGGTAAGAAACGTTCTTGCTAGAAACCTATACAAGCCACGTAAAAACTTGCAACAACAATTAGAGGACGTCTAACTTGTTTTTGCAGCATGTGCTATGTGATGTGATATGGCCAGAAGATGTGATGAATGATATATGTGACGTATGAGATTGATCATATTCTTGTAATAGGAATCACGACTTGCATGTCGATGAGTATGACAACCGGCAGGAGCCATAGGAGTTGTCTTTATTATTTTGCATGACATGCGTGTCATTGAATAACGCCATGTAAATTACTTTAATTTATTGCTAATCGCGTTAGCCATAGAAGTAGAAGTAATCGTTGGCGTGACAACTTCATGAAGACACAATGATGGAGATCATGATGATGGAGATCATGGTGTCATGCCGGTGACGAAGATGATCATGGTGCCCTGAAGATGGAGATCAAAGGAGCAAAATGATATTGGCCATATCATGTCACTATTTGATTGCATGTGATGTTTATCATGTTTTGCATCTTATTTTCTTAGAACGACGGTAGTAAGTAAGATGATCCCTTATAATAATTTCAAGAAAGTGTTCCCCCTAACTGTGCACCGTTGCGAAGGTTCGTTGTTTCGAAGCACCACGTGATGATCGGGTGTGATAGATTCTAACGTTCGCAGACAACGGGTGTTGACGAGCCTAGCATGTACAGACATGGCCTCGGAACACAAGCAATACACTTAGGTTGACTTGACGAGCCTAGCATGTACAGACATGGCCTCGGAACACGGAGGACCGAAAGGTCGAGCATGAGTCATATGGAAGATACGATCAACATGGAGATGTTCACCGATCTTGACTAGTCCGTCTCACGTGATGATCGGACACGGCCTAGTTAACTCGGATCATGTTTCACTTGGATGACTAGAGGGATGTCTATCTGAGTGGGAGTTCATTGAATAATTTGATTATATGAACTTAATTATCATGAACTTAGTCTAAAATCTTTACAATATGTCTTGTAGATCAAATGGCCCACGTTGTCCTCAACTTCAACGCGTTCCTAGAGAAAACCAAGCTGAAAGATGATGGCAGTAACTATACGGACTGGGTCCGGAACCTGAGGATCATCCTCATAGCTGCCAAGAAAGATTATGTCCTAGAAGCACCGCTAGGTGAAGCACCAATCGCAGAGAACCAAGACGTTATGAATGCTTGGCAATCACGTGCTGATGATTACTCCCTCGTTCAGTGCGGCATGCTTTACAGCTTAGAACCGGGTCTCCAAAAGCGTTTTGAGAAACATGGAGCATATGAGATGTTCGAAGAGCTGAAAATGGTTTTCCAAGCTCATGCCCGGGTCGAGAGATATGAAGTCTCCGACAAGTTCTTCAGCTGTAAAATGGAGGAAAATAGTTCTGTTAGTGAGCACATACTCAGAATGTCTGGGTTACACAACCGTTTGTCTCAGCTGGGAGTTAATCTCCCGGATGACGCGGTCATTGACAGAATCCTTCAGTCGCTTCCACCAAGCTACAAGAGCTTTGTGATGAACTTCAATATGCAGGGGATGGAAAAGACCATTCCTGAGGTATATTCGATGCTGAAATCAGCGGAGGTGGAGATCAGAAAAGAACATCAAGTGTTGATGGTGAATAAAACCACTAAGTTCAAGAAGGGCAAGGGTAAGAAGAACTTCAAGAAGGATGGCAAGGGAGTTGCCGCGCCCGGTAAGCCAGTTACTGGGAAGAAGCCAAGGAATGGACCCAAGCCTGAGACTGAGTGCTTTTATTGCAAAGGAAGTGGTCACTAGAAGCGGAACTGCCCCAAATACTTAGCGGACAAGAAGGCCGGCAACACCAAAGGTATATGTGATATACAAGTAATTGATGTGTACCTTACCAGTACTCGTAGTAGCTCCTGGGTATTTGATACCGGTGCGGTTGATCATATTTGTAACTCAAAACAGGAGCTGCGGAATAAGCGGAGACTGGCGAAGGACGAGGTGACGATGCGTGTCGGGAATGGTTCCAAGGTCGATGTGATCGCCGTCGGCACGCTGCCTCTACATTTACCTACGGGATTAGTTTTAAACCTCAATAATTGTTATTTAGTGCCATCTTTGAGCATGAACATTGTATCTGGATCTCGTTTAATTCGAGATGGCTACTCATTTAAATCCGAGAATAATGGTTGTTCTATTTATTTGAGAGATATGTTTTATGGTCATGCCCCGCTGGTCAATGGTTTATTCTTGATGAATCTCGAACGTGATGTTACACATATTCATAGTGTGAATACCAAAAGATGTAAAGTTGCTAACGATAGTCCCACATACTTGTGGCACTGCCGCCTTGGTCACATTGGTGTCAAGCGCATGGAAGCTCCATGCAGATGGACTTTTGGAGTCTCTTGATTACGAATCATTTGACACGTGCGAACCATGCCTCATGGGTAAGATGACCAAGACTCCGTTCTCCGGAACAATGGAGCGAGCAACCAACTTATTGGAAATCATACATACCGATGTGTGCGGTCCAATGAGTGTTGAGGCTCGCGGAGGATATCGTTATGTTCTCACTCTCACTGATGACTGAAGTAGATATGGGTATGTCTACCTAATGAAACACAAGTCTGAAACCTTTGAAAAGTTCAAGGAATTTCAGAGTGAGGTTGAGAATCAACGTGACAGGAAAATAAAGTTCCTGCGATCAGATCGTGGAGGGGAATATTTAAGTCACGAATTTGGTACGCACTTAAGGAAATGTGGAATCGTTTCACAACTCACGCCGCCTGGAACACCTCAGCGAAACGGTGTGTCCGAACGTCGTAATCGCACTCTATTGGATATGGTGCGATCTATGATGTCTCTTACCGATCTACCGCTCTCATTTTGGGGCTATGCTTTAGAGACTGCCACATTCACTTTAAATAGGGCTCCGTCGAAATCCGTTGAGACGACACCGTATGAATTATGGTTTGGGAAGAAACCTAAGCTGTCATTTCTAAAAGTTTGGGGATGCGATGCTTATGTCCAGAAACTTCAACCTGAAAAGCTCGAACCCAAGTCGGAAAAATGCGTCTTCATAGGATACCCTAAGGAAACCATCGGGTATACCTTCTACCTTAGATCCAAAGGCAAGATCTTTGTTGCCAAGAACGGGTCCTTTCTGGAGAAAGAGTTTCTCTCGAAAGAATTGAGTGGGAGGAAAGTGGAACTTGATGAGGTGATAGTCACTCCTTCCGAACATCAAAGTAGCGCAGCGCGGGAAGATGTTCCTGTGGTGCCTACACCGACTGGGGAGGAAGTTAATGATGATGATCATGAAGCTTCGGATCAAGTTACTACTGAACTTCGTAGGTCCACAAGGACACGTTCCGCACCAGAGTGGTACGGCAACCCTGTCCTGGAAATCATGTTGTTAGACAACGGTGAACCTTCGAACTATGAAGAAGCGATGGCGGGCTCGGATTCCGACAAATGGCTAGAAGCCATGCAATCCGAGATAGGATCCATGTATGAAAACGAAGTATGGACTTTGACTGACTTGCCCGATGATCGGCGAGCCATAGAAAACAAATGGATCTTTAAGAAGAAGACAGACGCGGATGGTAATGTGACCATCTATAAAGCTCGACTTGTCGCTAAGGGTTATCGACAAGTTCAAGGGGTTGACTACGATGAGACTTTCTCACCCGTAGCGAAGCTGAAGTCCGTTCGAATCATGTTAGCAATTGCCGCATACTATGATTATGAGATATGGCAGATGGACGTCAAAACGGCATTCCTTAACGGTTTTCTTAAGGAAGAACTGTATATGATGCAGCCGGAAGGTTTTGTCGATCCTAAGAATGCTAACAAGGTATGCAAGCTCCAGCGCTCAATCTATGGGCTGGTGCAAGCATCTCGGAGTTGGAACATTCGCTTTGATGAGATGATCAAAGCGTTTGGGTTTACACAGACTTATGGAGAAGCCTGTGTTTACAAGAAAGTGAGTGGGAGCTCTGCAGCATTTCTCATATTATATGTGGATGACATACTATTGATGGGAAATGATATAGAATTCTTGGAAAGTATAAAGGCCTATTTGAATAAGTGTTTTTCAATGAAGGACCTTGGAGAAGCTGCTTATATATTAGGCATCAAGATCTATAGAGATAGATCAAGACGCCTGATTGGTCTTTCACAGAGTACGTACCTTGACATGATATTGAAGAAGTTCAATATGGATCAGTCCAAGAAGGGGTTCTTGCCTGTATTGCAAGGTGTGCAATTGAGCACGGCTCAATGCCCAACCATGGCAGAAGATATAGAAAAGATGAGTGTCATCCCCTATGCCTCGGCCATAGGGTCTATTATGTATGCCATGCTGTGTACCAGAACAGATGTAAACCTTGCCGTAAGTTTGGTAGGAAGGTACCAAAGTAATCCCGGCATGGAACACTGGACAGCGGTCAAGAATATCCTAAAGTACCTGAAGAGGTCTAAGGATATGTTTCTCGTTTATGGAGGTGACGAAGAGCTCGTCGTAAAGGGTTACGTCGACGGTAGCTTCGACACAGATCTGGATGACTCGAAGTCACAAACCGGATACGTGTATATTTTGAATGGAGGAGCAGTAAGCTGGTGCAGTTGCAAGCAAAGCATCGTGGCGGGATCTACATGTGAAGCGGAGTACATGGCGGCCTCAGAGGCAGCACAGGAAGCAGTCTGGATAAAGGAGTTCATTACTGACCTAGGGGTGATTCCCAATGCGTCGGGCCCGATGACTCTCTTCTGTGACAACACTGGAGCTATTGCCCTTGCGAAGGAGCCCAGATTTCACAGGAAGACCAGGCATATCAAGCGTCGCTTCAACTCCATTCGTGAAAGTGTTCAAAATGGAGACATAGATATTTGTAAAGTACATACGGACCTGAATGTAGCAGACCCGTTGACTAAACGTCTCCCTACAGCAAAACATGATCAACACCAGGACACAATGGGTGTTCGATTCATCACAATGTAACTAGATTAATTACTCTAGTGCAAGTGGGAGACTGTTGGAAATATGCCCTAGAGGCAATAATAAATGGTTATTATTATATTTCTTTGTTCATGATAATTGTCTATTGTTCATGCTATAATTGTGTTATCCGGAAATCGTAATACATGTGTGAATACATAGACTACAACGTGTCCCTAGTAAGCCTCTAGTTGACTAGCTCGTTCATCAACAGATAGTCATGGTTTCCTGACTATGGACATTGGATGTCATTGATAACGGGATCACATCATTAGGAGAATGATGTGATGGACAAGACCCAATCCTAAGCATAGCTCAAAGATCGTGTAGTTCGTTTGCTAGAGCTTTTCCAATGTCAAGTATCATTTCCTTAGACCATGAGATCGTGCAACTCCCGGATGCCGTAGGAGTGCTTTGGGTGTGCCAAACGTCACAACGTAACTGGGTGACTATAAAGGTACAATACGGGTATCTCTGAAAGTGTTTGTTGGGTTGGCACGGATCGAGACTGGGATTTGTCACTCCGTGTAACGGAGAGGTATCTCTGGGCCCACTCGGTAGTGCATCATCATAATGAGCTCAATGTGACTAAGGAGTTAGTCACGGGATCATGCATTACGGTACGAGTAAAGAGACTTGCCGGTAACGAGATTGAACAAGGTATTGGGATACCGACGATCGAATCTCGGGCAAGTAACATATCGATTGACAAAGGGAATTGCATACGGGATTGATTGAATCCTCGACATCGTGGTTCATCCGATGAGAACATCGTGGAACATGTGGGAGCCAACATGGGTATCCAGATCCTGCTGTTGGTTATTGACCGGAGAGGCGTCTCGGTCATGTCTGCATGTCTCCCGAACCCGTAGGGTCTACACACTTAAGGTTCGGTGACGCTAGGGTTGTAGAGATATGAGTATGCGGAAACCCGAAAGTTGTTCGGAGTCCCGGATGAGATCCCGGACGTCACGAGGAGTTCCAGAATGGTCCGGAGGTGAAGAATTATGTATAGGAAGTCCAGTTTCGGCCACCGGGAAAGTTTCGGGGGTTATCGGTATTGTACCGGGACCACCGGAAGGGTCCCGGGGGTCCACCGGGTGGGGCCACCTATCTCGGAGGGCCTCATGGGCTGAAAGGGGAAGGGAACCAGCCCTTAGTGGGCTGGGGCGCCCCCCTTGGGCCTCCCCCTGCGCCTAGGGTTGGAAACCCTGGGGGTGGGGGGCGCCCCACTTGACTTGGGGGGGAAGCCACCCCCCCTTCCCCCTTGGCCGCCGCCCCCCCCCCCCCTTGGAGATCCCATCTCCCAGGGCCGGCGCCCCCCAGGGGTCCTATAAATAGTGGTGGGAGGGAGGGCAGCAGCACCACAGCCCCTAGCGCCTCCCTCTCCCCATGCAACACCTCTCCCTCCCGCAAGTGCTTGGCGAAGCCCTGCCGGGATCCCGCTACATCCACCACCACGCCGTCGTGCTGCTGGATCTCCATCAACCTCTCCTTCCCCCTTGCTGGATCAAGAAGGAGGAGACGTCGCTGCTCCGTACGTGTGTTGAACGCGGAGGTGCCGTCCGTTCGGCACTCGGTCATCGGTGATTTGGATCACGGTGAGTACGACTCCATCAACCCCGTTCATTGGAACGCTTCCGCTCGCGATCTACAAGGGTATGTAGAGGCACTCCTTTCCCCTCGTTGCTAGTATACTCAATAGATGGATCTTGGTGATGCGTAGGAAATTCTAAAAATTCTGCTACGATTCCCAACAGTTCGTCTGCTTAAGCTTTTCTAATGTCAAGTATCATTTCCTTAGACCATGAGATCGTGCAACTCCCGGATACCGTAGGAGTGCTTTGGGAGTACCAAACGTCACAACGTAACTGGGTGGCCATAAAGGTACACTACACGTATCTCCGAAAGTGTCTGTTGGGTTGGCACAGATCGAGACTGGGATTTGTCACTCCGTATGACGGAGAGGTATCTCTGGGCCCACTTGGTAATGCATCATCATAATGAGCTCAATGTGACCAAGTGGTTGGTTACGGGATCATGCATTACGGTACGAGTAAAGTGACTTGTCGGTAGCGAGATTGAACGAGGTATTGGGATACCGACGATCGAATCTCGGGCAAGTAACGTACCGATTGACAAAGGGAATTGTATACGGGATTACTTGAATCCTCAACATCGTGGTTCATCCGATGAGATCATCGAGGAGCATGTGGGAGCCAACATGGGTATCCAGATCCCGTTGTTGGTTATTGACCGGAGAGTCGTCTCGGTCATGTCTGCGTGTCTCCCGAACCCCTAGGGTCTACACACTTAAGGTTCGATGACACTAGGGTTGTAGAGATATTAGTATGCGGTAACCCAAAAGTTGTTCGGAGTCCCGGATGAGATCCCGGACATCACGAGGAGTTCTGAAATGGTCCGGAGGTAAAGATTTGTATATAGAAAGTCCAGTTTCGGCCACCGGGAAAGTTTTGGGGGTCACCGGTATTGTACCGGGACCACCGGAAGGGTCCCGGGGGTCCACCGGGTGGGGCCACCTATCCCGGAGGGCCCCATGGGCTGAAGTGGGAAGGGAACCAGCCCCTGGTGGGCTGGTGCGCCCGATGGGCCTTCCCCCTGCGCCTAGGGTTGGAAACCCTGGGGGTGGGGGGCGCCCCACCTGACTTGGGGGGCAAGTTCCCCCCTTGGCCGCCGCCCGCCCCCCTTGAGATTGGATCTCTAGGGGCCGGCACCCCCAGGGCCCCTATATAAAGAGGGGGGAGGGAGGGCTGTGCACCCAAGCCCCTGGCGCCTCCCCCCCGTAACACCTCTCCCTCTCGCTGAGCTTGGCGAAGCCCTGCCGAGATCCCCGCTGCTTCCACCACCACGCCATCGTGCTGCTGGATCTCCATCAACCTCCCCCCCTTGCTGGATCAAGAAGGAGGAGACGTGTCTCCCAACCGTACGTGTGTTGAACGCGGAGGTGCCGTCCGTTCGGCGCTAGGATCATCGGTTATTTGGATCACGATGAGTACGACTCCATCAACCCCGTTATCTTGAACGCTTCCGCTCGCGATCTACAAGGGTATGTGGATGCACTCCTCCCCTCTCGTTGCTAGTAAACTCCATAGATTGATCTTGGTGATAGGTAGAAAATTTTAATTTCTGCTACGATCCCCAGCAGACCCGTCGTTGGCATACCCCCCGGTGAGGGCGGCCGCCACGGCCACGGCTCACCGCCGACGCGACGGGCAATGGTTTCCCAGGAGGTTCGGCTCCTCCTCTTCTTCCTACTCATCACGCTCTTCTTCGCACTCCTCCGGCTCTCCGGCGCTGCTCGGCGTCAAGGCCGAGCCCGCGGCGGAGAGGCCTCTCGGCCGGCGCACTCGCAGCACCGGCATCGTCATCAACGAGGGCGGCCGGGGTGCCTCCTCTTCGGCTCCTCTGCGTTTCGTCAAGCCCAAGACGGAGCCGGGGCTCGCGCCGGTGAAGACGGAGCCAGGCCTCCTCGCGGTGAAGACGGAGCACGGCGGCAACGTCGAACTCGACGACGACGCGACCCCGGAATGGGCGCGCGCGGACTCCCTGAAGATGGCGAGGAAGCGCCAGTGCGCCGCGCAGCGCCGCTGGGGCCGCTACGAAGGAGGAGGAGTCATCATCGACGACAGCGACGACGAGGACGCACCGCCACTGCCACCAGTCCGCCATGGCGTCACCGGGCAGGGGTCCAGCAGGGACGCCCGTGTCAAGGAGGAAAAGGCCGCCGCCGACGACGACGGCGGCTAGGATGGCGGCGGCGACGGTGACTACTCCGCATTCAGCCAGTTTCTTTTTTAGATTAGATATATTATGTAATAAAAATCCGCGACTATTGTGTAATATATGCCGAACTTCGCCGAACTTTGCCAAAATTTGCTATATATTTGCCTTTTTTGAACGCGCCTGGGGCGGCCCTGGGGCGGGCGGCTGGGGACCAACTCGTCCCCAGGCTGATTTTTTGCGCCGGCTCACCCCTAGGCGGCGATTTTAGGCTCCCCATGGGGGCCAACTGCTGGAGATGCTCTAAATTTGCTGTGGCATCTGTCCATGGACAGGGGATCAGTTCGCCAACACTGATACGCGAGGCGAGCATTCAACGCTGCCCGCATAAATTCAAACCACTTTTGAACTAACCAGACGAAATTCATGCAAACACGACAGATTTCATATAAACACGACAAAATCCATTACATTTCAAACATTTTTGTAACTAAAAACTACACCGGACTAAGGTAAAACTAGTCTACGGGCGGCACCAACGGATATCCATTGCCACGACATGGATACCCTTGACTAGTCTACGGCCGGTCGCATCGGATCTCCATTGTATTCCCCATGTTCGGCAACCCGCCCATCCAACTGCCGTGAGCCCCAGAGGTATATGCTTCAGCGCAAAGGGTGGCTCGCTTCCCCATGTTCGGCAGCGTCACTCACCGGAGTGGAACCGCTGGGATGTGCTTCAGCCGAAGGGGAAGGGGCTGAAGGTGCCCTGCGACCGAGCGAGACACCGGTTGTGTACGCCGGCGTCACCTCGGCGGTGGCCTTTATGGGACCCAAGCGGCGGTGGCCTCTCATGTTCTACTTCCCCTCGATGATGGTGGCGGGCGCGGATGTGCTAGACGCTGCCTCGTCGATCCCCGCGGAGCTGGCTTCTTTCTCCATCGGCAGTGTGCAATTATGCAAACATTGACGGCGGATGGCTCACGGGAGGTGCGGTGCGACACGGTGTCGTCCACGACAGCCATGGAGCTTGTGTTGCCGCGGTCCACAACGCGCCGGATTGGAGCTTCTGCCTTCACGAGCTGGCCTGCAGCGGCCTGGAGCATGGATGGGGTTGGATCGGAGAGTTGCCTGGCTCTTATCCGGCCGGCTTGACGGGCCACCTAGCCGACTTTTATGCCAGAGAACTCGTCTTCTTGCTCGCCGGATGCCATAGAGAGTGCGGTGCGATTTTTTGCCCGACTTCTGGCATCGTTTAAATAGCGTCGGGGGGGGGGGGGGGGATGGTCGGAGCCAACCAGTGTTGTGTTTAATGGCAGGTGGCTCGCCAACGGACGTGTGGCCGGAGTAGATTTCTCCACACGCGCATGCGTTTAATGGAGAAAGGCGAGTAGTCTCTGCTGTATGAATGTGACGAGAAGGGGTGTTCAGCTGGGTGTGTAGCGGGCAACTCTCTCTCTCTCTCTCTCTCTCTTTCTCTCTCTCTCTCGGCTGGCTCGCCGCTTCAATGCCAGCGCTAGTGAGTGGTTGCATCCATTCTGCATCGGCGTCAATGCGGAGCGACCGCTCTCCAGCGGCATGAACGCGGGCAGCTGGCGCCGGGTGAAAAGCGCACGCAGACGAGGGACGATTTTTTTGGTCGGCCAGGGCGGCCAGACGTGAGCGTGGTAGTGGTCCGGACGCCCGCAAAGGCTCCCTATTTTTCTCCGGTTTGCGGGAAAAAGTATGACCGGACCGTCCAGCTGACCGATACAGGTCTGCGGTAGATGGCACAACACGTGTGGACCGCGTGGTCCACACGTATGTGGGGGGTTTGAGGGTCTGCGGTGGAGATGCCCTTACCTCCAAACCACCCGCAAACATTCGTCTGCGGACAAAGGGACCAGTCCGCGGACACAAATGCGGAAGCCAGTCATCCAAAACTATCTGCATACATTTTAAAATAATTTTAAACAAATCAGACGAATTACATGCAAACCGGATGATTTTCATACAAACTAGATGATAATATTCACGTTTCGGACATATTTTAACTAAACTATACCAGGCTAGGGTAACTCTAGTCTAATGTTTGCCGGGGTGGATCCCCACTCCCACGACATGTCTTCCCTATGTTCAGCAGCCCGCTCATCGGACTGTTGTGAGCCCAGAGGGATATGCTTCAGCGGGAGGGGAAAAGTAGCCTCCGCGTAGCATGGATCAAGGTTGGTTTTGGCCGGGGGAAGACGGTCGCCGTGGTCTACGCCCCCGCTCACCGGGCAAGTCACCGGTTGTGTCACCCGGCGATGCGGCGGCATTGGCCTTCATGGGACCCAAGTGTCGGCAGGCTCCCATGATCTACTTTTCCTCGTTGTTTGCGGTGGATTCTTTTCCCACCTACCTGATGTGTTGCCGCCATTCCTCGCGGCGGAGTTGTCGGGAGATGGCGTTGGCTAGCCTGGATTGGCGAGGAGGAGCTGGCAATGGCGGTGGCACCGGACCCGGAGGATTTTCCGGTTAGCCAACCCGTATCGGCCTGGCTCGCCGAGCAACCCAGGCCACTGCAATGCCGGATAACTCCTTCTTCAACTAGCCGGAGTCCATGGCGGGTGTTGTACAAGGCAAAGATGTAGAGCGGAGGTGAGGTGTGGTTAGCCTGGTGCCTAGCCACGTTTATATAGCAGGCGGATGCGAGGAGCCAGCCGGAGAGGTGTTTAATTCTGGCCAGCATAGAAACGAACATGTGGCTCTCGGGGCGACAAAGTAGGTTCCTCAGCACGCGTGCATGTTTAATGGAGGTAGGCGGGCACCCAGATGCTGTTTCAATGCGGAGAGAAGGCGTGCGGGCGAGCTGCTTCGATGCCGGCTTCAGTGAGCGGCCGCGGCCGCTCTGGACCTGCATGAATGCGGGCAGCTGGCTTCGGGCGGGAATGTGCGCGGGCGCAGACACTACTAGGGAAAAGCTTATACATAGGATCTTACTAGCAGCGAGTTTTAAATTAAGGCGCTGCTGCAATGTAGCAGTAGCGCGCTCCGGCAGTACTCGCTGCTGAAATAAACGTAGCAGTAGCGCGCCTCCTCTAAGCCGTGCTACTGCTATAATTCCCATGATCCCGCCGCGAAGCTAGTTCTAGCAGCAGCGCGTTAATTCGAAGCGCGCTACTGCTAGGTATTTTAGCAGTAGCGCCTTTACCTTTAGAGCACTACTGCTAAAACTAGCTATCTCCCACCCCCCACGCTCTCCTCTATCCGATCCACACTCACACTCACACTCACTCCATCTCCCCTCAACCCCCCCCCTGCGCCGGTCCTCCCCCGCCGACCGCCGTCGTCCCCGCCAGCCGCCATCGCCTACCCCTCTTCCCTCTGCGCCGCCGTCAACTCCTCCTCCTCGCTGGACTCGGTACCGCCCTCCTCCTCCGTCCTCCCTCGACTCGCTGCCGGCCGGACCCTCCTCGCTCCGCCCTTCCTCCTCCGTCCTACTATCTCCTCCCTCCTACAGTCGCCCCTCCTTCTCCCTCCTCCCTCCTCCATCCACAACCCCTCCTCCCTGCTACATTTTGATTTAGTAGGCTAGTTCATATGCAACATTTTGATTTAGTTCATATGATTTAGTTGATTTAGTAGGCTAGTTGATTTAGAAAATTTTGATTTAGTTGATTTAGTAGGCAAGTTGATTTAGTAGGCTAGTTGATTTAGTTGATTTATAGAACATTTTGATTTAGTTGATTTAGTAGGCAAGTTGATTTAATAGGCTAGTTGATTTAATAGGCTAGTTGATTTAATTGATTTATAGAACATTTTGATTTAGTTGATTTAGTAGGCAAGTTGATTTAATAGGCTAGTTGATTTAGTTGATTCATATAACATTTTGATTTAACAATTATTTTTCTTTCCTATGAAGTGGATCGTTAATCCTTGCTCATATTGCTTTAGGAAAATGGCGCCACCACCACCATGTCGATTGTGCAAGTCAAGGTGCGCCAGCAGCCTTGCAACTGGCAAGCTGTTCGGCATCTACTTCCAGCCGAGTTTTCGTCATGCGGCGATAAGAAATTATATGAAATGTAACAACTATTTTATTTTTAGTGTGGGCATTACTGCATTGTGTCATTTTGCTTTTTTTACACAGATCGTCCCATGCAATGTGAGGTTGAAATTCAACAAGCTGTCAGGAGACACTGCGACATTTGAGGCTCCTGGGGGCCGTACACTATGGAGGTCGAGAAAAGACGCAATATGTCGCATACTGGAGGAGATGGATGGGCCCGTTTCCTCGCCCACATGCGTCTTATTCGTGGTGAGTTGATCAGCTTCTCCTTCAGAGCAGAAAGACCCAAGCTGACTGTCATTTATATCAACCTAGTGGAAGATGATGAAGATGACGAAGATGATGAAGATAATGAGGACCCACTCGATGAAGATGATGAGGACCCACTTCATGAAGCCATCGTAGCTCAAAGAATGAGGCTGAGCGAGGAGGAGGTGTGCAACCTATGGGACATAATTCCACCACGTGCTGACTTTGTGAGGGTGCCATTCGTGACCCGCCTGACAAGTACCATGGTCGATCGACATGATGTGGTATGTTATACTTACAAATGCAAATTATCCGATGATATGCTTAGTGTAGAGTCCAATGATATGTTGTGTGGAATCTAGTCGATGATATGCTTTAGTGTAGAGTTCGATCACATGCTTATTAGTGTAGAATCTAAGGAACTATTAATAGTGTAGATAATCCATATATACCTATCTGCAAGAGTATGTGCGAGGCTATTTATTAATTGATATGTTTTTCTTATTCAGAAATTGGCAAAGAGCCTATCTGTGAGTTATGGTATCGAACCTGAAGAAGAAGGCTCAGCTGGACTACGCCTTACCGCAAGGGGCTCCGTCACAATCTGTACTTATCGCGTGGACACGGACGGTCGCACACACTTAAACTCGGTTGGGTGGAAGAGATTCCTAGATGGCAAGAATCTTCGTGTTGGACAGGCCATCCTAATTACTATCAGGAACACCCACCGCCCAGGCTTGAGGATAATGATCGTCTTCGATATCATCTAGAACTACATATGTGTGTGTGGCTATATCATCTAGAACTACATATGATGATCATCGTCGATATTATCTAGAACTACATATGATGATCGTCGTCGATATGACCTTGTACTGCTTGAGGATGCATGTTGACTATAGATGAAATTGTTATCTAGTACTCCCTTCGTTCCAAATTACTCGTTGTGGTTTGAACTAAAACCACGACGAGTAATTCGGAACGGAGGGAGTACTACCTAGTACCTATAATGCTTTATGAAATTGATATCTAGTAGTAGTATTTGGAAATTGCAGTTTATTGAAACCGAAACGGGGTAGGAAGCGGGGGAAAATGATGAAATATATAACAGCAGCGAGGGGCTAGGAAATCGCTACAGCTAACTAATAGTAGCGCATTCCAAAAAAGCGCTGCTGATATAGTCAACAGTAGCAGCGCGGGTGCGGACCGCGCTACTACTAACAGTTAACTGTAGCGCCGTATTAGTAGCGCGGCTGCCCGCGCTGCTGCTAGCCTCAAAACCCGCGCTACCACTAGGGTTTTCCCTAGTAGTGAGAAGAGGGGTATTTGGTCGGCCAGGGCGGTCAAAACGGACGTGGCAACGGCGTGGATGCCCACAAAGCCCCTACGCTCCCCCACCCCCTCTCCCTCCCCCTCACACACACACTTTGTTTCTGGTTTACAGGAAAAATCATCTCTTGGTTTGAGGATCCATGTTGAAGATGCCGATCAACTTTTTTTTAAGGCTAACCGATTAGGCAATTCTCTCCACCACATGCGGACATTCTATTAGTTGAGAGAGGAGCAAATGTGAGACATAGTAGCACACGTTTTTTTAGTGCATTTTCACAGGTTTGCACATATATATCAAGGGGTGGCCTTTTTCTATCAATAAAGTTGAGACAGAGCACACGTTTATTTTAGTGCATTTTCACAGGTTTGATATGTCTATCAATAAAGGTGAGACAGAGCACACGTTTATTTTAGTGCATTTTCACAGGTTTGCACATATCAAAGGGGTGGCATTTTTCTATCAGTAAAGGTGAGACTTTATTTTAGTGCATTTCTACAGCTTTGCCCATAGAGAGATATACAAAAATTCAAAGGAACACGAAGGTGCGGCAGCACGCACCTGCACATTTGTGTATAGCTGTTGGCTTGCGTCATGATCCAGAAATTTGCCTGACGGAAATTTCTAAAAATAGATGGAAATTTGTAACCCTGTCAATACAACACAATATACTTGTTTATCTTGTACTAATACTTCGTCCAATCTTTCTTCTACGTGTTAGAGTTATATTTTTTCTGAGGGAATGTTAGCATTATATTTATGATGACTTTTTGCATTCTGGCCTTTGGCCTCCCTGTATATGTATATATTATGGCTTTTGCCTTATGATAATACCAAGTTGCATATTTCTAACATGGTATTAGAGCTCTAGATTTTTTCGCACATGCAACTCGTGCTCTTCCGTTCCAATTCCACCGGCCGCCGCTGCTAATTTCTCCGGCCAGCTGCTGCTTCCAATTCTGCGTGCTCCTCGCTGATCCAGGCATCCAGCCCGCACTGGCCAAGTCTACGCCACCACCACGCTGCTCCCCGAGTTAATTGCAGGGAACTACTACACTTCGGCATGTCGTAACGAATCAGTATCATTAATCATTTTTTTGTCATGCAGTACCAGCTCAGAGCCTAAGTGTTGCAAAACGGTCTAAGCCACGTATAAACGCGTACTGATGGACTTCGTCCAATCTTTCTTCTACGTGTTAGAGTTATATTTTTTCTGAGGGAATGTTAGCATTATATTTATGATGACTTTTTGCATTCTGGCCTTTGGCCTCCCTGTATATGTATATATTATGGCTTTTGCCTTATGATAATACCAAGTTGCATATTTCTAACATGGTATTAGAGCTCTAGATTTTTTCGCACATGCAACTCGTGCTCTTCCGTTCCAATTCCACCGGCCGCCGCTGCTAATTTCTCCGGCCAGCTGCTGCTTCCAATTCTGCGTGCTCCTCGCTGACCAGGCATCCAGCCCGCACTGGCCAAGTCTACGCCACCACCACGCTGCTCCCCGAGTTAATTGCAGGGAACTACTACACTTCGGCATGTCGTAACGAATCAGTATCATTAATCATTTTTTTGTCATGCAGTACCAGCTCAGAGCCTAAGTGTTGCAAAACGGTCTAAGCCACGTATAAACGCGTACTGATGGTGTATCTGACCGCTGGACCCGTGAGTCGGAGGCTGACGTGCTTTTACAAAAAGAACCCTTACTTTTTATTTAATCACGCATATATCCTCTGTGAGTTAAAAAAAGGCCTTGCCACAAAAAACATGTTTTTCGGGGAATAACAGCCCGCGCGTGTGCCGCCGGGTTTCGAACTCGCGAGGTGCCGTTCGAAGGAGATGTTCGTTGCCGCTGCGCTACTACTCTTTTGCGGTAAAAGCACGCGTAAATAGTTTTGTACTTTGTGCCATTCGGTTTTTTTCTACAAAATAGAAAATCGCGCGCCCGTCCCCCGGAAATCTCGATCCCGCGCTCGTTTGCTTGCGCATCCTATGCGTCAACGTACGCGTATACGTCTTTAAACTCCGTGCCGTTCCGGTTTTTATACGATACTAACAAAAATATTATATGACATTAAAAAAAGTTTGTCACACCGTATAATTGAAAATATGTTCATTGCATAATATATTAAAAAGTTCATCGTATATATATTGAACATTTTATAATATACAATGTCTGAAGAATAAACCTGCTGGTCTCTGCCTTGTTTTTGGTTGATGTTCAAAATTTTTAAAATTACTCTGAAAGGTAAATAAAGTGTTTGTGCATTTGAAGAAAAAATGTTCTTTTCTCATGACGCTAAATTAAAAATCCTCTCTGACTACTACACCTCCCTTCTCGGCACTGCTTTTCAACCCACTTGGTCCTTCTCCCTCCTAGATCTATATCCCTCATCTATTCCCCAACTTCGATCTCTCGATGACCCTTTCACGGATGACGAGATTTCAGAGGCTTTCTTGTCCATGAATAAAAATGCTAGCCCTGGCCCGGACGGTTTTGGCCCTGGGTTCTACAGGAAATTTTGGCATATTCTCAAAGGTAAAATCCGCAACTTCTTCGCTGATTTTCATGCCCTGCGTTCGGACATCTCCTGCCTCAACCGAGCCCTCATTATTCTTCTCCTGAAGAATAATGACGCCAGGTCCCCAAATGACTTTCGCCCCATCTCCCTACAAAATTGCCCTATCAAAGGTGTTGCCAAACTCCTTACCAACAGACTTAAAGCTCATATCCCTCTTCTGGTCCACGCCGACCAAACTGGCTTCATGTCTGGTCGCAATATCTCGGAAAACTTCCTCTACGCCGCTGACATTCTTCACTGCTGCACCAAGAAAAAGGCTCCAGCCATCATCGTCAAGCTGGACTTTCGGAAAGCGTTCGACTCAATCTGTTGGTCCTCCCTCCTCCACACCTTACAGGTTAGGGGCTTCCCACCTCGCTGGTGTGACTGGATCCAATCTCTGCTTACCACTGGATCCATCGCTGTTATGCTTAATGGCATCCCAGGGAAGTGGATCCAATGCAAGAACGGACTCCGGCAAGGTGACCCCCTATCACCTTACCCGTTCATTATTATGGCCGACATTCTACAACAAATGATCATTAACGCTCACAAGGATGGTACGCTTTTACACCCTGTGTCCCCACCTCCCGTGCCCTGTTCTGCAATATGCGGACGACACTCTAATCATTGTTAAAGCTACCACGAATGCAGCCAAGCACCTCAAACACATCCTAGATGCCTTTGCCGCAGCCACTGGTCTACAAATCAACTTCACCAAAACGACTTTCATCCCCCTTAATGTGGATCCGCAGGATGCCGCTCTAATGGCCTCTGACCTTGGGACGAACATCTCCTCCTTTCCTCAAACCTACCTAGGACTACCCCTCTCCCCGCATAAGCTGTCGCCCTCTGCATTCCAGCCTGTCATCGACCGATGCGACACCTATCTGGCTGGCTGGTGTGCCCTACTCCTCTCGCGTGGAGGCAAATTAGTTCTCCTCTCTGCCGTCCTAGATAGTCTCCCCACGTATTTTATGCTTTCTTTTTCTCTGCCCGTCCAGGTTATTGAAGTGATCGATAAACGTAGACGCACTTTCTTCTGGTCCAACGATGAAACCTGCTCCGGGGCTAAATGCTTGGTTGCTTGGGATAAAGTGTGCACTCCTAGAGATGCAGGTGGTTTGGGTGTTAAAAACCTTCGCGCACAAATTTTTTGTTTACTGCTGAAATTTGCTTACAAATTTTTACACTCCACCTCCCTCCCTTGGAAGGATTGGGTTTTGCATCACTCACCTCTCCACATTGGCTTTGGCAAGAACAGCTCCTTTCTTGCTAAGACCATTTTCAAACACCTACAGAACTTTAGAGAGATTTCCTAGTGCATTGTTGGAGACGGTTGCTCCACCTTCTTCTGGTTAGATCGATGGCTAAAGCTAGAACCTCTGGCTATAGTCTACCCAGCCCTTTTTTCCCACCATACAAAACAAAATGCCTTGGTAGTTACAATTATGCAGGAAGGGATCGAACTTGCTCTTCGTAATCGGCTAACCACTACTACGATTGCAGAACTTGCTTCTCTAAACTCTTTGTTGCAGGATTGTGCTCTTCGCAGGTATCGGACACTCGTCGCCTGCTCAACGGGTCCGCCTTCTTGACCCGGGGTGCGTATGTGGCTCTCTCGGATCATCTCTCCGATCCCATGCTCGCCGCCATCTGGGACTCAAAAGTGCCCAAAAAGGTTATGATCTTCGGATGGCTCTTCTACCTCGACCGTCTCAACACCCGAAAGAACTTGCATAAAAAAAGCATCCTGGATACAGAAGCTTGTCCAAGATGTTCTCACCAGGTTGAAGATCGCGAGCACCTGTTCTTTACATGCCCGGCTGCTCGGGGCATTTGGCAGGCTACCTCCATTCGCCCGTGCTTTACGCCTATTAGTGACCTCTTCTCTACGAGGTTACCAACTGCTTTGCCAACTTCAGTCCGCTCCTTCATGTTCCTAACCGTCCTCTGGAAGATCTGGGACGCAAGGAACAAAAAAGTCTTCCAGGGAATAGACCTTCCCGCTGCTGATTCCATTAGGGCTATTATTGATGACATAACTATATGGGCTCCTCGGCTCAAAACCGAGAGCCTAAAGGAACACGCCGGGCTGTGGCGTGACTTCCTCTCCTCACAAAACTTGTGAGCCCTGTACTCTTCTGCTGTGTTTGAAATATATTCAGGTGGGGAGACCCCCCCTCCCCCGGTTGACCATTTCAAAAAAGAAAAGAAAAAATGTTCATACATTTTTGGGAAATGTTGAACGCGTATTTAAAAATTGTAAATGTATTTTATAAAATGTTCATCATGCATGGCACTAAATAATACTAACCCACATAAAAACTTGCCGTGCGCGGGTCTGGTGCTTTTCAGTAAATAGTACTAACATATAATTAAAAAAACTGATAAAGAATGTGCTGGCCTCAGAAGAAAAAAAATGCTGGCCTCACTGGGCCGCGATTGGGCCGTCCTGCAGCCCATGCTACGCTGGCTCGTCTACCTCGAGGGGATCTGGGACTCGGGGACGAGGCACAAAGCGGCAGGGTTCGAATCCAGCGCCGGTTTCCCGTTCGGGCGCCGGCGACCATGCTGCTGCGCGGCCCTCAACCCTCGTAGCCTAACACCAGATCTGGGCGACGCCCACGCACGTGGATGCTTATTGGTAGGTATCAGAACAACTGTATTTTATGCTAGCTCATATTATTACTGGTATATATAATTTATTTGTGTATGTATGGAACTTTTTAATATATTATGCAATGAACATATTTTCAATTATATGACGCGACAAACATTTTTTTAATGTCATATATTATATTTTTAGTATCGTATAAAAATCGAAACGGCTAGGAGTTTAAGGCGTATACGCGTACTAGTTGACGCATAGGATGCGCAAGCAAGCGCTGCAAACGACTAGGCGCGGGATTTTCTACTTCGTAAAAAAACGAATGGCCCAAAATATAAAAACTTATACGCGTGCTTGTTGACGCAAAAGGAGTAACGGCGCAGCGGCAGCGAGCTACCCAGTAGAGCTGCACGTCGCGGGTTCGAATCCCTGCGGCAACCGCGCGTGCGTTTAAAAGATTTTTTGTGGCAACACCTTTTTTTAACAAACAGAGGATATATGCGTGATTAAATAAAAAGTAAGGGTTGTCTTTGTAAAAGAGCATGCCACGTCAGCCCTGACGCACGGGTCCCAGCGGTCAGATACACCGTCAATACGCGCTTATACGGCTGTCAGACCGTTTTGCAACACTTAGGCTTAGAGTTGGTAGGGCATAGCGAGTAAGTTGGACTAGTAGCCCTATTTCCGATTTCTAAACAGATTTTCATTCTTTTCCCCCGAAACTCCCGGAGCGCCGCCAAGGGCGATTAGGGTTTTACGGGTGGAACTCGATGGCGCGCGCCGATCTACGGCGCGGCGCACATGATTGTGATCCCGAGGATGGCTTCATCAGCGGGGAATGGCCATGGGAAGGAGCCCCTGTCGCCGGGCGCGGCAAGGGCGAAGCTGGCGGAGGCCCTAGGTAAACTGGACATTACTGAAGAGGAGGCGACGCCGCTGGTTCTCGATGATAGAGAAGAAGTTCAGCCGAAGAAGTGGATGATAGCGGGGAAGGTTCTGCACCGACGTGTTCTACACATACAGACAATCATCAGCGCACTTCATCCGGCCTGGGGTAACCCTAAAGGTTTGATCTTTAGATCGGTAGAGGAAAACACGTTCGTGGCTGAGTTCGCGAGCAGGAGAGATCGTGATCGAGTTTGGGAAGGTTCGCCTTGGCATGTAAGTAAAAACGCCGTCGTCTTTTCGGAGTTTGATGAATGCATGCGGCCTTCTGAACTGAGCTTTAGCAAGATTCATATGTGGGCAAGGGTCATCAACTTGCCTTTCAATCTACGGGGAGAGAAGTGGTGTGCTGCAATAGCTCAACAGATTGACAAGCAAGCATCTGGGGTGCAGTTTGATCTTGTTAATGGCTATCTCAGAGCTAGAGTTTCAGTTGACATGGACAAACCGTTAAGGCGCTGGATCTTAATTGAGTCAGCGAGGAGGAAACAGACGGACTTGTATGACATCCAATATGAGAATGTTCCGCACTTCTATTTCTCATGCGGAAGGTTGGGCCACTCCGATTTGCATTGTCCGACCCCGGGGACTCGAGATGCCAATGGGGACCTCCCCTTTGGAAGAGGACTGCGGGCGCCGGAAGATCGCAGAGCGCCGAGTGCTGGCGAGAACTCGTCTCGAGATCAATCAAATAGGCAAAAGAACAAAGCTGAGACAAGAGGTTCGAGGAGTGCAGCTGAGAAAGGAGTTGAAGTTAATTCTCCGGTTAAGAGCAAAAATCTAAATAAACGCAAGGGAGGGCCGCAAGAGAAGAAACAAGAGTACAGGAGGGTTATACCCTTGCTGATGGACAAGGCACACGACCCAGAGGATGGCCAAGGGGGCGATGTAGAGGTGCTCTCGGACTCCTCTGAGAAAAGTGGTGAAGGCGAGAGGTTGCTAAAGAAGAAGAAACCTACCCCGGTCAACTCCGGTGAGACGGCAGAGGCTGCGGTGCAGCCCTGCCGGGCACAATGAATTGCCTCAGTTGGAACTGTCGCGGGCTTGGGAACCCAGCGACAGTTCGCGAGCTTCGCAGTGTGGTGAAACAAGAAGGGCCCGGTCTCTTATTTCTGATGGAGACTAAGATTGCGGCAAAGAGGGTAGAAAGTCTGCAAAATCTCCTGGGCTTTGCGGGCTGTTTTGTAGTTGATAGTGAAGGTCTAAGCGGTGGCATTGGTCTATTCTGGACAAGTGAGGTTCAGGTTGATCTTCAGAGTTTCAGTTCAGGGCACATAGACGTGATGGTGCAGAATAGTAATCTGAATCGAGATAAATGGAGATTTACGGGGTTTTATGGGGCCCCTCGAGCATCAGACAGACACCATAGTTGGAGATGTCTTCGGACTTTGTTTTCTATCCAACATCCGGCATGGTTATGCGTAGGGGATTTCAATGAAACACTGTATGCTACGGAACATTTTTCGCTCGCTGCCCGGCCTGAATGGCAGATGCGTGCGTTCCGTGAAGCAGCTGATGATTGCTTGTTCCAAGATATGGGGTGGTCTGGAACAGAGTACACTTGGGATAATGGTCAAACAGGTGACGATAATGTCAGGGCCCGAATTGACAGAGCGTTTGGGAACCCAGCATTGATCCAGATGTTCGGGCACTCAAGAGTTCGGCACATAAGTACCACGGACTCCGACCATTGCTTGGTCTTGGTCGAATTCCGTACCGATGTGGCCGAGAGGAGAAGGGGAGGGAAGCAGTTTCGCTATGAAGATGTATGGCAGACACATGCAGACTATGATAGTGTTGTCTTGAATAATTGGCAAAAAGGAGCTGGTTTGCATGGCCTGGCGGGGGTGATTAATGCGCTTAATAACATGCAGAGTTCATTATCGACATGGGGCGCACGTGAGTTCGGCAGCCTGACGGCCAAAGTGAGGAAACTTCGACAGAGGTTGAACCAGCTTAGGAGCCGCGCGGGCAGGAGAGGTCCAACTGATGAAGAGAGAGCCATAGTCAAGAAGCTACGTGAGGCACTTCATCAGGAGGAAATATGGATGCGCCAGAGGTCCAGAGTACCATATTTGCGCGAGGGAGACAGGAATACAAATTTTTTTCACGCACAAGCAGCTCAACGCAGGAGAATGAACAAAATTGAGGGACTTGTGCGAGCTGATGGGTCGGTATGCTAGTCCTGGGCAGATGACCATGAGGAGGTACAACAGTTCTACACAACTCTGTATACATCTCAAGGAGTCAGACCCCTTGATGAACTGCTGGACTTAGTTCCAAATAAGGTGACATCACCTATGAATGCACACCTAGATAAGCCATTTACGGCAGAAGAGGTGAGGGTGGCGCTGTTTCAGATGGCCCCATCCAAAGCACCCGGAGTGGACGGATTTACTGCGGGATTTTTTCAGAGGCACTGGCCACTGCTGAAAGATGACATAACCCCGGCAGTGTTGAGCTTTTTGAATGGGGGCGAGCTTCCAGAAGGTATGAATGATACATCCATCACCCTCATCCCAAAGGTTCGGCATCCACAAAGAATAACCCAATATAGACCTATTTCTCTTTGTCCTGTGTTGTACAAGATTGCAGCAAAATGTATTGTTAACAGGATGAGAGATTTTCTTGATGATGTTGTAAGTGAGGAGCAAAGTGCTTTTGTGCCTGGGCGCCTCATTACAGATAATGTTCTTATTGCTCATGAGAGTATCCATGCAATGAAGAAAAGGAGGAAGGGAAAGAATTGGGTATGTGCTGTCAAGTTGGACATGATGAAAGCTTATGACCGCGTCGAATGGCATTATCTTCATGAGATTATGACCAAGTTGGGCTTCAGCTCGTCCTTTATCCGACTGATTATGAAGTGTGTAACATCAGTGCGGTTCGCGGTTCGAGTGAACGGGGAGTTGCTGCCGTTTTTCACCCCTTCTAGGGGATTCAGGCAAGGATGTCCCATGTCACCTTATTTATTCCTTCTGTGTGCCGAGGGCTTTACTACACTCTTAAACAGATATGGTGGAGTGTATGCAGACAAGGGGATTCGAGTATGCACCCAGTCACCGTGGATTAATCATCTACTATTTGCAGATGATAGTCTTACCTTCATGCAAGCTAAACTAGAGAGTGCAGAGCGTCTAGACAACATTCTCAGGATTTATGTGAGTGTTCGGGACAGTGTGTTAACAACGAGAAGAGCTCCATATTTTTTAGTCCAAACACTCCTAGTCCAGTATGAGCAATTGTGAAAACTGCGATGGGTATATCAGTTGAGGCATTCAATGAGAGGTATTTGGGCCTCCCCACAGCAGTTGGACAGATCACCTCAGACACCTTTGATTTCGTTGGAGAAAGGGTGAGGTCAAAGTTGAATGGGGGTACAGAAAGATTGGTGTCTTGCGCGGCGAGGGAAGTGCTCATCAAGGCAAGAGCACAGGCGGTGCCAACATACACTATGAGTTGCTTTAAACTCACGAAAAAAGTGTACAAAAACATCTCCTCACCGATGGCAAAGTTCTGGTGGAGCAGTTCTATTGATCGAAGATCTCTACATTGGATAGATTGGAAGTCTTTGTCGCTTCCAAAAATCAGAGGAGGCATGGGATTTCGTGATCTGGAATGTTTCAATATTGCATTGTTAGGGAAACATGGCTGGAGGCTTATCACTAGCCTGAATTCGTTATGCTCTCGGGTGTTGAAAGGCCGCTATTTCCCGAACACGGATTTCATGCATGCTACTGTTCCTTGTAACGCCTCGTCTACCTGGCGAGCGATCGTTGCCGGGAGGGCGGCACTGGATACTGGCCTGCTAAAACGGATTGGCGATGGCTCGTCCACGCGCGTGTGGCAGGATGGATGGCTACTAGGAAAGCTTTCGTTGCGGCCCACTGCACAGATCGGTACAGCACCTATCAATCTTGTTTCAGACCTGATCGATGATGTGACTTGGTCTTGGAAAGCTGGCCTTGTTCGAGAAAATTTTATACCACCGGATGCTGATACTATTTTGAGTATTCCACTCAGACAAGGAGGTGGTGATGATTACTGGGCTTGGGATCATGAGAGATCGGGTTCCTATGCTGTGAAGTCAGCGTATCGTGCTCTAATGACTCATAACGAGCATTCAGTTCTAGAGGAAGGGGCGACTACAGAATCTTCAGAGAATAATAAGCAGTTATGGACTCGTCTTTGGAAGCTCAAAGTGCTACCTAAGGTGCGTGTGTTCTGGTGGAGGGTCCTCCGTGGCACTCTTCCAGTGGAGAGCACACTACAGTACTGGCATATTGCAACCTTAGCACGATGCAAGGTGTGCATGGGAGCTGATGAAGATTTGATGCATGCTTTGATTAAGTGTTCACATGCTCAAACTTTCTGGACAGAAGCTCGAAAATGGCTGCAGGTCAAGCTACCGGAGTTACACCCTATGACTTGGTGTAGGGATATTCTTTGCGACTCTCGGTTTTCAGAGAGTGATCGGGCAAAAATTGTTACTGTCATGTGGGCTATTTGGACCTCTCGCAATAATATAACGCATGACAGAGCAAGTATGAACCCGGCGCAATCTCTCAAACGTATAAGAGAAACTCTTGCCTTGCTGGAGCTTCCCTTGGAACAGACGAAGGTTCTACCTGGCTATGGCTAGAGGCCACCGGATCAAGGCTGGACAAAGGTAAACACAGATGCTAGTGTTTCAGTGCTTGAACACAGAAGTGGAGCTGGAGGAGTGGCACGGACTTCCTCGACCTTCTTGGCTGCCTGGAGCAAGCCCTACCCCCACATCACGGACCCGTTGATAGCCGAGGCGTCTGCTTTGCGAGATGGGGTGATATTCGCACAGCTTCGAGGCTTTTCGCAAGTGCTCATGGAAACAGATTGCTTAGAATTGGTTCAACTATGGCACTCGCGACGGTTTTCGCGCTCCATCGTAGCGCCGCTATTATTAGAAATAGAAGAGCTAGCCTTATCTTTTCTATCTTTTGATGTTCAACATGTATCGAGAAACTCCAATATGTCGGCCCACTTGTGTGCTAAACATGCTTGCACCTTGGGGATCACCGACTGCTGGATGGACTGCCCCTGGCTTCCTCATGACCAGCGTTTTGGATGATCGTGCGGGAACAGAGTTTAGTTGAATAAAGCTCGAAGTTTCCCGCAAAAAAAAATCTTAGAGTTGGTACTGCATGGCAAAAAAAAGACTAATGGTACTGATTCGTTACGACGTGCCGAAGTGTGGTAGTTCCCTGCAATTAACTCCTGCTCCCCGCGTACCGATCAAGCTGTCCAGCGCTCCAGATCGAGGCGCTGTTCGCCCGCCTCATCCCAGATCAGGCCTTTCCATCGCTCGGTGCTCTGCCGCTTGGGCCACCCCTCCGCTGAAGAACGACCTCGGCTTCTGGATCGAGTCCCTCCGTCTCAGCCCGATCGCACGGGACGGGACAGCGTGCGTTCGCTCGTCTGCCGACTGGCTTCTCTTCTGCCGCCCACCAGCGCGAGCCACTTGGACGTCTCCGTCTGCTCCGTTGCTCCGCTGCTCCTGCCGCCGGCCTTCTCCAGGTCCGCCGGCATACCCTCCGCCCTGGCTGGCATCCTCCCAGGCCGCCCGTTCCGCGGCTGTCGTCCGCCGGCGCACCCTCCGCCCCAGCCGGCGACCTCCCAAGCCGCCAGTTCCGCGGCTGTCGTCCACCGGTGCACCCTCCGCCCCAGTCGGCTTCTTCCAAGGCCGCCCATTCCGCGGCTGCCGTCCGCCGGCGCACCCTCCGCCCCGGCCGGCGTCCTCCCAAGCCGCCTGTTCCACGGCTATCACCGAGTACGACGGCCGCGCGAGGGCCTCCTGAGGTTGGGTTGACCTTTCATCTGTTCAGTTTACTAGTAAAAACAAAAGAGAGTGTAAAGAGAGAGAGAGAGAACTGTTATGATGTGTTCCTCGGGCCTGCATCTCCGTCGTCGTCCGCAGATTTTCGATGGAGTTCCCTATATTGATCTCATTTCGCACATGCGTCGTCGCTCGGTGCTTGTGCTCGTCCGTCTGTGAGGTTGTCTCCTACAACGTCTTCTGCATATTGTGGTGACCGCTCTACGTCGACTCTACACGCGGCCTCCACGGATGATGACGACTGCTCATTGTCGGCAGGTGTTTCTACCTCGGCACCTGCCATTTTGTCCTTGTCTATGCGAGAGATTGCACAGCTGCAATGCTTGCTGGCTGCTTGGGATTCTTCACCGACAGGTTCTGCAGTTTCCGTAACTAACTCTTCTGGCACTGAGAAACGACCTTCTACCCATTCAGGTACATCCCCATGGATTCTTGATACCGGAGCGTCTTTTCATATGACTTATGATTCTTCCACTTTGACCTCTGTTCGACCTGTCGAGTCCCCTATTCGTGTTCTCACAGCTGATGGCACTCCCCTCCCTGTAGCTAGTCGAGACACTCTTAGCACTTCTTCATTTCATGTTCCCTATGTAGCTCATGTTTCTCAGATTATTGACTCTAGTTGTAGGGTCATTCTTGACTTTGATTCGTGTTCTGTTCAGGATCGTTGCACGGGTGCTCTGCTTGGTGCTGGCCCTCGACGTTCTGATGGTCTCTGGGAGCTTGACTGGCTTCGTCTTCCCTCTACTGCCACCGCCGCCAGTCTTACAATCCCTGTTGCTGCCTCTACCAGCTCTTTTCAGCAATGGCATCATCGTCTTGGCCATTTATGTGGTTCTCGTCTCTCGTCTTTGGTTCATCGCGGTGTTCTGGGGTCTGTCTCCGGTAATGCTTCGTTGGATTGTCTAGATTGTAGGCTTGGTAAACAGATTCAGCTACCCTATCCTCATAGTGAGTCAGTGTCCGAACGCCCTTTTGACCTCATTCACTCTGATGTTTGGGGTCCGGCTCCCTTCGCTTCGAAAGGAGGTCATCGCTACTATATTATCTTTATAGACGATTTTTCTCGGTACACTTGGATCTATTTCATGTCTTCTCATAGTGAGGTCTTATCTATATACAAAAAATTTGCTGCCATGGTTCATACCCAGTTTTCCACTCCTATTCGTGTTTTTAGAGCAGATTCAGCTGGTGAGTATATCTCCCATGCGTTGCGAGGATTTCTTGCTGAGCAGGGTACTCTTGCCCAGTTTTCCTGTCCTGGTGCTCATACTCAGAATGGTGTGGCTGAGCGCAAACATCGTCACCTTCTTAAGACGGTGCGTGCGATGATGATCGCCGCCTCTCTCCCACCTCACTTCTGGGCAGAGGCTATTACCACTTCCACCTATCTCATCATTATTCAGCCGTTTGCTGCTCTACAGGGTGGTATTCCTCTTGAGCATCTTTCTGGTCGTTCTCCTAATTATTCATCGCTTCTTTTGTTTGGTTGTGTTTGCTATGTTTTGCTTGCCCCTCGTGAACGTACCAAACTGACCGCTCAGTCTGTTGAGTGTGTGTTTCTCGGATACAGTGATGAGCATAAGGGCTATCGGTGTTCGGATCCTATCGGTCGCCGGATGCGTATTTCCTGGGATGTCACTTTTGATGAGTCTCGCCCCTTATACCCGCGTCCATCCTCCTCGGCTTTTTCCATAGAGGACATCTCTTTTCTTACGTTTCCAGATACACCTCCTGTTGTGCCCAGTATTCCTACTCATCGTCCCGCTATTGCTGACCCCACGCCATCCTCTTCTATGGTTTCTTCTCCTCCCTCATCGCATGACTCTCCACCCTCATCACCGATACCTTCCTCTTCTCCACCTTCATCACCGGTACCTCCCTCTTCTCCATCTTCATCATCGATACATGTTCCCTCTCCACCTCCAGTGATTCCACCTCTCCCCTCCTTTCCTTTCCATTATACTCGTCGTCGACGTGTTGTGGATGAATCTACAGATGTGCCCTCTACTTCTGGTCAGCCGACTGATACGTCTCCAACGTATCTATAATTTTTGATTGTTCCATGCTATTATATTATCTGTTTTGGATGTTCAATGGGCTTTATTATACACTTTTATATTATTTTTGGGACTAACCTATTAACCGGAGGCCCAGCCCAAATTGCTGTTTTTTTTGCCTATTACAGTGTTTCGAAGGAAAGGAATATCAAACGGAGTCCAAACGGAATGAAACCTTCGGGAACGTGATTTTCGGAACAAACGTGATCCAGAGGACTTGGAGTGGACGTCAAGCAATCAACGAGGAGGCCACGAGGCAGGGAGGCGCGCCTGCCCCCTGGGCGCACCCCCCACCCTCGTGGGCCCCTCATAGCTCTCCAAACCGACCTCTTTCGCCTATATATACTCATATACCCTGGAAACATCAGAACAGGAGCCGAAACCCTAATTCCACCGCCGCAACCTTCTGTACCCGTGAGATCCCATCTTGGGGCCTTTTCCGGCGCTTCGCCGGAGGGGGCATTGATCATGGAGGGCTTCTACATCAGCACCATAGCATCTCCGATGATGTGTGAGTAGTTTACCTCAGACCTTCGGGTCCATAGTTATTAGCTAGATGACTTCTTCTCTCTCTTTGGATCTCAATACAAAGTTCTCCTTGATTCTCTTGGAGATCTATTCGATGTAATCTTCTTTTGCGGTGTGTTTGTCGAGATCCGATGAATTGTGGGTTTATGATCAAGATTATCTATGAACAATATTTGAATCTCCTCTGAATTCTTTTATGTATGATTGGTTATCTTTGCAAGTCTCTTCGAATTATCAGTTTGGTTTGGCCTACTAGATTGATCTTTCTTGCAATGGGAGAAGTGCTTAGCTTTGGGTTCAATCTTGCGGTGCTCGATCCCAGTGAAAGTAGGGGAAAGGACACGTATTGTATTGTTGCCATCGAGGATAAAAAGATGGGGTTTATATCATATTGCTTGAGTTTATCCCTCTACATCATGTCATCTTACCTAATGCGTTACTTTGTTCTTATGAACTTAATACTCTAGATGCATGCTGGATAGCGGTCGATGTGTGGAGTAATAGTAGTAGATGCAGGCAGGAGTCGGTCTAATTGTCACGGACGTGATGCCTATATACATCACCATGCCTAGATATTCTCATAACTATGCTCAATTCTATCAATTGCTCGACAGTAATTTGTTCACCCACCGTAATACTTATGCTATCTTGAGAGAAGCCACTAGTGAAACCTATGTCCCCCAGGTCTATTCTCTATCATATTAATCTACCGTTATTTCTATTACCGTTTATTTTGCTTTCTTTACTTTTAGTCTTTATCATAAAAGTACCAAAAATATTTCTTATCATCTCTATTAGATCTCACTTTTGCAAGTGGCCGTGAAGGGATTGACAACCCCTTTATCGCGTTGGTTGCAAGGTTCTTATTTGTTTGTGTAGGTATGAGGGACTTGAGCGTGGTCTCCTACTGGATTGATACCTTGGTTCTCAAAAACTGAGGGAAATACTTACACTACTTTACGGCATCACCCTTTCCTCTTCAAGAGAAAAACCAACGCAGTGCTCAAGAGGTAGCAAGAAGGATTTCTGGCGCCGTTGCCGGGGAGGCTTACACCAAGTCAAGTAAAGATTTTACTCCCGCCAACGTGCGATTTCTGGCACTGTTGCCGGGGAGTCTACGCAAAAGTCAAGACATACAAAGTACCCATCATAAACTCTTATCCCTCGCATTACATTATTTGCCATTTGCCTCTTGTTTTCCTCTCCCCCACTTCACCCTTGCCGTTTTATTCGCCCTCTTTTCCGTTCGCCTCTTTTTCGCGTGCTTCTTGTTTGCTCGTGTGTTGGATTGCTTGCTTGTCTCGATGGCTCAAGATAATACTAAATTGTGTGACTTTGCCAATACCAACAACAATGATTTTCTTAGTACTCCGATTGCTCCTCTTACCGATGCTGAATCTTGTGAAATTAATGCTGCTTTGCTGAATCTTGTCATGAAAGATCAATTCGCCGGCCTTCCTAGTGAAGATGCCGCTACCCATCTAAATAGCTTTGTTGATTTGTGTGATATGCAAAAGAAGAAAGATGTGGACAATGATATTGTTAAATTGAAGCTATTTCCTTTTTCTCTTAGAGATCGTGCTAAAACTTGGTTTTCGTCTTTGCCTAAAAATAGTATTGATTCTTGGAATAAGTGCAAAGATGCTTTTATCTCTAAGTATTTTCCTCCCACTAAGATCATCTCTCTTAGAAATGACATTATGAATTTTAAGCAACTTGATCATGAACATGTTGCACAAGCTTGGGAGAGGATGAAATTAATGATACGTAATTGCCCTACTCATGGTTTGAATTTGTGGATGATTATACAATTTTTTTATGCCGGATTGAAATTTGCTTCTAGAAATCTTTTAGATTCGGCCATGGGAGGAACTTTTATGGAAATCACTTTAGGAGAAGCTACTAAACTCCTAGATAATATTATGGTTAATTATTCTCAATGGCACACTGAAAGATCTACTAGTAAAAAGGTTCATGCGATTGAAGAAATTAATGTTTTGAGTGGAAAGATGGATGAACTTATGAAATTGTTTGCTAATAAGAGTGTTTCTTCTGATCCTAATGATATGCCTTTGTCTACTTTGATTGAGAATAATAATTAATCTATGGATGTGAATTTTATTGGTAGGAACAATTTTGGCAACAACGCTTATAGAGGAAACTTTAATCCTAGGCCGTATCCTAGTAATCCCTCTAATAATTATGGTAATTCCTACAACAATTATTATGGAAATTTTAATAAGTTTCCCTCTAATTTTGAGACTAGTGTTAAAGAGTTTATGAATTCGCAAAAGAATTTCAATGCTTTGCTTGAAGAAAAATTGCTTAAGGTTGATGAATTGGCTAGGAACGTGGATAGAATTTCTCTTGATGTTGATTCTTCGAAGCTTAGATCTATTCCACCTAAGCATGATATCAATGAGTCTCTCAAAGCCATGAGAATTTCCATTGATGAGTGCAAAGAAAGAACCGCTAGGATGCGCGCTAAGAAAGATTGCTTTGTAAAGGCGTGTTCTTCTAGTTTTTATGAGAATAAAGATGAAGATCTAAAAGTTATTGATGCTTCTCCTATTAGATCTTAGTTTTGCAATATGAATCTTGATAATGATGGGACTGGAGATGAGTCAACTTTAGTTAAAAGGCGTCCCAATAATTCGGAGTTTTTAGATCTTGATGCAAAAAGTGGTAAAAGTGGGATTGAAGAGGTTAAAACTTTAGATAGCAATGAGCCCACTATTTTGGATTTCAAGTAATTTAACTATGATAATTGCTCTTTAATAGATTGTATTTCCTTGTTGTAATCCGTGCTAAATTCTCATCATGCTTATAGTCAAAATAAAGCCTTTACTAGACATATCGTTGATGCTTTGATGCAATTTATGAAGAAAAACTTGAGTTGGAAGTTTATATCCCTAGAAAACTTTATGATGAGTGGGAACCTACAATTAAATTAAAATTAAAGATCATGAATGCTATGCTTTGTGTGATTTGGGTGCTAGTGTTTCCATGATTCCAAAAACTTTGTGTGATTTGTTAGGTTTCCGTGAATTTGATGATTGCTCTTTAAACTTGCACCTTGCGGATTCCACTATCAAGAAACCTATGGGAAGAATTAATGATGTTCTTATTGTTGCAAATATGAATTATGTGCCTGTATATTTTTATTGTTCTTGATATATATTGCAATCCTTCATGTCCTATTATTCTTGGTAGACCTTTCCTTAGAACGATCAGTGCAATTATTGATATGAAGGAAGAGAATATTAGATTCCAATTTCCGTTAAGGAAAGGCATGGAACACTTCCCTATAAAGATGATTAAATTACCTTATGAATCTATTATGAGAGCCACTTATGGATTTCCTACCAAATATGGCAATACCTAGATCTATCCTCGCTTTTATGCCTAGCTAGGGGCGTTAAACGATAGCGCTTGTTGGGAGGCAACCCAATTCAATTTTATTTTCTTGCTTTTTATTTCTGTTTAGTAATAAATCTTTGATCTAGCCTCTGGTTAGATGTGTTTTTATATTTTAATTAGTGTTTGTGCCAAGTTAAACCTATAGGATCTTCTTGGATGATAGTTATTTGATCTTGCTGAAAATTCCAGAAACTTTCTATTCACAAAAACAATATTTTAAAATCACCAGAACGTGATAAAATACTGATTCCAATTGCAGTAGATCAATAAACAAATTATCTAGCTCGTCCTATTTTGGTGTATTTTTCTGAGTTTCATAAGTTTGCGTTAGATACAGATTACTACAGACTGTTCTGTTTTTGACAGATTATGTTTTTCGTGTGTTGTTTGCATATTTTGATGAGTCTATGGCTAGTAAAAGAGTTTATAAACCATAGAGAAGTTGGAATAAAGTAGGTTTAACACCAAAATAAATATATAATGAGTTCAATACAGTACCTTAAAGTGGTGGTTTGTTTTATTTCGCTAACGGAGCTCATGAGATTTTCTGTTGAGTTTTGTGTTGTGAAGTTTTCAAGTTTTGGGTAAAGATTTGATGGATTATGGAACAAGGAGTGGCAAGAGCCTAAGCTTGGGGATGCCCAAGGCACCCCAAGGTAAAATTAAAGGACAACCAAAAGCTTAAGCTTGGGGATGCCCCGAAAGGCATCCCCTCTTTCGTCTTCGTCTATCGGTAACTTTACTTGGGCTATATTTTTATTCACCACATGATATGTGTTTTGCTTGGAGCGTCTTGTATGATTTGTGTCTTTGCTTTTTAGTTTACCACAATCATCTTTTCTGTACTCACCTTTTGAGAGAGACACACATGATTCGGAATTTATTAGAATACTCTATGTGCTTCACTTATATCTTTTGAGCTATATAGTTTTTGCTCTAGTGCTTCACTTATATCTTTTAGAGCACGGTGGTGGTTTTATTTTATAGAAATTATTGATCTCTCATGATTCACTTATATTATTTTAAGAGTCTTAAACAGCATGGTAATTTGCTTTAATTGCGAAATTAGCCCTAATATGATAGGCATCCAAGATGACTATAATAAAAACTTCCATATTGAGTTCATTGAATATCGTGAGAAGTTTGATACTTGATAAGTGTTTTAAGATATAAAGGCGGTAATATTAGAGTATGCTAGTTGAGTAATTGTGAAATTGAGAAATACTTGTGTTAAGGTTGGCAAGTGCAATAGCATGCACGTATGGTAAAAGTTGTGTTACAAATTTGACGCATAAGGTGTTCTTTTATTGCTTTCCTTATGAGTGGCGGTCGGGGACGAGCGATGGTCTTTTCCTACCAATCTATCCCTCTAGGGGCATGCTTAGTAGTACTTTGCTTCGAGGGCTAATAAACTTTTGCAATAAGTATATGAGTTCTTTATGACTAATGTGAGTCCATGGATTATACGCACTCTCAACCTTCCACAATTTTCTAGCCTCTACGGTACCGTGCATTGCACTTTCTCACCTTGAGAGTTGGTGCAAACTTCGCCGGTGCATCCAAACCCCATGATATGATACGCTGTATCACACATAAACCTCCTTATATATCTTCCTCAAAACAGCCACCATACCTACCTATCATGGCATTTCCATAGCCATTCCGAGATATATTGCCATGCAACTTTCCACCGTTTCGTTTATTATGACACGCTCCATCATTGTCATATTCCTTTGCATAATCATGTAGTTGACATTGTATTTGTGGCAAAGCCACCATTCATATACATGTCACTCTTGATTCATTGCATATCCCGGTACACCGCCGGAGGCATTCACATAGAGTCATATTTTGTTCTAAGTACTGAGTTGTAATTCTTGAGTTGTAAGTAATTAAAAGTGTGATGATCATCATTATTAGAGCATTGTCCCATGTGAGGAAAGGATGATGGAGACTATGATTCCCCCACAAGTCGGGATGAGATTCCGGACAAAAAAAAAGAGAGAGAAAAGAGGCCAAAAAAAGAGAAAGCCCAAAAAAATGAGAGAAAAATAGAGAAGGGACAATGTTACTATCCTTTTTCCACACTTGTGCTTCAAAGTAGCACCGTAATCTTCATGATAGAGAGTCTCCTATGTTGTCACTTTCATATACTAGTGGGAATTTTTCATTATATAACTTGGCTTGTATATTCCAATGATGGGCTTCCTCAAAATGCCCTAGGTCTTCGTGAGCAAGCAAGTTGGATACACACCCACTTAGTTTCTTTTGTTGAGCTTTCATATATTTATAGCTCTAGTGCATCCGTTGCATGGCAATCCCTACTCCTCACATTGACATCAATCGATGGGCATCTCCATAGCCTATTGATTAGCCGCGTTGATGTGAGACCTTCTACCTTTTTGTCTTCTCACATAACCCCCATCATTATACTTTATTCCACCCATAGTGCTATATCCATGTCTTGCGCTCATGTATTGCGTAAGGGTTGAAAAGGCTGAAGCACGTTAAAAAGTATGAACCAATTGCTCGGCTTGTCATCGGGGTTATGCATGATGAGAACGTTTTGTGTGACGAAGTTGAAGCATGGCCTAACTATATGATTTTGTAGGGATAAGCTTTCTTTGGCTATGTTATTTTGATAAGACATAATTGATTGGTTAGCACGTTTGAAGTATTATTGTTTTTATGTCAACATTAAACTTTTATCTTGAATCTTTTGGATCTAAATATTCATGCCACAATAAAAATAATTACATTGAAAATTATGCTAAGTAGCATTCCACATCAAAAATTCAGTTTTTATCATTTACCTACTCGAGGACGAGCAGGAATTAAGCTTGGGGATGCTTGATACGTCTCCAACGTATCTATAATTTTTTTATTTTCCATGCTATTATATTATCTGTTTTGGATGTTCAATGGGCTTTATTATACACTTTTATATTATTTTTGGGACTAACCTATTAATCGGAGGCCCAGCCCAAATTGTTGTTTTTTTGCCTATTTTAGTGTTTCGAAGGAAAGGAATATCAAACGGAGTCCAAACGGAATGAAACCTTCGGGAACGTGATTTTCGGAACAAACGTGATCCAGAGGACTTGGAGTGGACGTCAAGCAATCAATGAGCAGGCCACGAGGCAGGGAGGCGCGCCCCCCACCCTCGTGGGCCCCTCGTAGCTCTCCTGACCAACCTCTTTCACCTATATATACTCATATACCCTGGAAACATCAGAACAGGAGCCGAAACCCTAATTCCACCGCTGCAACCTTCTGTACCCGTGAGATCCCATCTTGGGGCGTTTTCCGGTGCTCCATCGGAGGGGCATTGATCACGGAGGGCTTCTACATCAACACCATAGCCTCTCCGATGATGTGTGAGTAGTTTACCTCAGACCTTCGGGTCCACAGTTATTAGCTAGATGACTTCTTCTCTCTCTTTGGATCTCAATACAAAGTTCTCCTCGATTCTCTTGTTGATCTATTTGATGTAATCTTCTTTTGTGGTGTGTTTGTCGAGATCTGATGAATTGTGGGTTTATGATCAAGATTATCTATGAACAATATTTGAATCTCCTCTGAATTCTTCTATGGATGATTGGTTATCTTTGCAAGTCTCTTTGAATTATCAGTTTGGTTTGGCCTACTAGATTGATCTTTCTTGCAATGGGAGAAGTGCTTAGCTTTGGGTTCAATCTTGCGGTGCTCGTGCTTCTGATGGTGAGCCCTTGTCTGATCCGACTCGTTATCGTCATCTTGTTGGGAGCCTTGTCTATCTTGCTGTCACTCGTCCGGATATCTCCTATCCTGTCCATATCCTAAGTCAGTTTGTTTCTTCTCCCACTTCGGTTCACTATAGTCACCTTTTTCGTGTTCTATGATATCTTCGTGGCACGATCTCTCACTGTCTCTTCTTTCCTCGTTCCAGCTCGTTACAACTCCAGGCCTATTCAGATGCTACTTGGGCTAGTGATCCTTTGGATCGCCGTTCACTTTCTGCTTACTATGTCTTTCTTGGTGGTTCTCTCATTGCCTGGCTCTTCTCACGGCAGAGGTGAGTTGCGAGCTATGGCTCTTCTCACGGCAGAGGTGACTTGGTTACGCTGGTTTCTTGAGGATTTTGGTGTTAGTGTTACTACACCTACTACACTCTTGTTAGACAGTACAGGTGCTATCAATATTGCACGGGACCCCGTGAAGCATGAGCTTACCAAGCATATTGGTGTTGATGCCTTCTTTGTGCGTGCTGGTGTGCAGGACCATGTTATTGCTCTTCAGTATGTGCCTTCTGAGTTACAGCTGGTGGACTTCTTCACGAAGGCCCAGACTAGAGCGCAACATGGATTTTACCTCTCCAAACTCAGTGTTGTGGATCCACCATGAGTTTGAGGGGGGGTGTTAGAGTTATATTTATGATGGCCTTTTGGCCTTTTGCATTCTGGCCTTTGGCCTCCCTGTACATGTATATATTATGGCTTTTGCCTCATGATAATACCAAGTTGCATATTCCTGACACTACGTACATGTTCTTGTACGTACACTACATCTTCCCGTCCCGTTAAATCCACTCTTATTGTTCACCTTCTTCTATCTTAGTGCACATGTCTGGGTGTCATCTTTCCCTACTGTTCTCTTTCGCTTCATATGTGTTCCTTCTTTCCATCATTCAATCGTGTTGTTTCTCAATGTAGTTGATCACTATATGGTTTATTTGGTGGAAGATTATATGTTCAGATCCATTATGCTATTTAATACCCTTCTAATCATGAACATGTTTATCACTTGTGAGTAGTTACTTTTGTTCTTGAGGTCACGGGAGAAATCATGTTGCAAATAATCATGTGAACTTGATATGTGTTCGATATTTTGATGATATGTATGTTGTAATTCCCTTAGTGGTGTCATGTGAACGTCGACTACATGACACTTCACCATATTTGGGCCTAAGGAAATGCATTGTGGAGTAGTTATTAGATGATGGGTTGCGAGAGTGACAGAAGCTTAAACCCTAGTTTATGCGCTATTCCGTAAGGGACCGATTGGATCCAAAAGTTTAATTATAACACCCCGGATGTAACTTTCCATATTTGTAACTCCATACTTGCCATTTTTGGCTATGTGTTATGATATTCCCTCCGTGGTCGGGGTTTGTCTTTCGTTTTGCATTTTGTTCATGTCATGCATCTCATATCATGTCATCATGTGCATTGCACTTGCATACATGTTCGTCTCATGCATCCGAGCATTTTCCCCGTTGTCCGTTTTACAATCCGGCACTCCCATCTCCTCCGGCGCACCCCTTTTGTTTCTTTTCGTGAGCGGGTGTTGAACGTTCTCGGAATGGACCGAGTCTTGTCAAGTGGTCTTGGTATACCACCGGGAGACCACCGGTCAAGTTTCGTTCCATTTGGAGGTCGTTTGGTACTCCAACGGTTAACCGGGTAACCGTAATGTCGTTTTGTGTGTTGCAGCAAAACCCCTCTCTAAACAGCCCAAAACCCCTCTAAGTCATCTCCATGCTCTAGGTCGTTCGATCACGATCGTGTGGGCGAAAACCGCACCTCATTTGGACTCTCCTAGCTCCCTCTACGTATATATTTGCACCTCCCCCCGAAAATCTCGGATCCCGAAACCCTAGCCCTCTCCTTCCGCGCGCCGGACGTGTCCGCCCGGCGCCGGACGAATCGCGCCGCCGTCCACAGCCAGCCCCGCGCCGCCACGTCAGCTACTCCGCCGCCCGTACGCCCGCGGCCCGCAGAGCCCATCCGGGGCCCGCGCGAGCCCGCCGCGCCGCCGCCTGGCCCGAGCGCCGCCCGGGCGCCTCGCCTCCCTCCGTCACGGCCCCGCCGCCACGTCGCCTCATCGCCGGCAAGCCGCCGTCGCCACCAACGTCGCCGCCTCGCGCCGCCACCGGACGACGCCGTCGCGCCCGCGTTCCCCGCCGCCGCCGCCGCTTCCTCGGCGTCCGCGCCGTCCTCCTCTTCTTCCCCACCGGCCGGTCGCCTCCTCTCCCCCAGCGCCCCGAGCTCCGGCGAACTTCGGTCGTCCCCGAGCTCGGCCAGATCTCGATCTAAACGTGCGTTGACTTTTTCTTCCCCCCGAAATATCTCCAAGTCTGAAGATTTTTACAATATGTGCACCTGTTCAACATATCATAACTCTCTGCATATAGCTCCGTTTCGCACGTGTAATATATCAACATGTTCGCCTCGTGATGCTCTACATTTTGTTCCATTGCACCATGTTCATTTGGGCCCATCTGGATGCCAAAATATCTGGTGCAAGAGTGCTACTTGCTGTTAACTGCTGTTACTTATCAGAACTTGGAGATTTGTTATTTTTGTATCGTTTAATCTGTGCATCTTATGGGAATGAGCTCTGCATGTGTTTTGTTGTATGCCATGCCATCTTTACAGAGGTGTATGCCATGTATTTTTTTGATATCTGTGGTGACTAGCACAAGCATGCAAACTAGGCTTCGTAATATTTCTGTTTTCAGGGACCGTATTTTCTCTAAGTCTGTGACTGCTGTTATTTTGTTGCTATGTATCCATGTGGCTACAGAGAGATCCATGCTTATTTGGTGATGTTAAGTAAGGATTTTTTGTAGATATTGTTGTAATTGATCCAGTCATGCCCTTGTTTGCAATTATGGAGTGCCATAGCATGACTCAATCTTGCTCTACTTTTGCTATAAAATATTTCTGGCAGACTATTTACGTGTTATTCAATTTTGCCAAGCTTATTGTAGTTGATCCATACATGCTATGTATTTTCTATTGCCATGGATAGCTTCATAAACTTTCCATATTGCTGTAGGTATGCTTGTTTTGTCATGCATTGCTTTGTGGTGAGTGCATCAAGCTCACCAAGATGCCCTCATAATGTCTGTTTCTGCCATGCTCTGTTTTCTGCTAAGTCTGAAACCTGTTAACGGAACTTGCTATGTTTACATGGTTGCCATCATATCTTCTGGTCCTTTTTGGCTTAGGGTCATTAAGGGACTTTTGTCATATGCATTTAGTAGAATACTGCCATGCCTTGTTTTGCCATGTTAAGGTCCTGTAGCATGTTGATTTCGTGCTCTGAACATTGCTACCTGATGCTGTTTCAGGCATGTCCAATAATTTCACCAAGTCTGTGAACCTGTTATCTGTTACACTTTTGCCATGCTTGTTTGAACCTGTTATGTTGTGATCTAGCCGTAGCTCAGTGTTCATCTTTTGTCAAGCATCTCCTGTAGATTACTTGCATATGCTTTGTTGCTACGTTGGAGTGCTTTAGCATTTTTACTTGTTGCATTCTAAGTGCTATCATGCTGTTAATCACAGATTCGTGTCATTATTGTTTTGCTTGCCATTTGCAAACCGTGCATCCGTTTCTGGTGATCTTTATATCGATTTCGACCGAAACATCTCATCTTTCCAGTGGCATGCTTGGTTTGCCAAGTTACTGCCTTGTTCATCATTTTTCTTCCGGAGCACGCATATGCATCGCATACCACATCTCGCATATCATACATGTTTTGCATCATGTTGCTTGTGCATCTCCCGTGTTTGATTGTGGTTCCGTTGCTTGTGTTCTTGTCTTGGGTAGATCCGAGAGACGAGTTCGTGAACGAGGAACCTGTTGAGTACGCTTACGAGGATCAAGCTTTCGACAACTCTGAGAACCTTGCAGGCAAGATGACCATACCCTCGAAATCACTTCTATCTTTGCTTTGCTAGTTGTTCGTTCTATTGCCATGCTGCGCTACCTACCACTTGCTATATCATGCCTCCCATATTGCCATGTCAGCCTCTAACCATCCTTTCCTAGCAAACCGTTGTTTGGCTAAGTTACCGCTTTTGCTCAGCCCTTCTTATAGCGTTGCTAGTTGCAGGTGAAGTTGAAGTTTGTTCCATGTTGGAACATGGATATTTTGGAATATCACAATATCTCTTATTATATTAATGCACCTATATATTTGGTAAAGGGTGGAAGGCTCGGCCTTATGCCTGGTGTTTTGTTCCACTCTTGCCGCCCTAGTTTCCGTCATACCGGTATTATGTTCCTTGAGTTTGCGTTCCTTACGCGGTTGGGTGATTTATGGGACCCCCTTGACAGTTCGCCTTGAATAAAACTCCTCCAGCAAGGCCCAACCTTGGTTTTACCATTTGACCACCTACCACCTACACTTCCCTTGGGTTTTCGCGAGCCAGAGGGTCATCTTATTTTTAGACCCCCACGGGCCAGTGCTCCTTCGAGTGTTGGATCGAACCGAGCTGCCTGCGGGGCCACCTTGGGGAAACTTGAGGACTGGTTTTACTCGTAGCTAGTCTCATCCGGTGTTGCCCTGAGAACGAGATATGTGCAGCTCCTATCGGGATTTGTCGGCACATCGGGCGGCTTTGCTGGTCTTGTTTTACCATTGCCGAAATGTCTTGTAAACCGGGATTCCGAGACTGATCTGGTCTTCTCGGGAGAAGGTTTATCCTTCGTTGACCGTGAGAGCTTATAATGGGCTAAGTTGGGACACCCCTGCAGGGTATTATCTTTCGAAAGCCGCGCCCGCGGTTAAGAGGCAGATGGGAATTTGTTAATGTTCGGTTGTAGAGAACTTGTCACTCGACTTAATTAAAATACATCAACCGTGTGTGTAGCCATGATGGTCTCTTCTCGGCGGAGTCCGGGAAGTGAACACGGTTTGAGTTATGCATGAACGTAAGTAGGAATTCAGGATCACTTCTTGGTCATTGCTAGATGACGACCGTTCCGTTGCTTCTCTTCTCGCTCTCTTTTGCGTATGTTAGCCACCATATATGCTTAGTGCCCGCTGCAGCTCCACCTCATTACACCATCCTTTCCTATAAGCTTAAATAGTCTTGATCTCACGGGTGTGAGATTGCTGAGTCCTCGTGACTCACAGATTCTACCAAAACAGTTGCAGGTGCCGATGATGCCAGTGTAGTTGATGAGATCGACCTCAAGTGGGAGTTCAATGAGGAACGTGGTCGTTACTATGTTTCGTTTCCTGATGATCAGTAGTGGAGCCCAATTGGGACGATCGGGGATCTAGCATTTGGGGTTATCTTATTTTCATTTGGATCTTGACCGTAGTCGGTCTATGTGTGTATTTTTGGATGATGTATGTATTATATTTATGTATTGTGTGAAGTGGCGATTGTAAGCCAACTCTCGTTATCCCATTCTTGTTCATTACTTGGGATTGTGTGAAGATGACCCTCCTTGCGACAAAACCACTATGCGGTTATGCCTCTAAGTCGTGCCTCGACACGTGGGAGAAATAGCCGCATCGTGGGCGTTACAAGTTGGTAATCAGAGCCATCCCCGACTTAGGAGCCCCCTGCTTGATCGAATCGCTGGCATTGTTGAGTCTAGAACTAAATGTTTTGAGTCTTAGGATTATATATATCGGAGAGTAGGATTCTTTTTACTCCTCAGTCCCTTCGTCGCTCTGGTGAGGCCTCCTGACGTAGAAGTTTTGACTCTTCTCTCCTCAAATTTCACTAAAAAAATTTAGGATCACGCGGGTATCTTGGAATCGTTCCGATGGTTTAGTGATGAGAACATTGTTCTTGGTGCCTCCTGACATTTAGGGGTTGTGGCAGTGTCCCGGGGAGTTGAGCTCCGAGGTGTTGTCGTCACAATTTTATCGTTGCAGTTCTGGAATACCTGAGTTTCGCCGACATCGAAATCTCTTTTATGCAGTTGTTGGTGAGATCACCTAGACGCCACCCAGTACTGGGGCGGGAGTTCGGGAGTATTGCCATAACTCGTATAACGGATGCTTTTCGAAGGTTGAGGTACACGATTTCTGAAGGTTTCTTGGTTATGTGTTGACGGATGGATACAGCTGGATCTAGGGATTGCTAGTTTGGGTGATATATTTTGTGTCCCCTGTATCCCCAACACCAGATTGCATAACCAGAAAGTTTCGGGAGTTTATAAGTGGGAATTCAAGTAGCTCTTAGGATATCTTTCCGACAGACGCATGATATGAGATTGGGGTTCGACGTCCAGTGGTCCGCCTTTCCACGGTTGGTTTTACAGTGGTCTCATAGTGTCTTAAAGAGTCCTTGGCTATGCCGACTCGAGGACACTTCGTATGTCATGTGCACTGCCTTGTACATGATGGTGCTGTACGATCGAGCCCGTGTGGGCCCCACCACGAAAACTTCGGACGAAATCTCTATCATATGTTTGTTCCGGCTTATTCCGCAAGCCAATACTTTGTTTTGTTTTGAATTGTGGTATTCGAGTTGCTTCGAAGTCAAATGTTGATTCCATACCTTTTTCTAAGTGGCTTCTCAACCTAATGGAAGTGTGATGATTTACTATGGAATTCATTCGTTCATCCTCGTTCGAATGTTTATTGTGAAGACTATATGTTGCAATTTCTATCCGTTGATTCTACTTGTCTATTTGTCTATCAAGATGCTAACGGATGTCACCCTCTTCAGGATGGCTCCGCCAACGCGTCAGAATCCGAATCGCAATGAAGGGAGTCAGGCGAACCCTCCGCCACCACCTCCGCCTCCGGAGGCGTGGCAAGCTATCATGGCAGCCACCAACGCCAATGCTCAGATGATTCTGCAACTCTTGCAAGAACGCACCCAAGGGCAAGGCAATCAAGGGAATCAAGGCCAAGGCAACAATCAGTCTCACTTTGCTACTCTCAACCAGTTTCTCGCAAATCAGGCCAAGTCTTTCAGCTACTGTGCCGAGGCCACGGATGCCGATGATTTGCTCGTGGACATCAACAAGCATTTTGAATCTAGCAATGTCAGGCCTGAGGACTATGTCAAGTTCGCTTCTTTTCAGCTCAAGGACCAAGCTGCTGATTGGTATCAACAATACAAAGATTCCAGAGGAGGTCGTGTGATCACTTGGACTGACTTCTGTCGGGACTTCAAAGCGCACCACATTCCACAAAGTGTTGTTGAGAGCAAGCGTGAGGAGTTCCGCAATCTCAAGCAAGGCAACATGTCTGTGTATCAATTCAACATCCAGTTTCAGAAACTTACTCGCTTCGCTAAACAAGACGTTCCTGATGAAAAGAGCATGATCTATCACTTCAGAGGTGGCCTTAGAGAGGATCTGCAGTTAGCTCTCGTTCTTGTTGAGCCTACTCAGTTTGATCAATTCTATAACATGGCACTGAAGCAAGAGGCTGCTCAGCTCAAGTGTGAGGCTTCTAAGAAGAGAGTCAGAGACGCAGCTCAGTCTTCTTCTTCTTCACTAGTGGCTGCTAAGCAACAGAAGTTCTGGTTGCCTCCTCCTCCTCCGTTTCGTCAGCCTTACCAGCAGAAGAACAAAGGTGGCCATGGATCTTCCCACTCTTCCAACTCTGGCTATCAGAACAAGTCTCAGAATCAAGCTCCAAAGTCGAATGCTCCTTATCACCGTCCACTCTCAGAGGTGACTTGCAACAAGTGTCAGCAGAAAGGTCACTATGCTAACAAATGCTTCAACCAAAGGCGTCTTCCGCCTCCTCCTCCTGTTAGATCTTCCAGCAATGCAGTGGCAAGCATAATCCCAAGGCAGCAAAGGTGAACATGATGAATGCAGCTCAAGCGGAGGAATCTACTGATGTGATAATGGGTAATCTTCCAGTTAATGATATTCCTGCAAAAGTCTTATTTGATACTGGTGCATCGCATTCTTTCATGTCATACCCTTTTGCATTGAAGCACAATTTTGACACAGAGGAATTATCTAGAGCAATGCAAGTTTTTTCTCCGGCTAAGCGTTTGAGCTCCAGCATGATGGTTCCGGATGTTTCCATCAAGATGGGAAACTATAAATTTATGTCTTCTCCAATTGTTCTTGGTGACTCGGATATTGATCTTATTCTCGGGATGGACTGGCTTTCTAAGCACAAGGCTCAACTTGATTGTGCTGCCAAGGAAATTCATTTGACACACTCTTCTGAGGATGTTATCATTTATGCCGCTCGTGATGAAACCATTCGGTTGTTTTCTCTCAATGAGAAGGGCGAGTTGAATGCCATCTCTCAGATTCCAGTCGTTTGTGAGTACCAAGATGTCTTTCCAGAAGAGCTTCCGGGTATGCCTCCTCACCGGCCAGTTGAGTTCGTTATCGATCTTGAGCCGGGCACTGAACCCGTTTGCAAGCGTTCATACAAGCTTGGACCCAAGGAGCTGAAGGAATTGAAGAAACAGCTCGATGAACAAGAGCGTCTGGGTTTGATGAGACCGAGTTCATCTCCATGGGGTTGTGGTGTTCTTTTTGTCCAGAAGAAGGATGGCATGGAACGACTTTGTGTCGACTACCGTCCATTGAACAAGAAGACAATCAAGAACAAGTATCCACTTCCCAACATCAATGAGCTATTTGAGCAACTCAAAGGTGCTAAAGTATTCTCCAAGCTTGACCTTCGTATGGGTTATCATCAGATTCGCATTCGTGAAGAAGATATTCCCAAGACAGCATTCAGAACAAGTTTTGGTTCTTATGACTATACTGTCATGTCTTTCGGCCTTGTCAATGCTCCTCCAACATTCTCTCGGATGATGAATTTCATCTTCAACCCCTATACCAATGAATTCGTTCTGGTGTATCTCGATGATATTTTGGTCTTCTCCAAGAATAAGAAGGATCATGCCAAACATTTGCGGTTGGTGCTCGACAAGCTTTGAGAGTATCAATTCTATGCGAAGTTCTAAAAATGTGAGTTTTGGCTCGATGAAGTTCTTTACCTTGGTCACATCATCTCTGCCAAGGGCATCGCTGTTAATCCCGAGAAGGTGTCCGCAATTGTGAATTGGGAACCTCCTCAGAATGTCAAGTAGCTCCGCAGTTTTCTTGGTCTTGCAAGCTATTGCCGAAGATTCGTTGAGAATTTCTCTAACATTGCAAAGCCTCTTTCCAACCTCCTCCAGAAGCATGTGAAGTATGTCTGGTCTCCTGAGTGTGACATTGCTTTCAACACTCTCAAAGAGAAACTCATCACAGCTCCTGTCTTAACTCCTCCTGACGAATCCAAGCCATTTGAAGTTTTCTGTGATGCTTCTCTCCAAGGTCTCGGTGCTGTGTTAATGCAAGAGAAGAAAGTTGTGGCCTATACCTCTCGTCAGTTGAAGCCTAATGAGAAGAACTACCCCACTCACGATCTTGAGTTGGCGGCAGTTGTCCATGCATTAATAACATGGAGACATCTCTTGTTGGGAAGACAAGTGGACATATTCACCGATCACAAGAGTCTCAAGTACATCTTCACTCAGCCCAACCTCAATCTCAGGCAGACTTGATGGGTCGAAATGATTCAAGAGTACAATCCGAGTATTGAATATACTCCAGGCAAGGCCAATGTCATTGCAGATGCTTTGAGCAGGAAGGCTTATTGCAACAGCTTAATTCTCAAGCCATTCCAACCGGACCTTTGTGAAGCTTTCCGCAAGCTGAATCTCCAAGTTGTTCCTCAAGGCTTTCTTGCCAACCTCATAGTCTCTCCTACTTTGGAAGATCAAATTCGTGAGGCACAACTCCTGGATACGATGGTGAAGAAGGTGAAACGTGGTATCGACAAGGGTCTTTCCAAATACAAGTGCTATCGCATTGATGACAGAGACACTTTATTCTTCGAGGACCGGATTGTGGTTCCTAAAGGTGATCTAAGGAAAGTCATTATGAACGAGGCGCACAATTCTCTTCTTTCCATTCATCCTGGAAGTACGAAGATGTACCATGACCTCAAGCAGTCGTATTGGTGGACTCGAATGAAGCGAGAAATCGCGCAATTTGTGAATGAATGTGATGTCTGTCGAAGAGTGAAAGCACAACACCAACGACCAGCTGGTCTCCTCCAACCTCTTGCTATCCCAGAGTGGAAGTTTGATCATATCGAAATGGACTTCGTGACTGGATTTCCAAAGTCAAAGCATGGAAATGATGCTATCTTCGTTGTCATCGACAAGCTTTCTAAAGTGGCTCATTTCCTTCCAATCAAAGAATCCATCACAGCAGCTCAGTTGGCAGAGCTATACACCTCCAGGATTGTCTCCTTGCACGGCATTCCACAATTGATTTCTTCGGATCGTGGAAGCATCTTCACTTCTAAGTTCTGGGACTCCTTTCAGAAGGCCATGGGCACCAACATTCGCTTCAGCACAGCTTTCCATCCACAAACTAGTGGCCAAGTCGAGCGAGTCAATCAAATTCTTGAAGATATGCTCAGGGCTTGTGCCATTTCCTTTGGCATGAAATGGGAAGATTGTCTTCCATATGACGAATTCTCCTACAACAACAGCTTCCAAGCGAGTTCGGGCAAGGCCCCATTCGAGATCCTCTATGGCAGAAAGTGCCGTACTCCTCTCAATTGGTCAGAGACTGGTGAACGCCAACTTCTTGGCAATGACTTAATCACAGAGGCTGAAGAAATGTGTAAAGTCATCCGTGATAATCTCAAAGCCGCGCAATCGCGCCAGAAGAGTTACTATGATAGTAAGCACCGTGATGTGGCTTTCGAGATCGGAGACCATGTCTACCTCCGCGTCTCTCCAATGCAAGGCACTCATCGCTTCGGTATCAAAGGGAAGCTTGCCCCTAGATACGTGGGTCCTTTCAAGATCATTGGCAAAAGAGGCGACCTCGCCTATCAACTTGAGCTTCCTTCTAACTTCGCGAACGTGCACGATGTGTTCCACATGTCACAGCTCCGCAAGTGCTTCAAGACGCCTGAGCGCACCATCAACTTCGAAGAGATTGACCTCCAAGAAGATCTGTCTTATCATGAGCACCCCGTTGCTATTCTTGAAGAAACTGAGCGCAAGACTCGCAACAAGTCAATCAAATTCCTGAAAGTGAAGTGGTTGCACCATTCCGACCGAGAAGCCACCTGGGAACGCGAGGACCATCTCCGTTCCGAATATCCAGAGTTCTTTCACTCCTAGATCTCGGGACGAGATCCTCTCGTAGTGGTGGAGTGTTGTAACACCCCGGATGTAACTTTCCATATTTGTAACTCCAACTCTTGCCTTTTTTGGCTATGTGTTATGATATTCCCTCCGTGGTCGGGTTTTGTCTTTCATTTTGCATTTTGTTCATGCCATGCATCTCATATCATGTCATCATGTGCATTGCATTTGCATACATGTTCGTCTCATGCATCCGAGCATTTTCCCCGTTGTCCGTTTTACAATCCGGCACTCCCATCTCCTCCGGCGCACCCCTTTTGTTTCTTTTCATGAGCGGGTGTTGAACGTTCTCAGAATGGACCGAGTCTTGTCAAGTGGTCTTGGTATACCACCGGGAGACCACCGGTCAAGTTTCGTTCCATTTGGAGGTCGTTTGGTACTCCAACGGTTAACCGGGTAACCGTAATGTCGTTTTGTGTGTTGCAGCAAAACCCCTCTCTAAACAGCCCAAAACCCCTCTAAGTCATATCCATGCTCTAGGTCGTTCGATCACAATCGTGTGGGCGAAAACCGCACCTCATTTGGACTCTCCTAGCTCCCTCTACGTATATATTTGCACCTCCCCCCGAAAATCTCGGATCCCGAAACCCTAGCCCTCTCCTTCCGCGCGCCGGACGTGTCCGCCCGGCGCCGGACGAATCGCGCCGCCGTCCACAGCCAGTCCCGCGCCGCCACGTCAGCTACTCCGCCGCCCGTACGCCCGCGGCCCGCAGAGCCCATCCGGGGCCCGCGCGAGCCCGCCGCGCCGCCGCCTGGCCCGAGCGCCACCCGGGCGCCTCGCCTCCCTCCGTCACGGCCCCGCCGCCCCGCCGCCACGTCGCCTCATCGCCAGCGAGCCGCCGTCGCCACCAACGTCGCCGCCTCGCGCCGCCACCGGACGACGCCGCCGCGCCCGCGTTCCCCGCCGCCGTCGCCGCCTCCTCGGCGTCCGCGCCGTCCTCCTCTTCTTCCCCACCGGCCGGTCGCCTCCTCTCCCCCAGCGCCCCGAGCTCCGGCGAACTTCGGTCGTCCCCGAGCTCGGCCAGATCTCGATCTAAACATGCGTTGACTTTTTCTTCCCCCCGAAATATCTCCAAGTCTGAAGATTTTAACAATATGTGCACCTGTTCAACACATCATAACTCTCTGCATATAGCTCCGTTTCGCGCGTGTAATATATCAACATGTTTGCCTCGTGATGCTCTACATTTTGTTCCATTGCACCATGTTCATTTGGGCCCATCTGGATGCCAAAATCTCTGGTGCAAGAGTGCTACTTGCTGTTAACTGCTGTTACTTATCAGAACTTGGAGATTTGTTATTTTTGTATCGTTTAATCTGTGCATCTTATGGGCATGAGCTCTACATGTGTTTTTTTGTATGCCATGCCATCTTTACAGAGGTGTATGTCATGTATTTTTTTGATATCTGTGGTGACTAGCACAAGCATGCAAACTAGGCTTCGTAATATTTCTGTTTTCAGGGACTTTGTATTTTCTCTAAGTCTGTGACTGCTGTTATTTTGTTGCTATGTATCCATGTGGCTACAGAGAGATCCATGCTTATTTGGTGATGTTAAGTAAGGATTTTTTGTAGATATTGTTGTAATTGATCCAGTCATGCCCTTATTTGCAATTATGGAGTGCCATAGCATGACTCAATCTTGCTCTACTTTTGCTATAAAATATTTCTGGCAGACTGTTTACGTGTTATTCAATTTTGCCAAGCTTATTGTAGTTGATCCATACATGCTATGTATTTTCTATTGCCATGGATAGCTTCATAAACTTTCCATATTGCTGTAGGTATGCTTGTTTTGTCATGCATTGCTTTGTGGTGAGTGCATCAAGCTCACCAAGATGCCCTCATAATGTCTGTTTCTGCCATGCTCTGTTTTCTGCTAAGTCTGAAACCTGTTAACGGAACTTGCTATGTTTACATGGTTGCCATCATATCTTCTGGTCCTTTTTGGCTTAGGGTCATTAAGGGACTTTTGTCATATGCATTTAGTAGAATACTGCCATGCCTTGTTTTGCCATGTTAAGGTCCTGTAGCATGTTGATTTCGTGCTCTGAACATTGCTACCTGATGCTGTTTCAGGCATGTCCAATAATTTCACCAAGTCTGTAAACCTGTTATCTTTTACACTTTTGCCATGCTTGTTTGAACCTGTTATGTTGTGATTTAGCCGTAGCTCAGTGTTCATCTTTTGTCAAGCATCTCCTGTAGATTACTTGCATATGCTTTGTTGCTACGTTGGAGTGCTTTAGCATTTTTACTTGTTGCATTCTAAGTGCTATCATGCTGTTAATCACAGATTCGTGTCATTATTGTTTTGCTTGCCATTTGCAAACCGTGCATCCGTTTCTGGTGATCTTTATATCGATTTCGACCGAAACATCTCATCTTTCCAGTGGCATGCTTGGTTTGCCAAGTTACTGCCTTGTTCATCATTTTTCTTCCGGAGCACCCATATGCATCGCATACCACATCTCGCATATCATACATGTTTTGCATCATGTTGCTTGTGCATCTCCCGTGTTTGATTGTGGTTCCGTTGCTTGTGTTCTTGTCTTGGGTAGATCCGAGAGACGAGTTCGTGAACGAGGAACCTGTTGAGTACGCTTACGAGGATCAAGCTTTCGACAACTCTGAGAACCTTGCAGGCAAGATGACCATACCCTCGAAATCACTTCTATCTTTGCTTTGCTAGTTGTTCGTTCTATTGCCATGCTGCGCTACCTACCACTTGCTATATCATGCCTCCCATATTGCCATGTCAGCCTCTAACCATCCTTTCCTAGCAAACCGTTGTTTGGCTAAGTTACCGCTTTTGCTCAGCCCTTCTTATAGCGTTGCTAGTTGCAGGTGAAGTTGAAGTTTGTTCCATGTTGGAACATGGATATTTTGGAATATCACAATATCTCTTATTATATTAATGCACCTATATATTTGGTAAAGGGTGGAAGGCTCGGCCTTATGCCTGGTGTTTTGTTCCACTCTTGCCGCCCTAGTTTCCGTCATACCGGTATTATGTTCCTTGAGTTTGCGTTCCTTACGCGGTTGGGTGATTTATGGGACCCCCTTGACAGTTCGCCTTGAATAAAACTCCTCCAGCAAGGCCCAACCTTGGTTTTACCATTTGACCACCTACCACCTACACTTCCCTTGGGTTTTCGCGAGCCAGAGGGTCATCTTATTTTTAGACCCCCACGGGCCAGTGCTCCTTCGAGTGTTGGATCGAACCGAGCTGCCTGCGGGGCCACCTTGGGGAAACTTGAGGACTGGTTTTACTCGTAGCTAGTCTCATCCGGTGTTGCCCTGAGAACGAGATATGTGCAGCTCCTATCGGGATTTGTCGGCACATCGGGCGGCTTTGCTGGTCTTGTTTTACCATTGCCGAAATGTCTTGTAAACCGGGATTCCGAGACTGATCGGGTCTTCTCGGGAGAAGGTTTATCCTTCGTTGACCGTGAGAGCTTATAATGGGCTAAGTTGGGACACCCCTGCAGGGTATTATCTTTCGAAAGCCGCGCCCGCGGTTAAGAGGCAGATGGGAATTTGTTAATGTCCGGTTGTAGAGAACTTGTCACTCGACTTAATTAAAATACATCAACCGTGTGTGTAGCCATGATGGTCTCTTCTCGGCGGAGTCCGGGAAGTGAACACGGTTTGAGTTATGCATGAACGTAAGTAGGAATTCAGGATCACTTCTTGGTCATTGCTAGATGACGACCGTTCCGTTGCTCCTCTTCTCGCTCTCTTTTGCGTATCTTAGCCACCATATATGCTTAGTGCCTGCTGCAGCTCCACCTCATTACACCATCCTTTCCTATAAGCTTAAATAGTCTTGATCTCACGGGTGTGAGATTGCTGAGTCCTTGTGACTCACAGATTCTACCAAAATAGTTGCAGGTGCCGACGATGCCAGTGCAGTTGATGAGATCGACCTCAAGTGGGAGTTCAATGAGGAACGTGGTCGTTACTATGTTTCGTTTCCTGATGATCAGTAGTGGAGCCCAGTTGGGACGATCGGGGATCTAGCATTTGGGGTTATCTTATTTTCATTTGGATCTTGACCGTAGTCGGTCTATGTGTGTATTTTTGGATGATGTATGTATTATATTTATGTATTGTGTGAAGTGGCGATTGTAAGCCAACTCTCGTTATCCCATTCTTGTTCATTACTTGGGATTGTGTGAAGATGACCCTCCTTGCGACAAAACCACTATGCGGTTATGCCTCTAAGTCGTGCCTCGACACGTGGGAAATATAGCCGCATCGTGGGCGTTACATTAATGCTATGGTTAGAATTTATTCTTAACGCTTTTCTCGTAGTTGCGGATGCTTGCGAGGGGGTTAATCATAAGTAGGAGGTTTGTTCAAGTAAGAACAACACCTAAGCACCGATCCACCCACATATCAAATTATCAAAGTAGCGAACACAAATCAAACCAACATGATGAAAGTGACTAGATGAAATTCCCGTGTACCCACAAGAATGCTTTGCTTATTATAAGAGACCGTTTTGGCCTGTACTTTGCCTTAAAAGGATTGGGCTACCTTGCTGCACTCTTGTTACCATTACCGTTACTTGTTCATTATAAATTATCCTGCTATCAAACTACTCGTTACTTATAATTTCAGTGCTTGCAGACAATACCTTGTTGAAAACCACTTGTCATTTGCTTCTGCTCCTCGTTGGGTTCGACACTATTACTTATCGAAAGGACTACGATTGATCCCCTATACTTGTGGGTTTTATCTTAGATGTCAACATTGCGTTAAAATGATTGTGATGTAGTATGATGATATGGTATCCTCCTCTGAATGTTTCAAGAGGCTTGACTTGGCACATGTTCATGCATGTCGTTGAATCAAAACCAACATAGCCTCTATGATATTTATGTTCATGGTGTCCATATCCTAACCATGCTAGTATCCAATGTTACTTATGCATAATGCATGTTCATGACCGTTTTCGCTCTCTAGCTGGCCGCTTCTCAACCTATTTGCTAGCCTTTTCCTGTACTAAGCGGGGATATTGCTTGTGCATCAAAATCCTAAAACTCAAGTTATCCCAGATGAGTCCACCATACCTACCTATATGCGGTATTACCCTGCCGTTCTAAGTAAATTTGCATGTGCCACCTCTAAAAACTTCAAATAAGCATATGTTTTCGTGTGCCTGGACATAGAGCGACAGGAGGTAGTCGGTATCTTCCATGCTAAGTGGGTTATTCTCATGATGAATGTTTATTCACTCATCATTGCATTAGAGGGGCAGTATTAGGGATGCCCAGTCCCGAATTCAAAAAAAGTTGCCAATAATTAAACAAAACTCCCCCAGGATTGTTGTTGGTATGGACGGTACCCGTGGATTCGGCTAGCCGTGGAGTGTGTTTGTTGGTGGAGGGGGAGTAAACCTTTACTTTTATCGCTTGGGACCCGCCACTAATGTGTTTAGCATGGAAGATATCGATAACTAATAGTCGCGAAGTAAACAGGAAGGGTGCATTTCTCAAAATTTCATTTATCTCCGTTTAAAAAAAATCTGAGCTCTGGCACCGCTACAAATCACTGCTTCCCTCTGCGAAGGGACCATCTATTTACTTTTATGTTGAGTCATCACCTTCTCAAATAAGCGCCAGATATGAGAGCACTATTGTCATCCTCATGCATTGTGTGTAGCTAATGTTGGATGCATCATGACTGGATCTTTTCTACCGTGAATTACAATGTTTAGTCATTGCTTGAACTTTGGAGGTGCTCTGCATTTATGTTTTGCGGTCTCAGAAAGGGCTAGCGAGATACCACTGTTGTCATATTATATCATGATTGTTTTGACAAAGTGTTGTCGTTTGAGATGCTTTATTATTGCTCGCTAGTTGCTTATGCCAATGATATGAGTTAATATAATTTCTAAGAGTTATTGTTGACATGGTTAGTTATAATCTTTGCTGAAAACCTGGGTGCTACTTAAGCTTATTTATGTAAACAAGAGCAAAAGAGTTTGTAAAAGTTTTTCTTTTTCACTTTTAGTTTATCAACTGAATTGCTTGAGGACAAGCAAATGTTTAAGCTTGGGGGAGTTGATACGTCTCTGTCGTATCTACTTTTCCTAACACTTTTGCTCTTGTTTTGGACTCTAATTTGCATGATTTGAATGAAACTAACCCGGACTGACGATGTTTTCAGCAGAACTACCATGGTGTTGTTTTGTGTACAGAAATAAAAGTTCTCAGATTGGAACGGAACTTTTTGGAGAATTTTTTATAAAATAAAAAGAAAAATACTGGAGCCAAGAACCACCGGAGGGGGGGTCCCTGGGGAAGCACAACCCACTAGGGCGCGCCCCCCTCCTGGCGCGCCCAAGTGGGTTGTGCCCACCTGGTGGCCCCACTGAGCCTATCTCCGATGCTATAAAATCCTATTTTTGGAGAGAAAAATCAGGGAGAAAGAATTTCACGTTTCACGAGATGGAGCCGCCGCCACCTCATGTTCTTCATTGGGAGGCTAGATCTGGAGTCCGTTTGGGGCTCCGGAGAGGGGGATCTTCAATCTTCATCATCACCAACCCTTCTCCATCGCCAATTCCATGATGCTCCTCACTGGGAGTGATTAATTCCTTTTTAGGCTAGTTGGTCGGTGAGGGAGTTGGATGAGATTCATCTTGTAATCGAGTTAGTTTTGTTAGGGCTTGATCCCTAGTATCCATTATGTTCTAAGATTGATGTTGCTATGACTTTGTCATGCTTAATGCTTGTCACTTTCGGCCCGGGTGCCATGATTTCAGATCTGAACCGTTTATGTTATCATCATTATATCTATGTTCTAGATCCGATCTTGCAAGTTATAGTCACCTATTACGTGTTATGATCCGTAAACCCCGGAGTGACAGTACTCGGGATAATTTCCAGTGATGACCATAGTTTGAGGAGTTCATGTATTCACTATGTGTTAATGCTTTGTTCCGGTTCTCTATTAAAAGGAGGCCTTAATATCCCTTAGTTTCCTTATGGACCCCGCTGTCACGGGAGGGTAGGACAAAAGATGTCATGCAAGTTCTTTCCATAAGCACGTATGACTATTTATGGAATACATTCCTACATTATATTTATGAACTGGAGCTAGTGCCGTATCGCCCTAGGTTATGACTGTTATATGATCAATATCATCCAACGAATTCACCGATCCAATGCCCATGTGTCTTTCACATATTGTTCTTGTTAAGTTGCTATTGCTATTGCTACTTTCACAACTGCTACAAAATCATTGCTATCACTGTTACCATTACTGTTACTGTTGGTACTGCTATCAAAACTATTATATTACTGTGCTATTGATCATATCGCTGCAGATACTTAATCTCCAGGTGTGGTTTAATTGACAACTCAGCTGCTAATACTTGCAAATATTCTTTGCCTCCCCTTGTGTTGAATCAATAAATTTGGGTTGAATACTCTACCCTCGAGAACTGTTGCGATCCCCTATACTTGTGGGTTATCACGTATCATATGGTGTTATTTTATTATGAACTCTAGGGGTGTTTGTGACACTTATAGGAACAGCTTAATAGATTGATCGGAAAGGATAACTTTGAGGTGGTTTGCTACCTACGACGATTTCTTCTTATGCTCTCCGCTTGATAAGAACTTTGAAGTGATTCTTTGTCGTGCGTTGAGGGTGTTGGAGCTAATCTTGACATGTGTGCACCTGCATGTGTGCGTATCATGTTAGTGGTCTAGAGATTGCCTGGATCATTGAGTTTGTTAGCTTCTAGAGTGAATCACGAAGTTAGTTACTTGAGATGTGGCTGAGTGAGTCGATCAATCTAGTCAGTACGTGCATGTAGCTGATGGAGGTTGCATGCAGCCGCATTGGTGGAGTAGTTGGCCACGTCCTGGACGTGGGCGTTGGAAGCGGATCAGGGTGTTTGGCCTGGCCGTGTTAACTGGTGTATTTATACTTTGCATGCGAAGTAATAGAAAGAGAAGGCCGTGAGGGATGGAAAGACACAATGTAGTCTCTTGTTCCACCAAGGAGGAGAGCCTCTCGGCAAAGCACCAGCTGATCTTCTCCTTGGTTGCGTGTGTGTGTAGAGTTTCATGTGTGTGTGTGTGTTCTTGTGTTCTTGTGAGAAGAAGACAGAGAGAAACAACCAGAGGAAGAGAGAGGGAGCTGTGAGAGGCAGCACCAAGGTAGAAGGAGAGCGGCGCTGCAAGGAGGCGGCACCAACAGAGGGATTGTTATATGATTCAATTATGTTAGCACTGTTGAGATATTGCACTAGTGATAGTAGGAACTCTAGGCCTTGTTTCTAAGCATTGCAATACCATTTGTGCTCACTTTTATCACATGCTACCTTGCTGTTTTTATATTTTCATATTACAAAAACCTATATCTACTATCCATACTACACTTGTATCACCATCTCTTCGCCGAATTAGTGCACCTATACAATTTACCATTGTATTGGATGGGTTGGGGACACAAGAGATTTCTTGTTTTGATTGCAGAGTTGTTTGAGAGAGACCATCTTAATCCTACACCTCCCACAGATTGATAAATCTTAGTACATCCACTTGGGGAAATTTGTTGTTGTCCTACAAAACTCTGCACTTGGAGGCCCAACAACATCTACAAGAATAAAATTTGCGTAGTAGACATCAAGCTCTTTTCTGGTGCCGTTGTCGGGGAGGTGAGTGCTTGAAGGTATATGTTTAGATCTTGCAATTAAATCTTTTAGTTTCTTGTTTTATCAGTAGTTCGGTTTATAAAAGAAAGCTAAAAAAATAGAATTGAGGTTGCCTCAAATGCTTTATGTTTATGAAGTCTTTCTTGAAAATGATGGATCAGAAAATTGTGCCAAAGAGTTAGAAGAAGAATTCAATAAAATACTTTCTATGAATATCTGTGATGCTGACGATATGCAAACCCTAAGCTTGGGGATGCTATATCTGATGAAGATGATATTTTTAGTCCCCCCCAAGTTTTGATGAGAAAATTTATTATGATGATTGCATGCCTCCTATATATGATGATTACAATGATGAAAGTGGGTTTGGAAGAGTGTCAACGCTAGGAACTAATGACCCCACTATTTTGGAGGGTGTTGAATCTTATTGCAATAATTACGAAAGTGGATTTGGAGAGGTCATGACTTTATTTAATGATGATCCCACTATTTCGGAAGAGGTTTCAATTAATTATGACAAAAAGGTTGCTATCTATAATGCTTATGGTGATGACATGTATGCTATAATGAATAATAATAACCATGAAACTTGTCATCATGATTTTCATATTCAAGTTGGTTATGTCAATCAAGTATCTCATGATAGTTATTTTGTTGAGTTTGCTCCCACTATTATGAATGAGAAGAAATTTGCTTATGTGGGGAGTAATAGAATTTCTATGCTTGTGGATCATGAAAAAAATGCTTTATGTGATAGCTATATTGTTGAATTCATTCATGATGCTACTGGAAATTATTATGAGAGAGAAACATGTGCTTTTACATATCTCAATAATATCGAGTTTCCTCTCTGTGTGTTGAAAGTTTTGAAGTCATGCTTGTTTTACCTTCCTATGGTAGTTGATTCTTGCTCCCATAAATTGTTTGCTCACAAAATATCTATGCATAGGATGTGGGTTAGGCTTAAATGTGCTAGTCATATGCTTCATGATGCTCTTGTTATGCTTCAATTCTTTACTTTTATGTGAGCATCATTGAAATCATCATGTCTAACTAAAAAGGCATTAAAGAAAAGCGCTAGTTGGGAAACAACCCAATATTTACCCCTACTATTTTTGTGTGTTCACATGATTAAGCTATGGTAGTAATCATGTTTCATAGCCTATGTTTTAATAATGTGCCAAGTAAAGCCTTTGGGATGATTTTGATGATAATTGAATTGATTCTGTTCAAAAACAGGAACTTTTGTGCCCAGCGTTGGAATTACTATAATTCACCGGGACATGATAAAATTCTGAATTGTTTACACATTATTGATTACAAATTGCCGATGTTGTCCTAATTTTTGAGAACTTTTGCAAATACAGAAGTATGGTGTTTGTTCAGATCATTACAGATTGTTCTGTTTTTGACAGATTCTGTTTTTGGTGCATAGTTTGCTTGTTTCATAGTTTTCGTGACTTATATTGGTCAATATAGGTTGTATAAATGTTTGGGTACAATAGGAATTATGTGAGAACAATTATGAATCTTGTCTTGACAGTACTAAAGTGAACGATTAGCTCTTAATCATACTAACCTATCTCACAAAGTTCCGTTAAGTTTTGTGTGATTGAAGTTTTCAAGTTTTGGGTGAGATATCGATATGAGGAGAATATGGTGTGGCAGGACCCTAAGCTTGGGGATGCCCAAGGCACCCCAAGGTAATATCTAAGGAAGACCCAAGCGTCCAAGCTTGGGGATGCCCCGGAAGGCATCCCCTCTTTCGTATTCAACATTATCAGTAACCTCACTTGGAGCTATATTTTTATTCATCACATGATATGTGTTTTGCTTGGTGCGTCATTTTATTTTGTTGAGATTTGCTTTCTATTCTTTAGAATAATGTTTTGTATCCGTTATTTAAATAAAAATGTCAAATATAGCCTTTACCATGCTTGGTTTGCATGTTCATGAGTTGTTGTTTCAAAACTGAGAGTTTTCTATTATTATCTGAATTCTTGTAGATGGTAAGAACATGATAAATCTTGAAATTTTTATGCAGTAAGCTATAACAAATTTTCTATAGTGTGGTAATTTTTTAGAATTTTTGGAGTTAAAGAAGTATGAATCTTTCTTCATCCTTTACAGACTATTCTGTTTAGACAGATTGATGTTATGTTTGCATTGTTTGCTTGTTTAATGATTCTATTTGAGGATAGGAGTATTAAATATGCAGAGGTATTTAGTATGCAATGTTAAATTATAATTTTAGTGATTTTCTACAGTAGAGAATGTTAAAGTTTTGAGTTGATTTATACTAACTGATCTCACGAGTTCTTGTTGAGTTTTGTGTGGATGAAGTTTTTAAGATTTAGGGAAACCATGATATGAGAGGAATTAAGGAGACACGAGAGCTCAAGCTTGGGGATGAACAAGGCATCCCACGTTAATATTTAAAGAAGTCTCAAGCATCTAAGCTTGGGGATACCGGGTAGGCATCCCACCTTTCTTCCTCAACAACTATCGGTTAGCCTCGGTTGAGCCTAAGTTTTCACTTGTTCGTATGATGTGTGCTATCCTTGGTGTGTATTTTATTTTCATTTTGTTTGCTGTTTGAATAAAATACTTAGATCTGGAAGTTTTTTTGAGAGAGAGTCCTCACATAGCTGCTTAATTATTTAACTACTCATTTGATCTTCACTTATATCTTTTTGGAGTAGTTTGCCATTTACTCTTGTGCTTCATTTATATCCTATGAGTAAATTGTTGAATGAATTGAATATCATGAATTTGAAATTATATGTGCATCATATGCCTGTCCCATATGGGGAGTAATGACTTCACATATAAGAAGTATAAGTGGTAAAAATTATTGAAAATTAGCAAATAAAACATTGGTCACTTGAATAATTCATGAAAGAATATTGAAGGAAGAGAGATTTCACATATCAATATACTATCTTGGACATATTTTATGATTGTGAGCCCCCATTAATTATTTTCAAGCTTGATCAAGTAGTTAATGTTGGATAAGGAAGATAGTGTAATGGGTTATGTTTGTTTAGATTCACATATAAGTTATATTGTTATGGATCCTCCAAGATGTGGTGCTTGTTTAGAATCTTTGCTAGCCAAAAATTGATGTACTAAGCGGGAGTGCTGCTTGTGCATGCCAAATCCTTGAGCCAAGTTTCTTCCATGAGAGTCCACTATATCTACCTATGGATTGAATAAGATCCTTCAAGTAAGTTGTCCTCAGTGTAAAAATCAATAAAAAAATTGCTCTTGAATATGTATGTTCTTTATTGCAAGGGAAAATAAGCTTTGTATGAACTTGTGATGGTAAAGAAATAAAAGTGACGGACTACATAATAAAGGTTGCTATCACAAGGGGAAATATAAAGTGACGTTCCTTTGCATTAAGGGCTTGCACATCCAAAAAATCAAAAGCGCATGACAACCTATGCTTCCCTATGCGAAGGGCATATATTTTACTTTTTAGTATTTACTTTTACGCAAGAGTCAATAGTATTCCTTATCATTCCAACCTCAGTTATTCTTTAGTTGGCAAGCATCATGTGGTGGGGAAAGATCTAGGCACATATATCCAGTTGAATATAGGTGATCATGAGTTATTATTGTTGACATTATCCCTGATATAAATAAGTTGTGAGGAGAAACATTAACCCCTATCTTCCTATGTGTTTGACTGAAACATTTTGTTCTAAAAATATGCTTTGAGTGTCAGCAATCACAGAAGATTAATGATAGTTGAGTATGTGGAATTTTCTAAAACAAGGCTCTTACATATACCCTTCTTGAAAATAAGATGAATTGTAATCGTTTGATGACTGAAAACATAGTTTGTTAGTTTTCAAGAAAGTTTATGGTCTATACTTTAACATGTGAATAGCTTCCTACTTGATCATGAGAAGTTTTATGAGATGAGCTACTACTTATGATACGTAATGATGCTAGAGAAGGTGATTGAAATTATCATTGATCAAATTTATGCACTATGCTAGCATTCACACTTCATAAATTATTTCTTTTATCATTTACCTACTCGAGGACGAGCAAGAATTAAGCTTGGGCATGCTGATACGTCTCCAATATATCTATAATTTATGAAGTATTCATGCCATGTTTACAACAATTTTATATGGTTTTGGTGCACTTTTATATGATTTAAGTGGGACTAACCCGGACTCACGCTATTTTCAGTAGAACTACGGTGGTGTTGTTTTTTGTGCAGAAATAAAAGTTCTCGGATTGGGTTGAAAATTTACGGTGATTTTTTATGGACCAAAAGAGACCCCCGAAGCTTCGTGGAAGGACTAGTAGAGCCATGAGGACACGACAAGCTCAGTAGGCACGCCCTGGGGGTAGGGAGGGCCTACCAAGATTTTCACTTCCTCATGGCCCCCCTGACGTAAAAGCAACGCCAAATATTCCTATAAAGATAGAAAACCCTAGAAAGAAACGAAGAACTTCCACTCCGCCGCCGCAAGCCTCTGTGCCAAAGAGATCTCATCTAGAGGCCTTCTCTGGCACCCTGCCGGAGGGGGGAAATCATCACCGGAGGCCATCTTCATCATCATGGCGGTCGCCATGACGAGGAGGGAGTAGTTCACCCTTGGGGCCGAGGGTATGTACCCGTTGCTATGTGTTTGATCTCTCTCTCTCTCACATATGTTCTTGATTTGGCACGATCTTGATGTACCGTGAGCTTTGTTAATATTGTCAGATCGTATGGTGTTTTTCCTCTCTATCTTGTTGTGATGAATTGAGTATTTTCCTTTGAGGTTTCATTATTATTGGATTGAATATTTTGGATTTGAGAACACTTGATGTATGTCTGGGGTGCAACGGGAACCCCAGACCTTGGACGAGGTGGGGAATGAAAACTACCCTCTCCCCAAGATAGGGAGTTGGCACGCGTTGGTTTGGCTCCAGCGGCCGGATGGCGACATTAGCACAGATATACCCCGCGCTCCGCAGCTCCAGGGATCGTGCCCTCTGTAATGGAGGAGTCAGACCTGTGCCCCTTGAGGGTGGCGTCAGCCGTGGCTGGGAAGTGGGAGCTGTGGGCGCTGAGGGGGAGGTGTGGATTTAGAACTGGAGCTCGAAAGGCGGTAGCCAAGGAGGAATGGAAGCATACTATTCCTGTCGCTCTCCCTTTACTCTTATAGGCTGGTAAAAGGCCAAGAGCTAGTCCCTCCGGTCGCGCCGTTGAAATCGCCACTACCCAAAAAAAATGCCACTATGCATAAGGGGAGAAATAGAATCTTTATGATCTCCCTTAAAATGGGCATGATCTCTACTTTGATGGGATGTGCCAATGGGAAATTTTCCTCGGGCTGCAATTCGAGCAATAGTAACTGACCCGCCTAGTTATAGGTGGTGTCGCTTCGGTAAAGTTGTCAGACCGTAGGTGTTGTTCACACCTGTGCGGCTGGCCTTCGAGGCTAAGTAACCGCACGTCTTCGGATGCTAGGCAAGTTTAGACGAACCCTGCTCGGGTGGGGGGAGGGCAATTCCTTCGAGGAAGGGCCCGTGATAGCTCGCAATAACGGGGAAGATCCCGAATCATCGAAGGAGGAACTCGTTTGTCAAGCCCAAGGACTCCGGAGCCGAAGTCACTCAACCTAAGAGCGTCGTCCTCGGCGTAGAAGACCAGTTCAGGGGCCACTGACAGTGTCCTGGACTATAGGGTACCAACCTAGTTGGCCCACTGTAACACCCTTGTAATTATGCTAAAGTGATCCCTGACTAATGATGCCATGTCATCTTATTTTTCTAAGCTTAATCTCTCCTGAATAAAAACCTAAGTCAAATTCAAATTCAAATTGCAAGTGAAATTTAAAGTTTCCCAAACATGGTGGCAAAATAGTCCATCCTATAGCAATTAAAACAGTGCCAAATCAGCGTATTTAAATGCTTTTCCATTTATGCAAAATTCAAACAGCTTCAAATATTTTCCAAACTTTTTTTGGCAGTGCCAAATAATGCAAAGTAAATATGTTGCCAAGTTCCATATTTTACAAAAGTCATTTGATGGCTAAAATAAAAGGCTCCTGCTGTGAAAAATATATATAAAAGGAAATAGAAAGAAAAGGAGAAAGGCCACTGTGCACTGGGCCTTAGTGCACAGTGCCTGGCCCAGCCAGCCCAGCCGCCCCTCCTCCTTCCTCCTGTTCATGGGAGGGGGATCATGGACGGCATCCAACCGGCCATGGTCGCGCCATGGCATGAGCCGTCCATCCCTCGGTCCCCTTGGAGTATAAGGCCAAACCCTCCGACCCCCACTGACGAGCCCTAGTCCTCCTCTCTTCCTCCCCGCGTCATTTCTTCCACCCTGAGCACCCCCCCGAGACGTCATGGCCGCGTCGCCGTGAATCCCGTGGCCACCGAACTCCCCTCGCCTCCTCTTCATGTCCACAAGCTCCATCGGGCTCCTCTTCGTCCTCTGCACCATGAGATCGAAGCCGGGAGCCCCGGCAACGCCACCCACGCCCGTCCCCCCTCGTTGCAGTCTGCTTCTGCCTCGCCATTGATCTGCACCACCGCGCAACCCCAATCGTCGCAAGCACGTCCCCGGCCTTCCTCTCGGTGAGCCACGCCGATTCCCCCCTTTCCCCATCTTCTCTGCCTCCATGGGCCGCCGTGGCCGAGCGCCGGAACTCGTCCTCCTTGCTGAGCTCACCACGCCCCCGCGCGGCCCCTGCCCCTGCGTGATCACTGCCCCGGCCGCGCCCAGCGCACGCGCATGCCTGGGCCGCGCCTCGCCCACTGCCGCCCGCACCCTCGCATGCTCCGTGTTGTGCTGCTATGGCTGCTGCTCCTCCCAGCCACTGTTGCCTCCCCTGCCGCCGCTTGCTCTGCTCCAATTGCTGCTATCTACCGCCGCTGCCGCCTCCGTACAGTTCTCGTTCATTTACCATTTTGCCTTTTTAAATTAAATTAAATAAAAATCTAGAAATTCATTAAAACTTGGAAATTCATATAAAATAAACCGTAATTCGGATGAACAAGATTTATATATGAAAAAATGATCAGAAAAATGAGATGAATCCGTGTATGCCCTTCACATACCCGTCACATGCCTCTAATACTACAAACCTGGAACCTTCCCCTCCGGTTCGTCTGTCCCATAACTGCCTAAAGCCGAGAAAATTTCCTGCTCCGTCTGTAACATGTAGCACTGCATTAGGTCACCCCTAGCACAACTTATTGCCATGGCATGCATTGTGATGTATTTGTTTGCATTATATTTACTATGTCTCCCCCCTCTTCTGTGTGATAGACCCTAAAGCTGACGCTGCTCCCGAGTGCAACTACGCGCCTGACATCTAGCCCCTCCCAGTAGAGCTTCCAGGCAAGCAAAACCCCCTTGATCATTCCTATATCACCCATTCTTTCTCTCTCATGCTTGCATTAGATTTTGCTAGTGTTGTTTGATAGCTCCTATTCTGATGCATAGCCTGCTTTTGTAATATGTTGTTGTCACTTTACCTATTATCCTATATGCTTAGTACAGGTTGGTTAGTGATCCATTAGTGGCCCCGCACCCTTGTCCGTGTTGCCATGCTTTGCTTCCGGATGACTCGATCAATGTGATCGAGGTGCAGAGACCGAGACATCACCGGCACCCCCCTTTAGTTGTGCGACTCTGTAGAGATACTATCGAGTGCCAAGGGTGATACCTCGGATCTCACTCCTGATGATATCTTTGTAGTGTAGCTAATCGGTCGTGGATTACCGAGGGCGATTCCTCATTCACCACTCCCGTTGATGACTCTGTCGTGCAACACCTCAAGTGTGAACCCTTCGAGGGTGATTCCTCCAATGTCACCTTGACGGTTACGTTGAGTGGGAATCCATCGAGGGTGATTCCTCAGATTCCCCTTGATGTTATGGACATGCAAATAATTTGACCTTCACCCTAGTCCTTTGTTGAAGTCGGGTCGGCCCATGGGGTACCCGCGAGAGTTATTGAAGTCGGGTTGACCATGAGAGTACCCGCAAGATAATGATGTGGCACGAGCGGGTAGGCAGAGACCGCCCTAGAGAGGGATGGGCCTGACCCTTGTCGTAAGTCTGTGAGACGGGGCGACAGGATCACGGATCGTTTCTGCGAGCTCCCTATACACTAACGGGTTTGGATATGTGATATGAGTAGGCCTCTGGACTTTTCGCACTAACCACCATGCCGGAATAAGTATGAGCACTCGGCGTCGTACAATTCTCCCGAAAGCTTTGTCAGACATCCCGTTCAATATTGCGGCTTGATTGGGCAAGCGGATCCTGGAAGAGTTCCGTTTGGTCCCGGTCACCCTCGCAACGACCCGGAGTGCTTAGCGGTGAGCGTGCGAACAACCCCTTCGCGCTTAGGATGTAGACCGACGGGGACCTCTCTGCGGAGCCTAGGTAGGACTACGGTGTTTCGATCAGCTGAGGCCGGACATGACCCAGAAAAGTGTGTTCTGCCGGAGTTAATCGAGCATGATGGGTAAGTTGGTGCACCCCTGCAGGGAAGTAATCTATTTGAATAGCCGTGTCCACGGTAACGGAATCTCGGAGTTGTATCTCGATCTACTACAACTAGAACTGGATACTTGTTACAGTAAACTGATATGATGGCTCCGGGATCGCTTTCTTCCAGGGAGTCGAGGAAGGATCTTTGGGCGTTGCTATTATAACTTGTTACTATATGATATGTTACTCTACTCCCTTCTGTTGCTGCAAGACGCTGGAAGAGGCTAGTCTTTGTTAGGCTAGGTCTTCCATTCTATTCTGGCATTTCTGCAATATAGTCCTCAGACAAACCATTCCCTTGATACTGATGCATACTTAGCATAGATCTGATGTAAGTCTTGCGCGTACTTCAGATGAGTACTTACCGTTGCTTTGCACCCCTTTTCTTCTACCTGGTTGCTGCGATCAGGTGATGGAGCCCAGAAGCCAGAGGATTCTAAGCTTGGCTACTACATGGAGTTCGACATCGAGGAGTAGTTCAGAGGTCGTAGGTAGGAGGTCTGCGCCTTTTCGATCTAGAGTCGTTGTTTGTTTTCACCTTCTTAAGGCACCTTTGTATTTGTTTGTAGTCAGACCTAACTCTTGACGTAATATCGGGTCTTACGACCCTGGCTTGTAATATTTTGTTTATTTGTTTATTTTTGAGTCATAGAGTTGTGTTGTGATATTATACCGTGATTCACTGATCTTGATCGTGCATGTTGCGTGGATGTTTACTGCATGATTAATTTTGGGGGCGTCACAAGTTGGTGTCAGAGCCGACTGCCTATAGGAACCCCCCTTCCAACTCCTTGGTCGATGTTGAGTCTAGACTTGAAAGAAAATCTATTTTACTAACTGTGTTGTATGGCTTACGGGCCCACATCAACTATGGATGGGATTAGAATATTTTATTCCTCTCCTTTACTCTGGGATTCTGATCTCTCTTCTCTTCGGGTTAATTTTTTTGCTAACTCTAACTTTAGGATCTCGTGATGACTTCTTTACGGAGAGTCACTCAGCTAGATGAACTCTTGATGTCTCAAGATATATCAACATACTCTTTGTTTTGCCAAGAAACTACCGCACTTTAACCCTTGTGCCCATACACACTTATGAATAATTCCATATGGCTGTCACTCATATTCCGTGCATTGTTAACTTGACCCTGTTGATTTTGCACAGAATGGCGGATCATGGTGATCCTCCACCTCCATCCTATATTGCCGCAATGATGCAGCAGTTTGAGCTAAACCGTAATGTAACACCCCGGATGTAACTTTTCATATTTGCAACTCCAACTCTTGCCATTTTCGGCTATGTGTTATGATATTCCCTTCGTGGTCGGGTTTTGTCTTTCGTTTTGCATTTTGTTCATGTCATGCATCTCATATCATGTCATCATGTGCATCGCATTTGCATACGTGTTCGTCTCATGCATCCGAGCATTTTCCCCGTTGTCCGTTTTGCAATCCGACACTCCCACATGCACCGGCGCACCCCTCTTGTTTCTTTTCGTGAGCGGGTGTTAAACATTCTCGGAATGGACGCCAAGTGGCCTTGGTATACCACCGGTAGACCACCTGTCAAGTTTCGTTCCATTTGGAGGTCGTTTGATACTCCAACGGTTAACCGGGTAACCGCAACGGCCTTTTGTGTGTTGCAGCAAAACCCCCCTCCAAACAGCCCAATAACCCACCTAAGTCACTTCCATGCTCTCGGTCGTTCGATCACGATCGTGTGGGCGAAAACCGCACTCCATTTGGAGTCTCCTAGCTCCCTCTACCTATAAATATGTGCCTCCCCCGGAATTCTCGCGCAGATCAAACCCTACCCCTTCCCCTCTCCGCCGCCGGACGTGTCCGTCCCGCGCCGGACAGATCGCGCCGCCGCCCCGCATCCAATCATCGCCCGCCACGTGGCAGCACCGCCGCCGGCCCGCGAGGCCCGTGCTCGGCCCCCGCGGCCCGCGCCCGAGCTCCTCCTCCGCGCCGCCCCGCGCCCCGCCGCCTCTTCGCATCGCCGCCGTCCTCGCCCGTCTCCGGCCGCCGCCGCAGCCGCCGGCCGCGCGCGTGGCCGCCGCCGCCCGCTTCGTCACCGACCTCGCCGTCCTCGACGTCCCCGCCGCCTCCATCTCCGGCGACGCCGTCCCCGACCGCTGGCGCCTTCCCCGAGCCCTCCTCCGGCGAGCTCCTCTCCCCTCTCCGGCGAGCCGCCGCGCCTCGACGTTTGCGCCTCGATCCGAACCCTAGATCTGAAGGTTGACTTTCCCCTCGTTTTCTGCCAAGTCTCGATTTTATCACATTATGTTGCTATGTTCATCACATCATATCTCATTGCATACTGCTCCGTTTCATGCGTGTGATATATCAAAATGTTCATCACGAGATTCTCTTCATTTTGTTGCATTGTGCTATGCTCGTTTGAGTCCATCTTGATGTCCAAATCTCTGGTGCAAGAGTGCTATATGATGTTTACTGCTGTTAATTATCAGAACTTGATGTTTTGTTATTTTTGTTGCATTTGATGTGTGCATCTTATGGGCATGAGCTCTACAGGTGTTTTGGTATATGACATGTAATCTTTACAGGGGTGTATGCCATGTATTTTTGTGATCTATGTGGTGACTAGAACAAGCATGCAAACTAGGCTTCGTGATGTTTCTGTTTCCAGGAACAGGTTTTTTTGCTAAGTCTGTTACAACTGTTATTTTGTTGCCATGTATCCATGTGTCTACAGTGAGATCCATGCTTATTTTGGGTATGTTCATTAAGGATGTTTTGTAGATATAGTCGTGCTCTATCCATCCATTCCCCTGTTTGCAATTATGGAGTCCCATAGCATGTCCTAATCTTGCTCTACTTTTGCTATAAAATATTCCTGGCAGATTGTTAACATGATATTCAATTTTGCCAAGGTTGTTGTAGTTGATCCATACATGCTATGAACTTTCTCTTGCCATAGTTAGCTTCATAAACATGCCATCTTGCTGTAGGTATGCTTCTTTTGTCATGCATTGGTTTGTGATGAGTGAATCAAGCTCACAAAGAGACCTTCATAATTTCTGTTAATGACATGCTCTGTTTTCTGCAAAGTCTGGAACCTGTTAACGAAACTTTCTACGTTTACATGGTTGCCATCATATCTTCTGTGCAATTTTGGCCCATGGTCAGTAAGGGATTTTTGTTCTATGATTTTAGTAGATTCATGCCATGCCTTGTTTTCATATGTTAAGTTCCTGTAGCATGTGTTTTTCTTGCTCTGAACATTGCTACCTGATGCTGTTTATGCCATGTCCAGTAATTTCACTAAGTCTGTGACGCTGATATCTTTTGCATTTTTGCCATGCTTGTTTGAGCGTGTTATGTTGTGATCTAGTCGTAGCTCAGTGTTCATCTTTTGTCAAGCATCTCCTGTAGATCACTGTCATATGCTTTGTTGCTATGTTGGGGTGCTCTAGCATAGTTACTTGATGTATTCTAAGTGGTATCATGCTGTTAATCGCAGATTCGTGTCATTCTTGTTTTGTTTGCCATTTGCAAACCGTGCATCCGTTTCCGGTGATCTTCATATCGATTTCGACCGAAATCATCTCATCTTTCCAGTAGCATACTTGGTTTGCCAAGTTACTGCCTTGTTCATCCTTTTTCTTTCGGAGCACGCATACGCATCACATATCATATCTCGCATATCATGCATGTATTGCATCATGTTGTTTGTGCATTTCCCGTGATTGATTGTGGTTCCATTGCTTATGTTCTTGCTGTGGGTAGAGCCGGGAGACGAGTTCGTGAGCGAGGAACCTGTTGAGTACGCTTACGAGGATCAAGCTTTCGACAACTCTGAGAACCTTGCAGGCAAGATGACCATACCCTTGAAATCACTTCTATCTTTGCTTTGCTAGTTGTTCGTTCTATTGCCATGCTGCGCTACCTACCACTTGCCATATCATGCCTCCCATATTTCCATGTCAAGCCTTTAACCATCCCTTCCTAGCAAACCGTTGTTTAGCTAAGTTACCGCTTTTGCTCAGCCCTTCTTATAGCGTTGCTAGTTGCATGTGAAGTTGAAGTTGGTTCCTTGTTGGAACATGGATATATTTTGGCATATCACAATATCTCTTATTTAATTAATGCATCTATATATTTGGTAAAGGGTGGAAGGTTCAGCCTTATGCCTGGTGTTTTGTTCCACTCTTGCCGCCCTAGTTTCCGTCATACCGGTATTATGTTCCTTGAGTTTGCGTTCCTTACGCGGTTGGGTGATTTATGGGACCCCCTTGACAGTTCGCCTTGAATAAAACTCCTCCAGCAAGGCCCAACCTTGGTTTTACATTTGCCTACCTAAGCCTTTTTCCCTTGGGTTTTCGCGAGCCCGAGGGTCATCTTTATTTTAACCCCCCAGACCAGTGCTCCTTCGAGTGCTGGCCCAAACTGGGCGATGTCCAGCGCCCCCTGGGCAACCAGGGTCTATGCCAACCCGACGTCTTGCCCATCCGGTGTGCCCTGAGAACGAGATATGTGCAGCTCCTATCGGGATTTGTCGGCACATTCGGGCGGCTTTGCTGGTCTTGTTTTACCATTGTCGAAATGTCTTGTAAACCGGGATTCCGAGACTGATCGGGTCTTCCCGGGAGAAGGTTTATCCTTCGTTGACCGTGAGAGCTTATAATGGGCTAAGTTGGGACACCCCTGCAGGGTATTATCTTTCGAAAGCCGTGCCCACGGTTATGTGGCAGATGGGAATTTGTTAATGTCCGGTTGTAGAGAACTTGACACTTGACTTAATTTAAAATACATCAACCGTGTGTGTAGCCGTGATGGTCTCTTTTCGGCGGAGTCCGGGAAGTGAACACGGTTGGAGTTATGCATGAACGTAAGTAGTTTCAGGATCACTTCTTGATCATTTCTAGCTTCGCGACCGTTGTGTTGCTTCTCTTCTCGCTCTTCTTTGCGTATGTTAGCCACCATATATGCTTAGTGCTTGCTGCAGCTCCACCTCATTACACCATCCTTTCCTATAAGCCTAAATAGTCTTGATCTCGCGGGTGTGAGATTGCTGAGTCCTCGTGACTCACAGATTCTACCAAAACAGTTGCAGGTGCCGATGATACCAGTGCAGATGACGCAACCGAGCTCAAGTGGGAGTTCGACGAGGAACGTGGTCGTTACTATGTTTCTTTTCCTGATGATCAGTAGTGGAGCCCAGTTGGGACGATCGGGGATCTAGCATTTGGGGTATTCTTATTTTCATTTGGATTTGACCGTAGTCGGTCTATGTGTGGATTTTGGATGATGTATGAATTAAATTTATGTATTGTGTGAAGTGGCGATTGTAAGCCAACTCTTGTTATCCCATTCTTGTTCATTACATGGGATTGTGTGAAGATGACCCTTCTTGCGACAATACCTACAATGCGGTTATGCCTCTAAGTCGTGCCTCGACACGTGGGAGATATAGCCGCATCATGGGTGTTACACGTTAGGTTATGATCGGGATAATGGCCCAGCTTCCAAACAGAAATGCTGATCAACAGCCTCCCCCAATAACACTGCAAGAATTTGTGCGCCTCAACCCGTCCACCTTCCGTAACTCATCTGATCCTTTGGATGCTGATGATTGGCTCCGTGACATCGCCTTTCAGATGGAGTCGGCTAATGTTTCCCCTGCCAGTTATGTCACTCTTGCGATGTATCAGCTGAGTGGTTCAGCTGCTCAATGGTGGGAAAGCCATAAGCGTATGCTGCCTGCTGGAATCATAACCAGTTGGCAGGAATTTCAGACAGCCTTCTGTGCACATCACATTCCTCAAGGTCTCATGGACCAGAAGAAGAAGGAATTCCGCAAACTCAGCCAGGGTAAAAATGACTATGGATGAATATGAGAGGAAGTTTCTCAATTTATCCCGCTATGCTGAAGATGACGTCCACACTGACGCACGTAAGCAGGAGAAGTTCCGAGAAGGACTACATCCTGATTTGAATCTCGCATTTAGTCTCCATGAATCTGTAGACTTTGCAATGCTCGTCAGCCAATCTTTCTGAGCCGAAACTGGTCAGGCTGAGTTCCAGGAGTCGGTCAAGCATACTCGTGACATTGGCTCATCTTCAGGCCCGTTTGCTCAGAAGCGCAGAGTGTGGATTTCGCACAACGTCCATCACCAACCTGCTCCAGCCCCGAGGCCATCGTATGTTGCACCTCGTCTGCCTTTGCCGCCGAGATAGCTAAGATAGCTAATGATTCAAGATGAACAACCCAATGCTATGGCTCCTCACCCCCGTGATGGAAATTGCTTCAAGTGTGGACAGCCAGGACACACTGCTATAAATTGTTGCTCGAACCAGTCTCTGAATGCGCAAGCTCGTCAGTCGAGAAACTCTAAAGCCACACCTCCTGCAATCGGTCATGGTCATGCCAACCATGTTAAGGCAGAAGAAGCTCAGAATGCACCAACCATCGTGATGGGAACCCTTCTATTAATTTAGTACCAGCTTCTGTTCTCTTTAATTCCGGAGCATCACATTTGTTCATCTCCGAAAAATTTGCATTCATGCATGGCATAAATTATGTAGAGATGTGATACGTCTCCAACGTATCTATAATTTTTGATTGTTCCATGCTACTATATTATCTTTTTTGGATGTTTAATGGGCTTTATTATGCAATTTTATATTATTTTTTGGGACTAACCTACTAACCGGAGGCCCGGTGCAAATTGTTGTTTTTTCCCTATTTCAGTGTTTCGCAGAAAAGGAATATCAAACAGAATCCAAACGGAATGAAACCTTTGCGAGGATCTTTTTTGGAACAAACGCAATCCAGGAGACTTGGAGTGGACGTCAAGGAAGCAACAAGGCGGCACGAGGTAGGAGGGCGCGCCCAGGGGGGTAGGCGCGCCCCCACCCTCGTGGCTCCACCGACCTACTTCCTTCGCCTATATATACTCTTATACCCTGAAAACATCCAGGAGCACCACGAAAGCCTATTTCCAGCACCGCAACCTTCTGTACCCATGAGATCCCATCTTGGGGACTTTTTCGGTGCTCCGCCGGAGGGGGAATCGATCACGGAGGGCTTCTACATCAACACCATAGCCTCTCCGATGATGTGTGAGTAGTTTATGTTGGGGAACGTAATAATTTCAAAAAAAATCCTACGCACACGCAAGATCATGGTGATGCATAGCAACGAGAGGGGAGAGTGTTGTCCATGTACCCTCGTAGACCGAAAGCGGAAGCGTCATGACAACGCAGTTGATGTAGCCGTACGTCTTCCCGATCGACCGATCCTAGTACCGAACGTACGGAACCTCCGCGATCTGCACACGTTCAGCTCAGTGACGTCCCACGAACTCACGATCCAATAGAGCTTCGAGGGAGAGCTTCGTCAGCACGACGGCGTGATAACGGTGATGATGAAGCTACCGACGCAGGGCTTCGCCTAAGCACTACGATGATATGACCGAGGTGGATTATGGTGGAGGGGGGCACCGCACACGGCTAAGAGATCAATGATCAACTTGTGTGTTCTAGGGTGCCCCCTGCCCCCGTATATAAAGGAGCAACGGGGAGGACGGCCGGCCTTGGGGCGCGCCAAGGAGAGGGGGGAGTCCTCCTCCTAGTGGGAGTAGGACTCCCCTTTCCTAGTCCAACTAGGAAGGAGGAAGGGGAAAGGAAGGAGAGGGGGAGAGGGAGGAAAGAGGGGGCACCTCCCCCCTCCTTGTCAAATTCGGACTCCCAAGGGGGGGCGCGGCCAGCCCTAGGCCCTCTCCTCTCTCTCCCACAAGGTTCCGATAACCCCCCGGCACTCCGATAAATATCCGATGACACCCAGAACTCATCCGGTGTCCGAATATAGTCGTCCAATATATCAATATTTATGTATCGACCATTTCGAGACTCCTCGTCATGTCCGTGATCACATCCGGGACTCTGAACTATCTTCGGTACATCAAAACACATAAACTCACAATACCGATCGTCACCGAACGTTAAGCGTGCGGACCCTACGGGTTCGAGAACTATGTAAACATGACCGAGACATGTCTCTGGTCAATAACCAATAGCGGAACTTGGATGCTCGTATTGGCTCCTACGTATTCTACGAAGATCTTTATCGGTCAAACCGCATAACAACATACGTTGTTCCCTTTGTCATCGGTATGTTACTTGCCCGAGATTCGATCGTCGGTATCTAAATACCTAGTTCAATCTCGTTACCGGCAAGTCTCTTTACTCGTTTCGTAATGCATCATCCCGCAACTAACTCATTAGTCACATTGCTTGCAAGGCTTATAGTGATGTGCATTACCGAGAGGGCCCAAAGATACCTCTCCGACAATCGGAGTGACAAATCCTAATCTCGATCTATGCCAACTCAACAAGTACCATCGGAGACACCTGTAGAGCACCTCTATAATCACCCAGTTACGTTGTGACATTTGGTAGCACACAAAGTGTTCCTCCGGTATTCGGGAGTTGCATAATCTCATAGTCATAGGAACATGTATAAGTCATGAAGAAAGCAATAGCAATATACTAAAACGATCAAATGCTAAGCTAACGGAATGGGTCAAGTCAATCACATCATTCTCTAATGATGTGATCCCGTTAATCAAATGACAACTCATGTCAATGGCTAGGAAACTTAACCATCTTTGATTCAACGAGCTAGTCAAGTAGAGGCATACTAGTGACATTATGTTTGTCTATGTATTCACACATGTACTAAGTTTTCGGTTAATATAATTCTAGAATGAATAATAAAAATTTATCATGATATAAGGAAATATAAATAACAACTTTATTATTGCCTCAAGGGCATATTTCCTTCAGTCTCCCACTTGCACTAGAGTCAATAATCTGGATTACACAGTAATGATTCTAACACCCATGGAGTCTTGGTGCTGATCATGTTTTGCTCGTGAGAGAGGCTTAGTCAACGGGTCTGCAACATTCAGATCCATATGTATCTTGCAAATCTCTATGTCTCCCTCCTTGACTTGATCGCAGATGGAATTGAAGCGTCTCTTGTGAAATCTGGATTTCTTTGCCAAGGCAATTGCACCAGTATTGTCACAATAGATTTTCATTGGACCCGATGCACTAGGTATGACACCTAGATCGGATATGAACTCCGTCATCCAGACTCCTTCATTTGTTGCTTCCGAAGCAGCTATGTACCCCGCTTCACACGTAGATACCGCCACGACGCTTTGCTTAGAACTGCACCAACTGACAGCTCCACCGGTCAATATAAATACGTAGCCCATTTGTGACTTAGAGTCATCCGGATCAGTGTCAAAGCTTGCATCGACGTAACCATTTACGACGAGCTCTTTGTCACCTCCATAAACGAGAAACATATCCTTAGTCCTTTTCAGATATTTCAGGATGTTCTTGACCGTTGTCCAGTGATCCACTCCTGGATTACTTTGGTACCTCCCTGCTAAACTAATATCAAGGCACACATCAGGTCTGGTACACAACATTGCATACATGATAGAGCCTATGGCTGAAGCATAGGGACCACCTTTCATTTTCTCTCTATCTTCTGTAGTGGACGGGCATTGAGTCTGACTCAACTTCACACCTTGTAACACAGGCAAGAACCCTTTCTTTGCTTGATCTATTTTGAACTTTTTCAAAACTTTATCAAGGTATGTGCTTTGTGAAAGTCCAATTAAGCGTCTTGATCTATCTCCATAGATCTTGATGCCCAATATATAAGCAGCTTCACCGAGGTCTTTCCTTGAAAAACTCTTATTCAAGTATCCTTTTATGCTATCCATAAATTCTATATCATTTCCAATCAATAATATGTCATCCACATATAATATTAGAAATGCTATAGAGCTCCCACTCACTTTCTTGTAAATACAGGCTTCTCCAAAAGTCTGTATAAAACCATATGCTTTGATCACACTATCAAAACATTTATTCCAACTCTGAGATGCCTGCACCAATCCATAAATGGATCGCTGGAGCTTGCACACTTTGTTAGCATTCTTTGGATTGATAAAACCTTCAGGTTGCATCATATACAACTCCTCTTCCAGAAATCCATTCAGGAATGCAATCTTTACATCCATTTGCCAAATTTCATAATCATAAAATGCGGCAATTGATAACATGATTCGGACGGACTTAAGCATCGCTACGGGTGAGAAGGTCTCATCGTAGTCAACTCCTTGAACTTGTCGAAACCCTTTCGCAACAAGTCGAGCTTTGTAGACAGTAACATTACCGTCAGCGTCAGTCTTCTTCTTGAAGATCCATTTATTCTCGATGGCTTGCCGATCAACGGGCAAGTCAACCAAAGTCCACACTTTGTTCTCATACATGGATCCTATCACAAATTTCATGGCCTCAAGCCATTTTGCGAAATCTGGGCTCATCATCGCTTCCTCATAGTTCGTAGGTTCGTCATGGTCAAGTAACATGACCTCCAGAATAGGATTACCGCACCACTCTGGTGCGGATCTTACTCTGGCTGACCTACGAGGTTCGGTAGTAACTTGATCTGAAGTTACATGATCATCATCATTAGCTTCCTCACTAATTGGTGTAGGAGTCACAGGAACATATTTCTATGATGAACTACTTTCCAATAAGGGAGCAGGTACAGTTACCTCATCAAGTTCTACTTTCCTCCCACTCACTTCTTTCGAGAGAAACTCCTTCTCTAGATAGGATCCATTCTTAGCAACGAATGTCTTGCCTTCGGATCTGTGATAGAAGGTGTACCCAACAGTCTCCTTTGGGTATCCTATTGATACGTCTCCAACGTATCTATAATTTTTTATTGTTCCATGCTATTATATTACTGTTTTGGTGTTTAATGGGCTTTACTAAGCACTTTTATATTATTTTTGGGACTAACCTATTAACCGAAGGACCAGTGCAAATTGCTGTTTTTTGCCTATTTCAGTGTTTCGCAAAAAAGGAATATCAAACGGAGTCCAAACGGAATGAAACCTTCGGGAGAGTTATTTTTGGAACAAACGTGATCCAGGAGACTTGGAGTGGATGTCAAGAAAGAAGCAAGGAGGCCACGAGGCAAGGAGGCGCGCCTACCCCCCTGGGCGCGCCCCCACCCTCGTGGGCCCGTCACAGCTCCACCGACCTACTTCTTCCTTCTATATATACCCATATACCCCGAAAACATCCACGAGCACCACAAAACCCTATTTCCACCACCGCAACCTTCTGTATCCGTGAGATCCCATCTTGGGGCCTTTTTCGGCGCTCCGCCGGAGGGGGAATCGATCATGGAGGGCTTCTACATCAACACCATAGCCTCTCCGATGATGTGTGAGTAGTTTACCACAGACCTTCGGGTCCATAGTTATTAGCTAGATGGATTCTTCTCTCTCTTTGGATCTCAATACAAAGTTCTCGATCTTCTTGGAGATCTATTCGATGTAATTCTTTTTGCAGTGTGTTTGTCGAGATCCGATGAATTGTGGGTTTATGATCAAGATTATCTATGAACAATATTTGAATCTTCTCTGAATTCTTTTATGTATGATTGGTTATCTTTACAAGTCTCTTCGAATTATCAGTTTGGTTTGGCCTACTATATTGATCTTTCTGGCAATGGGAGAAGTGCTTAGCTTTGGGTTCAATCTTGCGGTGTCCTTTCCCAGTGACAGCAGGGGCTGCAAGGCACGTATTGTATTGTTGCCATCGAGGATAAAAAGATGGGGTTTATATCATATTGCTTGAGTTTATCCCTCTACATCATGTCATCTTGCCTAATGCGTTACTCTGTTCTTATGAACTTAATACTCTAGATGCATGTTGGCTAGCGGTCGATGTGTGGAGTAATAGTAGTAGATGAATCGTTTTGGTCTACTTGTCGTGGACGTGATGCCTATATACATGATCATGCCTAGATATTCTTATAATTATGCCACTTTTCTATCAATTGCTCGACAGTAATTTGTTCACCCACCGTAATACTTATGCTACCTTGAGAGAAGCCACTAGTGAAACCTATGGCCCCCGGGTCTATTTTCCATCATATAAGTTTCCAATCTATTTTTACTTTGCAATCTTTACTTTCAATCTATATCATAAAAATACAAAAAATATTTATCTTATTATCTCTATCAGATCTCACTTTTGCAAGTGGACGTGAAGGGATTGACAACCCCTTTATCCCGTTGGTTGCAAGGTTCTTATTTTTTTGTGCAGGTATAAGGTGACTTGCATGTAACCTCCTACTGGATTGATACCTTGGTTCTCAAAAACTGAGGGAATTACTTATGCTACTTTGCTACATCACCCTTTCCTCTTCAAGGGAAAAACCAACGCAAGCTCAAGAGGTAGCACCTATGAAGACACATTTCTCTGATTTGGGTTCGAGCTTATCAGGTTGAAGCTTTTTCACATAAGCATCGCAACCCCAAACTTTAAGAAACGACAACTTTGGTTTCTTGCCAAACCACAGTTCATAAGGTGTCGTCTCAACTATGGCCCCCGTGTGTCGTCATGGCTAGTCCTTCTATCATTGTTAGTACTCCCGATCATGAAGTTCTTAATTTTAAACAAAGGGAGGGAGAAAATCTAAAAGATGCTTGGCATAGAATTTGCAATGCTCAGAATAGATCTACTAGGAAGCAATCTACTTCCGTTCTTCTTCGCAATTTTTGTGTAGGCATCACTCCTTGGAACAGATATATTCTTGATACCATTACCAGAGGGAATTTCTTGGGTAGCCATACTTTTGATTCTTATAATGCTATGATAGATTTGTTTGGCCCACCACCTCTTTTGGTTAATGGAACTATTTTAACTTTGGAGCATGTGATGCAAAGGCTTGAAATTATTGAAAATAAAGTTGCCACTGTAGAGTTGATTGAAAATTTGGATAAAAAGATCCACAACCAAATTACCCAATATGGTTCTAAGGTAGGAGTTGCTCTGAAAAAGTTTAAAGAAAAGGAACCCATAGTTAACGAAAAGATAGATCAAGATTCCACAAGAATTGATAAAATTGAAGATATTATTACTAACTTAGGGTCTGCCCTTTCTTCTGTGAAAAATACTTCAAAACCTCCTAATGCTAAAATTGCCAAACTAATGTATGTTCCTAAAAATAAGGGTGAAACTTCTAGTAAGGAAAATGCGGATCCCAAATCCATAAGTGTTCACCCCAACTTTCTCGCTATTATTAAGGAACCTTTTGCTACAAATGATTTTCTCGATTTCTTGCCTAGGAGTTTGATCATTAACAAAAAGAAGGAAACTCCTAAGGGTTAGAAGTGTTCTATTGAAGAATTGCCTACCAAATATGGTAATACCTAGATCTATCTTTGCCTTTTTGCCTAGCCAGGGGCGTTAAATGATAGCGCTTGTTGGGAGGCAACCCAATTTTATTTTTGTTTCTTGCTTTTTGGTTCTGTTTAGTAATAAATAATTAATCTAGCTTCTGTTAATATGTGTTTCCATGTTTTAAATTAGTATTTGTGCCAAGTAGAACCTTTGGGGAGACTTGGGTGAAGTCTTTATGATCTTGCTGTAAAAAACAGAAACTTTAGCGCTCACGAGATTAGCTGCCATTTTTAACTGGAGAGTGATATTTAGTTGATTCTTTTTGAATATGATTAATATACAAATTCCTCACGTCCAGAAATTTATTTCAGAATTTTTGGAGTCCCAGAAGTATACGTTTGATACAGATTACTACAGACTGTTATGTTTTTGACAGATTCTGTTTTTCGTGTGTTGTTTGCTTATTTTGATGAATATATGGCTAGTATCGGAGGGTATAAACCATAGAGAAGTTGGAATACAGTAGGTTTAACACCAATATAAATAGATAATGAGTTCATTACAGTACCTTGAAGTGGTGGTTTGTTTTCTTTCGCTAACGGAGCTCATGAGAATTTTCTGTTGAGTTTTGTGTTGTGAAGTTTTCAAGTTTTGGGTAAAGATTTGATGGTTTATGGAATAAGGAGTGGAAAGAGCCTAAGCTTGGGGATGCCCAAGGCACCCCAAGGTAAAATTCAAGGACAACCAAAATCCTAAGCTTGGGGATGCCCCGAAAGGCATCCCTTTTTTCGTCTTCGTCCATCGGTAACTTTACTTGATGCTATATTTTTATTCACCACATGATATGTGTTTTGCTTGGAGCGTCCTGTATGATTTGAGCCTTTGCTCTTTATTTTACCACAATCATCCTTTCTGTACACACCTTTTGGGAGAGACATACATGAATCGGAATTTATTAGAATACTCTATGTGCTTCACTTATATCTTTTGAGCTAGATAATTTTGCTCTAGAGCTTCACTTATATCTTTTTAGAGCACGGTGGTGGTTTTATTTTATAGAAATTATTGATCTCTCATTCTTCACTTATATTATTTTGAGAGTCTTTTAGAACAGCATGGTTTCTTTGGCTATAAAATTAGTCCTAATATGATGAACATCCAAGATGGGTATAATAAAAACTATCATATAAAGTGCATTGAATACTATGAGAAGTTTGATACTTGATGATTGTTTTGAGATATGAAGATGGTGATATTAGAGTCATGCTAGTTGAGTAGTTGTGAATTTGAGAAATACTTGTTCTAAAGTGTGTGATTCCCGTAGCATGCACGTATGGTGAACCGTTGTGTGATGAAGTCGGACCATGCTTTATTTATTGATTGTATTCCTTATGAGTGGCAAACGGGGACGAGCGATAGTCTTTTCCTACCAATCTATCCCCCTAGGAGCATGCGCGTAGTACTTTGTTTCGATAACTAATAGATTTTTGCAATAAGTATGTGAGTTCTTTATGACTAATGTTGAGTCCATGGATTATACGCACTCTCACCCTTCCACCATTGCTAGCCTCTCTAATACCGTGCACCTTTCGCCGGTATAATACACCCACCATATACCTTCCTCAAAACAGCCACCATACCTACCCATTATGGCATTTCCATAGCCATTCCGAGATATATTGCCATGCAACTTACCACCGTTCCGTTTATTATGACACGCTCCATCATTGTCATATTGCTTTGCATGATCATGTAGTTGACATCGTATTTGCGGCAAAGCCACCATTCATAATTCTTTCATACAAGTCACTCTTGATTCATTGCATATCCCGGTACACCGCCGGAGGCATTCACATAGAGTCATATTTTGTTCTAAGTATTGAGTTGTAATTTTCGAGTTGTAAGTAAATAAAAGTGTGATGATCATCATTATTAGAGCATTGTCCCAAGTGAGAAAAGGATGATGGAGGCTATGATTCCCCCACAAGTCGGGATGAGACTCCGGACGAAGAAAAAAAAGAAAAAGAAAAAAAGAGGCCATAAAAAAGGAGAAAAAGGCCCAAACAAAAAAAAGAAATAAAAAAAGAGATGAGAGAAAAAGAGAGAAGGGACAATGTTACTATCCTTTTGCCACACTTGTGCTTCAAAGTAGCACCATGATCTTCATGATAGAGAGTCTCCTATGTTGTCACTTTCATATACTAGTGGGAATTTTACATTATAGAACTTGGCTTGTATATTCCAATGATGGGCTTCCTCAAAATGCCCTAGGTCTTCGTGAGCAAGCGAGTTGGATGCACACCCACTTAGTTTCTTTTGTTGAGCTTTCATACACTTATAGCCCTAGTGCATCCGTTGCATGGCAATCCCTACTCACTCACATTGATATCTATTAATGGGCATCTCCATAGCCCGTTGATACGCCTAGTTGATGTGAGACTATCTTCTCCTTTTTGTCTTCTCCACAACCACCATTCTATTCCACATATAGTGCTATGTCCATGGCTCACGCGCATGTATTGCGTGAAGATTGAAAAAGTTTGAGAACATCAAAAGTATGAAACAATTGCTTGGCTTGTCATCGGGGTTGTGCATGATTAAATACTTTGTGTGATGAAGATAGAGCATAGCCAGACTATATGATTTTGTAGGGATAACTTTCTTTGGCCATGCTATTTTGAGAAGACATGATTGCTTTGTTAGTATGCTTGAAGTATTATTATTTTCATGTCAATATTAAACTTTTATCTTGAATCTTTGGGATCTGAACATTCATGCCACAATAAAGAAGAATACATTGAGAAATATGCTAGGTAGCATTCCACATCAAAAATTCTGTTTTTATCATTTACCTACTCGAGGACGAGCAGGAATTAAGCTTGGGGATGCTTGATACGTCTCCAACGTATCTATAATTTTTGATTGTTCCATGCTATTATATTATCTGTTTTGGATGTTTAATGGGCTTTACTAAGCACTTTTATATTATTTTCGGGACTAACCTATTAACCGAAGACCCAGTGCAAATTGTTGTTTTTTTGCCTATTTCAGTGTTTCGCAGAAAAGGAATATCAAACGGAGTCCAAACGGAATGAAACCTTCAGGATAGTTATTTTTGGACCAAACGTGATCCAGGAGACTTGGAGTGGACATCAAGAAAGAAGCGAGGAGGCCACGAGGCAGGGAGGTGCGCCTGCCCCCCTGGGCGCGCCCCCCACCCTCGTGGGCCCCTCGTAGCTCCACCGACCTACTTCATCCTCCTATATATACCCATATACCCCGAAAACATCCAAGAGCACCAGGAAACCCTATTTCCCCCGCCGCAACCTTCTGTACTCGTGAGATCCCATCTTGGGGCCTTTTCCGGCGCTCCGCCGGAGGGGGAATCGATCACGAAGAGCTTCTACATCAACACCATAGCCTCTCCGATGATGTGTGAGTAGTTTACCACAGACCTTCGGGTCCATAGTTATTAGCTAGATGGCTTCTTCTCTCTCTTTGGATCTCAATACAAAGTTCTCGTCGATCTTCTTGGAGACCTATTCGATGTAATTCTTTTTGCGGTGTGTTTGTCGAGATTCGATGAATTGTGGGTTTATGAACAATATTTGAATCTTCTCTGAATTCTTTTATGTATGATTGGTTATCTTTGCAAGTCTCTTCGAATTATCAGTTTGGTTTGGCCTACTAGATTGATCTTTCTTGCAATGGGAGAAGTGCTTAGCTTTGGGTTCAATCTTGCAGTGTCCTTTCCCAGCGACAGCAGGGGCAGCAAGGCACGTATTGTATTGTTGCCATCGAGGATAAAAAGATGGGGTTTATATCATATTGCTTGAGTTTATCCCTCTACATCATGTCATCTTGCCTAATGCGTTACTCTGTTCTTATGAACTTAATCGATGTGTGGAGTAATAGTAGTAGATGCAGAATCGTTTCGGTCTACTTGTCGCGGACGTGATGCCTATATACATGATCATGCCTAGATATTCTCATAATTATGCACTTTTCTATCAATTGCTCGACAGTAATTTGTTCACCCACCGTAATACTTATGCTATCTTGAGAGAAGCCACTAGTGAACCTATGGCCCCCGGGTCTATTTTCCATCATATAAGTTTCCAGTCTATTTTTACATTCAATCTATATCATAAAAATACCAAAAATATTTATCTTATTATCTCTATCAGATCTCACTTTTGCAAGTGGCCGTGAAGGGAGTGACAACCCCTTTATCGTGTTGGTTGCAAGGTTCTTATTTATTTGTGCAGGTATAAGGCGACTTGCGTGTAACCTCCTACTGGATTGATACCTTGGTTCTCAAAAACTGAGGGAAATACTTACGCTACTTTGCTGCATCACCCTCTCCTCTTCAAGGGAAAAACCAACGCAAGCTCAAGAGGTAGCACCTATGAAGACACATTTCTCTGATTTGGGTTCGAGCTTATCAGGTTGAAGCTTTTTCACATAAGCATCGCAACCCCAAACTTTAAGAAACGACAACTTTGGTTTCTTGCCAAACCACAGTTCATAAGGTGTCGTCTCAACGGATTTAGATGGTGCCCTTTTTAACGTGAATGCAGCCGTCTCTAAAGCATAACCCCAAAACGATAGCGGTAAATCAGTAAGAGACATCATAGATCGCACCATATCTAGTAAAGTACGATTACGACGCTCGGACACACCATTACGCTGTGGTGGTCCGTGTGGCGTGAGTTGCGAAACTATTCCGCATTGTTTCAAATGAAGACCAAACTCGTGACTCAAATATTCTCCTCCATGGTCAGATCGTAGAAACTTTAATTTCTTGTTACGATGATTTTCCACTTCACTCTGAAATTCTTTGAACTTTTCAAATGTTTCAGACTTATGCTTCATCAAGTAGATATACCCATATCTGCTCAAATCATCTGTGAAGGTGAGAAAATAACGATACCCGCCGCGAGCCTCAACATTCATTGGACCACATACATCAGTATGTATGATTTCCAACAAGTCTGTTGCTCGCTGCATTGTTCCGGAGAACAGAGTTTTAGTCATCTTGCCCATGAGGCATGGTTCGCAAGTACCAAGTGATTCATAATCAAGTGATTCCAAAAGTCCATCAGAATGGAGTTTCTTCATGCGCTTTACACCAATATGACCGAAACGGCAGTGCCACAAATAAGTTGCACTATCATTATCAACTCTGCATCTTTTGGCTTCAATATTATGAATATGTGTATCACTACTATCGAGATTCAATAAAAATAGACCACTCTTCAAGGGTGCATGACCATAAAAGATATTACTCATATAAATAGAACAACCATTATTCTCAGATTTAAATGAATAACCGTCTCGCATCAAACAAGATCCAGATATAATGTTCATGCTCAACGCTGGCACCAAATAACAATTATTCAGGTCTAAAACTAATCCCGAAGGTAGATGTAGAGGTAGCGTGCTGACCGCGATCACATCGACTTTGGAACCATTTCCCACGCGCATCGTCACCTCGTCCTTAGCCAATCTTCGCTTAATCCGTAGTCTGTGTTTCGAGTTGCAAGTATTAGCAACAGAACCAGTATCAAATACCCAGGTGCTACTGCGAGCATTAGTAAGGTACACATCAATAACATGTATATCACATATACCTTTGTTCACCTTGCCATCCTTCTTATCCGCCAAATACTTGGGGCAGTTCCGCTTCCAGTGACCAGTCCCTTTGCAGTAGAAGCACTCAGTCTCAGGCTTAGGTCCAGACTTGGGCTTCTTCACTTGAGCAGCAACTTGCTTGCCGTTCTTCTTGAAGTTCCCCTTCTTCCTTTTACCCTTTTTCTTGAAACTGGTGGTCTTGTTGACCATCAACACTTGATGCTCCTTCTTGATTTCTACCTCCGCAGCCTTTAACATTGCGAAGAGCTCGGGAATTGTCTTGTCCATCCCTTGCATATTATAGTTCATCACAAAGCTCTTGTAGCTTGGCGGCAGTGACTGAAGAATTCTGTCAATGGCACTATCATCAGGAAGATTAACTCCCAGTTAAATCAAGTGATTGTTATACCCAGACATTTTGAGTATATGCTCACTGACAGAACTATTCTCCTCCATCTTGCAGCTGTAGAACTTATTAGAGACTTCATATCTCTCAACCCGGGTGTTTGCTTGAAATATTAACTTCAACTCCTGGAACATCTCATATGCTCCATGACGTTCAAAACATCGTTGAAGTCTCGGTTCTAAGCCGTAAAGCATGGCACACTAAACTATCGACTAGTGATAAGCTTTGCTCCGCCAGACGTTCATTATTCTGGCATTGCTCCTGCAGCGGGTTTGGCACCTAGCGGTGCTTCCAGGACGCAATTCTTCTGTGCAGCAATGAGGATAATCCTCAAGTTATGGACCCAGTCCGTGTAGTTGCTACCATCATCTTTCAACTTAGCTTTCTGTAGGAACGCATTAAAATTCAACGGAACAACAGCACGGGCCATCTATCTACAACAACATAGACATGCAAAATACTATCAGGTACTAAGTTCATGATAAATTAAAGTTCAATTAATCAAATTACTTAAGAACTCCCACTTAGATAGACACCCCTCTAATCATCTAAGCGATCACGTGATCCAAATCAACTAAACCATGTCCGATCATCACGTGAGATGGAGTAGTTTTCAATGGTGAACATCACTATGTTGATCATATCTACTATATGATTCACGCTCGACCTTTTGATCTCAGTGTTCCGAGGCCATATCTGCATATGCTAGGCTCTTGAAGTTTAACCTGAGTATTCTGCGTGTGCAAAACTGGCTTGCACCCGTTCTATGTGAACGTAGAACTTATCACACCCGATCATCACGTGGTGTCTCGGCACGACGAACTTTCACAACGGTGCATACTTAGGGAGAACACTTATACCTTGAAATTTAGTGAGAGATCATCTTATAATGCTACCGTCGAACTAAGCAAAATAAGATGCATAAAGGATAAACATCACATGCAATCAATATAAGTGATATGATATGGCCATCATCATCTTGTGCCTTTGATCTCCATCTCCAAAGCACCGTCATGATCACCATCGTCACCAGCGCGACACCTTGATCTCCATCGTAGCATCGTTGTCGTCTCGCCAACTATTGCTTCTACGACTATCGCTACCGCTTAGTG